>NC_084588.1:30912928-31627928 GCF_033807715.1 Cololabis saira | reverse complement strand
AACTCTAAACTGAACAATAAAAATAAATGAATAAAATCAATCACAAAGCTTATGCTATTTTATGTTTTTTATCTTTATTTCGTTTTCCATCTAACCTTAAATGTAACGCTCTGAAATAAAATCTCATACAAAAAAAAAAAAAAAACGTCAACAAAAGCAGGGTAGAGGGATAATCTCATTGAAATAAAGAGGGGGGGAGTGCCTGCTAAGAATGGACTTTAAATGCGTGTATACAGTGCAGGGCAGAGCCGTGCACCTGTCTCCCCTCCTGCAGCCCAGTCTCTTGTGTGTATGTGTCTAGCCATGCATGTCATATTTCTGACCGAGACACACGCACACACTCACACACGCGAACAACGCCTTTCCTGCGGCATTTGTCTCTTTCTTGCGCATTACAGTGAATATGTGACCTAAATAACCACTTTATCGTCTGTTCCCCCTTTTAGACTTCTCACAAGAATAATCTGTAAAATTGCACGTTTTGTTGCATGCCCCCCCTCCTTCAGCACGGTATAGTCTTCTTTGATGAGTGTAATATTAACATGATAAGGAGATGTCAATGAAAGGCTGTCTACCTGACTGAGCAGAAGGCTCTGTGATATACTGGCTCTAATGTAATATTAATGCATGCAGGGCTGCTTTCTTATCAGAAAAGATCTCTCCAAAATTGTCCTCCACAGGGACCTACTTAGAGTGAAGCACACATAATAGGAATGATCACTCTTTTTTAGCCTGCATCTGAAAGATATCCCTGCACTTTTTGCCATAAGAGACAAGAATTTGAAAAGCCTTGATTAGGTAGGCCCAGGCAGATGTTTTCCCCTTTTTTTTCTTTTTTTTGGGGGCATATAAAATGTAGAGAATAAGATTCAATTTCTGTGAAAAAGAAAAAAAATCAAAAACAATTTATTAAATGTAACATTTTGACACATAAATGTGTCAGGCTTACTTTAAGGTAAAACTAAAAATAATTAAAGGATAATCTTAAATTCAGGGAATAAAATTTTAATGCAACGTTACCAAATAAATTGATTTAAATATAAACAATTTAAATTCATGGAAATGATTTTCCTTTGTACTGTACCTCCTATATAATTCTATTTTTTTTTTATTTTTCATTTCTTTTGTTAATTGCAACATTATTTTTATTGGCCTTTAGTTACAAAAACAATGAAGAGAAATAGGAATTGTTTTTGTATAAGGCCGAAATGAATTTTTCTCGTGCTCAAATTGGTTCCGATGTATTTAAATGAATAATATTGTCAGTTTTAGGTATTGATTGCAGGATTGGGAAGGTGTAAATAGAATGGAGTGCTGATGCATCTGCCCTGTGATCACAGAGAGCCCCAGGATAATGAGGCATAATGCCTGAGACAGGCCTCCTGCTGAATAAATCCCAAATGATTCCCCAAACACAGTGAACATCCTCCGGGGGGCCACAATGTCAAGTCCAGGACCTCTGACCTCAGGGAGTCTGGGTCTGGAGAGGAGGTGAAGCAGGAGAGTGAACATGACTGCTTCTGCTACTCTGCTGCTGATGCTGATTATGGCGGGGGAATGCCTGGGACCTGGTGGTTGTCTCTGAAGACTGCTGTCCTCAGCCCTGCATTACCCCTCCCTGCCTGATTTTAGCCAAAGCTCCATCTATTATTTATCAGATTTATTAAAAGTTATTTCAGAGCCATAGGGTCTTACCAGATGACCTGAGAAAACAAGGCCTCCTGAGTGGCCAGACAGACTGGAAAATCCAAATGGACACAGTGGAACTGCTAAAACACACACACACGCACACTCAAGCACACACAAGCACACACACGTACACAGGCTCAAAACAAACAGAAACACAGCTTGCATTATTAAGAGGTGCATTCACTATAAGAGCTTTCAATATTTCACAAGCACAGTTTCAAATATAGAGGAATGTTTGATTAAAGCCAACTTTTGCAGTATATGTAAAATAAAACCAAATAAAAGTGCGTTTATTGACATTAACTTTACTCCCAAATTAAGGTGTTTAAATGTTTAAGCAAAAAGATATTTCAAAGAAATCATGTAAACTCAAACTCGTTAATTATTTGCTGTGATTTTACAAACATGAACTGAAAATGTGAGTACTTTTCGTTTACAAAAAATTAGTTTTGAAGAACCAGTGTTTTTAATTCAAATTCATATTTTTTTATTTTGTTAAAGAAATAAATGAAATCTTAGTTTTGCATGTAAATACTTTCTTCTATATGTGAGTATTAAAGCATACCACACAAAATCCACAGAAAACAATTCCTTCAGGATATTTTTAACTTTTATTTTTAGTGTTACTTCCATCTCACAACCAATAAAAGCTTGACTCATCTTGAGCGCACTTGCTTATCCTTAGGAGACTGGCTTAACCTATGTTAAGTCGCATAGCCTTTGTATACTGGCCTCTGCAGGGTTTTGAATATTGAAATCTTTGTTGGAGAAGCGTGACATAACCTTTCTCCCTTAATGAGATGTGTGCGCATGCACTTCCCATCTGTGTCCAGAGAGGGCAGGGCTATCATGGGGCTGGGGAGGAGGTTCGGGGGGCACAAAGCAGAAGCTGGCCGAGGCGGAAAGGTCAGCAGAGGCAAGAGACAGGCAGGCTGGACGACTGCTAAAGCTTTGAACCTAACAGATGGTGAAGGTTAGGTGACGTCCCCTCGCCTGCCCTTTCCCCAGTAATTGAGGATAATTTGAGTACCAAAGAGAGCAGGCCTGTCCACTGTCATGCCCAAAGAGGAGAGACGAGGTTAATATGAAAATGATTTTGCATTATGGCTGGCTTTGTGAGACTGCGCGCAATCCTAATCCTGGCCTGGGGCAGCAGGAATGAAGAAGTGTCACCCTGGGTCCAGGCGCCACGCCATGCACATGAATACATCTCCAACCCATGGCCCTGTGCCCCCCATTAACCAGCACTCTGCAAGCACCGATTATACACTCCCACTCAGAAGCCAGGCAGGCTTTGGGGGTATTTTAGGGAGGCTCAGGAGTGAACTTACATCACCCCTTATCACATAAGAACAAAAGAGGTACAGAAAGATATCAGTGGGGATTTTCCACCTCTTGCCACAGAGTCCTGCTTTTTTACAAATAAACATGGATCAGGATTACTTTTTTGGAAGTTGCTGACATCTTCAAAATGTACTTTGGCTTTAGGAAAAAAAATGGAAAATTATGTGAATTCTTTTCACCCATTTGAATAATGTGTTTTTTTTTTCAAAGTGCGGATATCTATATCTATCCACCACTCTCTGTTTCCATATATGCATTCCTGCAACTGTTCGCAAGGTTGACTCTTTTGCGACATGAAGGCATTTTAAAACTATCGATCCAATAGTCAAACCCGACATGTTAACCTAAAGAGCCGTGCAGGGAGATTCTTGGAAAATGGACGAGCCCCAGGGACCTGCTTATAAGCTCAAGCAAGTCACAATAGGGAGAGATGTGATTTAGTACATAAAATGTGGTCTGAACCTTCTTGGAAGTCAGGATAGAGTTGCGGTCCTGCGACAGCTTCCTGGATCTAATAAAAAAAAGTTTCATGCCAAACAAAACAAATAAATATTCTACTGTAATTCCTGACAAATGAAAATTACGTGCGCCGTAAAACATCTCTTCAGCTGTGCTGTTAATTAAAAAGGATGAAAATCAAAATAAGAATTGCCTGCTTTTACAGGAAATATGATTAAAATTGAAAAATGATATAGAGTTCATTTTAACATCTTATTTTGAGAAAGCTCAACCACTGTGAGACTCAGTGTGTCAATCAATCAAATAGCCACACATTTCAGGCCAAAAATATATGTGTAGTGTAATAATAATGGCTGCATAAATTATTTTTTTGTTTTCATTACACCCTCATTTCGTCATGGCCAGATATTACAGGTGTAACTCTAGTTTTTCTTTGGTTGCAACAGAATGATCCAGTATTCTGTGCCCAGGCTGTGATAGATACACACAGCTCCATGTGTGAGTGTGTGTTTGAAGTAGCTGCTGTGCTGTGGAGCTGGGTGGCCCATGGGCTCCCCCAGGTGTAGTCCAGATGAAGGAGTCTTTACTGGGGTGCCCCTGCTGCTGTGCCCTCTGCTTGTCCGTCTCTTTCCCCAGGAGCAGTGAGCTTTAAAGCTGCTCCGTGGTGACCCCCCCACCCCACCGCCCCTCCTCCTCCAGCATGGCTGGTTTGAGTGTGGAAGTGACCCTCCCAGCCCTGGAGGCTGGTCCCCATCTTTCCCTATCTCTCTCCTCGCTCTCCTCACACATGGGAGTTCCTGCTCAAGTTTTCCAGAATTGAAACAAGTTCATGTTCAAGTCTGATCATGACTGAACAATGATTTATTGGCTCAACTTACCTCATTGATTTTGTTAAAATAGAATAAGGGTCAGAAAGATGGAGTTTGTGTCACTTGGCCTAAACGAGGAGTGCACATCCTCTGCTTTCTTCCTCCATTTTCCTCTCTTGCCACCCCACCCCCTGTGCTTTATGTGGATTGGTCAGTTCTCGGGTCAGTCATTTTCCTCGAGGAAGATGGTTGAATAAAAATTGAGTATTGCTTCCTGAAACAATGAGAGAAGCAGCTGTTCGATGCAGCTCATAGGCCAGATTCTTTTCACTGCAGCACAGACGCACACATCAACGCTTGCCCTCACGATATGATTGGAAATTGTTTTCTATCGTATTCCCTAATGAAACTCAGATTTCAGTAAATCATGGGAAGGAAAATTTCTCTGGCAGTTAATTTTTCTTTTTATTTGCTTTCTCACCAGGGGTGCGTGTATTTTATTTTGCGTAGTCGTAGATGTTATTTTGCATGTGTTTCCTATTTCCCATTTTGAAAGTTGAAGATCCATGACGAGCGAGGGCTATGACAGGGCTTTCTGTACTATTATCTTCTGATTATTTCAGGCTTCTTGCTTCAGTTGAAAAAAAAAAAAAGAAAGAAACATTCATCTTTCTTTTGACCTACGAGATCATGGCAGAAAGTATGTCTTTGAAACGTTAAAAAAAAAAGAAAAGAAACACTGTTAAATAAGATCAATTGTAAACAAACCCAGGGCAGCCCTTTGAAAAACCCCGTCAAGAGATTTACCTTGCCCTGTGGCAAATAATATTTCTTGAACTGGGTTTAAATTTCAAGTGTCTTGGGTTAATAAAAACCTGGAACAAAAGAAAGCCAGTCTCTGAACAGCAAATATTATCTGCTGGTTGGGCAAAATGTCAAGATTGCCTTTTTGTTGTCTCAAATACAGGGCCGGATCTAGTGTCAGGCAAATCCCAGAATAAACCTTTGAATATATCCCTATTTACTGGAATTCGGTCCGATCACCACAGAACAATCTGCATGCAAAGTTTGAGGCAGACCTTTTCTGTATATTGAATTTTTATCCTTTTGGGAACCTTTTTTTTTTTTTTTTTTTAATTCTTTAGCAACTTAAAGCCTCTAGTCAGCCTAGATTCATGTTAATGAACTTTTGATATTTTCCTGTTATCCAACTGTAAAAACTATCTTTAATTGTAGTTTTTTTGGTTCTTAGTAATGTTGTACCTTTTTGAATTTACTTTATTTTCAGCAGTTTCCGCATGATAAGGACTGTGAATTATTTGATGATTGAATATATCAAAAGAACGAGTTGTGCTTGCTCGCTCTGCAGTAGCTATTTTTCAGGATGATAAACAGTGCAATAACTATTTACTCTTCCTTGGTAATAACAGTACTAGGGAACCAAGTAATGTCCTGTTCCCTTGATCAGTCTTCTCTAGCCATGATGAAAGCATATGGGAATTTGTCAACGGGGCCTGGTGTGACATCCATTACCCCTTATCCTCAAACTTCCCACTCTTCTCTCTCCTTTTTGTTAATATCCCAATCACTATGACTATAACATCACACCTCAGCGTGCATATTCTCACCTCTGCTTTCTTAACACTGCACTTTTTTTTCTTCTTTTGTTTGTTTATGTGAACACATCAGACTGGGATAGCTTAGTGATAATAAAAGAAAGCTGCTGCGGCTGCACTGCTGAGTCACTTTTCATTTAATTGGATGCAGCTTTTCAGTGAACCTCACTGGCTGGGTATGGGGAGGAACAGTACTGTCTGTAATTTGGTTTTCCTTTGTAGTGAGCCCCTCGTCGGAGCCAAATAAACTGAGCACAGCTCACTGACCGGGCAACCCTTTCCCTGCAAACCGCTGCACCCCGGCAAGAGATCCCCCTCTGTCATCCGATGTTCCACTCTGCTTAAAACAGACCTGGGGGGTTGGAGTGGGGGTTGCTGGGGAAAAGAGAAAGAAAGAAAAATAACATCCACTACCTGGCTATCATCATTTTTTTCTCCCTTATCCCAATCTTTAATCCCTCTGATGAAGTCTGGACAGGCAGAGGCATGCTCTCGGAGACAGCAATTTCACTTCGCCATATGTGCCTCACACATCGAATGGCAGGAAGGAGAGGGGTCTGTCGGGAGCATAGCCAAGAGAAAGGAGAGATGAAGAACATACACGACATGAAATCCAGAATGGGCAGCAGTCGGGGCACACGCATACCACATCATGTTCTATCTGCTGCATCCCTCGTGCTCCTGTACCAGTATGGCCACTGTGTGTCCACCATTACAAAAATCCCTTGCATGAAGCGTGCCAAAAATGGCACAGTGTAAATATTTCACACTTATGCAGGTAAATATATGATACAGGTACCCACACAAAATGGTGGTGAGCACAGTGCAGCTTAGCTCCTCCCCGACTGACGTGGTGCCGACACCACGATCACATGACTGGTGAGGATAGGATGGAAAATAGCTGTGTGTGTACTGTGGCTGCAGTCAGACTTTTCTGGGTGATTTGTCCACGCAGAGGCGATGCCTTTAAGCGGACCAGCACTGTTTCAAGGAAAACAAACAGACTGATGACAATCAGTTTTTATGTATCTATAATATATATGCAAATTTACTTCAGATAACACATTTTGAGCTGCATGAATTCATGAGATGGGTTTAAGCACTATGTATTGAAAATGCTGTATATATGCATGTTGATAAATCTTAAAGTGTAAATAAACTACAAGGTAATAATACAGTCATTTAAAAAGCAAGATCTTTGTCAGTGTAAAGGGGACAGGAAAGGGAAAGGCAATAGATGCATGTTGAAATAATTCAATTTGGGTCAATAGACCTTGCCCAGTCACATCCAAGGGGAGATTCATAATCCTGCTTCTTCCTTGATCTGCTTGCATTTCCCGCACACTCTGTGCTGACCAAGCAGGTTGCTCCGCACGTCTTCCTATATACATAATATATCCATCTCATATTTACTCCAGGCCTTTTTACTCCCCCCCCTGAAATGTGTGTAGACCTCAGACGGGATGCATTGCTTTTGTTCCTGAGAGGATGGATGGATGCAGGGGAAGAAGCACAAGGTCACACTCTGATTGGGTAGTATGTAATCAAGGTTGCATTTGGCACGTTTCAATTTTAGTTGAGAATTGAAGGGGAATTAGAGTGACTGTGTCTATTACTAAGATCACCTGAGAGTCCAGGAGCGCGTGTCAGTTCTCCGATGCTCCGTCGCCACTTATAGATTACTCCAGCTGTTAGGGCTTGGTGACATTGACGGGATGTTAAGACGGGCTCAAGTCTTTAGACAGCATTCAGTGTTTCTGTGAAGAGAAAATAAACTGCCAGGAATTTTGATGATGATGATTTATGATGAGGGGTTTGCGCGACTGAAGGACCCACTTAGAAGAACAAAACACAAAGTGCAAAAGGCTGCCATCTCTTCCCAACCCTAACTGCTACTGTGAGATGTTCTTCATGGTAACGCATCACTACTACTGCGTCCATGCAGAGTTGGCCTGTAGCTCCAATGAATCCTTTTAAATGTATTTTAAATGGCAGTAATAAGGCCTGCTGAGTGATTGATGTTGTCAGCAAATAGCGTATACCTAAGCAACCCTGGGCCCAGCAGGTGTAGATCAGCAGCACATTAGACAGACAGAGGAAATGTGGCATGCATGTGGTGACGTCTGGAGAAGAGACATACATCAGCTGTCGCTCAGCAGTGCTGTTACAGTACGCGCCTTAGTCACTGGAAGTGTGCTAGGAGCTCTGCCCGGGAGGATCCGTATAATACTCTTCATTTGCTGCAGGGGAAATTAAGACATCCCAGGATATTGATCCAGCTATTGACATCATTTGATGTTTTATTTCAAGTATATTGTCAAGCTGCCCAGGGATGAGGCTTATTGCGTGAAGGGGTGATCTCTCTGTCATCAGGGAGACATGTGCCTTTTGTAGAACATGCATATTCAAAGGTTACTCTTGTTCAGAAAAATAGCCATGCTCTAGTAGCTCTCTGTGACTTGGCCTCAACCTTTTTTCAGCTGAGAATCAGAAACAGGCTTGTGCTCAAATCGAATGAATTCAAGGTTATTGTTACTTTTGGGTAATTAGATGTAGTTCACCATTATGAGGCAGGATAGTTAACCGAATTACCGTAAACTGTAAAATCCAGAGCACAGCCAAAAGCTGTTTCTCTGTCCAGTCAGCAACTGTGTGGAAGCTGCCCTTGACTTTGAACCGTTCCCAGGCTCCCGAGGGCTCCGAGGGAGCAGCTTTTTGTGACGCAAGAGAGCAGATGTTCCTCAGCATTTGTTGTGGCCGGTTTAGGATGCTGTCTCTGTCCAGACCTGACCCCCTGACCCTATAGGCTGATTAGCATGCTGCTGCAGCACGGGCCGAAAATTGAATCTTTTGAATACTCAGAGCAAGTTTGCATTCAAGATGGACAAAAACGTTGAATTTTAATATATCATGTATTTACATAGAGTTTATATGTGGATATTCAGACAATTTTAAATAGATTTCACTCCACACCACTCTGAAACCTTTCCTTTAAAAATCACTGGGGCCACAAATGTTTCAGACAGATTTTTTTCAACATGACAGTATTCGCTTGCCTCACCTTTATCTTATTCACAATTTGAGAGAACCCATACTTACGTAGAAAGGTGTATAGCTGTGGCTCACATCTGAACCGGGGATATATGTCACTTGAATACTTAGGTGATGAATTAGTGATGGCACCTCGATTTCTCAAATGGGGTCCTTCTCTTCAATTTCGCCTCGCATTCATCGTGAATCGTGCCGTGGTGAGAGGTTGGCTGGGTGTTCCCGACAGCCATTTTCAGATCCAGGGGCCTTTTATGGAGAACGGGCTTCTTCCTGACCACTCCAATAGAACTCCATCACGGGTATCATTCACAATTCTTGTAACCGTGTTCAGGCTTTCTAATGTGACAGACGATGTCAAAACCTAGATCACTGAAATAGAAGTTAAAGCAGACATTTTCCCTCAGATGGCTCATTTGGAAGGGGCTTTAATACTGTTACAGGCAGATATTCTGAAAGGATGAAAAAGTTTCTAGAATATTGATTTCTTTTAAATATAATAATGATAATAATAATAAGAATAAATGCTCCATTTACAGGTTTTGATTGACAACGCCTGTTGCTGATTTGTAGCAGCTTTATATTGTCCCTCCCTTCAAAGACACGGTGTGCAGGTTGGTTCGACCTCAGTCACATTGTTGACTTTTTCAGGGTAATGGGAAGCATCTTATTGTGTCGTCTGAGGCACAGTGATTACTGCTTCCCCCATGAAAGTTTCTCCAGGATCAAAGAGTCTCTCATGCATTAATAAAGGGTGTTTTGTGAGAGTCTTATTAGCTGTAATGTGCCTGTCTGGTAATTCATGTCTGGTGGCAGCAAGCGTCAGTTGTAGGCGGAAGAATGAAAGAGCGCAGACAGTGTTGTATTTCAATATTGCTGCCTCTTATGGTTGCTGGGGCTAAGTTTATATTGATCTGAATTTGATAATGATTCTATTAGCTCTATTAAATCTGTATATATTCAAGGGCTCAGTTACACTCTGAAACAGAAAAAGAGCCAAACAAAACAAATTAGTGTGTGAGGGTGGATTGTGTTGCATGTAATATAAGAAGGGACCAATGGGGATCATGAGGAACTTTCATGAAGGTAGGAAAAGAAGGAGCAAAATGCTGGATTTGTGTACCCATAAATGTCTACATTGCCCCTGGCTGATTAGGATTGAGTCAGGTATAATTAGATATCTGCACGGTGAGAAATTGGGGATGGAGTTGTTTTTATTTTGATGCATTAGATTATATTTTGAAAATCAAACATTCCACATGTTAGTGTCTTGATTTGAACATTCACTCCTTTGCACACTTATTTACACAATGAGTCACACTCCTGTAACTCCTAAGCTGGTCAGGTTACAGAGGCCATGAGGTCACTTGTTATAAACACGCTGACCAATTATTGGGACCTCTCTGACACTGGTCAGCCGGCCTGCCAATACCTGTCTTCCACTATCATGGCCAGACAGAGGTCATTATCAGAGATCTGGGCTACGATGGGGACCTCAGAGACTCCGCTATTCTCCGGCTCAACAAGCCTATAGCCCACAGGTCAGGCCAGGTCAAGGCAAGCCCACGCCCTCCCACCTTGACCTCTTTCTAGCTTGCTTCCTCCTCTGTCTATATTCTGAATCACCATCTTGTTTTCTGCAGATTCTATAGACCAGTTTACAGGCACACCTTGATGCTTTTTTCATTGCTCAGGATATTCTCCGTCACTAGATTTACACCCATGCAGGTTGTCAGCACAGAGGACATCTGAGCTTTGCCAGTGACTCCTGCAATTAACAGAATCAAGAGGAATTACAACTCATCCTCAGTGTTTTTACTTCATCTGGCTTTGTGGGGCTGATAAATCTTCAAGAAAACACTCATTTATACCATATGCACATGAATACCTGTCTTACAAGTAATGGACATTGATATTCTTAGAGGAATTAACATAAGACATTTTACACAGTCCAAGAAAAATATAATTCATGCATAATTGATTGGCGGCATGATTGCCTGAGTTTACTGTCATTTTTTTTCTTTCTCTCTCTCTCTCTCTCTCTGTGGTGAGACAGAAGACTTTCCTCGGGCTGTTTAGCCTAATGGACTTTGGGGATATTTAATTTAGGCCTGTCCAGGAGCAGAATTGGGGCTGCAGAACTCTCACTCTCTTTTATATAACATGTATGGCCCCAACCACTCAAATGACTTCCATTTAGCATGCGATCCCTGGCTAGAGCAACTCTAATTGCCTGTCATTGTGATAAACTCTATCAACTTATTTAAATGTTGTGCCTTGCATCCTAGTTTCAGCTGCAAGTGAGGAGAGCGGTAGGATTGCCAACCACAGAGTGGTTTTGATGTAGTAGATTGGATTCTTGGGTCTGATATGTGTTTCATAACATGTTTTTGGTTGATAATGTCTGATGTAAGCACCTTTAAGACATTCAGCTGAGGGTCGTGCACATTTTAGTTGAGAATTAATACAAAAGCGCTTTGTCCCAAAATTCATGATATAGTTTGAGAAATGATGCAAACTAAAGTGTGGTCATAGACATGATTAAAATAGATGATGGAGGTTTTCTCAAAGCCCCAGAATATGCAAATGCAGTTGACAGTGCAATACAAAATAAATCTAGTATCTAGTGATGAAACAACATTTTGATTTAGTACATCAGGGGTTGTTTGAACCTCGTGGCCATTTTTGGACAGAAACGGCCAGCAATGCTTGCTTTGAACAAAATTGTTTGTGTGTCGCTGAATGTGGTGACAAGGTTGTTAGAGTAATTTATACCTCTTGTGCTCCAGATAAGCTTAGATTGGCACGATGTCCGTCGGAAAGAGGGGTGAGATAGCTAAAGCGTGGTTAAGATAGTCTTTAGCTGATTTACTTCAGAGTGCAGTGAAGTCATAGAGAACTTTAAGACTTGATCATTTTCACATTTTAACCATTTCCAAGAAGGATTTGAGTCAAAGCACTCAGCAGACCTTATGTGATGTCTCAGAATGAGGACGGGCTAGTAGCCACATTTGGCAGCAGGCCCTCTCGCTGCTTTTGCCCAAGCTCCAGGTGGGTCGCTACTTCATTGTCCCTCTGTAACCCGCTACAGCAGCAGACTCCTCCGCCTCATCCGGCTGGGCCCGCTGCTGCACCGACCACTCGCCCGAGACGAAAGGCAATGAACTCCAAAACATGCCGTTCATCTTCCAGATGGAGTGATTTACTGTTTTAGCATGGGCACTCTCCCCCAGGAGCCACTGCACCCAGGCACCAGTGTTGCTCACTCTGCTGAATAAACATTTATATTCTTTAACTTGATGTTCTGATATTATGAAAATAGAAATCAAGCAGTCAGAGTGCATTTAGAGCATTCTGTGCATAACCAACCGATGGAGTAAAATAGAGAAAAATGACACCGGGGGAGTAAGGGAGGAGAAATGAATATATCTGACTGGACGCCGGTGCTCAGAGGAGATTTGAAACTGTGCTGGGGATGGATGGAAGTGGGAGCTGCTCTCTTTTCCTGCTTAGCTTTACCAAAAGAGGATAAGGGGTACAATTATGTTTTTTCCTCTTTTTTCATATCTACCATGAGGGAGAGGGTTTTTTTTAGAAGCTGGATTTCACTTTTGTGATTTCCTCATCACTCTGATGCAGCCACCTGTCTCTTCCCAACATCCCCTTCCTTTGTCTCTTGAATAATAAGCCGACATCCGCATACGGAATGGGCAAGCAGAGTGACCAGGGAGGGGAAATACAAGGTGGTAGTGGAGGTGCAAGATGAAAAAGTACATCTGGGTCTAGAGGAAAATAAAAATATCACTGCAATATAGATGCGCGTGGGGGAAGGGCAGGCTGCGTACTAAAAGATGAGCGAAGTGACCTTTTTCTACCTGGTTTGCATCTGGCTGTCAGTAAGCAGCCATGTTTGAGAGGGAAGCCATTTTCCTACTTGGTTCATTACTGTGTTTTATATTCAGCTGCGTTGGGATTCGCTGGTCACCGCTCAAGCCTGCAGTCATGTCAAGCGTCACATGAAGAGTGTGCATTATGCCTGTCTGTGCATGTACGCGTGTCAGGTTTTCGCGGGGGGGGGGGTCTGTGAAGAGAAGCCGGGGGCACTCAGATTAGACCGACACACCCCTGGGTTGAAGGCCATAGCTCAAGTTCATCACTGCAGACAATGGAAAGCTCTTCAAAAAGCGATTGGGCTCTCATTGCATTTGGCATCTGCGACAAGGGCTGCGCTACAAAACTCGGCTCTCGTCCAGCTTTCTATTTGCAGCTTTGCTCATGCCCATGCTCTCCTCTCGGTCCACTCGGTCCACTCGGCGTACTATCATCCTGCCACTCTTAACCAAAGCCCGTGAGGATGACCAAATGCCACACTGACAACGAGTGTGCTTCTCCGTTCTGTTTTTACTCCCATGAAAGACAGAGGCGCTGTTTTGCTTGGCTTACACATGGGGTCAGACTGTGCTCCGAGCACAATACATGGTGACAGAACAACACATACACACAGGCACTACCAACACCGTCATTCCTCCTCCCTCCTGCCCTTCTCCCAATGCAACCTCCTCCCTCTTTACACCCCTTCACGAGGACATCTGCTCCCCCAGCGTAACTGCCATTGTGGCACTCCGCACTAACAGGGGTTTTAGCCACTGGTGGTGTGAAATTAAACAGCCACCTCGTCCCTTGATGATAAGTGGCGTTCTGTCTTCATGCTGCGGCTATCTCCTGTCACACAGCACAAGGTCACCCTTTCAAGGGTGATCATGGGAATTAGAGTTCACTATTGTTGAAAAAAAAAATCACAATGAGACAACACGAAGGAGAAATATTTAAAACTATCGTACTCGGACCGAGTTTTTTCATATTATTATTATCATTACTATTATTTTATTTTATTATTTTTTTATAACTGAATCCCGTCTAAGTTGGACATAAATTTGATAACCACTGCCATCATGCTTCACCTGTATCAGTTTTATGCTTAAATCTAATGAAAGTACACATATCTTTTTCACAGCTGAAATCTACCACTCATAAATATTCCATTCGGTACACAGGTGAATATTCATTCAAGGATAATTAAATATTATTCAGAGAGACATAATCAGAGAAGTCCACTTAAAAAAGAAAGAAAGTCATAGAAATAATGAAAAGGTTTTTTCCCTCTGCAAATTATCTTTTTGGTATTAATAGTTAATATTTCAGTATTGTTATATATTTTTAATTCACCCTTGGAATTTTTGCAAATATAATGTATCCTTCCACATTAATTTCACTGCAGAGTCTTGATGAGTACTTCAAATGTGAATTAAAGCACTCCATTTTAAGAGGAAAATGACTAATAATTCAAAGATATTAATAAAACATAATCATGCTATTCAGGAAAATTGAAAGATGAAAAACAGAGGAGAAGAGATGGAAACATTAACTCTTGGAGTGTTTAGTGATGTTTTATGGTTGTGTGTCTGGAATATGACGTCTACGGAGAGGCGAGCAGAGCACTGGGGGGCAGCTTTATGTCTCATCGGTCACATGATGTGATGAGGTCAAGGGGAGCACATGGCAGTTGTGTGAATGGGCCTACTTAGTTAAACCAGACCACTCATTAATATGAATTATCTTATTCATATATTCCCTTTCTCTTGTGACTTGTAACATGGTGAGGGAGTCAGAGTGCTGACACAGTGCAGACTGACAGAGGTGGACACAGGAGTGGGAGGATTAGAGGTTACTTTCTCTGTCTTTGACTCACAAGTTATAACTTCTCTATTCACTCAGTCACTCTCAATTAAGATGGTCAAGCAAAGGAAATGACATTTCTCTCTTCTTTCCAAGGCTGTTGGAATTTTTTGGAGGGAGAGATTTTCAGCTGTCTTTCGCCGTGACGTGGTGAGCGTTTGGTCCACAGCGGAGACCACAGCGGCCTGCACGAGTGACCCTCCCAGGCGGCTGTGTTTTTGTTGTGTTGATCTGTCTCTTGCAGCGAGGGGAGACCCAAGGCTGATAGTGCTGACAAAGTCTTGAGGGTCGTCCGTGCAGGCACGACTGCTGCCTGGCTGTGAGCCCCCAAGGGTGCACACTGCAGGATCTTTTAGACCAGTGGGACAACTTCACATTTAACAGCCATTTCCAGCCTTCCTCGCCACTCCTGCACACGAGTCCAGGCCTCGCTGTGATAAACCTGTTTTATAATGACGATTTAGCTGCTGGACTAAATTGTATGGTAACTGATTATTTAAATAGTTTTTTAATATGTAAACTGAAAAACAGGATTATTTAAATACAGGGGAAAACTTTTTAATGTACATTTTAAGTGTGTAAAACATGAAATTCTGTGAAGATTGTTTTTTATTTGGCACATGCTGGAATGTCAAGGACTTTACTTTAGTTAAGTTATGATGCTCAAATGCATTCTTTTCAAACTGCATTTGGTCTAGATGGAACATATGAAACTATTGACATTTCTAATTGTTTTAATTATATTTTCATTAATACATTTTATCTGAAAACATTTTTAAAGCATTGGAACAAGCCTGAGGTTTTCATGGTTTTGCTTTATTCGACTCTTTGTATAATTTATTAGTAACCATTAGCAAGTTATCAATTATTATAAATTATGAATGTGCCATTTGCTGAATGGTTTTTTATTATTTTAGTGATGCCAGTTTGAAGTGGTTAGTTTGTGTTATTGGGTCGTACTTGTAATGATTAATTTATAATAATAATAATAATAATAATAATAATAATAATAATAATAATAATAATAAATTATATAAATACAATACCTGAATAAAAGACTCAACATGCATTTTTTCTCTTTTAATCTTTAGTTAAGTTAAAAGTTCATCAATTCAATCTTCTTTTCTAATAAACCCATCTTGTTAAACCACTATCCAATGAAATTATTTTGTTGTGTTTTTTGGGTGTTAGATTTAATGTAGTGTTTTTTTTTCTTTTGTAAGAAAAAAATCTTTCAGTATTCGGTATTTCCTTCAGATTGTAGATTGTTCACCTCATTCTTCTAAATTCTTTGTTTGTTTTGTTTTTGTTACTTACACACCCATGAGGACACACACACTCACACACATGCGTGTGCAACATAAACAGCAGTAAGTCATTTAGATGAAAATATGAGTGGCAGTGTGATTTGGGACAGCTTGGAGCCAGCAGTGATGTCATTAAGTAGCATCTAGGATGATAAGGCAATCCCAGCCACTGAATAAATAAATAAATTAAAATTATATCTTGTGTATTCTTTTCACCTCCCCTCGGACCCCAGCAATCCCAAAACCCTGACCCCTCGTCCCTTCCCCCTACCCCGCCCATAAACACAGGCATCGCGGATGCACCCCTTCGCTGCTGAGGCGGTCCCCACCACTGCTCCCTTCCCCCGCATGTCCACTGGCATATCGGGGGGCTGTATTATAAATAATGCATTTCACTAATACGCATTCTGGTGGAGTTAGTCTTTGGCCCCATCTCACGTACATCCACGGAGAAGAGAAATAAAGAGTCCAGGAAAGGAAGGCTTTCCTCCTGAACTGAAATCTGTGACAACGAGCATGAGAGCAGAAGAATGAGAGAGTGAGAAAGTGATGAGAGAGGGAACAGAAGGGGGTGTGGGGGTAAAGAGAGTGGCAAGCATATTATAACTCATCCATGTGGATCACCCTAGTAGATTGGGAGCAATCCCTTGTTGAAATTGTCTTCTAAACACTTAGAGACGGAGAGAGGACGGAGCGGCCGGCTCTTCCCAGTGAGCCTGTGCGTGTGCTCTCACACCGCCCGCTATCCCAGCCAAGGTAGAGAGACCTCTGACAGACTCCTTGCATGAGTGTGTATTTTCACTTTGCTCCTCTGTGTGTGTGTGTGTGTGTGTGTGTATGTGCTGCCTATCTTGTCAGCCAGCCAGCCAGTGAGAGTTTGTGCATGTGTGTTTGAGCGAGAGGCAGAGAGAAGGTGTGTGTGTGTGTCGGATGGGGGGGCTGGTGGGGGGTGGGGGGTATTATGCACCCTGGATGTTGCCTCATGCTTTAAACAGCTGCCTACAAGCACAGGTAGTGTGCGCCGGCTTCTAAATAAGCAGCACATTCACCGTCCCCTTCAGGATGGGAGGCAGGGGCTGCAGAGTGTGAAATCAGACTAATACACTGGCGTAGGGCTGAGCAGGAGCAGGAGGAAGCTCCTCCATGACTTATTTAGACAAGAGGTCTAGAGGACAAGAACAAACTGAAGAGAAACAAGGGACTGGACATCAGAGAAAAAAGGGGGAGAAAAAGACAGAAAGGTCAGTATATATATATGTGTGTGTTTTAAATTTGTGCTCTGTGATTCTTAGTTTCAGTCTTCAGGACTTTGAGCACAGTGAGTGTGGATCTGGTTCTGAGCCTGTAACTGCTCTGATTTGCTGTTTTTCAAAGTATTGATTCTGTGTAAGTTTGTGGGAAGTGTGATCTTTTTCATTCTGCCAGTTGAGAGCAGAGGGAGACTCTGGATGTGTGTGTGTGTGTGTGTGTGTGTGTGTGTGTGTGTGTGTGTGTGTGTGTGTGTGTGTGTGTGTGTGTGTGTGTGTGTGTGTGTGTGTGTGTGTGTGTGTGTGTGTGTGTGTGTGTGTGTGTGTGTGTGTGTGTGTGTAGGAGGGAGGGTGCTGGCACAGAGTGGCCCAACTCTTTACTGAGTGTGTGTGTGTGTGTGTGTGTGTGTGTGTGTGTGTGTGTATAGGGTGTGAGAGTGTAATAATGCATTTTTGTTTCAAAAAGTACTATGTATACATATACATTTATATATATTTAGTATCCAGGACAATATTCACTGCCTAAAGTATTGTATGTGGAAGAGGCATTCTGAAATGTATGGTAACACACAAGTGTGTGTGTGTGTGTGTGTGTGTGTGTGTGTGTGTGTGTGTGTGTGTGTGTGTGTGTGTGTGTGTGTGTGTGTGTGTGTGTGTGTGTGTGTGTGTGTGTGTGTGTGTGTGTGTGTGTGTGTGTGCAGAGGATGTGCCAGGTAGAGCTGAAGTAGACCAGGAAACACCACAGGGAATAAGAAACGGGGAGATTATGTTCCTTCATCTTCAGTTTGTGTGGACGCCGTAAAGATACGGTGCCATTGACGAGTATCGCTTCACACACAGTCGTCACTGTGTCACGTGATGGGGTATTACCCAATGAGAGAATCGGTGCGCACAGGTGTAAAAGAAAACCACGTGATTATGGCGTGCACACAAGATGGTGTCCACAGCTTCATCGTGAAAAGTTTTGGAGGTTTTACTTTGTGTTGTATCTAACTAGATAAAAAGTTTAGTGCTTCTCTAATGAGAGAAAGTGTTGTTTTTGTGAATGCTGAACATCAGCTTTCATGAACTCTCCGTGCCACACAATTTAAAAGAAAACAAAAAAGAGAAACATCTGTCAGGATGTTGTTATCCAAAAGTAGAACTTGAGCGGGTAGAAATGAACAATATCTGAGTATGTGTATGCATGATGTTTAGTTTTTAGCCACACGTTAGCAGAGGAAAGGAGAAAGGCCTGGATGACCAAATTGTCAGCAGTACTAAAGACATCAACAGAAAAATTTCAGCCATCCATCATAGCTGTCGGCCTGTTTCTGTGGTGACAGTGATTTATTCTGGGGCTGAAATCTTTTGGAGTCTCTCTTTCCCCCTAACTCACCCGCTTACATTCACTGACACACATGCACAGCAACCCTCAAAGTGTTAATAAGTCTACTTTTTTTTTTCTTTTCCCACTTTCAATTATTTTGAGCTGGCACATGTTGATTGTAGAATTATCTGTCCACTTAAAGAGCGGACATGGTGTCACTGCAGGAGTTCAATATACCAACTGTGTTTTACTCTGAGAGTTGACTTTCACAATGCTTACATTTTGTACATTCATGGACATATCAGCCCTGATAGTTTGGACAGCATGTGAGCAAAAGTGGAATCACAGTGTCTACTGGTAGCCATTCAGGAAATCATTCAGGGTCCTTTTATGGATGAATATTCAAAGCAAATGCTCATTTAGTCTGTTCTCACTGATGCAGCTGACTGTAACGTCAAAAAAAAAGACAGAAGAAAGAAAAAACACCTACCATTTTAGCACAGTGCAGTCTTCAACAGTGCTTCAGACTACAGTCCATTTCAGGGGGAAAAAAGAAAAAAAAAGCAATATTTTAACCTTACTTAAGGAAGGATTTCCTGCAGGAAACGACCACGCTAGCCCGAGAGCAGAACATCAGGATTTTCTTGTTTCCATATCTATCTCAAATGATATCTGTTTCAACTCATCACTGCAGAAAATAAAACAAAACAAAGAAAATATTCACATTTATAACAAAAAATCAAATATAAAATACTATTAAGAGTGTTTTATTCCATATTTTATGCTGTGTCAATTATAATAATTTGAACAACAATATGCTGTTCCCATGCATACCTTTATACTTTTCTATGCAATACTCTGCAGACGTATGCATAAAGGAAGGCTGCCAAGCATGCCCCGAATTCAAGCTCCTGTATAAATCTGATACAGGAAGTTGCAGGTGTTCTAACAAACGTACAGGACTGTTTTCGACATATGTATCAGCCATGATGCTGTTCAGCTCATGACACAAAGAGTACAGCAGAGTAAATGTTGAAGCAGGAATTCATTTTCGATGCAATGTGCATGCTTACACATATGGAGATGCGTGCGTGGGTGAAGATGAGGAGCAAAACAGATGTCTGCAACAATGCTCGTTTGACCCCCGCCTTTTCTTTGTACCACTCTCATTTCATTTCCTTTCTTTTCTCCATAGCTTCTCTGGTATTTTTTCATATGTCAGATGATAACTCTGGTCCTCCTCTGTGCAGGAAGATTTATAAGTCAACACACTGGCCCTAATATCCCCACTCTGCCAACAACCACACGTACTCCCCTAAGCCCGTGCTCTACCCCTTAAGCCTCGGCCCAAGCCCTATGACTGCACCCTGAGATTGGCGTGTGCATGTCTTTGTTCGAGTGTGTGCATGCACGTGCGGCTGTGTGACTCTGTACTTGCTGTTATTGCGTTGCCTACTGTTTTTTTTTTTTAATATTATATCATGATTTGCTAAAACACAATAATGCTACTTTTGCAGTTGCATGGTCGGTAGCTGTCAGCGCTTGATAAGTTTGTCTGTCGGCACAGCTATGTTCTGTGTTTATCTGAGCCGGTCTGTGTGCATCTGGAGTGGAGCGGAGCCGAGAGCTGGGCCGTGCTCTCTGCTTTGGTCTTGTCTGGCCTGTGCACATCTGGAGGGGGTGAAGCGAGTGTGAGACTTGGGCTGGCCAGAGAGGTCACTCAGGCTCTGTGAGTGCCAGCACTCTGAGCATGCCTTGAAAAATGTAACACACATTACAGTAGAAATACAAGCATCCTTTTTTTAGTAGCTCCAGATACACTTAAATTAACTTAAGGAACTAAACATGTAAATATGGACAGTAAGACATTATTAAGTGACTGATGATTTAAGTATTTTTCCATGTTTTTCGTTATTATTATGGTTATTGCACTCGTTCGGTTGTGGCAGCAGTCATGTGTGGCCTGTGTGACTGAGGCTGTTGGTGCTTCTGCATGGTGACTGAACTCTGTCTAAGGTCTGGGCCTTGCCATGATAATGTTCCAAACTTGGCTTTGCTCCTACAATCCTGGATTAATGCCTGCTTTAAGAGCTTAACATGGACAGCCATTCAAACATGCACTGGATTGACTGGACTATCCCGGTTGCCGTTATCTCTGGAGTTCTCCAAGCATAGTAGTCAGAGAGGGAAAAACTGTAGCCCCATCTCAGTTAAACTGGCATTAATCAAACGTGACACATTCTGATATTTTCTGTAACACAAGAAATAATTGTATCTCATTCAAAAATATTTAAATGTATTTTATTAGTTTTACAACTGGCAAAACAAGTTTTAATTATTTCTACAGCTTTTTGTATTTGTCATTTTTGCAATATTGTAGATGTTATTCAGTATTAAAAAGAACAACAAACTATGTCAGAAAGTGTTTATTTTTATGATGAATAGCAAGTTGAAGTCAATAGGATCTGTACTGTGCCATGCCCAGTGTCCTATACGCTAGAAATTCATAGCTTTAAATTCAAGCATAGCATTTTTCCCTTATATCTTTTTGACAGTTTGTATATAATATTTATTCAGAGTATTCATCCGTTTTGCTGTGCTTTTGTGTGAATCGTAGCACGCCGCACATATTTTGATCACATATACAGGATGGCCATGTGCTGTGTATAGTTGTGAATGCAATCATGTCTGTCATGACGTTTTTGTCAGCTCAGAAATAATGGCTCCGTTGGCCTTTCATAGTGGTTGGCATCTGTTGTCCTTTTTGTGAAATGTCCACTTCTTTGCTGTCAGTGCTTTTGAGCATCGAGGACTGGATGCTGCCCCAAAGTCTTAAGTGTTTACTGACATTCAGCTGCATTTTTATTTCTCCGTCTGAATAAAAATGGATGCGTATACCGGTATATATATGTATATATATATATATATATATATATATATATATATATATATATATATATATTATATAAAGGTCTGATTTGCTTTCATGGCCAGAATTCCTGAGACACGATGTGCAATATCTAATGGGGACTGTGGAAAATTATACAGACAAAAGAAATTCTGAACTCACATCAAGAAGATATAAGATGATGCCTACAAGGGACAGGTTTAATTACATTAATGTCCCTGATTTATGAAATCCTGCTTGACATCATTGTTCCCTCAACTGTTGTTTCCATATCTGTCTGCATATTAAGCAGTGTATTTTTATTTATTTTTTGCTTTAAATCTGTATCTTAAAAATGCCATGTATTCACATTGGCCTTCTTTATGGTCAGTCCACATCTGATTTACATCTTATTGCAGCTTATTAGTGCAGTCATGTGCATAATCACTTTATACTTTTTTTCACGCCTGACTAACTTTTTCACACTCAGTTGTGAGGTTGACCAGAAACCGTGCTTCTTCAGCCACATTGTTTTTGGAAGTTCACTGGAAAGCCCATATCATGCATACGCCTTCCCCAGTTTAATAATTGTCTTTTGTGCAGCATTTTTCTTTTCCTCAATTTGCTATTGAACTTAATGTGCTGCGTATAATGTAATTCTTTTTGGTCACATAATGAAAAACATTTAGATGGAGGATTGCTTTTACTGGGGAGAGGACTGTGTTGGGTTGCTTTGTTTCACGAGCGAGGCCTGTGAGCAGAATACCTCTAATGTGCAGGCTCAGTGTTGTGTACTGTGTGTAAGAGTAATGATAGTGGGATTTGGTGCTATGTTGATAATGTCTTGGCTGTTCTGCAATCATTCAGGAGAGCAGGAAGGGCGAGGTGGTGGGGAGTCACCATTTTACTCCTCCAATCCTCCTCTACCACCGCTGGAATATAATCCGCCGTCTCCTGACCTTCAAATCATGCAGCGCTGCAGTCGTTTCAATTGGCCCGGCCGCCATTAGCGTGAAATGTCCTCTAGCCACTCTGCTTCTGAACATGGAAGATTTCCTTTCTCCCAGCATGGCTTCCCTCCTCTACTTTACTCCCTCTCTCCATCTCCTATTCCCTCTGCCATGCCCCCCGAAGCCTGGCTGCTATGGAGGGTGGGAACCTCTTGCACTAAGGAAATGAGCCATCACAGGAGATGCTGCTGGTCAAAAGACAGGAAGAAAAAACACTCACTCCATTACTTTCTGGAAATTTTGCACTGCACCGTGTCCCTTTAACAGAACAGAAAAACGTTTCAGCACATGTCGCACACAACAGATGTATGCTTAATAGGCTGTGCCTTCATACCTGACGTTATCGAGCATCATACTCTCGTGCGGTGCACTGTATTTAAGATATGAAATAGCTTGACGTCTTGCCAAAACTGCTTAGTTGTTTGTGATGAATTCAGATAGATCCTTTTTATTAGAGTGAGAAATAAACTGTATTGTTTGATTTTAGCTCCGTAGACATCAAATGCAGCTTCAACGTTATGAACTGACACTTTGCGTGTGCAGGATTCCTTGGCACATGTTGAGGGTTAGCCTCCTGGCCATGTGCATCACATTGAAAGAGCAGCCATGTCCCTCTTATCATACCCAATAGTGGGGAAAAAAAGATCCGCTGACTGCAGCATAGAAATCACATGCCGAAGCTCAGCATGTGTTATGTTGCTAGTAAATAGATCAATTATTGAAAGGAGGACATATTTGATATCATCTGAATATTAAAAATATATCAGAGGGCAAGCAACATTCATGGCTGTCTTCAGATCTGTGTTGAGAGATGTGTGTCAAATCTCCAGAGTGATGCTTTATTCAGAAGGGTCAAGAGGTTCTCTGAGTGTTTGATAAGATGGAAGAAGTCTTTTTTTCATTTATATTAAAAAAGTAGTGTAAAAGTGTCAGCAGTACCTTTCAAAATTATGTTTTTTATCAACATCCCTCATGAATAATTTCTTCTCCATATTCATAAGTACAGATAAATATCCTGTGACCTAGAAATCATCTCATGATAAAACATCATTACACAAACTTGCAAATTTTAACATCTTCATATTTTTCCTGTTCCCAGAAGATGCAGATTTTTTCGCTCTCTCTTGCTCTCTCTCTCTCTCTTTTCTGAGTGACTTTGATTCACCCTGTCACTGCTTATTATGTTTCTTGGACAGTGATGATTGGAGATGTGTACTTCTGCATACATGTACTTAACTGTGTGCCAGCTTTGTGGATAGCTGACCCAGATGCAGCGGGCAAACTGATGAGATTTGTTTATACAGATATCCATTGTGTCTCCTGGTCTTTTATAAGTCCTAGTCTTGAACCATATCTGTTGTCTATAACCCCCACTGGTTGTTACTACACAAAATGTGAGTATATAAGATTAATGACGCCGCAGGGGTGTATCCATAATACTGTGACCTCAAGGTAAAATTGAAATGCATGCACTGGATGTTGCACATTTGTATATTATTGGCCAATATACTTAGCAGCTATTACACTTCTTGTCACTGGTGAAAATAAAACAGAAAGGCTATGAGGTTTCAAATCAACAAGGCCACTCTAAGAAATGGACTTATTGGAATTGCATTAAGTGGATTAGACAGAGAAATGAATACTATTTACAATGGAGCAGTGTTAAACAGTCTTGTTTCTCCCAGCTATAGGAGTGCATCGACAGTCGGTCAGCATCAATTAAATCTCCTGATCTGTATATCCTGAGAGGCCGGACTTGTTGTCTTCTAATAAAGCTAGTCTGTGGCAGCAGAATGTTTCATTTCCTTTTGGAGATTGCCCTCAGTAAAGCAGCGTGCTTACCATAGTCCTGGAAAAGGGCCGCAACAACACAGCATTCAGATGCTTGATACCCGGATCAACCTGGACCCAGGCTGACAGCACTTCTAAGCACCGCTTGAACCCTTTTAGTTGCAAAGATTCATGACCTTTTAAACTCAGATAGACTCCTGCGTTTTTTAATCGTCGGAAGAGTTTGTTTTTTTAATCTGAAGTAATATTCTGTAACTAGCTATGTGGCGGTTCGTGGAGGAGCTGTATTAGAATGTTGTAAACGTTTTTACCCGTGTATGTTTTTTCTTGGCTGGTCGGGGCGATACGTGGTATTTTGGGAGTATTATGAGTGGTTGCATGTGTCTGTTTGTGCAGATGAAGATGAAAAATGGGGTCTGGAAAGGACAGGGTTGTGAGGGGACCAAGCTGTCCCTGGCCATTCATTCTTTCTGGCCCCCCTGTCTAATTAATGGGCCACGTTCATACACGTTATTGCACCGGAGGGTCTGTCACTCATTAATCATGTGACCCTCTGTGGCACAGTTAATGACCTTGGAGGAGTAGATCAGCTGGAGATGGCTGAGCTTTGAAATTAAATTGTTTCTGGGAGTGGTCATGGTCACATCAGGCGCTTTAACAGCCTCTGTGCTCAGGTTCGCTCCTGTTACACCCCAACCTGTGTCTCCACCACAGACCTCTGCAGGCTCTGCCAGCGAGACGAGCAGGAACATTTCACACACGAGGCATGACATGAGAATAGGCAGGGTTTGGAGCAATTGTTGAACTTGAAATCCCTCAGTGACGACTTTACTGGCTGATTTGCTGCCTGACCACTGCCTGTTACTCTACCGATCACTCATAAGAGACTGAACTTGAGTTAACTGATTTAAAAACTTCTCTCAGCAAAGTTCTTTGTTAAAATTCAAAACTTTTAACTTTCATGGCTTGTAAACTCTTGATTAGTGAGATTATTTTTCCACATAGTTTATTAATAAAGCATTAAAGATACATGTAAGGGGTGCACATTTGTTGCAAACTTTCCTTTAATTGCTGTGCTTCAGTATAAAACAGAAATGTATGCTCGTCCTGGTTGGAAGAGCATAAATCTCATCTATCATATCTCATTTTCCCCAGTGTAGGTTTAGATGTCATGTAGCACATCATATGATGCTATGTCACATGCAGATGAAATTTAGAACAAAAAAGATTATACGACTGATTTACAGCAACTGTGATTGTTAATCTATATCTTTTCTGGAAAGTCCATGACATGCCAGATGAAAAATGAAATATAGGTAGCGACAGGGAAGGATTTTTTAATTTTTTAACCAAAAACAATATTGCAATGATGTAAGTTGTCCACATACTTTTAATTGAGAGTTTTAAGATGCATCTTAGATGGCTTGCCTGATTTCCTCTGGCAGGAAAGGAGCTATTATGAAGAAAGTGCAGCCATCCCTGGCATCTGGATGTTGGAGCAGCAGAGACAGGAATAATATCCTCTCTGCTTTTTGATCCTGGGTTCTGGTTGCTGCTTCCCTTATTAAGTGCAGGGTCAACTCTTGCTGTGGTGTGAATAAAAATGGAGTGAAAATTAAGCATGAAAACCACCAGGTAAAAAAACCCAAACTAAAACAAAACAAAACACAAAACCTTACAATGAGCGAGAGCCTAAAATCATAAATACCTTTCTTATTTGTGAAGACTCCTAGTTTGTGGAAGGTAACCACTGGGCCCTGCAGTCGAAGACTATACCACAATGATGAGCTAAATAAAATAATGCAGCTGCTTTGCAGTATTCTTTTAATGGAGAATCTATGTGGACATGAATGGTAAAAAAACAAAAATCTGCTTTTTTTTTACCCTGTATGCAGGTAAATGCTGTTACTTCCTCATAGAATCATAGTGTCGTCATTAAAAACAAATAAAAATGCTCATTTTGTGAATAGTAAAATGCTTTATGTTTTCAACAAGAATGTTAATTTCATCATTCTGCTACAATTGTTCGGCTTCCTCTCAGTAAATTCCAAAAGCTCAAGTAAACAATTTAGGACAGTATGTTTAAAATAAGATAATATCATTACTGCTATCGGGAGGAATCTGGCTATTTTCTCTCTGAGGGTATAAATGCAGTGAGTATCTCATCGCTGACGCAAGAACAATAATTATAGTTTGACTGCTATTCAATTAACTCTTTCAAGAAAAATACTAATTTTGCCATGTGTCCAAAGTTAAACGGGGATCACGTTACAGCTCATGTTCACAACTGCAGCATGGAAATGTTGGCTTTCTTCTCACTGACATTAAAATGGAGAGATTTTGTTTATCCCCGTCTTTGTTTATTTAACATTTTACTCAGCGGGAGAGTTTCAGATAGATTGTTTTCAAGACAGTCCCTGCAGACAGCGAGCAAACACACTACAGCTTCATCAAACAGAACAATCTTCAACTTTCCCCTTCTGCAGTGTGCAGGGAAATGTGACTGAGAGGAGCATCATAATGGAATATGATTGAAATGATCATCATAATTTTTCTGTGTGAGTCTAACAGTATGCCAGCGCTGGTTTTTAGAGGTTTTATTTAGAACCATGCGGAAAAGTACTCTTACACAGGGGGAAAAAAAAGCACAGTGATGGATGAAAACATTTCATTTTCATGTGGCAAACATTTGCAAGTTGGGTTATTAATGGTTTCATTCGTGCGTGATGGATTGTAGATGCGGAGGGATTGTTTTATTTCCTCGCCATAGAAGCATCGACAGATATTGGGGCACATGAAATACACAAAGCAAGCTAAAATAAATCTCAGCTGAAAAACGAGTTAACCCCTGTATGAAATGAGTTCAGAATTGAGTTCATCTCACATGTGCGACTTGTCTTTGTGTAAGTGTGAGCCAGGCGAGGTTTGATGGGAGCACGGTAGCATTTTAAAATGTATTTTTGACAAGGAGAAAAAAGAAAACCCATTGTCAAAAACTGCATCTTTAATGTCGGCTCACAGATGTTCAAAGCTTGCTAGGGACAGTCATAAACCTTTGCAGCTCTACTCATTAAAAAACCTACAATCAAACACATATAGAGGCTGTGCCATTATCCCCTCTCCCCCTGTTACCGCCCTCTGTCTCCGTCATTGCAGTCTTTCTTCTCCTTCCACCATCCCATTTCTCCTTGTTGCAAGTGCAGGCCTGATTAATATTTCCCACTGTTCCGTAACCATGGCAATAAGGTCACTGCATATGATACTTAATTGAATCTTCCCAGTGCTTTTGTGTATGCCTCCACTGTCCGGACAATAAAAATCTTCCACTGATGACTCCAAGCCCCTTCTGCTCTGCTCCCCTCCATCCTTCTTTTCATGTTGTGGCCCATGAATTTATTCATTTGTTTCCTCTGCTACCTCTTTCTTGTACTCCCTTGCCCTGTCATAGTGTTTTACTCTTTTTCTTTTTTTCCTAAAACAGTCCTTGTGCAGACTAGTGACTTAGTGCAGCATAAGGTCAAATTCAGTAGGATTTCTTTCCTCCACATACTGGAACAATACTTGATGTATTAATACTTAATGCTTTTTAAAGTCAACATAATGCACAGCAGGATCTCTCCTTTTCCCCCCTCCATAGCCACATTTGCATACTCAAATCAGTCTCAGGGACAATTGTTGGGATTGATTTCAAAATGACACTGATGACTGAAGTGGCTGAAACAAAGAGCCCGGCAGCCAGGAAAAGTGTTGGGGACACAAAGTGAGCCACTGGCACAAGTTCTTGTCTGTGCAGGTGTTCTGATTAAAGCCTCACAAATTGGGGTCCTCTAAGACACAAGTGGGAGACATGTGCCCTCTCAGCACATTGCATGGACCAGCGCATAAACACATGCTGACCGGGTCTTTGTTTATGCAAATACGGAAGCTGATTCATGATGAGGGGGGATCCGGGTTCACAGGGAGAAAAGACTGGAGTGCATAAAGAGTGGAAGGGTGATGAGGAGGTGATGGTCTGTCTGGGGAGCTGGATTTTCAACACATCACGATGGATGTGTATACAAAATGCATTCTTTACGCCTTTATGCCTAATTATCCCAGATCAGATGCAAAATGTCTTCATTCCTGAACTTCTTGATTTTGACTCGGACTGGAATCAGTCATTTCTGTTCTCTACTGCAAAACGCAGCCACTGTTACACCGCTATTGATTGAAAAACAAACAAATGAGTCATAAGTCAGACAAGAATCAATAAGATACACACAAAAATTCAGCACTTCCTCGTGTTTTTTTTTCCTTAAAAGAATACGGTTCATTTTACTTTGTGAACATTAGTGAGTGAATGATTGAGTTTGTTCCAATTAAACAGACAGTAATTGAGAGACCATCATTAGACTCAAATAAAACTAAAACAAAATAATGATACAGGTAAGGTACAGGACGAAAAAAAACTAAAACACATCAGATTTGACATATGGCCATAAAATAACCATTAGACTTTACCTACAGTGTGAAGTGACAGTCTATCAATAATGTCACTCTGAAAATGGGACAGGTTTGTTGCTGCCTTTAAATCACCAGAAACTGTAGCAGAAGACATGCACGTTCGGGAAACGCGTTAAGAACTGATGCTAATGGGTGTGGTGGGACACCAGGGGCACAGGAGGACACGGCACACTTCTTAGTGGCTCATGGACATCAGGCAGACATCACCTGGTCTGGAGCTCAGTCCCAGAGACACAGATGCCATCATTAAACTCAGCCGTTTGTTTTGTAGTAAGACACTTCAGGCTTTTTTAGTGAAGACTGCATTAAAAACTTTATTTGTGTTACGGGTTACTGGTTTCTAGTTCGGACACTTACCTCCCTCTAACATATAATAATACTTTTTCTTACACAGTAACTTCTGTACAACTATAGAAACTTGTTCTATTGGAGTGTCTTTTACCTCTCAGTATAAAAAGCACAGCATCTCTAGGCATCCACAAATCAAAGATAACATTGAGTCAAATAACATTGACTCAAGGTCAAACATGCATTCAAACAAGCACAAACATCCCACCCCCTTGTTCTTTGATAAGACATTTGTGTACAATCAAACTTCATGTTACATGTGAATGAAGCTCTTAATGAATGGGACATTCACACCAGCTTTGAAAGTTGAGCAGAGCGCGTGGCCTTTCTTCTGTTGTGTTAAATATGGAAGCACGTGGAGGCTATAGTGTGCCCATCTGCTCCCCACACACGCCCCTCAGCCTCCTCGTTTCTACCATGTGCTGGCGTAACAGGCAAGCATTATAGCAACAAGTGTCTCCACATTACCACACATTACCCTCACTTGGCAGCGAGCCTGCTAAGCTGCCCTGCCCCCTCATGAGAAAAAGACTTGATTGTGCCAGGGGGAGTTGGCTAAGCAAGGGGTGTCTGGGAGGGGGGCGATTTGATTTACATACTCCAGCTTTATGTGACACTCATCTGATTTTAAACATCTCCAAAGCAATTAGGGGTCATTAGTCCTTTTGTTTCTTGTAGTGGCACGATAAAGCAGTGACAGCATCTGAGGCGTGGTGCCCCCACCCCCCCCGTCCCCCGTGGGGGCTGCGTGTGGGAATGTCAGCACTATACCGGGTCTGTCTCCCACCCTTCCTCCCCCTTCATGCCTGCTCCTCTGCCACCGACGCAATCCTACTGTGTGTGTAAACAAACACTCAGCACCAGCCTGGCACTGCAAGAGGAGATGGGCTGGCAGAGAACCAGTTCTTCAGAGCGCAGCTGGTGATGGTGCAAGCTCAGGGGCCACAGGCTTCAAATCCCGATGGCCCGAAAACCTGACAATGGTGTCTTTCATTTGATATAATCTGCAAATTTGCTGCATTCAGTTAAACATGTATGGAGAGAAGCCCAATTTAAATGATGCCTTTGGAATGTTTGCTCTTTTAGCTTGAAGAGCTATGTCCTGTAAGGTTGTTAATGCACTATAAACCTGCTGGATGTGTTAAATATAACATCCTACAGCGTCACAGTTTAACAGAAATTATTATTTTGTTTTCTGGCACAGACGCAGAAGCCATTACAATTCCGATTGCTTTCTTTATGCTGACTGAACACTACTGACCAGCGAATGGGAATGAATAATATGGAATAGTTCAAAAATATTTCTGAGTATAATAGCCTTCTAAAGAGTCGATGTGATGAAGGAGATATTTTAAATGAGACATAATGCGGAAAATAACATTGACTCAAGGTCAATTGCAGTACTTTAATAAACGCTGGGCTGTTTTCTTCAATATGTTGATGCCTGTATCATCCATTATGCACCTGGCAGGCAGTGTTCTGTTAAACAAGCCTTTTACTGTGAACAGGAATCAAAGGCAGCAAAAATACGGGCATGGTTTTGAATGTGAATGTGCACATGTCCATTTGCGTGGGTTTGAGACCCTCCTCAGTTGGTATAGAAAAACACTTACTGTTAATGTAAATAGCAAGGCAGCATAAATCAGGAGACACGCGCAGCCCGGGAGAATATCGTGTAATAGTTATTGCGAAATGAAGTGGCATTGGGATCAATATCCCACTATATCTCACTCTGGTGTAATGGCACAGACGGAAGCTGGAGGCCAAGGGAGTCTGGTCCCTCCACCCCACCAAGGGCCTATAAATCTGCCTGACCTGCAGCTCGCTTATTAAAGTACATACACAATCAGCAGCAGCCATCCAAATAACAAGCTTGGTTACTGACCTGGAGTCAGAAGAATGGATGCCTTTACCTTGTCAAAGATCAGGGGTTAAAGGGTGATTGGCATCTTGGCACCACGCAGTACAGGGAGGCATGGGAGTGTAAGAACAGCTTTTCTAAAGCCAATATATTTCAAAATAATGTTCTAATGTCCTCACCATCACGAGAGAACATTATAGAATGACATTCAAATGTTCAGTTAAACAAGCTTGTCTTTTATAACAACAATTTGTCAACATTTCTTTTTGTAATAGTATCACTAATCAAAACCTATCTGCTGCACCAAAATTGAATTATCACTAGAAAAGTGATGTCTATAATTTATTCATAATCAGAAAATTTTACAAAAACCAATTAACCTGATTTAAAAAAAAATTGATTTTTAATTATTTTTTTTCAACGTGCTACAAAAGGGGTTTTTATCAAAAGGCATGCATCAAAATACTTTTAGATACAGTTAAATGGAACCTGCAAGTAAAATTATTCTGAAGTAAATTGCTTCTGATATCATCTTATAGTATAAAAACACACTGTGGCGTGATGATTCTTTATTACTGGGACTGTGGTGCATTCCAGCGACTGTTCTGCACCAGTGGCAGCCATCTTTGTTGTTTACAAGAGTCCCTCCATACTGCCATGTATAAAATAAGCCCCCATATTAGATAAAGGGTTGTGATTGGGTGGGTGGATGTCTGCTTGAATGGGAGGAGGACCAGGCGCATTCTGCCAGAGCAAATGAAACACGAGTTCTCATATTTGTCTGTTTCCCAGGCTAGAAAATTGTCCTTTCAACTTCAAATTTGAATTTTATGGCCTTACAGCCACATCTGGTGGAATGTGCTTTGGATATAGTGCGGTGATTAGTTTGCCATTGTGTGTGTGCTGTGTTTGAGATAAGACGACATGTGTCATTCTTGCAACAACAAACAACACAAACAGAAAAGGAAAAGCATAACATTGCATATTACAAACTCAAGGTCCACACTGGTCGTGGGGGAGAGTTTTGTTTTTTTTAACTCTGAATTTGAGTCGGCAGTGTTTTTGCAGCATCTGATAGTGTGCAGCACACACTGTAGCTTAGTGAGATGAGTCAGAGATCATTTTCTGTGCTCTGGGGTGATGTTTGAGGAGCATAATGATTTGAAAAGGAAAGTTAGATTTTGTATGAGTAATGGACAATGCACTGGAGTCTATTTTTTTCATCTAAAAAGCTGTACAAAGTGTTCTAAATAATGTGAATGCCATCGATGTATGAAAGAGGAGTAGTTTTAGATTTACATTTATATTTTTTTTCTCAGGAAGAGATGTTTTTCTAGGTGGCTTTTATGGATTTTATGCATAACGTGTTTGTGGGAGAGTTCTTTTCTCACCCCGGGTTGTAATAACTTCATAACAAACAGCACAGCGCCTGCAGAAAAAGAGGAGTGCAAAGTAACAATATAATGGCTTCCTGTAATTTTTCCAGATTATTCAGGTGTTATCCATTTATTTAAAAGATCTTGTTGCAAGCCTTAGTACAGCCTTGGGCCAGAAAGATGTTGTGAAAAGTTGTGAATAGTGATTGTATTAAACTAACGGGAAAAGTGAGACCTATGATTCACCTTTTTATTTACAGCTGAAAACTATAGACATTGATATACTTATATTTTATTTTGCAGGACTGAGAGGAAACATTTTTGCTGCTTCACAGTTGGTAAGTGCTTGGTTCAACTTTATTTTTAATCAATTGTAAATATTTTCTTTGGGGAGCATTATTATTTTATATACTAAATTTGCAAACAAGGCTCATATGATTTGACTCCAGGGATGTGTCATTTAATGAATTGGACTTAAGATGAGATGGTTTGGAGAATGTTATTACTGATGACTTTCTCTTTATTATGACGTTATTGCTATGACTTTCTCAACCAAGGCCTACTGAATGCACATAAACATTACACTCAATAATTCAAAGCTGGGAAATGATTATGTTTGTGCTCAGTTTATCTGAGAAGCTCTAACCACGTAGGGTGATGCTAAATGAGGGCAAATAGAATCATGAAGTGTTATGTTTTATTTTTTGTCACTTAAGTTCTTTTCACAAAATGTGAGTGGTTACTAAGTCATAAAATATTACAAATATGAAATGAATTGCAAAATATAGAGTTCAGTATGAACTTAAAATGAATTATTATTTACAGGCTCCTTTTAAAATAAACATGAATTCAAAAGACCACACAGATTTCATTTTCTGTTTGTTTATGTGGTCACCATGAGTTTATTATACAATCCCTGCAATATAAAAAAATAAGCATTTTTCAAATGTCATAACACTTTTCATATTTAATCAATATGAAATAAATTAAGTAAATGTGGTCCTTTCGATACATGGACACGTAGGAAAGGAGTAAGTAAGTGGTATGTGATTCATTAGAGCTGCTAAGGGAGGAGAGGAATTGTCATTAGGTCAGCCCACGACAGGTCAGAGCTTGATTGATTCTCTGACTTTTCAAAACTTGTGGTAGCACTCAACAGCTACAGGCTCCTCTATTGATTGGGGATCTAAAAAGTAATCTGTTGATGCTTACAAAGCAGAGAAAGGCGATAAAAAGATATCAAAGTGCTTCCACCCTGCAATTTCCACTGTCTGTAAGGTCTTTAAGAAAAAAACGAGAGATGTGACAGTAGAGAGTAGACGTTAGAAAACGTACAGATAAAACTGCATGCCTGCTCGGCAGGAGGTTGTAGAAAAAATAAAGAAAAGAAACCCTCTATGAAACCTCTATCAGACAGAAAATCAAAACAACATTGCGCTTCAGTCCTCTTACTCCAGCCTTACTCATATCAGAGCTGGACTCGTGTTCAAGCAAGATGATAATTATTCAAATGCAACTGGTTTTAATTGGATGATTTTGTGTCAGTTTAATATTACTGACAATTAAAGCTTTTTTTTTATTGAAAAAGAGTGACCGATCAACAACAGTTATTTATTTATATGAATAATTTGCCTAATTGAATGAACTACTCAGCTGTAATTTTACATCAGGGGACACATTTGCATCTACACTCAGTTCAGTTCAGCTCAGTTCAGCTCCTGAAGTGACATTAATTACAACAAAATAAGTAAGAGGAAATCCCTTGCGCAACCGGCATCCAAACATGATCACTCACGCACGTACACAGGCTTCCTTCTTCTCCATGGACGTATTTTGCATTGGCACTGCGATTTGGATGACCAGCACAGGGTGATTGTCCCCTCTCTAGTGAAGTTAACCTATCACAAATCTTCTCAAACACGCTCTGGGCAGCCCTCTTCAGCTTGTCACAGCCCATGGCCACGGACCTAATGGAAGTGCAGTTCACTGAACAACGGCAAAGTTGGTCTGGCTATATAGATTAGAGCAGCAGCTGAGGGAACTTGTACTGCACCGAAATGCTCTTTGTACCAAAAGTGATGCTCTCCACAACACCTGATGTTTCAAAATCACATGTAAGTGTGCACCACAGACTGACCTTTGCCCTCTGCGTGTGAGGATCTGTGACCTATAATCCTCTCCTAAATGATTTGACAATAGAGAGATGTATTGATCTGGGCAGCCCTCTAGTAAAAGGTGGAGAGCCTGATGCGTGGTTTGATTCTTCTTATTGTCTGCAGGTAGAGTGGCGTCAGCAACGCTGAAGCACGTGTGTCTTTCCATAAAGTGTACCACTTTATATGTGGATCATGCTTCTATTTCAGTCTTTGGGACAGATGGGCCTCATACGTCTGGTCCCACGTCACTACTCAACGTAAATTGTGATTACAAAGAAGCTGTGTGTGAAAGCTGAAAAAAATAACACATTAAGAGTCATATGACAAGCTCAGGAAATGGCTTCTTTTTCTCCTTAAGACAGCACAAATTGCTTAAAGTAAAGCTTATGCTTGAGAGCTTTGGTTTCCCATACCATCAAACACACTTATTTTAACAAAATAACACATGTGTGCAAACTCCCTCACAGAGCCCCCAGCTTTCCCCACCGCACCTGGGCAGCTGCTCTCCTCTGGGTTCACCCAGAGACTGTTGGCCAGCTCCCACATCTGGCCAGACAGAAGAACAGAGAAAACACAAGGAAATTCTCCTGCTGGCCACTAGTTTCCCCCTCTTGCATAATGAAACCATCCCTCTCTCTCACTCTCTCGGATTCTTTTGGAGTGACTGGTGGTGGAGCAACATCTGGAACGAGCAGGAGTTTTCTTTCCCTGTGTTTTTTTGGGGAGATTTAGGCCCCCGATAATCCGTCTCCCTCCTCATTAAAGGAGCTGAATAAACACAGGCCTCTTCCAGTTGTTCCTCTGAATTTCCTCACCAGGCGTCAGGAGACCAGAGAGGGGGCTACCGGATCAAAGCTGCCGGCAGCCCCGTGTGTGCAGAGAGTGAGAGTGTGTTCCGGGGTTGGGCCCATTACCTTTCTCCCTGGGAACCTCAGAGGCTCCTAGGTCACCGGCTGTCAGCTCTTTGCCCCGAGCTTAGCAGAGAAGGAGAAAGAGGAGGGTAAGGGAGGACAAGAAAGAAACAGAGGAAGAAAAGAAAAAAGCTAACTGGATGAGATCCACAGATATTGCATGGTAGGAGAGAGGGGAACAAATCACAAGATAAAAAACAGATGGACACAGGGCACAGGTACAAAAAAGAGATTGGTGAGAAAACCTTCGGTACTTGAAGTATGGACACAATTTTTGTGTTATTTTGTTAAATATTGTTGGGGAATGAGGACATTCAGAAAGAGGCGTGAGCAACTGCAACAACACATTCATGGACTAGACCAGAGAATGTCGAACTCCTGGAATGCTGCTGTATAAGCAACCCCCAGCGAGAGGGCCTCGATGCAGAGGATGGGAGCGGTGCTGCCAGTGGTAATCAGAGCACTTGGGACCGTGACCTCCAGACTGGAAGCAGGGCTTCTGCAGATTCCAGGATCAACGTTAGAGAGCCCTGACCAGAAGAGCGCAGACCAGTCCTAAACAGCTAGGTTGCTTGTGTAGAACCCTTAGGCTTCCAGCCTCTTGGTGGTGAACCTACATGGGGGGGGGGTATGTAAAATATTGTTTATGTTATATTTAATATGCACTACTCTAATACAACACTGGCCAATGGGGACATTGACATGTGCTCTGTGGGGATTTCTTGTGGTTTTCTTGTGTTGGTAATGGTTAGTTTTGGGGCCCTGCAGGTTTTGGGATGTGGCCAATTTGAATATGGTCTGTTCCGTCGGTGTTAGCAGACTAGGTGCTAGGACTGTAATCTGTGGAGTTTGGGGGCTGGGCTGCCCACCTGGTCTCCTCTTCCCATCCTAGAGCAGTTTTTGTGGTCTGGCTGGGTGCATTGTCCTGCTGCAGGAGTTAGTCTGGAAAAATTTAAAGGGGACCTATTATGAAAAACACGTTTTCTCTTGCTTTAACATATATAAAGTGGTCTCCCCTCAGCCTGCCAACTCAGAGAAGGAGGAAAGCAACCAAATTCTGCAGTGTCTGTACAGCCGCCCGGATGAGCCGTCCAGTGTCATATGGCTTCTACGAGCCGTTCAGATTCTGCTCCCTTTCGTTACGTAACGAAAATGCGATTTACATAGGTTGGCCTCCGATGCGTGAAACCACGCCCACAACTAACTCCCCCGGCCGGAGCTTCCGCCATTTTTTCGTAGCGGTGTATCGCGTCATTCAGGCCGCCAATCAGCACATGCCTCATTATCATAGCCTCCCCGCCCACTCAGAATCCCTCAATGAGGTTAGAGAATGGGATGCTAAAGACATGGCTCAGAGGCTGAATTTCTAATTTATTTAGCAAAAACAATCAAAAGCTTCTTTTTTAAGATATTCAAGGCCTGTTTAAAATAGGTATTAGATGTCATAATAGGTCCCTTTTAAGTTAGATGTATCAAGTCAACATCGAGGTCCAGGATTAGGCAGATGATCATTTTAGTAAGTGAATTTGGGTGTCATGGTGTAAATGTTGTGTGGGTGGATGAAAGTATATTTAGTAATGATTAGTATTGATTTAAACCCAAGTGTGTTTAGTGTAGTGTATATATAGAGATATTTCCAAATTAAATATGTCTAATGCAGACATGTCAAACTCAAGGCCCACAGGCCAAATCCAGCCTATCATCTCATTTTATCTGGCCCGTGAGAACAAGCAAAGATTATGATGTACTTAGAACACAATGCAATACTGGTGCAGAGGTTGACATGGACATTAATGTCCCACAATGCATCTTGATATTGTCACCTGCATCATGATGGCAGCCACCCTCTGAATGGAAGTATCTCAAATTAAGCTATTTCCTTCAATAATTTGGTGGTTAAAGTTAAAGTGTCTGCCTTTATCTCTACGATAGTAGTAAATTTGAGGAAGTGATGGTGTGCTATGTTTGCAATTTGTTTTTGGAAATGACATGCAGCTGTGGAAGGCATCCATACATAACATTGAATCTGTTCATAATTGGTCACTAAGTGTCCAGATAGGTCCAGATTTAAAAAAAAAACCTGGAAGCGTGCAAGAGTGTCTAATTCATCCAGTTCTTCGTATTAAATCAAAGGACAGAACTAGAAATAAAATCCTGACTGCTGCATAACTACAATGTTGTGTACATATATTATGAGTTATCAGCTACGAGGCAAAGACAATCTAAGATTAGGAGGCTTAAGGAGTTATTTGAAGACTTACAAAATTTCAAATAATTTTTTTGAGATTGATGTGTTGTTGTTTTTAAGTGCACTGTGCCAATCAAGTTAAAAACAGCTACATTGAGGACAGTGTTGCTGCTTTGCTGCCACCAAGAGAGTGTTACAGCAGGCACAGTCCTGGTGGCAGGTTCTGCTGGTTCTTACAAAGGAAAAGATCCTCAAGTATTGCCTTTCGTCTGATTGATACTCGTTAAAACAAGAAAACAACAGAAAAAAATCCAATAATGGCTGGAATAAACTGTGGATCTGAAATCTAATTAAACATTCACTTTGCGTCTTTGATATCAGTATTAAAGATAGATTTTGTGAACTCTTAAAAAACACATCAACTTGACAGAACAAAAGCTTGGAGACAGCATATAGTGGTAAAAGTGGAAAATATAAGATATAAGGCTGCTGTTTAAATATTTAAATTTACATGTATATCTATTATATTTCCTGCTTACAATCATGTTTTCCTATGCTAAGAAAAGAAAAATAACTGTTGCCGTATATCTTGTTCAATGTTCAGCTAAAACACAGAAAGGCTTTGAAGAAAATCTCTTTCTCCATTATTCATCTGAAAAATGCCAATTAAGTGTTAGAATGATTAGGAAAGTTGCAGACTTTGCAAAGTCAGCCGATTATTCCCTTCAGAGCCTATGGGTGACAGAACTGGCCATAAGTGGTGCTCACATTCACCTTTCCCATCGGTACCGATAGTCTCTGGATGTCCTCTGGAAGTCTGACACAAATCCCCTTGACACAGATACAGGAAATGACTTCAGTTGACCGTCTAATTTCTGAAACATTTCTTCCGATACGAGGTGAATAAATTATTGAAAAGAAAAAAACGAAATAATGCCCAAAGCTAAAATGTAATTAAAAAACTGTGTAAAACTCTAGTCACTGGTACTGTGGGACACACATGATGCAAGTTTATGTGTGTGCCATCCTAATGCGCTGACCCCAGTGTGACATTAATTTTCTAATTCCCTGCACTTCCTGGCAATCAGCTTAGATGGCAGTGGTTTGCTGGAGACGTTTGCAGTCATAGAAAACCAGAAATCTAAGAAGTACCAGCTGCAGCAGCAGCCTCATCATAGGAAAAGGGTGATGTCTTGCTCTGTAATTGTTTTTCACTTACTCAGAAAGATGATAAATTTTATCAAATTGCACTGCGCACTAAAGAAAAAAAATCACCAGTATTAAATGGTCAGTGTAATTAACTTGCTTGACTACTAGCTGGGTGCAGCTGTGGCTGGAAAAAGTAATAGTGTTTGTATATGTGCAATCTGCTTGTGTGTGTGTGTGTGTGTGTGTGTGTGTGTGTGTGTGTGTGTGTGTGTGTGTGTGTGTGTGTGTGTGTGTGTGTGTGTGTGTGTGTGTGTGTGTGTGTGTGTGCACAAATGGCCCAGTGGTCGTCATCAAGCCCCCATCAGCCCCTCCATTAGTTACTGAGCTGCAGGTCCATGCTGGAGCCTACCTGCATTGAATACAGATTAGGAAAGGAGCATGGGCGGCAAGCACAATGAAGACAAACACGCACACAAGCTCTTACAAAAGATAACATTAACATATTATCTACTTTGACATGCAGCAACATATTTTGACACACACACACTCATACAGTAATTGCATTTTATGCACCTAAGTGACTGAAATGTCGAATAATGTGCGTGGAATACCAGTTAAATCATTCAAATATTTCAGTATATTACCACCGGATACCACCTGTGCGTGATTAGCGCCTGTCACTGGACACTGACAACAGCAACGCTTGTGGAGAGCAGTTCATCTGATGCAGCCAGATCATAGCTTACACAATCTGAAATAACATCACACACAGCAGAGTACACACACTGGCAGCCCTGCACCAAGGCAAATATGGTCGCATACTTCTCCTCTCCTTCTGGAGCCGCAGACTCACGTGCTCGTGACAGGAAATCTGCTGGCAGTCATTACACAGAGCCGAGCAAACACGCAGCCGCCACGCTTACTGATAATGTTTTCACTTGCGCCGCTTCTGTTGGAAGCATGTGTGTATACGAGTCTACATGTACATAAACACGGCCTGAATATTCCTAAACAGTTTACGGAGAGTTCAGGCAATATCAAAATTGCTAAATTGCTTTCAAACAGCCACAGCATTTATTTAGGTAAAATGTTAAAACAATGAAAAATACATTGTCCTTAGAAACTTTGTGATGGCAAGAAGAAGAAGAAATAATGTGAGACTGTTTAAACACCAGTAATGATGCTTACCATATGTCTACGGAGGAAAAAGAAGTGGGTGTCCCGGTTGAGTTCAAGGCCACAGACCAGGGCGCTGCCTCGGAGTTCAAACAGGAGTTGTGCGGCATGACGACTGGGGGAAGGGAAGAAGCTGTGTGATGGCTTCTGTGTGTCTTTTTGGCAGTGCAATGGGTCTCTAGGGAGACCTGGGTCAGGAGGCCTCCTACAGCAGGCACATACACCCCACCACCCCACCCCGCATTACTGTGCCATTTAAAGCCACCCAGCATCTATTTCCTCCAATAAAAACTAATAACCTTTTCTGTCGAAAATCATGGCAGCTCTTGAGTGCGGCACAGGGGCCTGGCTGGATGGCCTGTAATTGCGGTCCAGTAGTCTCCCTTTAGTTTATTTTTTTGCAGTGTTTTGGATTTGATTTTTTTTTTTTTTTTTTTTTTCCCAGTCCTTTTGGTCCTCTGCGCTTTGCAGCTGATTGCCTGCGCAGCTCACCCCACACTCAGTAATCAGACAGGAGCTAGAGTGGGGGCAAAACAGCAACTCAAGGACCTTTTATAATTGGGAGGGATTTGGAGGGCAGTTGGACTTTACATTTGGTGTCAGAAAAGGCTGTGATGGTGACTGTACCGGCCAAATAACAGAGATGCCGAAGCCCCCTCTACAGTCAAGTAGTCCATTGTGAGGCAGATATGAACAGTCTGCACGTCCTGTGTGTCTGCTCTCTTATTGTCCATTTGCCATTGGGGCTGCTGTGGCACCCTTTTAGACATATTTTAACATGTATTTTACTGGAGCTTGAATGGTATTCCAGCATTTTATTTGTTAATGCTGTACATTTCATATTTCATACAGAGTGCAATTTATGATAGCCACCGTTTTATGAATATCATTTATTTTTCCTACTTTTTTTCAGCTGTGATTTAAGGCTGATTAGGGTCTATTTTGACATTTCAAGCTGTAAATGACAAGGTTCTTGATGTTGCTCTAGCCCTACAGATTAAATATACAACAGTTTTGACAGGAAAGACATAGCAGTAAATATTCCTTTTCATTGTGATATTTTATTATTCATTGCAAAGAAAACATTTAGAAATTCAACCAATGCATAATTTCTACAACTGAAACATTTACAGTAAATTACTGGGTAAAGGTGTTTTTTTGTTGTTGTTGTTGTTTTGAGAACAGAAAAAATCATCCACCTGTGTCGATACACTGCAAAAACAGCCCCTGTAGAAATAAGCCTAATATTCCACAAATTTAGTCAAAATTGTCTTCTTTCAATGGGGTAAGAAAGATTTTCTTGACTAGATTTCTTTAAAACTAGCAAAATAGTTGGAAATGGTCTAAGTTTCTAAGTCGTCCAAGTTTCTTTAAACTTCCCATGTGCACAAAATATTTTATTGCTGTTTCTTTAATTATTGTAATATTGACAGGTAATGTGCTGTATATACTGTCCAGAGTAGAGGACCTCTTCTATTTATTTCTTCCATTTCTTCCATATTAAAGCGGACCTATTATGAAAAACACGTTTTTTCTTGCTTTAAGATATATAAAGTGGTCTCCCCTCAGCCTGCCAACTCAGAGAAGGAGGAAAGCAACCAAATTCTGCAGTGTCTGTACAGCCGCCCGGATGATCCATCCGGTGTGATATGGCTTCTACGAGCCGTTCAGATTCTGCTCCTGTCGTTACGTAACGATGGGAGCGATTTACATAGGTTGGCCCGGATGCGTGAAACCACGCCCACAACTAACTCTGGCCAGAACAACAACAACAACTCCGCCGGCCGGAGCTTCCGTCATTTTTTCGTAGTTTTGTATTGTGATGGCGTCTGTTCAAGCTAGACATGCAAATTGCTCTGTTGTTGGTTGTAAACACCAATGCTTTGTGTCCTCCCCTGCTACGCGTCATTCAAGCAGCCAATCAGCCAATTATGGCATCTAATACCTATTTTAAACAGGCCTTGAATATCTTTTTTTTTTTTTTTTTTTTAGGCCTTGAATATCTTAAAAACAAGCTTTTGATTGTTTTTGCTAAATAAATTTGAAATTCAGCCTCTGAGCCATGTCTTTAGCATCCCAGTCTCTAACCTCATTATCTATGTGGGATTCTGAGTGGACGGGGAGGCTATGATAATGAGGCGCTGTGCTGATTGGCTGCCTGAATGACGCGATACACCGCTACGAAAAAATGGCGGAAGCTCCGGCCGGCAGAGTTAGTTGTGGGCGTGGTTTCACGCATCGGAGGCCAACCTATGTAAATCGCATTTTCGTTACGTAATGACGGGAGCAGAATCTGAACGGCTCGTAGAAGCCACATCACACTGGATGGCTCACCCGGGCGGCTGTACAGACACTGCAGAATTTGGTTGCTTTCCTCCTTCTCTGAGTTGGCAGGCTGAGGGGAGAACACTTTATATATGTTAAAGCAAGAAAAAACGTTTGTCATAATAGGTCCCCTCTAAAGGAAATCTATGCTGAGGCAGTGAGGAGGTCAGAGAGTAAGAATTTGGCAGACAAAAAAAGCTAAATCTGGGAATAAAAGCAAGTTCTGTGGTTTAATAAACTTTTCAGGTTTTTATTTGCATACTGAGAACGGTGTTTCTTAAGTAGGTTACCGGATTATAATTGAAGGCAGCTGTAATCACATATTTCGCTCACATAAACAAATATGTCACCCTTTGTTTCAAAGATCTGCTTTCTGTTAGGACAGAGAAGCTATACCTTAGTCTGACTCACTGACACTATCCTTTCTAACAAAACCGTGTTGTCCAGGAAGGCTGACATTTCTCTCTGAGATGAGATGATCGTGGCGCCCGTGATGGCATGCCGCCCGCCTCGCTCCTGCGCTGTCATGTCTTTTTTCCTGCTCCTGCTGCTTTTTGCCTTCCGATTTGTTTCTGCTCTGCTGGCATATGATCACCAAACCCTCCTCGACCTCAGGGCTTGGTCAGATTCCCTGCTGTTACCTGATCATCCACTCTTCTATCAGCAAACACCGTTGCTGGCGGACATCCCCGATCACCTGCGCCGACTGCCTACTGTCTCTCCCCGGAGGGATCGCGGTCGGGGCCCCCGTTCCAGCGGGCCCTGCTCCGACCACCGACGCTGGCTGTCATGCCCTCTCCCCCGGAGAAAGCGCTCGAGAAGGCGGGGGAGACGTGCCGGTGTGATAGTCCGACTCAAAGCTCACCTGAGAGCGTCCTCCTCCTCGGCTGAGTTCCGCTGCGGATCTTCTCCTCCTGCCCGGTTCGTCTGCAGCCGCTGGATCCGCCCTGTCTTTCCGGAGCCGGCGCCGCTGATTACCCCGGTAAATGGACCTGCTACCCTGGCGCAGCTTAAGGCAGGAGCATCTCGGAGCAAGTATGCCTGCTTCCAGCCTCCCGATGCTGGATCCATCTCGCTCACCTGGTCCTCCGCTCTTCCGGTCGCGTCACTGACACGTCATCAGAGCGCCGACACCGCGGTAAGGAATATTGCCGGGAACATCGCGAGACTGAGCCATACTGTGTGTGGTGGGCGGAGAGGTGTGGATCTCAGCCTGCTCTGTCCCATCCAGAGATCCACTGGTCAAATCCACATCAAGACTGAACTTTTCAATGCCCAGTCTCTATCAAATAAATCAAGCCTGGTCCACGATCACATCCTTGACAAAAATATTGACCTGATGCTCCTCACGGAGACCTGGCACCAACCTGAGGTCTTTTCCTCATTAAATGAAGCCTGCCCCCCTGGATATAGTTACCTGCAGAGAGCTTGCTGCACTGGCCGAGGTGGTGGCCTGGCGGTTATCTACCGCAATACTCTCAAGCTGTCCCCTCTGTCTCTACCTGAAGTGTCCTCATTTGAATATCTGGCCTTCAAATCAAAACCTCCATCCAAGATCAATGCTGTATTAATTTACCGGCCGCCCAAACCACACCCATCCTTCATCACGGAGATTCATGACCTTCTCACCTCCTTCTGCTCTCTATCCTCCAATAACATTATACTGGGTGATATGAACATTCATGTTGATAACCTCTCCTCCCCCCTGGCAGCTGATTTCCTTCATGTGTTGGACTGTCTCAACCTCACACAGCATGTTGATGCACCCACTCACACCAGGGGGCGCACCTTAGATCTGGTCATCTCAGACTCCCCCTCCATCAATAATCTGGCAGTATATGACCTGGGTGTCTCTGATCACAGCATTATTTCAATGGACATTTCCTGCTCATCCCACCTCCCTCAGCCTAAACGCGATATTCATTTTCGCAATTTAAAAAACATCAACCCTGCCATTTTGCATTCTGACCTCCAAATGCTGGCCTCACTTAACTTTCCCTCAGTTATGGAATCGGTTGAACACTACAACCATTCTCTTCGCCACCTCCTGGATGTACATGCCCCTCTCAAAACAAGGACTGTGTCTTTCTCCCGCACTGCCCCCTGGTTCACCAATGAACTGCGCAGGATGAAAGCTGCTGGCCGGGCCATTGAAAGGCGAGTCAAATCGTCCGGCCTGGTGGTACACAAGCTGGCCTACAAAGACCATCAGAAGGCCTACGCAGCTGCCCTTAAAGAAGCCCGGTCCACCTATTATTCAAACATCATCAACAGCAGTCCAGGAAATTCAAAACAACTTTTTTCCACCATAAATCTTCTCCTAAACTCCAAAAACCAAACCCAGACAGAGTCCACAGCCGAACACTGTAACAGATTTCTTTCATTTTTCAAGGACAAGATCAACTCCATCCGGTCCCAGCTCGCAGGCTCCTCAGCACCATTTCTGCCACCTGCCTGCCCTCTACCTGCACCCTTCAGCACCTTTGTTCCTGTCACACAGCCCGAAGTTGAGAGTCTCATCAAAACAATGAAACCCTCCACTTCCACTTTGGATCCCATTCCTACAGCACTCATCAAATCCAACCTGTCTGTCATAAGCCCTCTCATCACACAAATAATAAACCACTCGTTAAACTCCGGTCATGTCCCGCCGTCACTCAAGACTGCCATTATCAAGCCCCTTCTGAAAAAACCCAGCCTCGACCCAGAATGTCTTTCCAACTACCGGCCCTTTTCCCATCTTCCATTTCTGTCCAAGGTGCTTGAAAAAGCTGTTGCCACACAATTACAGGAACATCTTCAACACCATTCACTATTTGAAACTTTCCAATCTGGTTTCCGTACTGCCCATAGTACTGAAACAGCATTATTGAGGGTAACCAATGACCTTCTCATCTCCGCCGACTCTGGATCCCCCTCCCTGCTCATCCTCCTCGACCTTTCAGCAGCCTTCGATACTGTTGACCACCACATCCTCCTAAACCGTCTGCACACCGACGTTGGTCTCCATCACTCCACACTGGACTGGTTCACCTCCTACCTTGGTAACAGGACAGAGTATGTCAGCTTGGGATTTTCCAAGTCCCAAACAGCCCCTGTTACGTGTGGTGTCCCCCAAGGATCTGTCCTAGGGCCTCTCCTTTTTATCTTGTACATGCTGCCCCTGGGTCGTGTCATCAGCCGGCACGGAGTCTCGTTTCACTGCTATGCCGATGACACTCAGCTGTACCTCCGGACTGACCCCAACCTTCGTTCCACCCCAGTCCCCTCATCTTCACCTACTCAAGCCCTCTCTAACTGCCTGGAGGAGATTAGGGCGTGGATGAGTCACAACTTCCTCCAACTCAACAGTTCCAAAACCGAAGCCATACAAATTGGCACCCCTCACCAGGTCCAGTCATCACCCATAACCACCATCTCCTTCTCCGGTCAAGACATCCCCCTCTCCACCTCTGTTACAAACCTCGGTGTGAAGCTGGACCCACAACTCACCTTCATAAACCACATCAAACATCTGTACAAAACCTGCTTCTTCCACATAAAGAACCTATCCAAACTCCGCCCCTTCCTCACTTTCCCTGATGCAGAAAAACTCGTCCACGCTCTTATCTCCTCCAGGCTTGACTACTGCAACAGCCTGCTCATCGGTATCCCCAACAAACACCTTCGGAAACTCCAACTCATTCAGAACTGTGCCGCCCGAACTCTGATGAGAACCTGCAAATACGACCATATCACCCCTATTCTCCAGAAACTCCACTGGCTTCCCATAACCGCAAGAATCCAATTCAAGTTCGCCCTCATCACCCACCTCTGCATCTACAGCACTGCCCCTCAATACCTCAAAGACCTCCTGACCCCTCACTCATCCACCCGGAACCTCCGCTCACAAAAGACCAACCTCCTCTATCAGCCCCGCACACGACTCCGCTCCATGGGAGACCGAGCCTTCTGCTCCGCTGCCCCCCACATCTGGAACTCCCTCCCTGAACACCTCCGTCAACCCCAGTCTGTGGACACCTTCAAAAAGGGGCTTAAAACTTTCCTGTTCAGGAAGGCTTTCCCTGGTCTTTCTTAGATGTTTTTTACTATTTTTATGCTTTTTTTTACTTCTCGTCTTTTATGTGCCCTGACTTTCCCTTGTTTATGTAATGCACTTTGAGATTATACATGAAAAGTGCTCTACAAATAAAATGTATTATTATTATTATTATTATTCTCTTCCACACCTTGGCATAGTTTCGGCACATACTTCTAATGTACAAGGACAGTAAAGCTCATTGCGCATCTTTCTCATGTATTGATCGTGAAGTGCAAGGTATTTTCACCAATTCAAAAGATATAGAGACCCTAAGGTTTTCCTCGAAGTCTACTGTCTGAAGAAAATGAGCACAACTGTGTGGTTTACCTAGCTCTTCAAATGATCATGAAGTATTCACACAAATACTTCATAAACATAACTTGGGATGTGTCATGTAAACAGAGACAAGTGACTGCTCACAGTGAATGTGTATGCATGCAGTATTACAAACCTTACACTTAAAGGAGACCTATTATGGCATTTAATGTATATTTTAAACAGGCCTTGAATGTCTTAAAAACAATCAAAAGCTTGTTTTTTCTACATAAATCAGAAATTCAACCTCTGGGCCATGTCTTCATTTTTACCGCTTCTAACCTCCTTCTCTATGAGGGATTCTAAGGGGAGGGGAGGCTATGATAATGAGGCTCTGCCCTGATTGGCTGCCTGAATGACGTGTAGCAGGGGAGGACACAAAGCGGCTGCGTACACTATTGAAGCGTGTCCCATGCGATGGGAGCTTCAGCGACAAAATCAATTCCATAAAGCCTGAATTACGGTCCTGCGTTAAATCGATGCGTACCCTACGCCGTAGGCTCTGCGTTGGTGTAACGCGGAACCATAAATCAGCCTTTAGTCACTTCATCTTCACACTAATTCACACAGGAAGATTTAATTGAATTCTAAACAGGTACATTTTATTTACGCAGATTCCTCATCATTTAATTTCTTATGTTACAAAACAAATGAATCATGTTAACTGTAAAGAAATCACAACACTGAATGTTCACAAATGGCAACTTTATTGTTAAAAAAAAAACAAAAACATAAGTTGTATATAAATAACATTTATGCACTATTGCTGCCTCAAGGAAGGACCGTGGTGTCGTTGAACAGCTTCAGGTGCATTGCTTGGAAGATCTGAAATCAGACAGAAAAAAATGTATTACTAAAAGAGCTCCGGTGTTACCTATCGAGTGAGTGGCTCTGTTACGTAACACTGGAGCCACCGGAGCCACTCACCGGTCCGGTCCGGTGAGTGGCTCCGGTGCTCCGGAGCTAAGCTAAATACTTAGCCCATGCAAAGATCATACTTGTAGACAAATATAAATAACATAAAAAATTAACGTCACTTACCGCTGACTCGTGTGCTGTTGCCGGGTCTGTTCTGTTGGTACTGATCCTTTTATGAGGGTAAGTGTCGATGCAAAACCTAATTTTTACTGTCCCTCGTTGTTCAAACAGCCACCGCTTCTGTACAATGACGGAGCTCTGGCCAGCAGAGTTAGTTGTGGGCGTGGTTTCAGCAGCAGAGGAGACCGAGGCGTGGTTTGCATTTTGCAAACGTAACAAAAATGCGCAAATCTGAACGGCTTGTAGAAGTCACATGACACTGGAAGGATCCTCCGGGCGGGGTGAACAGACCCTGCAGAATTTGGTTGCTTTACTCCTTCTCTGTGTTGGCAGGGTGAGGGGAGAACACTTTATATATGTTAAAGCAAGAAAAAACGTGTTTTTCATAATAGGTCCCCTTTAAACTAAAGGCCTGTGATCAGTTGCTGCATTGAAAAGAAACACACACAACATAACAGCAAAAGACGATCATAATCACAATGTTACAGATTAATTCAGTCTATCAAATGCACTAATATGGCCAATGACACGATTGAAACAATGAAAAAAAAAAATTGAAGTCAAATGTTTTACGAAAGTATAATAGAGGTATATGAAACATGTCAACAAAATGATTAAAAAGTGAATCCTCAGCAAAAAGTGTTTACAGGATTATCACTAACCACTACGAATTCATCACTTTGACTTTTATGGCTTTAGCATTTTTGATGTTTGTAGAAATTGTTTTTTCAGTTTTCAAACACCTGCTGAAAGGGAATAGTTATCTGGTTCAGTTTATCTATAAGAGCGATAAACACGGCATAATTTTCCTCCCATATCAGTCGATAATTGACGTGTTCGATGGATGTCGTGCATCACTTGTTGGTTCCCTCATAGGAATGTAATGTGTTGTTCTCATTTGTTGGAATTTAATACACATATAAAATAAAAACATACTGTTTTGTTGACAAAAGATAAACTATGTGAAAATGAGAAAAATAAGTATACATGTTGGGGATTGGAAAGTTAAAAAAAGGTGAGACATTAGGAGATAATTGTGCCACACATTTACTTACGCTGTGGTTATGTTGAAGTACAAGTGCTTGCTTTGTCAACTGTGGTCAGATGAGACAGATTTATTTTAGACATCTTGTCACTTGTAAGACACTGAACTTGACTAGAAACTCAATTCTCAGAGTTAAAAAAGTATAATGATGGATCAATAATAATCATGGCACTTTCATGACTGACAAAAGATATCACTGTGTGTTTTCTGCAGCTTGTGACCTTTGCAAACACGATTATGACTGCACATATACATTCATGTCGGTATGTATTTATTGTAGTTATGTGTTATAGTTTTTTATAGATTTATGTATTCCATGTCGCATTTGAATCAGTTTTACAACTATGTCATTTTCAGTTTCTTGCATTTATATGCGTGGGGGGGGGGGTTATGACATTTGCCCACGAATAGCAAAGGCTACTGCACATACAAAATTACCATGCAAAAGAAAATAATTCACTTTTTGAAGTAGGTTAAAGTTTAAAGTACTATATTAAAGCCTTGCTTGATGTTTGCGTGATCATGCAGCCTTCCTAATCACACACTGTACGACGGAGACTTAAGTGTTGGAGCATGACTTTTACAGTGACTGACATAACTGTGTTGCTTTTGTTCTTGCTTTTCTCCTCTGTGCTGCATTTGTTTTGAGGCATTCTTAACTTAAAAAACAACAACACTTATTTGCCTGTTAGTTTCTCCACAATGAGCCCAGTAAAATGGAAAATGTTTTATAACGGATAAAGCAACAGCTGTCTATGAATAAATCCAGTAAGTTTGCTGTTTAAAAGTAACATACACTTTATCTAAGTATAGAAAGTATTTTACTTAACAACACAATTGAGCTTTTGGTTTTTAAAGTCCGGTTTGACCCAACCAAGCCAAGGCGTTGCAGTGCCTGATAAATGAAGCTTTTCTGTTTGCTTTTTTGTTGTTTTTGTACTGTGTTCTTTCTATGTGTTCCTGTTTTTGTGTTTCAGACTATTACTGCATGTTTGTGTGCACACTTCCTTAATTGTATTAAGAGGATGACGCACTTTCTTACTCTGTTTAAGCTCACTTTAATTGCCTCTGAATGGTGCACTGGGGAAGCAGGGACTGATGGTACAATGTGGACATGCAATTAGGTAGCTTTCATAAGATGCTCCAGGGAAAAAAGAGAGGGCTTCAATTCATAGAGGAATTTCACACACAAGGCAACAAATGCTATTTTGTGTCACTGCTGTATTGGCATCTTGATGGAATGGCATTTCATTCATTAAAATAAAGGGGGAAAATCTGACTTTCAGAGGAAGCAAGACAGAGGTATTCATTCAGAAAAGATGAAGAGGGATTTAAAAAAATGGCAGAAAGAAGAAATGCACAGCAGCAGCCAAAGACACCAAACTAGAAAGAGTGAGGTGAAACTAGATGAAAAGAGTGAGAGACAATGAGGTAACGAAGCAGGTAGAGGGGAAAGGAAAGAGTGATCAGGGTAGAAAGCTATAGAGGCACAATGAGATATGTGTGTCCTGGTGAATTTTCACTTTGCATTGATGGCAGAATGATAAAATGGCTGCAGAAACTGTTGGGCCTGCTGCTTGGAAATTACACACCCACTTTACATATACAGTATCTTTCTGACATAATAAATGAAACAAAGGAGCCTATTATTTTTTCAATACAGGTGGATGACAAAGAAAATGTAAAAAATATAAAAAAGCATTAATCTAAGGGACAATTGTTTACTTCCTGTTTTTGTTTGGCAGGAACTTCAGACGAGCCTTTGTCTGATTCTCACCCAAACTTTAAACGTGCCTTCTCCAGTCATGAATTGGATGGAAAATTGAATTGTAGAAACATAATATTGGTTAACCATCCTTGATCTGAATCAAGACAACTTGCAGACGTAATTTTTTTTGTGAATACATTTGCGAGTGTGAGGCATTAACTAAATGACGTCATGCATCAGGTTTGTGGGATCGTTGCGACACGTATCAGAAGCTTTTAATACCACACAATGCAATAGGTGGCTCAAGTACTGCTGTTATCTCCTGTCACGCCTCCATTTCCTCCTTTCCGTTCCCCCTCTACTGTTTCATTTTTCCATGCACTCCACCCAGGTACCCCCTCCCCCATCTTGGACAATATCTCCCCGTCTCTTGCTGTCTTTACTGTTCTTCCTCCCTGTCTCGCTGTGTCCCAACTCCATTCTCCCTATCTCTCTTCTTCATTTAATAGTGGACCTCGGAATGGTTGCCATGTCGACCAGCCGGCATATTACTATGGCAACCACTCTGAGCAAGACGAGGCTGCTGATTAGGGAGAGATGTCTAGTGTAGCCTGGCCAGTGGAGGGTGGGGGAAAAAAAAATATGGGGGGGGAATGGTGTTAGGGTGCCAGGGGGTGGGGATGGTGGCGCTTGTGGGGGTTGGAGGCGTGGGTGAGCATTGTGTGTGTTTGTGAGAGTGTGTGTTGTACATGTAAATGTCAAAAAATAATTTGTAGAGAGGCTGGTCAGTTTTCAAATAGGACGCCAAAGCACATTTTATTTCAGATTTCCAATCCTTCACCTGGAACCATGTACTGCCTGACACTCCCCCCAATTGAATACAAAATTTAAGCCTATATATATATATATATATATATATATATATATATATATATATATATATATATGCATACACCTATTGAAAAACTTTCTACGAGGGGATATAAAATTCTAGAAAGATGAAAATAAATTAATCTCCATATCTATTTGTAAAATGTACCTTAAATTGTTCCCACGGACCCACAATGCTGATCTGCTCCATCTTGGAGGTGCAGAACCGGCTGGAAATGCTGCTCCGATTATGTTTTGGAGGAATCATAACTCGCGTGATGACCTGTGAGGGATGGAGCAGGGAAAGCTTTTTAAAAGCTTCACTCTCCTCCAAGAACGCTAATGAATGCTGTAGAGGATGCCTCAGACCTCCCAGATCCATCAGAGAAACTAATTACTAGATCCAATTAAAGAGAGAGAGGAAGAAGAAGGGAAAGAGAGCAAAAGAAAAAGAGCGAAAATGGGGGGAGGAGGGTCTCTCTTTGCCACTGACCCAAAGAAGCCGTCAGCTTGTTCAAGATAGTAATTATAGCTTATTTATTATTCATCCTTGATCTAAATAAGACTGTGACATTTCAATAACAATTAAAGCTGCAAGCAGCGATGAACGGGCCCTCGCACTCACGGCCACCACCCCCCATAAGCATATGAGAAACGATACCACCCACGACTTCCTATGTCAAACCATTCAAAAGTTATAGCAGAAAAAAGGAACAACCAATTAGAAGAAGGGGCGGGGCTAATTCAGGCCAATGAAGGTCAAGGACTCCATACAGAATCTGATGACACCACCCACGACTCTCTATGTCAAACCATTCCAAAGTTATAGCAGAAAATCGGAACAACCAATCAGAAGAAGGGGCGGGGCTAATTAAGGCCAACAAAGCTTAAGAACTCATTACAGATTCCCATGACCCCACCCACGACTCCCTATGTCAAACCATTCCAAAGTTATAGCAGAAAATCGGGACAACCAATCAGAAGAAGGGGCGGGGCTAATTAAGGCCAACGAAGCTTAAGAACTCATTACAGATTCCCATGACACCACCCACGACTCCCTATGTCAAACCATTCCAAAGTTATAGCAGAAAAAAGGGACAACCAATCAGAAGAAGGGGCGGGGCTAATTCTGGCCAATGAAGGTCAATGACTCATTACAGAGTCCCATGACACCACCCAGGACTCTCTATGTCAAACCATTCCAATGTTATAGCAGAAAATCGGGACAACCAATCAGAAGAAGGGGCGGGGCTAATTAAGGCCAACGAAGCTTAAGGACTCATTACAGAGTCCCATGACACCACCCACAACTTCCTATGTCAAACCATTCAAAAGTTATGGCAGATAAAAGTATTCTAGGGGGCGCTGTTGAGCCGTTAGGCCACGCCCATTAATGCAAACCATGAAATATCAAATTTATCGCCAAGTCTGGCTTGCATGCAAAATTTTGTGACTTTTGGAGAACTATCAAATATGGACCAATCACATGAAGGGGGGGGCGCACCTTTTGGCGTCTAGCGTCGCCACGGTAACACTTTTGAAAGAGAAAAGTAATGCGTGTAGTCGCAGGATGTAGACGCACATTTTGATGTATAACACACCTGGGTGCACGTTACGGTTCGGGCTGAATTAACTGCCGAAGGAATGGCATAAATTTTGCCAAAATGACACAATTTATTCAAAATGGCCGACATCCTGTTCGGTTTCGGCCATGGCTCCAAGAGACTTTTCTTTAAGTTGTGCCATGATACAGGTGTGTAGCGATTTTCGTGCATGTACGTCAAACCGTATTGTGGGGCTTGAGGCACAAAGTTTTCCGGGGGGCGCTGTTGAGCCATTTTGCCACGCCCATTAATGCAAACCATGAAATATCAAATTTATCGCCAGGCCTGGCTTGCATGCCAAATTTGGTGCCTTTTGGGGAACTATCAAATATGGACCAATCAGATGAAGGGGGGGTGCGCTTTTTGGCTTCTAGCGTCGCCACGGTAACACTTTTGAAAGAGAAAAGTAATGCGTGTAGTCGCAGGATGGAGACGCACATTTTGATGTATAACACACCTGGGTTCACGATACGGTTCGGGCTGAATTAACTCTCGAAGGAATGGCATAAATTGCGCCAAAGTGACACGATTAATTCAAAATGGCCGACTTCCTGTTCGGTTTCGGGCATGACTCCAAGAGACTTTTCTTTAAGTTGTGCAATGATACAGGTGTGTACTGATTTTCGTGCATGTAGGTCAAACCGTATCGTGGGGCTTGAGGCACAAAGTTTTCCGGGGGGCGCTGTTGAGCCATTTTGCCCCGCACATTAATGCAAACCATAAAATATCAAATTTTTCGCCAGGCCTGGTTTGCGTGCAAAATTTGGTGACTTTTTGGGCACGTTTAGGGGGGCAAAAAGGCCCTCCTTTCGTCAGAAAAATAATAATAATAATAATTAAAGCTGCAAGCAGCAATGAACGGGCCCTCGCACTCACGTCAACCGCCCCCCATAAGCATATCAGAAATGACACCACCCACGACTTCCTATGTCAAACCCTTCAAAAGTTATAGCAGAAAAAAGGGACGACCTGTCAGAAGAAGGGGCGGGGCTAATTCAGGGCAAAGAAGATCAAGGACTCATTACAGAGTCCCATGACACCACCCACGACTCTCTATGTCAAAACATTCAAAAGTTATAGCAGAAAATAGGGACAACCAATCAGAAAAAGGGACTGGGCTAATTGTCACCAATTATGGTCAAGGACTCAATGCCGAGTCCCATGACACCACCCACGACTCTCTATGTCAAACCTTTCAAAAGTTATGGCAGAAAAAAGTATTCTAGGGGGCGCTGTTGAGCCGTGAGGACACGCCCATTAATGCAAACCATGAAAAAAAAAATCAGATCACTCAAATGAACGACGATCATACAGTACAGCTGTATCTCATGGTCCAGAATGTATGATATTATATTAATCTATTATACCATATTATATTACATGTTGTTATTTCATATTAGCGTACCCAGTAATATAGCATATTGTATTATTGCATTGTATGTTGCTTCATTTCATATATTTTTGACTGTATTATATTGTAAAATTATATATCATAGCGATTGCATTATTATATAATTTCAATTTATAACACTAATATACAATTCCTCACACACACACTCCTTCCAAATGTTTCTTTTTTTCTCCATTATGACAATTGTATGCTGTCATCCGTTATGTTTTTTGTTTTTAAGCTTGTTATGTCTGTTATTCAAATATATTAATACATTCATTAATATGCTATACTGTATTTTGTATTGTGTATATTGTGTGTGTGTGTGTGTGTGTGTGTGTGTGTGTATATATATATATATATATATATATATATATATATATATATATATATATATATATATATATATATATATATATATATATATATATGTGTGTGTGTGTGTGTGTGTGTGTGTGTGTGTATACCTGAAGTGTGACTACCTGCAGAACGTATTTTAGCATGAAAGCTTGCATATTAAACGTACATCAAGCATCCTGTATCATAGCTACATGTCTGCCGTTTGTAACAAAGCAAACCGCGTGAAAATCGGTTGAAAATCAAGTGAGTTATAGTTATTTTACTTATGCAGACACCTCCTTCCACAATAGAAGTGAACGCTCTAGAGTTAAAGCGATACCGATCCAAGATGGCGGCCACGCCCGACGTTCTCAGGCAGTCAATGCGGCGCCTCGACCAAGATGGCGGCCGCGCTGAACATCAGCCCCTCCCCCCGCGGGAGCTGCGCGCGCAAACTCCACTCAAATTCAAAAGTTATGGCAGAAAATCGGGACAACCAATCAGAAGAAGGGGAAAGAGAAAAGTAATGTGCGTCGTCACAGGACAGAGACGAACATTTTGATGTAAAAAAAACACAAAAATTGCTGACAAAAATTTTGGCATATCAAGCCAGGCTTGAACTCCCGACCTCTGGCAGCAAAGACCGCAATAGTCTGGCTGAGCTAAGTCTCAGCTATTTCTTTTTATTTGACCTACTGGCTTAGGACAGACCAACATAGCGATAAAATGTCTGGAACTTTTTTTTCCTAATTTTTTAAATAGCCTATTTGTAAGTTATAAATATTAGTAAAACCCTACTATTTAAATTATTACTTTTTCTGTAACCATTCTGCCAAGGTTGTAACCGGGCTGAGCCGGGAATATTTCTGAAGTCACCACATTACAGGGAGCTGATTGGTCGGGGGGCGGGGCCGTCATCACCCTACTCGCCCCTGATTGGTCGGGGGGCGGGGCCGTCATCACCCTACTCGCCACTGATTGGTCGGGGGGCGGGGCCGCCATCACCCTACTCGCCACTGATTGGTCAGGGGGCGGGGCCGGCAGACGTTTGAATCAGGAAGCGGGAGTCAGCGCGAGAGCGACTGGCGGCTCGCGGCAATTTTATTATAAAAAAAGGACAACCAATCAGAAGAAGGGGCGGGGCTAATTCAGGCCAATGAAGTTCAAGGACTCCATAAAGAATCGGATGACACCACCCACGACTCTCTATGTCAAACCATTCAAAAGTTATAGCAGAAAATCGGGACAACCAATCAGAAGAAGGGGCGGGGCTAATTAAGGCCAACGAAGCTTAAGGACTCATTACAGAGTCCCATGACACCACCCACGACTCTCTATGTGAAACCATTCAAAAGTTATGGCAGAGAAAAGTATTCTAGGGGGCGCTGTTGAGCCGTTAGGCCACGCCCATTAATGCAAACCATGAAATATCACATTTATCGCCAGGCCTGGCTTGCATGCAAATTTTGGTGACTTTTGGAGAACTATCAAATATGGACCAATCAGATGAAGGGTGGGTGCGCTTTTTTGCGTCTAGCGTCGCCACGGTAACACTTTTGAAAGAGAAAAGTAATGCGTGGTGTCGCACGATGGAGACGCACATTTTGGTGTATAACACACCTGGGTGCACGTTACGGTTCGGGCTGAATTAACTGCCGAAGGAATGGCATAAATTGTGCCAAAATTACACAATTAATTCAAAATGGCTGACTTCCTGTTCGGTTTCGGCCATGGCTCCAAGAGACTTTTCTTTAAGTTGCGACATGATACAGGTGTGTACCGATTTTCGTGCATGTACGTCAAACCGTATTGTGGGGCTTGAGGCACAAAGTTTTCCGGGGGGCGCTGTTGAGCCATTTTGCCACGCCCATTAATGCAAACCATGAAATATCAAATTTATCGCCAGGCCTGGCTTGCATGCCAAATTTAGTGCCTTTTGGGGAACTATCAAATATGGACCAATCAGATGAAGGGGGGGTGCGCTTGTTGGCGTCTAGCATCGCCACGGTAACACTTTCGAAAGAGAAAAGTAATGCGTGTAGTCGCAGGATGGAGACGCACATTTTGATGTATAACACATCTGGGTTCACGATACGGTTCGGGCTGAATTAACTCTCGAAGGAATGGCATATATTGCTCCAAAATTACGCAATTAATTCAGAATGTTCAAAATGGCCGACTTCCTGTTCGGTTTCGGCCATGGCGCCAAGAGACTTTTCTTTTAGTTGCGACATGATACAGGTGTGTACCGATTTTCGTTCATGTACGTCAAACCGTATTATGGGGCTTGAGGCACAAAGTTTTTTCTGTTGAACCAATCAGATGAAGGGTGGGCGCGCTTTTTGGCGCCTAGCGCCGCCACGGTAACGCTTTTGAAAGAGAAAAGTAATGCGTGTTGTCGCAGGATGGAGACGCACATTTTGATGTATAACACACTTGGGGGCACGTTACGGTTCGGGCTGAATTAACTTTCGAAAGAATGGCATAAATTTCGCCAAAATGACACGACTAATTCAAAATGGCCGACATCCTGTTCGGTTTCGGGCATGACCCCAAGAGACTTTTGTTTAAGTTGTCCCATGATACAGGTGTGTACTGATTTTCGTGCATGTACGTCAAATCGTATCGTGGGGCTTGAGGCACAAAGTTTTCTGGGGGGCGCTGTTGAGCCATTTTGCCACGCCCATTAATGCAAACCTTTAAATATCAAATTTTTCGCCAGGCCTGACTAGGGTGCAAAATTTGGTGACTTTTTGGGCATGTTAAGGGGGGTAAAAAGGCCTTCACTTTGTCAGGAAAATAATAATAATAATAATAATAATAATAATAAAAATTCCTGCAAATACAATAGGGCCTTCGCACTGAAGGTGCTCGGGCCCTAATAATAATAATAATAACGCGAAGAATTCCTACAGATACAATAGGGCCTTCGCACTGAAGGTGCTCGGGCCCTAATAATAAAGGCAGTAAAAAAAAAAAAAAAAAAGCAGCACAAATTACAGACTTACTAATTGCAGTGCTCAAAGATTAAACGACTGGAAAAATGTTGTTGTTTACTTATTCATAGCATTGAGATCAGTTACGAGAGCATAGCAATGCACTTTGCTGAAAATGAGTCTAAGAGGTTCTCTCGTGAGATGTCCCTGGTGGACATAATCCTCGACAAAACCAGCATGCTGTGATTCCCCTAACAAGTGTTTTTTTGGGGATCTGTATCACAGAGGAAGGACTTAACAGCTTTTTCTCGCCGTTTTTATTGGTGATTAGAACGAGCTGAGGCATCTGATAAACCAGGCTTAAAGTTACAACTGATTTTTATCAGCAAGCCCAATCAAATCATTTATTCAGGTAATAATTCAAACAAGACTGATGTTTAATTGAATATTTTTATTTTGTGATCTTGTCAGCATTGATGAGGTTATTAGTTTATCCAGCTTCACTTCCTTTTTGTTCCGCACGCCGCCCTTCCCACTCCTCTTTTCCAACTTGAACTTGGAGCCACCTCATTTAGACGTCCACCTATTGGCCTTGCTGGTTATGGCAGAGGTGAAGAATATCACATAATCATGAGGTGGAGATGCCATTACACTCATCACAAATTATAAATGAGCTTTACCTTGTGGCAGCCCGGCAGAGTTAAGCTCCGCTTAAGTGACCGTCACACGGGTGTACAATCAAACCACACAAGTTGAGAACTTTAAACATGAGGAACTTTATTTTTTTCAAATAAATCTGATCATTGACTCTAGTCATCTTCCACACATGAAACACTGAAACTTTTCAATAAAAAAAAAACAACTTAGAAATGAGTCAGGATAAAGCAAGTGAAAGTCTGAATAAAAAGCAACTGTTACAGACATCTTGGTGCATTTTGATCAGTTTTTTTATGTCTATGTTCCTACGCACCTATTTGTGTGAAGAGATTTAAACAAGAGTATAGAAAAATTAAGATATTTGCCTTTCATTTATTCTTTTTACGTTTCTATTTTTCCTTCCAAGCCGCTACACGCGTCCTAAATACTCTAACAGTGGAACGCAACATAAGCCTGCACTCGGCTGCGCAGTTCTTGACTTCCTTTTTCTCTTAAAGCTTTTGTCTTTGACTCTCAAGGGAGCCTTTTTGTGTTTAGTTGAATCAAACAAACAGACTTAAAATGGCGTGAATGAATAGTCGATATTGAGAGATGGTAAAGGCATGTTAAGAGACACATACACAAACAGGAGTTTTTAGACAAGAACACTGGCCTTGTAAAACGGAAGAGCAGCCCATCGATACGTGCAGGATGGAGCCTTTCATTCAGAGATCTGAAAAAGCCTTTTTTCTCAATCCCTTACAGATTTTTCCTTCCTTACCTTCTCAAGGCTCGTTTATGATAGCATTTAAGGGTGCATTTTCAACTAACGCAGGCTGGCTTTATGTGCCAGCAACCTGTGTCGTTTGGTAAGTCAAATGCTGACTGGCTGAAAGTTAATAGGAGTCAGGAGGGGGCCAACAACATTTCATTACCAACAGGACAAAGCAGCAAAAATGCTAAATAATGAAGTAACACTGGTTAAAAAGAAAAGAAAAAAAAAGGCCAGTCAGTAGTTGCACTGGGTGGTTTTCATTTTTTTGAACTCTTAGCTTTGCTCCACCACAAACCAAAACCTTGTCCATTGTGATCGGTTTCACGGCAGAACAATTCCCTAACGGGCCAAGAGCAGGAGACGAACACAACCGAGAGCTTCCTACACATCACACGCTTCCTGGTGTTTCTGGGGCTGAACCCTGGCTGCAGCACGGTGCTGTACGCAACAAGCTGACACGCGAACAGCAGCAAAACCATGTCCCAGCCCCGAGTCGTGTCCTGGTACCGCCCCTCTGCAAAGGGCGGGATGTTTTTACCACTTATCAACGGATAAAAGACATGACCACAGACAGAGCCATTGATTTTATTGACTGATTAATTTGTGTTTTCCCATAAAGCTGCCTGCACTTATATTCAAGAGCGCTAAGGTTCAAGAACTTTAGTAATCATGAATATTATACCCATGTTTATCTACATTCTGACACAATCCAGTAAACAGAACATTTGTAATACATGCTTTGCACAGGCATGAAAAACAAATTTCCATTTTACCTTTCATTCATGCATCACAGACACACATTCACACTGACCACATCACCCCCCCACCCCCACCCCCACCCCTCGGAGTTGTTGGGCAGTGCTTGAGCGATGTCTCCCCAGGGGGCTGATATTTTATAGTTTGTGTCCATCAGTGCTGTAGCCCGGGGCGCCAAGGTTGACAGTAAGTGCTCTCAACACCGGTGACACTGATTCATCTGAGCCATGACACAGATGAGAGGAAAGAGGGGAGGAGGGTCAACCAGATGGAAAAAAAAAGTGTAAAAACACAGGGAGAGCAGGTTATGTTTGATTCTCCTGGATTTGCATGAGTAAAATTTGTGTACTTTATTATTTTCAAGTATATTATATTGCTTCCGAGCTCCAAATTGTTTTATGTTTTTTTATAGTTGTCTTAAGGTTGTCACCGTGAGACAAAGGGCTGTACTCTGATATGGCGGGGCTAATATGGGGTAGAATGGGCTACAATAGAAAGATTGGCTTGAGGAAGGGACTCCAATCTAAAATGGCATTTCAATTTCTCATTCCCCCCTCACGGCTGTGCAGCGCACTGCTGTGCCTCTTCTACATATATATAGGGAGGACGCCTCTGAACCCCAGCCTTCTAGATGCGCATACTAAGCAATCAATGTGTCACCTCTTACTGACAATCCTATTTTTTTTTCATATGGGGGCCATGCTCATTTTTTCTTGTCAGCAGAAGGTAATTTGCTGTATTGTGATTCAGACCTAAAACTTGGTGACGAGGTGTCTGATAAGTCGCTGCCTCCCCTCTGTCTCCCCGTTCCTGCCCTGCATCACCCAACAATATGGAAAAAACGAAGGAAGAGCCCCCAACCCCCATTCTATCTACAACCAGCCGCACCCCCACATCCTTGTCCCCTTCTTTCCACACCAGCCCAACATAGTTGCATCGAGGCAGGCTGCTAAATTAGATAAGCGGGGATGTGGTGCTGCGCCCCTGATTAATAAAAGATGCAGTGCTCCCTGGGGATGGCCCCTCTGAGGGCCGAGCTGAGTCTACCGACAGACAATAGAGTTTGCTTGGGTACAATGAACAGGAAATGGAGAGAATGAACCAATCATATAAATATAACATTTAAAACTGGACTATTCTGTGACCCTCTATAACATTATGCATGCATTATAATAGATAATACCTAATACTGGAACTGAGGAAAGAACAAAATTATTTACATATTCATTTAAGCATATTCTTCTATTGACATATGTTGGATGGAGCAGCATATTTCCTGCTGTTTTATGAGATTCAGGACAACAGTCCTTCAATGGAACCGGGGCAAATTTGTGGTCGGTTTCATTGTCCTCCCTACCAGTCCAAGTTAAACAGTTATGAATGTTGTTATTTTTAGGTCTATTCTCTTTTATTTTGCAGCACATTAAAAAAATAACAGGAATTGAGCCGAAGTGCTTCAAGTCGCATTGATTGTTGATAAAAACCTACGTTATAAAATGCTTTAGCCATTGGACCAAGTCATACACAGAGTTAATTAAAAAAGAGATCCTTAAAAGTTGGTATCCTTTGGTTTGAGGCACATTTTAAATGCATATTTCTTAATGCATTTGTATATTTAAAGTGCAAATCACAATCCCATATCTGATGGTCAAATTTGAAACAAACCTAGTTGTACACAATTGGAAAAGAGTTGTTATTGCAAATGTTTTTTCTTTTCATTTTGATGGTGAGTAAAAAAAAAAAAAATCACTTTAAAAGAGCCAGTGCATAAGTTAAATCTTTAATTTTCACATTTTGCTTCTCATCCATTCTTACTGATAAAATGGAGATACTGCTCTCATTTTTAAATTATATCAAATTAAACCATTCATTATTCTTCTCAAGTGAAATTAGATATCCCACTTCCTACTGAACTATTAAAGGTATATCTTAAGCAGATAAGCAAATGGTACTTGTAGCAGTGCCAGGGCTCAAGGTGACTGCAATGACAACAAGGTCTGAAGAGCTCTAATAGGCCTTCAGAACCGATTCGTCCATGTTTTTGTCTCTTGTGAGGAATTTAAAAAAAGGGAAGACATATACAAGTGCTGTAGATGATGGTTTGTCTCAGGTCTGGTTACCTCAGCAGATCTAATTTAACAGCAGATGCAAGTAGTTGCAGAATCTGCAGCTAAATCGATAACTACTGATATGGATGCACATGTTGCTACATGTCGAAAGAGAAGGAGAGATTATTTAAAATAAGACTGCATGAGAGACATTGCAGGAAAAGTCTGGTTTGCATCCTCAAAAATACCTGCAATAATGTGCTCTGTACATTTATAAGGACCTGCTTTTTAACGTGTTTTTTTGTTTGTTTCAATTTTAAGTTATTCAGTCACAGTTTGGCCTGCACAACAAACAAGTCAGGCGAAGAGCCACATGAATAACTGTGAAGCTGGGTGGTGGTAGTATCATGGTTTGACGCTGCTTCGCTGTCGCACGGACTGAGCGGCTGGCTTTTTTTTTTTCAAACATCACAGATAATCTGCATCATGTCCAAGAGTGTTTGGAGATTACATTATACCTGTCTGTCTGGTTAAAATTGAACTGGAAGTGGATGCATAGAACAACAACCCTCACCACTCCAAGCCAACAGGGTTATATAGGAGGGGATGCACCAAATTTAAAACACGACTTGTGAGAGTAGGTTTGGAACAGGCTGCACATGCAGGAAAACCCTCAAACATTTTGGAGCTCGAGTCATTTTGCTTTTAGAGGTGGTCAGGTTCCACAACTCTCAGTTAAATGAGGGTGATACCAGCCGGAGAGACGACTGACTTTTCCCACAAGAGTACTGCATTATTGATATTATACTGAATAAATGACTTAAAAAAGAAAAAGAAGATCTCTTGTCCTGTATAAGTATACAGTCCTTATGTGTAGGTTCTATTTCAAAATATTTAATTGTTTTCTTGCTCAAATAGAGAAGAAAATAAGTCACATAATCATATTCAGAAAATGTGTTGTCTAAAGGGAAACTTTTTTGAATTATGAATATAACTCAATTTTTCAATGGTTTTACAGAGTGCAGGCTCTCCCTTAGCTGTCGGTATTTCCTAGAAAAAAATAGTAACAAATGGGTAATAGCAGCTCTCCACTTGAGTCCTATGATGACATCAGTAAATTTAGTGGTTTGGTATAAGACTGCTTATTGAATTGTATATATTTCAGTTACGGCCATATATTTCACTTTCTAACAGAGCGTCCTACTAAACACAGCTACAGTGAGAACAGAAACAGAAAATACTGCACAAATTTTCACTATGAATCTACTCAAAGTGACTATATATGACTATATGTGCATTGGATTTTGGTTTTAAACATACAGGTTGTTCAAGTTATTTATTTGACTGCCAAAAAATAAATGATACATTCTGGTTACCTCTGAATGGGAGGGAATAAAAAGGCTAATGAATCTTAGTTAATTTTCACACCAACACCATCAAGTTTCATTCTAGCATTACATATTTTCTATTCAAATGTGTCACCTTACGCCTTTGTTACCAGGAGGATATTATTCCTCTCACTTCTGATGTTTTGAGACGGTCACTAGTGAACCAGTTGCCTGTGCAGACCACTGACATCAAGGCTGTATGAACTTCCTTCCAAGTGTGTCAGAATTGTGCATTTAAGCTGTTCTTTTGGGTGCTCATGGCACACAAGAGTCCACTGATACCTGCCGTCCTATAACTGCCAGGTTCACCAGACAAATGTAGAGCTTCATCAGTGTTCAATAATCAACACGAACACATTGATGCATACTCTCGTCTGTGCACGGGTGCATTCATGCTGCCACCGGGCTGTGGCAGACATGTTTTTACTCCGTTCCTGTGATGCTGGTGGCTGATTGCTGCATGGATCATGAACACTGAAGCATTTATCTTTAAATAACCTCCACCCCCCATTGCTACTGAACAATAGTGAGGCGCTTATTCTGCAAGATAATGGTAGTCATATTGAGATGAAAAAGGTCAGGGGTTGACTTGTGAGGTTCTGATTGGTTTGGAGCATCACATTACCCCTGGAGATAAAATGGAAAGTGATATTTCATTTATAGCACCACCCTTCCAGACTGGATGGCAATTTTAGGTGATGAGGAGGCCCAGCTCGGCAATGATTAGGGTGCATCTACCAGCCAAAATACTAAATACAAAATTACGGTTTGTTAGGTCTTACATCAGGGTTTTTTTTTAGTTTAGTTTAGTTTTTACTGTTTTTTTTCATGATCACAGACATACACTGTATACGTGTATCATGCTGTTTTTTAATCTAAAAAGATGAAAATGTTCTTCTTGCCTCACGAACAGGAAAAGATTGATGTGTATTGTTGTACACATCTGATGCTGATGCATTTGAGCCAGCCTTTGACCTTCATATGAAGACACTGAGCCACTACTGTCAAAATCTGCTATGTACTTTTTCTTAAAAGGAAATGTCTGTCATCGTGCACTTATCACCACAGCGCCAATGCAGATAACAAAGGTTCCTTTATGACATTGCCTGCACATTCAGTGTACGGCATATACAGGCTATAGCAATTATCAAAAGCAAAGCTGTTTACAACCATGTAGAAACTTAAGTTTATCCTGCATTTTATATATTTTTTTACTTTGCATGGCAGGTTATGCATTATCTATTTGGCCTTTTTTCTAAAATATATTCACGTTTATTTATTTCTTAGTTTCACCCTGAGGGCCATATGCATCACACATTATGCAATGACCCAAGCTGTGTTTCCAAACAGCAGTTCAGCCAGTGGGAGTGGCCTGCGCTTGTTGGGGAAGCTGCCCTTTAAGGTCATTGCAATGGTCATGTGACAGGCTAGCGGAGCCCCCTGGGCCATATGACAAACCGAGCTGCCAGACCGAGGTGTGTGTCAGGGGTGTTTTTCCACAAAGCATTCTATAAAAGTGTAACTGCACTGTATTTGCCCTTTCCTCTTGCTACGCGTTCAGCCAACAGGCCCCTGAAGATCTCTTAAAAAGTGCTGATCCACAGAGCTGGGTTGGCACTCTTGTAATCCTTCCAGCTCGGCTCCACCTCTCCTTACGTCCCTACCCTCTGCACCTCTCGTTTCTTCCCTCGCATTCCCTCACTGTCTCCTGCTACATTGCGCTAGTTTGAGGGACAAGGTGAGGGGACGAAGAGGCTTTCTTGGGCCCCGAGCTAATTACCACACATTAGAGCATGACTAAATAAATCTTAAGTGCTGCTAATTGCTTGGCAGTGAAAACAATAACTGTGGTACTTGCCCAGAGGCTCTGTGGTAGTGAGGGATTGGGGCACTGGGGACTGGGGCCCTGGCAATAGGCCAGAAGAAGACGCCAGCCCCATCAGTCAGCTGCCTCAAACACTCTGCTTTCATGTGTAAGTCACACATCGCTTGGCACCGTCGCTACATGTGGCATCTGCCCCGCACCCACCATCCAGTTTAATGCTAACAGACTTCCTGCAGCCTCCATCAGCGAAGAATGAGCTATACATGACAGCCACAGACAAACGCAGTGTGTCTGTGGAGCCATCATACATCACGCATTAATAAACATGAATTAGTAATGGCACAATTAGACGAAGTTGTTCTGACATTTACTGGTACAATAATGGTGCTCACTTTTCTACAGCCCCCTTTGGCCTTTAGTGCGGTGCCATCATACCGCAGACATCTGGAAATGAGGGGTGGGAGGGGTACAAATGCTTTAGTCACAATATATCTTTTCCATTTTTTAGGAAACTATATTAGTATTATGTGTTTACATTTGATATACATGATTAGGTAGATGTTTTAACACTGTTGGTCTGCAAGTGTGTATATTGTGTGTTTTTGTTTCCCCCTTAGGTGGCTGTCTGCTGTGTGTGAGAGTGAAGTGAACGTTTGAACAGCCCGTTCTGCCGACTATCTCACGTGGCCCAAAGGTACGTTCAACACAGATAACCTCACACACAGACAAAGCCTTTAACCATGTCACAGTGCTCGCCAAACACGAGTGGCAGAGAGCTTTCTCTCCACCTAAACACAATTTGTCCAATATTATGTGATATTTTCAAATACTCTTGATTCAGGTAATGGAACATTCTTCACCCACAAATAAATTAAACCAGTGCTGAAAATGCATGCAGTTATATTCTGCTTCATCTGCAACAGTACATGACGAAAGAAGAGGGACTGTGCATGCCCGGATGAGCACATGTCCTTAAAATGTGCCAAAGTTGTTTAAAGGAGCATGAGGCAGGATGGAGGCAGGATTTATGAAAAGAAATTCGTATACGTTTTAAGTTTTCTAGTAATAATGTCAGATGAAGCGTTCCAAACCAAAAAGAATGAGCCCTCTAGCGTATCTGTCCGTTGCCTTGAACAGGCTGTGTGCTGCAAAATGTGCTGCAATTCTGGGCCGCTGTCCTGCGGATGTGACGTCACATGACGCTGCATGCGCGTTCTCCCCGTTCTCCAGTGCCGGCTTCGCTGCTGGCTGCAATACCCCCGACGGCCATCGTGGCAAAGGGTGGCGCTATCAAGTCTCATTTCTTAAAAGGAGCCTCATGCTCCTTTAAATGATGGCACCTAATATCAAACTTTGGAGCAGTTTATGTCTTTGTGCCCAGCATTCATAGCGTACTATAAAGTAAGGTGACACCTAAATGCATCAGGTGCATTTTGGACTATTGGAGGAAGTTCCTTTTCTTTTCCTGTGCGTCTACACTGAAATGACTCCAGTCAATAGTGGTTCATAGAGCTGCTTTAATAGTCTTTTAGTTCCTACGTGAGAGTAGAGTGTAACCAAACATCAAGAAATGTACTGCTATTTGTCAGAACTGTCTAACAGCAAGGAGACTGGTTGAAACACTGGTTAGACCTTACAGCAACTGGCCGGATATACAAGTGCAACAGCAGAACCTGTCATTGTAAAAATCTCATAAACCTTGGTTAGAAAGTCAACCATATCCTACAGTAACAGCCTTTAATGTTTATATTTACTGACACAAACCGTCACAAAGGAATAATGTAATTGCGAGGCCTGAGTTGATTGGTCTATACATCCTGAAGGAGGAATGACCTGTGATGTTTTTTTACTCCTGAGATCATCTGACTGGCCATGAGAGTACAAAAAATAAAAAAGTCGCTACCTGGATGCTGCTAATCTGCATCAAGAAAAACAAAACAAGTAAATATACTGCTGAAATGGTCAAAATGGCATGTTAAGAACTGTTCAAAACATTATTAAAAGCTGGAAGTCGGTGGTGGAGCACCGTCTTTTGGGATCTGCAGCGCTCCCTTCCTCCTGTTCCCGTCTAAACCTGTAGCTTCTCATTTGCACTGTCATTATTCTGCAGGGCTTTACTGCTTTCCCAGGGGAAATGCTTTTGTTAGCTTCTCTGTGTACACACATGGCCTAATTGGTTGATTAGTTCAGCTTGACTGGCTTGTTAATTGAATAGTAATTTAGATTTGATGTGTCTAATGAATACTCTAATTTATCGTTTGGCAGTCATCCAAAGGTTCATTTTTGACAGAAGGAATCAAACAAAAAGAATGAAAGGAAACATAGAAAGGATTCAGTGCATCAATGTAGCTTTGTCAGCCAGTGAATTAAATCTTTGAGTGAGATGATAACACTAAAGAGTTTATCTTCCTGAAATTAGGCAGATATTGACATTAGCAGGGCAACAGCATGAGTAGAAAGCAAAGGATCAACTACAGTTAAGCTTTCTTTTGTTATTTGTGGGCAAAATAATACTGCTATTGACTTTTCTTTGTAATGTACTTTGGTTGACCATAATAATGACTAAAATGTCTTGCGTATTGAATGTCATACAAGAAAGGATTTGCATGATTAGGCAACTAAAACAATCATCATCACTATCATTTTTTTGAAATGATTACTTTTCTCTTGATGACTTCTTGTACCTCATCTTCTGGAAAACACATGAAAATGAAATCAAAACAGTTTGGACTCTTTCAAATCAAACTTAGTTGCACGAGATGTTTGATCAATTTATATTATCGGCTCTTAACAGTGTTCAGACGCCATGACAAAAGTTTACATAAAAAATGTCCAATCTCACAACTTAGTATTTGTCCACTTGCACAAATGCGTCTGTGTTGTGCACTATCAAGCCATCTAATGAGCTTTTTAAACGCATATTCAGTTACACCAACTGGACGTCCTGGATTATATGTGGCCAGTACCTTATATACACGCTCCCCCCATACTGTTTTCAACCTGGGTGTTTGACTGAATGGTTCAAAATCTGCCTTTACAAAAAGGAAACCAATTAAGGTTTACCTGTAATTAATGTAACAGTTTGCTATGCAGAGCAACTTTTCAGTCCATCTATAGTGAAAGCCTGTAATGATAACACTTATTGGGACCACTTGTTTTTGAAACCACTGGCTATGTTTTGTCATCCTTTCACTGCTGAGATGAAAAGGACATTGGCACATCTGAGGACCCAATACAGCTTCATATTTAGAGATAATGAATGAAATAGCTTGTTGTTTTTACACTGAATATATAATGTATGCTTTGTATGCAGTTGGCGATGCTGATGCGAGTGGCCTTGTAAACGTGTTGCTGATGCACTATTCTCACTTAAACATCGACTCAAGACTCCTGGTTCAGATCCTTGATATCGTTGTACAACATTTGTCTTACAAAAGTAGTCCAGGTCCAACACTAAATCAAGAATTGCAACCTAATTATATATATATATATATATATATATATATATATATATATATATATATATATATAATTATATATATATATATATATATATTACACATTGAGTTTTAGATAAGTACAATCTCGATTGGAGAAGTGTGAAACGTCCGAACACACCGAACACTAATCAATACACCTCTCCCACATCACAACCGATTTCATTTATTTTCTCTTAACTAGAAAATTCCTGATTTAATTGCACTATGTTGGCACGTTCCAGCAGCATTTCCTGCCATTTATTTTTGTCAAACAACATACTTTAAAATACAGTCTTTATTGTATTAGTAGGAAACATTTGACTGAGAAAAAACAAAGGTAAGTACTGCTCCATACTTTCCTTTGGTCTTTGCACATTTCTCTGTTTCTTTTTCTGTTTATTAAGAACACATATGCGCATGTTGTTGCTGATAAAGCGCATCAGAACTCCCTCAGAGAGGAGCGAACCTGCAGGCCTTTCTGTCTGGGTGCTCATACGTCACATCTCCAGTGCAGTCTTGAGTTTGAGCGCATCGAGGTCTTCTCCCTCTTATGCGCAACAAAGGCACATTTAAAATCAATCAATGGAAACTTAATTTCCCTTTAGCATTAGGAGACAATCCCAAAATCCCTTTGACTTCTTCTCGGCTGGAGAGGGGTTTGTGGCGTTGAATTAGTGTTGTTGAGTGCTCCGGTGAGTCATCTGCTCAGTTAGGTTCCCATGAACCTAATTAAATCCAGTGCATTCAATTTTCAGTGTCAAAAACATCCCAAAAGCCAGCTATATCCACACCGGTTCAGAACAGTGATGGTTAACCACTGTCACTGCCACACTCTTTATGCAGCCGTTTTCATCTGTTCACATGAGTGTTGAAGTATACGTTCAGGTTTGCTTTTATCAGAAATGGTTCTGCTTCTTCCTTTGTGGACTCTGGAATCCAGGATGCACATTATTCCTGTCCAGAAGGGTCTGGATTCTTCAAGAAATGTTAGTTTTGATGTTTCTGGAACGACTGAATTCATGTCAGCAGTATGCTGGGACTCCTCTGTCCCATGTAGTCACCAAAGCTGGAGAGCGTATTCCAACCTCTTCTTTTATTCCTTGACAGAATAATGAAAAAAAGCATTTAAAATACAGTCAGGAGTAAATGAAGAAGAATATAGGCATTTTTTTTAACCTTATCTGGTAACCAGCCTCCATGCAAACTGAATCCTTCTAAGCTTCATGCACTCATGCACACTTTTGCACAAGCAGCAACGTAACTGAAGGCGCTACATGCTACAGCAGGCCAAACTCGTGCAGGAATTAGCTTGGGTGTTGGAGACCCCTCTGTTGTGTGCATATACACAGTTCTTCACTACTTACCCGCGGCAGTCATTAGTCGCCCCCTCCCCTCCGTTAATGAGAAAGCAATTACTATTGCTTTTTTTTCCACCATCCCAGTGGCCTGGCAGCATTTTCCGAAATTTGCCTCCTCACCTGCCTTCAGCTCTGCGTCTTCCTCTCTCTCAGATTCCCTTCTCTTCCCTTGTACCTCTTCTTCCTTTCACTGTGGCTGCAGACTCTCTCTCTTTCTCCATTCTCTGTGCAGCCTCTCTCTTTCGCTCCTCCCATCTCTGAGCTCCAGGCGGCTTTGGGTTTTAGACGGATCACTCTCACAATGCTTGATCAATACAGGTATTGATCCGTTGGCAAAATGTTTATAAAATCATTCTGGGCAACTGCGGTGCAGCGGGGAAGGAAGGCGGGGCGACAAGAGGGCCAGCATTCCATGCCATTCGCCTACAAGAGAACGGGCATGGACCTGATTGGCTGTCTGCCTCACGCCTTGCCAGGAAGAGGGCTGGCATAGTCTGCTTTTCTTTGTCACTGCTGCACGGTGTGCCCCAGCCCTCCTTAGCTCATGTGGCTAAACGTTCCAAACCGCATAAGTACTGTGCACTGCTTTTACATTAAAGCCTTATGATGTCGACTGATCGCAAAGCAATAATAGCCGCTCCCTCTCTTTTTGCATTAGGGAAGAATTTAATGTGCATAAATTAGGATGCAGCAAGGGACTGCAATCTAATGATCAACATCATTTCACCTTCCTTTCCTCCCCTGTCTTCCAGTCATAAAGACTTGTCTACACATCTACGCTGTCCTGTCAGAATCCTTGTACCCGTTTCATTTAAACACAAACGCAGACACCATTGATTTCCATATAAGCAAATATGAACAAGCACATGGGTGTCAAGGCACATAAAGACACCTATTCACAACAACAGTAGCTTCTATATTGTTATGAGTTGTTCTGGGGACAGGATTTCCCCCTGGCTCCCATTGGCCTCCCTGCAGACACCCACACTTTGAAGCTTACTGTAAATAAAATGATATCATTGCAGTCTTATCTGTTGTACCACTGAGGCCCTCATTTGCATCATTAGTAGCGACAGCATACCACCCACTGCTTGCTGCTCCGCTCCATCTTACAACTACAACGTGCTCTGGCTTCACTTGGGAACCCTACTGACAGGCCAACCAGCTCAAACACCAGAACAATTCAATGGCATGCAACTACTTTGCAGATCCATGGTGTTATCAAAGGGTTTTCGGTGCAGGGAGGGGTTCCTGCTCATGTCTTGCCGAGTGATGATGTATGAGATGTTTCATTACACAGAAAAGATAATTGCAGTGTGTGCACAGTGTGGTGTAACTTTTTCCAGAATCACAACTCTTGTTGAACCAGACTAACATCTGTCAGCCATAAGGCTAGGCAGCCAATGTGACCTACAGTCAACCTCACCCCTCTGGGTTGTGTGGCTGTGTCTTCACCCACCCCTGTCCTCGTCCCTTTCTGGCACCATTTCTAGACCCAGATGCCCAGACACTGGGTCAGACCACCATGTCTGGACCTGCCCATCTTCTATTAAAGAACAGTGTTAAACTAATTATAGTAGATTTTACCCTCATTGACACTGTTTAAATGTTGCATGTTTTAATTTGCTTGCTACTGCCTGGGTCGACGCAGAGAGGAGCCTCCTGGATGGTCGTAGACCTCATCCAGCATCCACCAGCCCTGGATTTCCCAAGAAAATTACGAGCACACTTGCTCAGACTGACATATGGCTTTGCTCGCACATCTAAAAAGTGTCACTCACACATATGCTGGAGAGCGGTGATTACTCTAACACGTTCCGAATTGGCCACAGCCCATTCATTACCATAACATGTTGCAATGAAGTTTAATCGCTCATCATGTTGTCTGTGGTTGGAGAGTGGTGTGTGGCTGTTATCCTCCTTTACTCCAGATGTCTTCCAGGCCGCGTCTCTCGAGCGCAGCACTAGACTGAAGACATGATAGTCCGTATTGCGCATTCTGACATTGACCTCTTTTTTATCTCTGCATTTTTCCCATTGTAAATTCATTTTGACCTCATCCATCTTTGCTTCTTGCCTTCCTCCCCAATCCCATTTTCCATCTTCAGTTCCTTCTTCCATGTACCCTCCCATCTCTACAAGAGCGTGTTATTTATTTCATCTGAATGCAGGGGCTCTTTGGTGCATGCTTCTCACAGAAATCAATTTCAGCTCAGACGGCATAACCAAACAAAGCACTGCACTCATTTCGGCACGGGCAGAGATGTAACCCATCTCTCTTATTTTCTCCCTCCTGCTCCTTTATTGGAAGACATTTTGTTCTCACTCTGATGCCATTATGTCAATCACTGCAGTCATGTGGTGATGTGTGAATGCAGCTGCTAAATGAGTCATGGCAAGCACTGATCATTAGAGAGTGCAGTGTTTATATATATGTTAATGTCTTTTTTTCATTGTGTATAATCTTTACCTTTTGCTCTTTGTGAATAATTTTAAAGTTTTGACTTTATTTGTGGCTGTTAAGGCTTACAAGCTTAGCATATATGCGAGTCTATCTATGACTGTATTTTCAAACTCCTCAGCCTTACAAGATGACAACGTATAGTGTAAACAACAACATGAATTCTACCACCACTGCATGAATGAGAGGCTTGAGCTGCCTGCTCTTCTCTGCGTACCATCCTCTTTGTACAGCAGTTGAGACCACCAGTTAATGCAGCTGCTGGATCAGCCTCTTTCCTTGCTGTGCTTTTATTGATTTCAGCTAGACACAGAGACAGATAGAAAGAAAGAGCCTTTTCAAGAAGAAGTTAAATGGTCAAGTAGCGGGTGGAGGGTGGCTTTCACCACTTTATTGACGAGGTGGAAAAATGTCACTATTATGGAGGCCCTTGCAGCAGATAGCGAGCTGATTGGATGAGTGCCCCCGGGTCATGGTGGAGCACGTTTCCCCTGCAGCCAAACGAGAGCAAATAAAAGGGCAGAGGAATCCGCTTGAACCGGAGGTGAGGCTTCTCACTAGCAGGCCTCTCTTTAGGCAACACATCTCAGGATGTACGAGGCAAAGTGCTTGGAATGTAGACCAAGGGCTGATCTCCGGAGGACTTCTCCCTCTGAACTCCCTTCTCAAAGCATTCTGGGTTAGCAACATCCGATAGCTCTCGGGACCTCCGTGTTGTATATGTCATGCAGGGCTGTGATGTACAAAGATGTTTAACTTCCACTACAGCTCCATGACCACATTTCATGCAAGAGGGCGAAAGATAAAGAAACCAATGACAAACAAGTTGCACTAAAACTGCTTTTATCTATTTATTTTCAATGGTAACTTATACTTCCTTGCATCTTTTCTCCTCTTCTGATCTGGAAGTTGTTTGTCATATGCTATCCTCAAGGATTTCCAAATCCCTCAAATGTACATCAAGGAAGGAAGGGAGAAAAGAAAACAGGTGTCTATCCTTTGTGAAACTCTTTTGCCAAGTGTCATGATGTTTAAGTATGAGATATTACTTGTCTTGCACCTTCACATGCAGCGCTGGTTTTAATCTCACTTTCGACTAGTGGAAAGCATATAGGGATTATTCTTTTGCCAGTTCCAGCCACATCCTCTAGTCACTTCACTGCATCTCTCTTTCCAAGCCTCTGCAAGAGCAGCTCCGTTGCTGGGACCCAACACGAGTGAGGAAAGTGAAGAGACTTGCGAGAAATGAAAAGCACCCAGAGAGACGTTCCCACTGGCAGACACTCAGAAGATTTCAATATTAGAACAGTGTTAGAGTAAAATTTGGCAAAATTGATGCCCAAACCACTTTAAAGTTGAGAATTTTTTAAAGTTATAGAAAATGCTGAATTTAGTGCAAGTAAGGAAGTTTCACTCCAGGCTCATCGTTGTGAAAACTGGCAGGAAGGTGTCTAATTTTTTTTAGTTTCCTCACAAGTTAGGAGAAAATTATTATTTAAGAGAAGACGAAAGAGAAAACACATGGGGAGATATTTGCAAATAAAGGCCGGTTGTACGAAACAAAAAATGAAATTAGGCTGACTTGTGAGTCTGAGTCCCTAACAGAGATGCAGTTGTGGGCCCTGACAAATGGTTCAAATATAAGCCACCCTGCTGCTGACGTCAATCAGTCTAATTAGCTCAGCATATCCTCTGGTTGGCCCCTCCTAGCAGCACAAGACAGACCTCTGCAAAGGTCAGCATGCCAAAGTAGAGACAGAGCAGTGCTTAATCAGAGGTGAAATGGTTTCTTTTCCAAATTGATTCCAGTCCTGATCAGACAAGACTATATTGTGTTGAGCCACTTAAGGACTTAAGGGAAAGGCAGCAGTCCCTTTTAAGGAGGCTTTTAAAAGAAAGACATTTACAAACAAAAACTCCTCTGGTGACATCTGGATCAGGGCCCAAAGAACGGCAGTCTATATGAAAGATCTGTCTGTCTATATCTTCATCTCTTTCTGGCCTCTTTCCTCGGTTTCCTCTGTTGAATTTCTTTATCCCCTGCTCTCCATGAGGCACAGTATGTACATTCACATGTGGACGCATGTACTCAGATCAACTGAAAAAATCCATTCAAACTCGGCAGGAAACTTTCCCCCTGCACCGTAAAACTTAGAATGCCAGAATGGCTTCTCCTCTGCGGACACAAAACTGCATGAAATAAATATTTTGTCTTTGAGCTCACAAAGTAAACCAAGTAGCATTAACACGGGACCCCTGAGGCATTATGTCTTTTTACACCCTCTTTAAAACTCTTTTTGCAAGAAGCATGTCACATCCATGTGTACATAGAAGGAAACATCTGCCCTTGCACACACCCACACAGGCGCATCTGCACATTCACTAACTCCTTCATGCTGAATGCATAATATATGTAATGAAATAATATTTCCAGTGGGGATGGTTGTGGCTAGGGGATGGAGATGTGTGGTGAATATCAATGTGACTTCCCCCAGACTCCCCACTTCAATCTGTGTGATGGTGGGGGGTAAATGAGTATGTGGGAGTGAGAGGAGCTTTATCCCTTTGCCCAAAGCTACAGTGAGGAGTCCACACAGATAGAGGAGGGGTTCTTGACGGGCTCACTCGGTATGAACCGAAGACTTGTGCACGCTTTCTAATGGTACTGTCCTTTGGTTGAATTTAGTTATTCAGTCAGAAAAAAAACAAAACAAACATTGGCTACTTATTACACAATGCCAACCGGTTTTAAAAAATCAACACATATAGGTCCAGAAGTATTTGGGCCGCATATTCTCAAGGAAAAGCAGATGAAAGATGAGTTACATTTCCCCTACGCTTCACCTTGACTGACTCAAGCATGCTCATGTGTTCCATCCTGTCAAAGTAAAGACGCTGTGTCTCTGTCAGCCGGAGCTTTGATGTTTTAAACATTACCATTAATAATGTTTTCAGCACTGCAATTAATTGCTTTGCTGCTGTGTCCTGCTGTCTTCATCCTAAGCTGAATCATGCATAAATCAAGACTAACTACCTTTGTCTGGAGCTTTTGAGGTCTGGAATTTGGGATGAGACACAACTTGAATGCAGCCAAGAAAGTTCTGTTTGCTTATCTCCGCATGTGTAAATCTTGCAGCTGCATCGCAAGAATGAAACAGTCATGTTTCGGTATGCCTTCGCTTCTCATGCGTTGGAACGGCTGTCATTCACCATCAGTAATGATGGAGAAAGTGATTCTATGTAGCGCTTTGTGACACAGTGCAAAAAGTGTGCATGTGAGTTTGGATTTTGGGATTTGTAGGGGTTTCATGTACTTTGCTTTGACCTTTCGAGTCTAATGTTGAAATGCATCCAAGCAATACTGCTTCATTTAGGACGTATTCTGATCTTTCTTTTTTTTCTTTAAATTAATGAGTTTGCTCTGGGATGTCATTCACTGCAGGATGTGGTGACTTTTGAATTAGTTTGGACCAGTCACTAGAGAAGTATTTTTGTGACTTCCAGATGTTCTGTTATCTATAATTCCCAGCTGTGTTCCGAGAGGTTAAATGAGCTGGAAAGTTCCTGTCCAAGTTCTGTTATACTCATCAAGCCCAGAGAAATGTAATTAGTGCCTTTTTGGGTTCACATCACCTAGCAACTCTCTCCTAAATAAACACACACCAAAAAAAAAGAAAAAGAAAAAAGAAATCCCTTCCATTTTCATGTAGCCACACCTCCTATTTGCCGAGCACCTCCTCTGGAGTGGATATGACCATACCCGTGCTCTGGGGGCCCTGCAATGTAAAGACAGGGTGAGGAATGTGTGAAGCATCCAAGGAAACATGAACTGCTATTTTCCCACTCGCATGAAAAAACAGAGGCTATGGCTGTGGAATCTTTCTGACGCAATCAGTAAGTGGGACGGCTTCTGTACATTTGGGATTTGGTTAAGGGCTCAGGCCAGGGCGTTGTTAGAGGCTTAGAACTTAAAGATCTAAGATGGACCTGAGTAGGCGAGAGAGCTGCTGACAAAGGTAAAACCTGATGAGTGAAACCAGATGAAAAGGTAGCAGGAGCTGCTGGACGGCCCCGTTTGGGAGTACTCCCGAGTTCCTGCTTATTCCATTTTTTAACAGGCATCTGTGGGGCAGCGTATTAATTGTTTGTTGGTCAAACCATCATTAAAAAAACAGACACCAGGGAGGCTTTCACACAGCTGTGAATGGGAGCAGAGAGCTAAAACAGGAGAGAGCATCACTGAAGAGGCCCCAAGAGTCCTTCCTAGAGACCCAAAATGATTAACACAATATTGTTGGCTCTGCAATTTTTCATACATTAGACAAAAGGTTGAAAGGAATTCCCAAACACAAAAACAGAGCAAACTTCAATGAGTCTCTTTCTTTCTTGATCTCATTATCCCTGCCCCCATAATCACTGTTATATTCATCATAGTGCTGCGTATTTATAGGGTCTGTTTTCATCATGGTAATAATGTCACTCTGGATTTCCCATGCAGAAAGACAGAGCGTGAGACATACATCACAGAGTATATAGAAGAGCCAGATATAATTTTATGTTAAGGACGCCACAGAAGTTGGCCTGCCCCAGCACTTCTGTGCAAATGTCCCCCTTGTTCTGTCTGGACTCCTCCCTACTACGGAGTCGGCAGATGAATTGCATTCAGCCCGGCTCTGACCTCTTGTCGTTGCCAGCATCTCAATCGGGTCCTGAAGCTGGCATTGAGCCTACCGCTCATTCTTAGGCCCTTTTGAGCTTGGAGAATGCAAACAAATTTACAAGTTCTCCCTTCTGTTTTTTTACATTTTAAACACGTCATTGTTGTCACTGTTCTTTCTTTATTCCTTTCTTTTTTTGCCTCTGCTCCCAGACCACTCCTATTTTAAGGGAGCCCACCGTCTCCTATCTTCTGCCTCCACAACGCTGCTCCCAGTATTTGGGTATATATATTTAACACTCATATGTGAGGCCTGGTAGAAGAGCCTGGGGAATGGAAAGGAAAACAAGCATGCCCTCTCTCCCGGCCCTTTAGTGCTGACCTACTATAAATACCTCCGGGTGGCGCGCCAGTTCCAGCACCAGTGGCATGGGAACCTCTCTCCATCCTCTGGTCCACTGCTTGACCACTTAAGTCTAGTCTGGGAAGGCTTCAGCCAGCAGGCTGGCCGAAGGGCTGGGTGGATGTGTGAGGGGGTGTGTGCGGTGTGCATGGTGGAGGGAAAAAAGTACGAGGGGGCTGTGTTTAACATTCATGGTCTTCATGTTTATTTTGCCTACTTCTCCGAGGAACATCCCCGTGTCCTCTTCCCTCTCTCCCTTTCCGTCGTCTCCTTTTTCAAAAGACTTCATGTATACTGCATTTATTCTGTTTTGCCTTATGAAGATTATATGAATATGTGCTTTTCAAAGTGTTAAAAAAAGAGACCCCTTTTTCTTCAGTGCAGCAAAGCATTTGTTATGTTACTCCCCCAAAAATTGATTTAGACTTTTCAAAGGTTTGTTCTTCATAGCGCCGTCTCCCTGTATCGATGCACGACAGGCTCAGCTCATATTTTCAGAGTTTGAGGTAATAGTTTTAAACTGACAGACTAAACATCTCTTCTCCCCGGCTGTCCCACTTCTACAGAGTAAATAGTTTTAGGTGCACAAACACAAGCATGAACACACAAACTGGGTGACTGACTGGCTTTTGTCTGCTGATTATTTCTCTCTTTTTCCCCCTCTTGTTTTAGTTCAGGAGAATTTGGAGGCTGTGAGTTAAAAAGGTATAGATGTAGGGCCTGTGGTTGTTTGTACCTTCGACTCCTTTATTTCTTCACAAGGATTGCCATTGTAATTTGATACAGTATGTTAAAACTAGGCAATATCAATCTACTTTAAACATTAAAAAAATCTTAATGTTTTAGTTATCATTAAATATTCTAGCAGTTTTACAGATATACTTTGTATGTTGCAGTGCTGATCTTGCTTTTTTATGCAGTCATTCAATATAAGTCCTACAGATGAAAGATCTCAGCCCCCCCCCCCCCCTCTCCCAAACACATCTTAGTATTCTCCCCTTTTCTTAATACTCCTCTTTTCTCTCTCTCACCCCTACAAGGCTCACTTGTTATTTTTTTGTACAAGGTTCTGTAATTAAGTTTGACATAAGCACAGGGATTAAATATGCGGTTGAGGAGGGAGAGAAAGGAGCTCTGTTACAATCTCAAGGCCAGCTGTAAAATGGAACCAGATTGCGACACTTGGACTTGGAAAGTTTGGAGAGGGAGCTTTACAGCACAGCCAACAGACTACCGAGTCCACTGCCAAAAACGCTAATATTAAAAATCCTTAGGCAGAAAACTAACACTCAGTCTGATCCAATGATAATTTCTGTTTCTGCTACATGACTGCCATCTCCTCGAGCTACATATTAACTGTTGTCTGTCCAGCCGGTTGAGTGATACGCTCGGGCTGCCAAACTCAGCTGCCAAAATCACACTAGAAAGCAAAATACTACCTAGTTAATTGCACATTTACAGTCTATGACCATAATGTATTATTTCCCCCAGGAAACGACGGCTAATTTGTCTGCTAGTTTCCGCTTAGTTATCAGAACCTGTAAACAAAAGATTTTTTTAATAAAACCAGACATCACAATAAAAGTAACAGTGCTGGGGTTTTATCTAAAGCAATTACTTTTACAAGGGAGGACAAAAAGTGCAAACAAGCCCATTACCTTCTGATTGGTATGAAAAAGTAATAATTACTCTATACCATCACGCAATCAGAAAAAGAAAATCATTCAATCACTGACAGAAAATATAGAAATATAGGCTAAGATCAGCCCCCAGTGCACTCAGCGTGTCAATAGGATTTTCTTCTGTTCTTAACTCTGAGAGGTCTCACATGGAACTTTGCATTCTTAAATAACTCTGGCAAAACGCTTTAATCTTAATGAGTCTGAACAGCAAATCTCTCATCTGCAGCGAAAAGGATTAGGAATGCAGAAAAAAAAGAGAGAATGCCGTTCCACTTTGATGAATTGTGTTTAGAAAATCCCTGGGCATGAAGTTCCCCCAATGAACAAAGCGTTAGGCAAGAACGGATGCTTTTAAACAACACAACTTATCAGAGAAAAACAGAACATGAATTTAAGTGAAAATACAAAACGCAGAGCTGATTCGACTCCTCTGCGAATGATAAAAGGGCCTAACTCCTTTCTTCAATCCACTTTGCTACTTTTGGAATCAAACCTCGAGTAGCTTTGCACAAATTACGTGCATTGTGTTTTCAGTGCCTCATCAGTGTTTATTTATTCTGCATGATGCGTTCTGCCATTGTTAAGAAAAAATAAATGACTTCATAATTTTTTTTTTGTGCCTCCTGGTAAAAGCTTGAACTGAGTGATGCAGTGATGAAAAAGGAAGCTGATGAACACGGGCAGTTTAAATACCGAGAGACGCAGATTTCAAAACCACAAAAAAAAAAAAGAAAGCCCACCGCTTCTACCGTCCTCACTGAGGTTCCTCATTGCTAAAGATTATCTTTTTTTACTTTAGTGTAAAAGTGTAGTTACTTAAGTATGCCATTATGCAGAGGTGTTTATTTGTATTTGATTAATACATTATTGATAATATGTTAATGTAATCCCAATCAAAGCAGTTCGGTGTTTACTTGATTAATTATTACGCTGTGGTGTAATTTCCCCAAACAGGCTCTCTGAGTGTTAGGGGTTAGAGCAGGAAGCCTCTGGCTAGTTCAGAATGCTCAGACTACAAAGAGCCTCACCGCACTGGGACCTGCTCTTGGTTCCCCCTTTCCAACCCCACACCCACCTTCCCCAAATGCCCTCAGGCCTTCGGAAAACTCCCCTGGGTGATTTCTGCTGTATGTATTTTACCTTTTCCCTCCAAATTGGCGCTTCCCTTTGTTTCCTGTAATGGACACATGGAGATCTTGTTGATGCAGGTCAAACGTAAGATCCATGTGAATGAGAAAAACACCACCATCTGCACACTATTGAAATAGATGAGCATATTTAAAGAGTGTGTTGCTGCACAGGTCTCCGTGTTGTAAAGACATCAGTGTGACTTCAGTGCAGTGATTAGCATTACCATGCACTTGACCCATATTGATCCCTTGCTAACGCGTATACACCCTCCATCACATTGAGCCTAAACATCTGGCCACCAGTGTTCAACTGAATGACAGATAACATCTGGGAAGGCTGCTACTATCACAGGAAACAATGTTCCTACCAGCGACCCCTCCAATCTTGTCCCTCTTTCCCCATGTCCTGCTCATAAGCACATCCCTCTCATTGATTTCCCATTAACCCCTTCCAGACTGTGACTCTCTGCCCACCCGGACAAGCAGACATCAGTGGACTGATTAACAACATAATGACATCACTATGGCTGCCCATTCTCATCAGTCTGTCCAGGTCTGCAGATTGATCCTGTCCACGTCCACGTCCAGTCTGTTGCACTCACGCATGTTTCATATCCACTTGTCATGCGGTTTCTTTTTTTCAGAATGTGTCAATCCTCCATCCTTTCTAACAGGCTTTCTTTCTACCCTTCCCTCTCATCCTCCTACCCAACTTTTACCGACCATGAAGAATAAAATCCCTCCTGTGACCTCTCATCTTCATCTTCCTCCCCTAAGTTGGCTGATTATACTCAAACTCGAGCCAATTTAAACGCAGCTCTCAGTGTGCTTCTTTGCTTTCAAAATACCATAATTAAACATGAATGTCTGTAGATATTTCACTTTATGAGCCACATGCTGATTATGGACAGTAGGGCCCTTAGAAGAGCTGCAATTTAAATATTTTGCTGCAGTCTGACTTAAACTTCAGTCTCTACAAGAATAATGCTCAAAGATTACTCACTGATATTCCTGGAGTTGATGAGAAAGTTAAATGTCTTTCTATGTGTGTGTGGGTGTGTGTATTTTCTTGAAGAGACTATGTGTTAAAGTGTATGCTTACATGAAAGGATACCGAACCTGTCTGTATATATTTCTTACCTCTCTTTGGCAACGTCTTTGGCGGCAGAAATGAAGTAAATATATGTTTGTTAGGTTGTGTTGTTATGAGGCACAACGAAGGCGAGTTAAAAAAGCCCTTCATTTAAGCATGGCGTGCCTCCATCAGTCCCAGTCTCTGATGTACAAAGAGCCCAGAGGAAAAAGCTTCACAGCTGTTTGTAAACTACGAGTACAGGAAAGGTCAACAAAGTAATGCAGTGCGTTTTTTTGTAACGCATTTTCATCTCTCTATGTTCTGTGGTGAGACAGCGGGGCTGTGCCCTGCCTCAGTCTTACTGGTGCATTTAAATTACTGTTCTTGCCTGGAGAATAATGGTGAAAGCATAACCCCATTGTATTCTTTGATAAACTCTGGAAAATGCGTGGTATAAGCTGAGGAAGAGGTGCAGTTTAAGGGCACAATTGCATTGCAAATCTACCATGGCAAAGTTTTTTCTGATGGAGAGAGGGACACGGGGAGGCAGAGTGGGGTGAAGGAGAAATGTGGGACTGAGGGAAGGGAGATGGAAGATCCAGCGTACGGGTAGAGCAGGGGGGTCTCGGTTGCGGGGACACGTGTTATCTCTGGGTGCAGAGGTCTTTGTTTGCAGGCAGAGAAGTGTGGATTTCCTCTCCATGTCTGCGCCTTTATTTAGGGCTCAGCACAGAGGGGACAATAGCAAACTAATCCACCACTGAATCGGGATTAATATTCAAGCTGTAAATATTAATTCACAGTCAAAAGGAGGAAATGCAGAATCTGTCAAAATGCTCAAACAAATAAAGAACAAAAACAGTCAGAGACGCTTGACCAAAAAAATCCCATCCTGACTCTTTCATATGAGTGCATTATTTCTACTGGGGCCTACCGTGTCGTCTCAGCATTCTGTTTGATTTCTGTATTAATCTTCATAATGACTTTCTATAGAAGAGTGAGAGCTGAGGGAAGCTGAAGAGCCGCATGTTGTTTTTGGTTATTCTCCTCACTAAGCTCTGGATTTAAGATCTGGATTTGAATATTTATGATAGAAAATAATGGAGGTTATAAAAATAGGTCCCTGCAGAGCTGGGCTGTAAGTTATAGGGGTAAGCAATGCCTCCCACATCAAAGAAGCCTGGAGTCGTTGGCCGGTGTAGACAGACGCCCGTTAAAGCCTATAGTTCTCACTCCCCACCCAGCAAGGAGTGCTGTCCTGCTGAAGACGAATGATCCAAAGTGTCACTCGCTATCAGAGCGCTCATGGGCGTGCAACATTTATTACAATTTCAGCTATTTGGTGCAGTTAGTTTTGGCTGCTTAAAAACAAAAAGAGAAAACAAATCTGCCCTCGGGGTGAGATTATTTGACTCATTTCAAACGTAGTGAGATTGAAACACGTGGCAGTGTGACAGGCGGGTTTCTGCTAGTTTTAATGTAAAATCACTGGATCTGAGATATAGGTTTGCCTTTGCTGAGGTTCAGTACCAATGTAATGGGAATATTGTTCTGGGGAAGTGCAAGTCTCTCACTGGCAGGACCTAACAGCTTGAAGGGTTAGTATGGACATTCAGGAGTTGTACCTGACCTCCTGATGACACATTACATGTTTTACACAAGCTGACTTCATCATAGTAATAGTACACTACAGTGTACTTCTGCCAGACCATCTTAAAGGTTTTGCTAACCCATTTGGTCCTGCGCGACCAAGTTAAAGAGACAGAATGACGTTTTTACATTGGTTTATTGCTTCACCGTGGTCTGAAGAGGCAACCATGCATGTCTACGTCACGCCCTTCTCAGCACTCACACATCCACACGGGCAAAGTAATCCCACTCTAGGGGGTCGAGGACGGATGTATACCAGCCAACAAAAACCATTGTGATGTTCAAAGGGGCTTCACAAAGGCTCTAACCAATGATAAGGTCTAATGTAATGAAGGACTGTAAACTTCTTCTTTTACACATTGCAACATAATGTGAAAGGTCATCTTATCTTAATCCTCAAATCAGCAGCGTCCAGGCCCGTGGCCCCCGTTTCATGAAGTTAAAGAAATAATCTTAGCATTCTGAAGATGGCCCTTATTATCTTCTCCACAAGGGCCAATCAGAAGATGTCATTAGAGTGTACTATGAATGCACTGTAAGGAATGATTATTTCTCTTTTCAAATCGGCCCCAATCATATCATAGAATCAGCTGGACTGTGTGCTCATGGTGTGAAGCTTTATTATGTCCAGTGATTAATCATCAAGCTCTACCTTATCCCTCTGAGACACACAGCATACCACTCGCTTGTTCACAGAGGGGAAATGGGAAAACATCACCTTCATCAGCATGGTGCTTACTTGATTCTCCAAACTCTTCATTTCATCCTCGCCACCGGCTTAATACAGTCGAGTTCTGTGTGTTATTTCAGGGATACTATTATGGTTTTAACAACCATCATTCAGTCTAATGAGGGTTGGAAAGCAACAGACATAAACTGCCAAAACATTGTCTTTCCCTCGGTTTATCATTTCTGTGGACGTCTTTAAATCCGACTCACCACCTGCATTCAACTTACACGGCATCTCGCTTTGTTAACTTTTTGATCTTTTTTGATTTGCCGCTTCCATAACTTTTTTTTGTCTTTTTTTTACTTAAGGAGGAGAAATAACAATGCGTCCTTAAATTCCAAACAAATTGAGGACATATTACATCAAAAAAGCCACACAGCGAATTAATGCGGGTCGAAAAGGTTATTGCTATCAGACAAAGTTTAAGCAATTTGTTGTTCAGGAATCCTTTGTTCTCAACTGAAATTGTGTCAAATGTAGACAGATTGTAAAATATTTATTCCATGACTGCAGCTCATATTAGACTGTTATTGTTTGTTTCGTTTTGTATTCCAGCCCTAATTTGCCAGTTGTACAGTTTTTTGGGAAGTCTAACAAACACACATCAACTTTAACAAAGTGGAGTGTGTCCTGTAGCCTTAATTAGAAAGAAATTGTAAACAGACGCGCCATCCTCTCTTTTACGGATTATCTATACTTTATGACTGAACGTTTGAAGTTATGAGAGATTCTGAATCAGCACTGCTCGAGCGGTGCTCTTATAGGACATTGTTGTCTTCAATTATTTTCAGTCATATTCCCGTCTGTAAGAGGCAGAGGATCATTTATTATTTAAAGATGCAATCGTTGCTGTTTATCTGGGATTTTTAAAACCGGGTTATCGTTCGTTCTTTTTTGTGTATTAAACAGAACAAAGTGTAATAAAATGCAGTTTCAAACAGACGCCTGTCTCTCCGGTGGAAATGCTCATCTGCCATTATTGTGATTTAATATGAATGGTGGCAAGCTGCTGCCGAGAGACGGGATCTAACGAGCATTGGGGATGCTTTAGTATGTACATAAATGATCTCACGCACACGAGCTGAGAAAGAGACAAACAAATGCGCATATAGGTGCTAACTAACAACTTCATATGTTTTTTCATGTGTTAGCCTAAGACATACTCATTTTTACAGAAGGATTGATACATTTTATTGGGAGATAAATTTGAGGGAAAAACTGATTAGTGCCTTCATTGTTTAACGTGAACATCTCGAGAGTAAACAGCAGCAGCAAAATGAACTTGAGGGCTTTAAAGCAACATAAACAATTGTAGGTTCTAAATTTATAGGTTCTGTGGTTTTTGACCTTTTTCTGCAGAAGACATGTTCTCCAGTTATAGTGCAGTAAAGTACCAAACAGCAGCTGTTCAATTTAATCATGGAATAGTCATGCACCAAGCTCCATCCCATCATATTTGCAACCTCAGAGAATCATGATTTGATTGTAAAGCAATCAAATCATGATTCAAGTCCTGCTGCTGCACCTCACGGTTCTTTCAAGTATTTTTTTCTTCTAAAGTGGGCACATTATACTTATTTTCAGCCATTACATTTTTAGCATGTATAAAGTAAATTTGCACCCGACCTAAGCCCCAAAATTTGAACGTATTTCAGGATGAAAAAAGACCAGGCATCACAAGTAGAAGCTCTCCCAGAAAACAAGATTTGGCTCAAGTGTATTTGTGATTGGTCAAACTGCTGGAGGCCTGCCGATGGGCAGAGCTAACGACTCGTGGACATGCACAACTCTCTTTGCCAGTCAGACACACTCATGTTTTCAGCATTTTCTGTTAATTTTTTTAACACATCAGATCCTTCTGTGCATGTTTTTGAACTAGAATCCAATTTAAATTTTGAGGATGAAAACAGTCATCCACATCAACAACGACTGCACTTTGAATGCTTCTGTTTGGTCATTGATATGTTCTTTACTTACTATTGTGGGACATTATGGATTTGCACTCAGTCAGTAAAATGCTGAGCAGTGAAATATCTGCAACCACACCTGTAGCCTGATAACAGAGCTCTACTTCAGTTTAAATGACTTATACTGCCACATGTGAAAATGTTCTTCCTTCTCCCTTTTTTTATTTCATTTTTTGAAACATGAGCCTTGTCCACTAGTAGACCCATAGTATGAGGGTTCAGCTTTATACTTCCTTGGCTTTCTTATATGTTGTTTGCGATAGACTGCCATTCACCTTACTTTTAAGCCTGAACTTTTGAATTTTCAGTGTTCTTGAATCTGCAGTACAGTTTTAGTAAGGAGCTGATTTATGCACAGATTTCATGATTGAGGCCAGTTGTCACAAAGAAACTGCATCCACTTAACTAGGGTCGATCAACTTTCCCTTACACGCTACCTGGGTCACTGTCTTCAAATAACTAAACTCATTAATTACCAGACACATCACACATCTCAATTCCTGTTTGTTTGCTTAAACCTGTTTCTCAGCACTGCTCGGTCTGCACTCAGGGAACCTGCTGTAGTTACCATTGTTTGGCATGAGCATAGACGGTGTAGTTTGATATAAAAGAATAGCTCGCTGGCATCCCTATTTTCAGCTCTAAACATCTTCAGCGTTAACTCTCACGGTTCATTTCTCACTCTCATTTTTTATGTGCCTTAGTCAATTAAGCTGCATCTATTGCTATGCACTGGCTCTTGTACAATGAGGACTGTAATTAAACCACTCGGTAGATTGTCTGATGTTTGACTGACTGGTTTCATGAGCTTAGATACCTGTGAGGCTTTTGAGCATTTGGTGTTAATTTTAGGTGTTTATGCTTATAGCTCATGGCTTTTTTTTCTTCAATTGCAATAAAATGCCACTGATTTTAGTTGTTTCCTCAGGCTGTTAGGATGTTCTTTCGTGTTCATGAGGTGGTTGAGATAATCATTGCGTCAGGTCCTTGTTAAATACTTTAATGAGGACAGGACTCAATAGAAATCCTTCATTTATCACACTAAATAAATATGTTTTTTGATGGATATGAAATCAATTTCGTACATATGAAATTGATTTCATATAGACTGTATGAGTCCACAAGGTTGGTGCCGACGTTGTAGCATATTTCTGGTTTCCAAACACTTTAATTTTGGATAAACTAAACTGATCCTGTCTGGAACATTGCAGCCAGTTCGAATGTGAGCTTAACTGTGAGATAAAGTCAAAATGTCAAGGTTTAGGTATTAAAGTGTAAAACCGAAGCAAGGTTAGCTGTATGCCAGCCAACACTGCAATTGACCCACTCAGACTTTGCTGCAAAGTCATAAACTTCGGCTTTTAAAATTACGGTTGGAGCTCTTGCTCTTCTGGACAGACACTGCCTGAAGAACACGCCTATACAAATAAATTCTACCCTCTGAGTGCTGATGTTTGAAAAAAAATCTCCAAAAGAAGGAAATGTTTTCAATATTTTGGGCACAGGAATAAAAAAAACATTAGGTTTTGCAAATACTTTCATCCAAAGCGACTTGCGACAGAGGAACAATCAAGCTACAATAACGTAGTAAATTACAAAGTAGGTGTAGATAAATAATTTAAATCATTTGTTGGGGTTTTTTTTGTTTTTCATTTTGAGGGGGAAGGTTTGATGTTGAACTACGATTCAAAAGCCATATCTGATTTTCATTGGTCAGTGTTCAGTAAATCATTATTTATCATCACTTCTGTCTTTTTCATGTTATTTCAGCAACCATTGTAGGTTTTTCTTCCTTTAACGGATGGCTAGCAACACATTTTTCTACACCTGTAACATATGGATGGGGATGTGGGTTTAAGTGTGTTGCCCAAGGACACTTCAACGGGTGGAGGGGCTGGGGTTACAACTACTGATGCTAAAATGACTTAAAAATGACCAATCTACCAACCAAATCACTGCTGCTGGTGTTGGGAGATTACCCCGACCTCCACTGAAGTAGACAAACTGCAATCAATACCTGATAAGAGCGATCCGTGTTAGAAGACCTTGTTGTACAGCAACCACGGCAACTGTAGTGAAGTCCTCATAGGTTCAGGGTTACCGACCCCTGACGATCACGGCAGACAAGGTCAGTCTGGCCTAACTGACCCTAAAGCCAAGAGGCCACTGTCCAGTTAGTCTGGCTGTCCTATAATGAAGTGGTCAGTATTGCCTTTCTGTCACTCAGCAATTACTGGAAGAGATATGGAGTCAAAGATAGGTGCTGAATGCATATGGAGGCGGAAACCACAGAATTACATTCATGAGGCAAAGTACTGGTAAAGTGACATGTAAACTACTCCGATATTGACTGGTAATGACTGGAAGCAATATGGATAGACACGACTGACAGTTGCAGTGGACCTGCATGACATCTGTGTGAAACACTGGTCGCACTAACTAGCTGCTCTTACACAGAATGAAGGAGTGTCTCCTTCAGGAGGAATAGATTGTATAAAATTTTATTTAAAATTGGTTTTTGATATATTTAACAGCAGCTTCATTCATTTTTAAAATGACTTTATTACTATATTTCCAGATTAATTGATAATGCCTCAATCGATCGCTCAAAAGACCTGAGGAATGCTCTGCCTAGAGGGAGGCGTTGGACTGAAGTGTCCCTTAGGTCCTGAAGAAACAGGTGCCACCTGGAGAGGGGTGTTTACATGAAAATATAAACAAACACATGTAGCTGAGTGTCTCCCCTGACCTTTTGAGCTCTCCGATACAGGTCACGGGCCAGGAAATCCCCAAAGCCACTTAGCTGCTGCCATCACAGACTTGGGGCATTCTTGTATCTGCTAACTATTTAGTTGTCAGTGATTTGGTTAAGTGGAATTGACTTTTATCTGCGGTGTGCTGTGGGGCTGCCACTGGCAATACAGGATCCCCCTTCCTCAGCTCTCGTTTTAGCCTCGTGTCACATCCAGCACATTGCTATTGGCAGCTGAGCCAGGCCTAATCAATAGCCCAGGTCAGGGATCGCCCGCGGCTCTGCTGTGGGTGGGCTATTGATCCGACACACACACTCCCACAGGTCGCCCCGACAAACCGGGAAGTCGTGGCCTTGGACGAATTATAAGAGAGGTGAAGAGACAGATGACAAATTAACGGTGCTCTTTCCTGTCTTCTGCAACAGCTAACGAAAGCCTGTCATGAAAATTATTTAGTTATTGATTAGCAGGTTTTCATGCAACATAGCTTAAATGGATCGTTGTTCAAATAGTTTTTTTTTTAAAGCAAGTAAAGCATTCTGAAAAGTTGAGTGCACAGTGAAGCCAGAAGAAACTGATAAACTCTTCAGTTGCAAGTCCCTCAATTCTCTCTCTCTTTCTTTTACCCCTCTTTCTTTGTCTTTGCTTTTCGAATCCTCAGTTGTCACTATATCAGACCTGTGGACAATAAGCAAGAGTGGAGTTATTTTTGTAGCAATTTTAAATGTTACTCCCAGAGCTCCGTATCAGCACCGCGCTAAGAACTCCCGGGAACAATTAAACACGGGTTTAAACTCCAGTCTAACCACAGAGGTAAAAATAATCACAGAATGTTTCTAAATAGATGTGCCTTCAAAAGAGCTATTCATTTATCACAAGCTGTCTGCCTCTTCCGCCTGTATTCCCAAACTAAATCTCTGTCACTGTGGAACTATTGGAATATATGACAGGCATATTTACCCGGCTTCATAAACCAGCCCCACAAGGAATTCAGAGTCTTTTTTAACATGTTCTCTTTTTTTCATCACCAGAATTGACATTTGAATAAATAAGTATTTTCTATGAGACTCTGCTGTCATATACTGCAGATCCTCTGCAGAACCAGCAATTATATATGCTATTACAAGAATATGTCTTGTTTCCGTAACAGGGAAATTAAGTTTCTCTGCAAATCTTTTTCATTTTTCATTTGAACAGTCTTCAGTGATATGAGAAGAGAAATTACTCACAGCAGTTCATTTGCTATTAAATGTAATCTTGAAATCATGCGAGGCTGTCCAGCAGCAGTAGCATATAAATAATTATAGATTAATTTTGTTGACTCTAAAAACAGATGATTAATTTTGAAGTCCTGATGGAAGTCATACTGGTCTGGTTTGCCTCTCCTCAAAGACATTTATTATGTGCTCATATTTCCGGGATGTGGGTGTTTCTGGAGAACCGCTATGGAAATGTGTGTTTGTTGTAATGACTTCTTTGTGTTTGAAACACTTTTTTTAAATCTGTTTTTCTTTCCTTTTCTCTTTGTTTTGTCCTTTCAGGCGATACTGTCATCCTGATTCCCTCCTCTTGTGACTTGGGAGTCTCTAAATCCCAAAACATATAGCTTTGGAAAACCCTGGAAATACCTGGAATTCTGGGAGTATTCTCACCAAAACTTCTGCAGGTGCCCAGGCACCAGATCAATAGCTTTACGTTCCCCCCCTTTTTTTTGTTTTTGTTTTTGTGTAAACAAAGAAAGAAAGTCTGAATATTAGCAATAGCCGCTGGCCATCCACCATTGCTGCAACGAACCTGCTGTGTCCAAGAAGGTGTGACCTTTCTGCCTGCTGACTTCAAAAAGACACTTGAAAAGGAAACACAGACGGCGAGGCTTCGGTGTGTTGGAAACGCAGACCAAAAACCCCATCAGGTAAGACTCTGAAGTCCCCTTGCTCCTGCTGTCCAAACCCTAAGCTCTTGAACCTTTTCCGGACTTTGAAGCTAACTTGTCGCCCTCAGATTTGACTGAAAGGAAAGTCCGGCTGATAAAGGACCTGTTTTCATGCTCTGCTCACCTGTCGGTCCGTGCCGTATTTTTAGGATTCATAGTAGGATTCATAGAGATGCGTGTCTGACGTTCTTCGGATTGCAGATTTGGCTTGTCATCCGCCAGAGTCGGGTATGGGTGACCTGTTCTCATAGTGAAACCATTTTTCAAACACAGAGTAAGTAACTTTACTGGCTCCATCAGTCTAAAACTAAGGCTCGGACAGAATGAAAAATGAAAAAAAAAAAACTTTTTTTCCTCATCAGCTTGATTTTGCCTCTTGAAAGACATCAGATTATGCATTTCATGTTGCAACACATTTGAAAAACAGTATCTGAGGCTATATGAACATTGTGATTATAAACAGGTGTTAACATGATTATGTACAAAAGCAGTATAAAAAAAAAGACGGCTTTGAGGGTGGACAGAGGATCTCCCTGCATCTAAACATTAAAAGATTGTTTCTCAAAGACACAATTGTGTGATTGCATATCCCAAAGAATCTGGAGGATTTTCGGTCCATTAAGTGCAAGGGTACAAGCCTAGACGGCACCCGCGAGCCGGCATCGTGAAGCAGCATTCACCAGACGCTGATATAACCACAAGGGACAACGGCGTGCGGCACGGCCCATCACACAGTGGAAATGTGTCCTTTGGTAAAACAAATCAATATTCTGGATCCAGTGGTTTTTTTCATAACATTGTGTCTAAAAGCACATTCTGGCTTGTGTCCAAAGGAAAGTGTATGGAGAACTTTGAAACAAAAAAATGAAATAATGCTCACTTTCACGAGTTTGTCATTTCGTTTTGAAATCTCAACGCCAGGAAGTTATTTAAGAATCTGAGTCGGAATGGAAACATTAGAAATTTGTATGGTTCCAGCTTTTTCTGGAAATGTGTTGCAAGCCTGAAATGCAGGAAACAAATTTAAATAAAGAAATGAAATGAAGATTATGAGAAAAGCATGAAAAATCATGGATGCATGTCATCTGCAACAAAATAAAAGTCAAAGTAAACGTAACAGTAATTCTACAATTACTGTTGTGCATTTTTCTATAATATCCTCTCAACCTTTTTCTGTTTTGGGACTGTCATTCAGACACTAATAAAACTAACATGATCATTAATATGAAGAAAAGAATGCAAATGCTAGTTTTCTCTCTTGTATTCATATTTTGCCATTATTGATACGAGCATTCCAAAATCTTGTTGATCCTACCTGCTTATTGGTGCGTTACAAAACTATCTTTAAGTTACAGGATGAACATAGTTGCTGTTTTCACCTGAGTTCATTGTTTCTATAGTTACATCTTTGTTGCCAAAGTCACAAATGGACAGGAAATACATTTTATATGAAGTTTTACACACGTAAACACTTGTGTTTACGTGTGTTATCCTGTCAGTAATGACTTACGTGAATCTGCAGATATATAGATGCACATATGTTTATTTATTTAAAGGGACAAATATGTATTTTCCTACTGATCAAACATCCTTTACATGTAGTTGATACTATGTTGTGTGAATTATTTGAGTGTGTGTGCGAACACATTCATCCCAAAGTGAGTATAACGTGTGTGTTTGAATCTTGTTTCAGACGTGTGCTCCCGTTGTACTTGTTTTCCCTTTGAAAATATGTCAAATAATAATAATAGTTATAATAATGATGGTTTAAGACATCAAGTTGATTTACAGCCACAATATAAGAAGAGAATTATTGCTGTAAAAATCCAAAGACATCTGTTTGAGAAGTCTTTGTTTTGGGAATGAGAAACAAAAGGATAAATAAATTACGAGCATTTACTCCTTCTTCTTCATCTTAATCAATTATTTTTAGTGTGCATTTAAAAAAAAAGCACTTGAAAGAACAAGAAACAATATTTATCATTGTGGAACTAATTAAGGACGTGATCTGGAAAGTATTTTCTATGGAGTCTGATTTAGGACCCAAAGGGTCAGCTGCCTCACATGCAGGGCAACAATAATACAGCAAGAGACAGCAGTGGAAAGGGCTCCAGTCTTGGGGAAAGTAACTTCCCTCCCTGTTCTGTGTGCTGATGAAGCTGTGCTCCTCGCCCAGGGCTTCGGGGCGCCGACATAAGACCTTATTTTTCATGTGAGCTGCACACTGCTCTTCTGCAGTCGGGGCTGCTCCTTTTGTGCCAGCCCTCCCCGTTTAGAGAAAAAGACATGCATGATTTCATACATGAAAGATATATGTAATTGGACAGCAGTGCCTATGCAATCCAGTTATGATTCTACACAGAACACATTATAAGCATCTTCCCCCTTGCTGGTGGCCTTTCTTCCTGAGGAAATATATTCACACATATTCAGAAACACGAGATCAAAAGAAAGACAAAACGCAAGTTGTCATTGTTGTTACATACTTTATATCTATTGTAAATGTACAAAATGCTCAAACACCACCAACATACTGCACATATCTACATTATCAATGTGTAGTCCAGTATTTGTGTAGCAGCTTAAAACGAGAAACACAGTGAATGAATGTTTGTCCTGCATCATGTACCTGTACATGCTTGTGCACCGAGGCACACAGAATTATACATTTTAAGTTGTTATTAATGTTTTTCATGGCAATGAAAACATCAACCTCAATGTAGTACTCATATCAGTTTTGAATGATTTCCTTTACAATCCATCGTTTGGCTCTAATCTCTTCATCCATCATGTTGAATTCTTCAGAGAAAAAAATCAAAGCAGTCATCATATTTGGCTTTAACCTTTAAATACAAGACAGAAAATTCAATACATCCTTAAAAACACACCAAAGAAGACGACCATGCATCGTTTACACAGGCTTTTACTATTTGGATAAAGCTGTTTGTTCTTGCAGTTATGTATTATTTTACATTAAATAATATTGCATTACATGAAAATTATAGGAGATAAAACTTCACATCATTTCGTGATGTCTTAGTGGAATTTCCGGGATATATTCTTCGTCAAAATACCACATAGATACATGTCTAAACCTCCCTTTTTCAATCATGACTTCACAGCTTTGTTAGAAGCAGCCTGCTTTAGAACGTGGAGTCGGTCACTCGAGTCCACTCCAGCCTTCTCTTCTGTGAGACCTAATTAGTTGTAATTCTGAGGAGAAAAAAAGCATGATCCAAAGGTAAATGGTTATAAAAATGGGAATACTGGAAAATATAACTCTGGATCTGTGATGCCACAGTACCCTGCAAGTCTGAATGGCCCTATTTACATATTTTTAGTGGCCGCCCAAAACAAAGTGAGAAGGTCATTTTATGTCAGTTTTTGAATTGGCAATTAATTCAGACACCCAAATGTACCCTCTCAGGCAGAGAATTGTATTTATTTATTTATTTCTAAACAGTTTAAATTGCACAGAAACTCGTTGTCTTGCACTGTTGATGTTTTGAGTTGTTCATTAGCTGCCTCAGAGAAACAATTAGTCCTGAAATTATGAAAAAATACAATTAAAAATAGCACAATCACATTTCAGATCAATATAGTTTAGATTGTTGAAAAAACGAAGATTCACTAGGAACCAAATGAATAAGATTAATTCAAACTGGCAAGAAGTGAATGTGTTTCCCTGTGATTCAATGCACATGTTTTATCCTGTCAGCTATGAAAAAGAATATCACATCACTGCTGATCATTTGACCACAGGGAAGGTGTGACCTTTTTGAATTCAAAAGCACTCTTTCGGGTTGGCATCTTCTTTGCCCTATTAAGCATCAAAGCAACCTGTTTAAATGATTGTGATTCACTTGATACAACAACCGTGTAGTATTGATTGCATTTTTCAGAATTTCTTCTTACATGGTGCCATTCACACTCATGCCAGTGTGCATCTTAACAAAAAGAGAAAGCCGTGACCCTTTGCCACCATAATTCACTCCTGTCGTACCAAGCATCCCATGTTTCATACACAATACACACAAGGAAATGAAAAGCGCTTGAATTAGGGCAGATTTTCCTGCCACAGGAAAGAGCTCAACTGACTGTTACACATGTTGAAATTCATAAAGCAAATATTTTTGGCAGTAAAGCAGGTCATGTGAGCTGCAGCAGGTTTCATGATGTTATTTTTGGGCATCTGCCTCATATGCAAGGTCTCTGACTTGACTTGAAAAGCTCAACTCATTAGGATGTGTTTCAGCTTAAGGACTGTTTATGTATGCATCTAGCACATGGATGGCACTTTATGGACCGGTGCAAACCTCTTGGTTTTAAGATCTTAGCTCAACTTTCAGAAGTATACCTGCCATGCAAAAGTAAACACACTTTTGCTATTAACCGCCTTAACAAGCTCCCGCCTACAAAGAGAAAGAGCTCTACAAGCCACAAGGTTTTACTAGCTGCATGTAATGCTACATAAGTGGGGTCACTTCTGTCTTCTGTTTCAATCATGGTGACACATATGAGAGGGTTTCACAGCCACCTGCACAGAATATGGAGTTTGAGAGCTTCCGGGGGTTTGTACTTGTCTCAGTTACTGTCAAATTACTGAAGGGCTCCTTCAACTCTCTGGAGATTTGATCGCATGAGACTTTGTAGGAGTCACTTGGGTTTGTTTCTAGAAAAGATGTCGCAGAGGTACTGTACCTGCGTCAGTTGGGCGTGAAATACATGGCGATTTCCATGCATGTAAAATTCTCCATGTGTTATCTTTTCTCCCTCATCTGATAGAAGTCCACTGAATCTGTTGTTGCATGAATGTGTGCAGGTATGTCACCTCCAAACACTGAATAATCTCTGAGTATGTCAAGAAAGATCAGAAGCTGTCCTTTTATTTGATGTAGGCCAGCCACACTTGTCCATTATTGTTACTATTAGCATTATTATTCCCAGCAGCCATCACACCGGTGTCACTGATTTGAATGGTAAAATATTCTTTAGTGCTGAGCAGGTTTTTTTTTTTTTCCTTTTTTTTTTTTCTTTTTTAGTGTTGAGTAAAGTCATCATCTGGGAATTATTCTGTATTAAAGTGGAATATTTTAATAAATCATCATAGTTTTTTTTTTGTTTTTTTTTTATCATCTCGTTTGACCTAAACAAGATAGAAGACGTCATCTAGAGTCTGTCTGTGACGTAGGATTTGGATTTGACCTCTGGGCAAAATCCTCCCTCTGTAGCCTGTTTGGCTTCTGTGTCGCTTCCACCTGTCATCTTTCATCTACTCGAGTTGTTTAGGGGCCTTTTCTTGACATCAAAGAACATTACTCTTTGTATGTTTGTTACGTTTAAGTGCATCCGCGTCGAGCACGATGTGGCATTTAAATGGGCTCGGAGTTGTGTGGATCCGCGCGTCTCCCCCCGCCGTTCTGTTTGGATGGGTTTTCCAGCAGCCAGTGTAGCTGTTGCCTGCAGTGCTCATATGGCTCTGATTTGGGATCCCTCTGTTTCAGTGAGCCTCTCTAAGCGAGTAAAACCCCACGAGTCCCGCCTGTCTCTCACCCAGAGTCTGTGACAGCAGCTTTCAGGATTTCTCCATTATTCACTACACCCCGACCTGAAAGTGCATTATTTGAAGGCCGAATCTGAGTATATTTCTTTCTCTCTCTTTTTTTTGTTCCTTCAGCTCGAACGCCAAATATTTATTTCAAAATAATTCACTAGCCAGTTTTAGCGTTAAATTCTGATGCATTGCAGCACTCTGCTATTATTCACTTCCAGACTAAACACACACCTTGCAGTGTTTTAGGGTATCGTTTGTTTTTATCTCAATTTATTTAGTGTTTGTGCTCTCTGTTTTCTTCTTTCTTTTTTTGTTGTTGCTTTCTTCTGACGGTTAGCAGCGGGAGAGCTGCCAAAGCCTCTTCTTTTGACACATACTAAACAAACAAAACCATAACCTTTTTCCTTACATTGTAAGGAATTTCCGATGGGGTGCAGTTAACTGTAACATCAATCAAAAGTTTAAGGAAAAACGTATATCAAAATGGGTTTTTTCTAATAAAAAAACGTTAAATGTTGATAATAATAATAATTATTTTTATTTTATATGTTTACCAATATAATCTGGCGCAATTGTATATTCCTCTCACTCACACGTGAGTAATATCTGGCTCTCACTCAGCAACCTGCATGCACACAACTGAGGAAGGAGGGACACAGACAGACAGACAGACACACATACAGACAGATAGGCAGACAGACAGACAGACAGACAGACACACACACACACACAGACAGACCGACAGAGAGGGAGTCACGCTCGGTGCTTTTTGGGGAAACCTTTACGCTTGTGTTCTCTGATTCGACTTAATCGCAGTGGTCAGGGTGAAATAATCCGCACAGTCAAATAATAAGCAAAATATCGGGGATTTTTAGATGTTTTACAACATTTTTCGAATATTGACAAATTAATTACAGGTTAACGCGACTTTTTTTTTTTTTTTTTTTTGCTAGAATTCAGACCACAAAAGTGTTTTTGAATAATGCATAGGATCACTAATAAGGTAGTACTGGCAGGTCTAGTAAATGGAAGAGGGAGAAATTGAGATGTCTTCTTGTTTCTCATGTAAATGAGGCAGACTTGACCAGACGAGAGCCGGCTCTATTTATTTTTTTGTTCTTTCTTTAAAAAACAAACAAAAAAAAACAACAACTTAAGCTTGCATCCAAAAATATACTATCCGATTTGAGCTGTTGATTTGCATCCGAACTGGAAACATATAAAAAACAATGGACAATTGGCATAAGAAATATTCAGTCTTAAAAGATGAAAAACAAAAGGTCAGATGATGCATCATTGTTTTCCATGGTGATTTTAATATTAATGTTCTATTTCCACTCTATTTAGTAACAATATGAAATCAATATCAAAACTGACATCCAATAAATTGGACAAACTGTGTGTAAATGTATAGTGATGCTATTTGAAAACATACAAAAAAATATGTAACAAAAACAGTCAAACAAATAACTCAGTCAACGCTCGTTTTACAGTATTTCATTAAACATATTAAAGATAGAAAACACCGAGGCATCTCTTTCTGTGTCGACGTACCTCCTTCAAACTCAGAAGCACATGGATGTTGCAGAAAATATTTAATTTAATATCAAGTTGAAAGCAGGCATGAGTATAACACCTGCGAACGTTGCATTCCAGATTTCCAGACAAAACTATTTTCTATAATTATTCTCCATTATTTAAAAAATATATATTTCACGTGAACTCCTGGCCAGAAGCGAAGAAAGAGCGAGGAACATTTACCCATTTGAGAGTATACAATAAAGCTGAATAAACATCAGGGTACCAAATAAGAGTTTCAGAGCGACCTGTCTCCACAAGGGACGAGCTTAAACCGTGATTGTCACGAACACGATGCATCAACAGACACAGATTGATGCACTCGGATCATTGATACCGCAGATCATTAAAAATCAAATATATATGGGCTACATTTTAAGTAAAAACATTTTCTCTGAATTTGTGTGACAGCTGGATTGATTTCTGCGGGTTGTCCCGCTAATTAGGCCAAGTTCAACCTGGATCTGAGCTGTGGGGTTTGCTCCCTGTCACTTCCCAAAGTACACCAGCTTGGAGAAGTTTATGCCCTGTGATTAATCGATAAATTATTTTTGATCAAACGTGCTTCTGGGGGAAAAAAAGAAGTGATTTCTGCTGTGAACAGTCTCCGTGTCTTTAAACCAAAAATACCGCATTATATCATTTACTTGTGAGGCGTTTTGAAAGGCAGTCTAATGATAACTGGGAGGTAAAAGCGCGCTCTTGCAGACGCCAGCTGCAGGCGCTTTGGCTCCCGTGAAAGAGTTGCTGCGCTGCTTGATCCCAGTGGTCAGGCTGAACATAAGAGGGCGCTCCCAGAGCACCTGGCTGCTGCCCCATCCACCCTACACACGGAGAGAGCCCGACTCCAGCCCAAACAGCGCAGCACTAACGCGTTCCGTGCAGTTCATCATTGAAAAAAGAAGGAAAATCAAACAATATGGGAATTAATAATATATCCGATTAATCTTTTTGTTCGGATTTAACTTGATTTAAATAATTAAGAGTTTATATTTATCAACAACTTAAATTAACCCAGTTATTGGTCTACTCAACATATGTTTTAATTTTTTTTCCCCCTCCTTAAATTCACACAACAAAAACGCACTGACTGAATGAGTTAAGAAGCCTTTATTGGGCTGTAACCAATCATGAGCAGCTCTGGTCTCTGGAGAACCATGCTGGCCCCGCATGTGACAACTCCATCAAGTTCATAACTCGAAAATTACAAGTTTGATTATATTTAAAAGTCTTGGAAGATTATTGTACTTTGATGTTGTATTTTCCAACTTAAACTCCTGTCCACCCACTCTAAATATTCTCATAGCGATGTCTCACTCTGATTGTTTACTAAAGAAAGTCTGATGCCCCTTTTTCTTCTTGACACCTGAACACAGACCTGATACCCTGGTAATACTGCAATTTGTGAACCCCCCCAAATCCACAAATCCGTCTGAATAGAATGATCATCTATAAGTTATATGACTTTTCTCAAATTGAGCTTTTTTTTATTTGATTTGTTTAATGTTTAAACACTTCCACCCCAGCTCATTTCCTGTGTCCCTTTGTGCTTTGTGTGGGCCTGGGCGTGCGCGCGTGAACCCGCTTTATAAAAGAAAATGCAATTTAATTTGAATATATTAAAATAAATATTTCTTAAAGGGAAGTGGTGCGCGTGGTTCAGAGCCTTCACAGAGCAGCGGCCAAGGCGCGTTTGAAGCGAGTGTGGAGGCTTCGCCCTCCAATGCACTGTTTTGTTCTTTGCAGTTCTGGTGATGGTCAAGCACTTCCATGAGCCCCACATCCGCGGAGCGTTTTGCATTGAGGCTACTCTCCCTTTCTTTGTCCCATCCATGGGCTGTCATAGCCACAGGTTGCGTTGAATTTGCAATGCCACTCATCTATGTATGCCTATTGAGGCTGGCACGTGGACAGTTATCCTTCCCACTGAGAGGCGCAATTCAATGCTGCTAACACAAAAGCCTCGAACCCTGTCAGACTCCCCCCCACCACCACCACCACCTTTTTTTTTCTTTTCACTGATGCATAGGCCCTAAAAGCATCAAGGCCTCCGTCTGGCAGGCCCTCTTTTGACTTAGCCACACTACACTCAATATGGCCACTGATGGAGCAATGTCAATCAGGCCTCTGCATTAATTTGTAAAGGGAAGTTTGCATTGTTAGGCTTTGGGGCGACTAACTGGCTGAAAGCTGCCTCCTACAAGCCTCAAATTAGACCAGACTCTTTTATTATCTCGCAGCTCCTTTAACTCCTCTCGCACGCTGTTTTCAACCTATTCATTTTTACAACCTCTTCTTCCCGAGAGGGCAGGCATGTCGCAAATCCTCCAGATTCCTGCAGACTGCGTCTCTCTCACACTGCAAAAATGCGCGCCGTTCGGCGGGGCGACGCGGTTGTCTTGTTTTGTTCTGGGAGAGGGTTCATTCTGTGCTGCAGATGCTGGTATCAGTGCCTGTCGCGGCTTGTGGAAGGCAAGTGCCGAGGAAATGCCGTGTTACAGCACAGCATACATTCTAACAGCGGAGAGAGAGAGGGAGAGAGAGACATCGACAGAGAGCAGGGAGAGGGGAGCTGGTCTTGGCCACAGACGCTACAATGCAAGAAGTTGGATTTCCACGGACTCTTCAAAGGAATATGTTCTGTTGGATCTGTAGAGACTCGTGTCCCATGGGGGTGGGTGGGTGGGGTTCATAACCTCTCCAACCTTTAAGCCAAAGACCCTTGAAAAAAAAATCTAAAATTCAGTCTATTTGTTTCATCAGTCATCTTCTCCTCTATAACATTTTAAATATGTGCAATCTAAAAATTAACCCAAGTGTACGTTTGATTTACCGCGAGCCAACATATGCATTTCTACACACATCTGAACAAAGAAATACCAGACGGTTTTATTAACCTAGTTGTGATGTGTGTCTCAAAAAGCTGTATAATGACGACTTTCTGTTCACTACAATCCACAAGCAAGGTTTAGATTTGGTTATTATTTGCCTTTTAACTGTTAACTGTGCGTCAGAATTCACCACAAACGACGCAGAAAAACACATCCTTGTTGTTTCAATCAGCACAATATATGATATGGTCAGTGAGTGCTGCTGCTCCCATACTGGGCTGCGTGATGCTGTTGCACAGAAATGTGCACACCGAGGTCTAAGTGTTGTCCATTTGATTGGAGAATCAACAATAAAATTATCATAACAAAGGGAACACTGATTTTTTTTTAGGGGGGGGGGGGGGGGGGGGTATACTGTCTCTTTCACTCGGAAGAAGTGATGGAGCATCAGTGACAGAGGGAGAAGAAAGGCTTTAGGTAAATACTATTAAAGAAAAAGAACATCAAAAACAAAACGGAGAACCTCAACAAATTTTCATTATTGCTCATAAGGTTTTTAGAAATTCTTCATCACCAGGCCCCTCAAAATAGGACGCCTCAGTGACCACCTGGTTGTTAGAATAACTATCATATTATCACAAATGTAACGCAGACAGGCCGATGCCCAACACCTTCACATAACTGTGTCACAGACCGATAGTGCTGTTATTATTTTTAGTTTTGACAGTGTGGTCGGAGGTGTCACGATAGTCTGGATGTACATCTCTCTTCGGTGTGACACCTCCACCTAAAAAGTATTTCACTTTTGGGCTCGAGCACAGGCATAGCCTACTTTTAAGTGGCTATATGTTAGAAAATGTAATTACAAAAAAAAGCAGCAAAAAAAAAAAAAAAACAACCTCACAGGATACAGTGAGACTTCAACAAGTATTTCCAAAAGAAGCTGAACTGGCTTGAGAGCAGCTCTTAAGCCAGTAAAAGAGTTTACCCAATTTTACTGGAGAGAGAAAAAAAAAACTACATTTAAACATTTGTGTATGAATACCTCCACATCTGTGAAACATTTTATTTTATATTACATCGGTGTTAAATAGCAGCATGTACAATTTAATCCGGACTGACATTTGGAGTTGACTGGACTGAGACGCCTTTTACGTCCTTTCTTTCTGATATTTAAATACAAAATAAAATAAAATAAAAAAAGAAGCTGAATTCCACTGCAAACAGGAGCCTTAATTTTAGTATATTTATCCAATATGAATAAAAAGTGTCCACGATGTATGATGAATAAAGGAACATACATCGCTCCTAAGTTGTGTTTTGCGTTGATGCTCTCTTATCATAAAGCCTGCCATTGTTAGATTCATATTTTTATGCAATCTGAACATAAAAATATTCCGTAACAACCCAAATGCGAGGCACAAGTCGAGTGATATGTAGTTTAACAAAGTTACAACACTGCAGTTACGCATCAGAACTATTTCATGCCAACTTTTGGTTGTAGCTTTTCCGTATTGTCGTCTCAAAAAACTGAACAGATATCTTTCACGGTACAAATACACACTTAACCCCGATAATAAGCCATGCACAGGTACCACTGTATTTACGATAAGCTGTGGTCTTTGCAGAGCAGCCTGCACCGTGGCTGCTCACATGTCACCGCTGCTTCGGACAGAAAAATTGCTTTTGGATCTGCTTTAATTTTCGGAATTTTTTTATTTGCTTACAAACAATTGCCCGCACGGCTATGCTCCGGACAGCTGAGGAAAAGGCACGTTTCTTTCTCGGCCATTTCACCCAGTTATTGTTTTTAAAGAGTTGTGTAAAAAATATATATACACTCTTCAGAAACGCAACCCATGTGCGTGGCTTTGCTGTGCCACCAGAATGTCAGACAGACACTGCAAAAAGGCAAGAGTAAAATAAAGCATCGTTGCCTATGTGTGCCCTTAGTGGCCGCAGAATTTGTCCATATTTGAATTTTAAATACATCAAAAATCGAGACAAAAAGTGCGGAAAGACGCGGAGAAGAAGCGGCGGCTGCAGCGGCGGCTCTGCCTGCCTCAGGATTAACTTTCTCTGTCTTCCGTCTCATCAAACTCTTACTTTCCGCTGTTCTTAATTCCATATTTTCAATTCCTGATCATTACTTTCCTCTTTTTCCTACTTGTATCTATCTATCCCTCCATCCCTCCCTCCCTCCTCTTCCTCCCTCCCTCCCTCCCTCTCTCTCCCGAGCTCTCTCCTTTGCTGAATCTTATTGATCCAGAAGGCGGCTAATTAGCCCTTCCCTTCGTGCCTGTGTAATGAAGCACATGCGCACTGAATTAATCACAGCCATTTTTTGCAGGAAACTAATTAGCAGGAATAAAGATCCAAAGAGTTTTTTCTTTTCAATCATCAGATCTCACTTTCACCTCTTCCTCGCTCCCTGTAACACAAGACTCATCGGCTGCTTTGCATCCAAATTATTTTTATATTGGTTTTAACTACTAAAAGTACCTACTTCGGGTTTTTACACACCGCAACAACAGTGATCTTTCTTTTGCCACCCTAAGCGCAAACTGACCAAAAGGAGACTGCCTTGATGGGATCTTTAGCTAAATCATCTCAATACTGGATTAAAAAGCGAGGATCACACAGCGGCAGCGAGAAATTGTAAGTTTCAACTTTGCGTTTGTCTCTTTTCCTCTCTGTTTCCACGATCCTATTCTTTTCGCTGGGTGACTTCTCTGAATCTCCCCTCTATCTGTCCGCGGTTTTTCGCGTCGCGGAGCTGGCTATTCTCACATTCTGAGAGATGACCGGCCACCACAAGTTAATTTCATGCAAGATAGTTGGCTTTATTCTTCATTTTCCTCTTTTCTTTCTTTCTTATTCGTATCGTTTACCTGTGTTTACACGAGCGTTCGTCCTCTCTCCTCCTCATGAATGGACGATAAGAAATGGGAAAAGACAGCGATCCACTCCAAGGCAGTTGATCGTAGAAAAGGACGGTTTTCAAAACATTTGAGTGTGTTTCGGTGGGATCGGGGACAGGTACGCGGGGCTTAAACGTGTTTTGAGGCAGGAACGCCACCGGTTTGGTGTGCGCGGAGCGGCCGGAGCGCAGCGGCGCCTCCGCGCAGCGCAGCCCGGGATCGGAGCTCCGAGTCCAGCCTGCTGGTCCGTGTGCGTCCGGGGGAAAAAAGGAGGACATCTCCCGCTTTCTATTTCTCACAGATTCGGCACTTGCCACATCCAAGAGGCTTCAGCATCGTCGTGTGCTTATAAAATCCTCCTCCGGATAAAGACATTTTTTTTTTTTTTTTTTTTTTGTTCTTCTCCGACTCGTCTCTGTCTGAAATGTGCAGTCCCTCCGCCCTGTCTTAGTTCCTCCATCTACACACTTTCCCTCTTTCCCCCCACTTTGTCTATCTTTTCTGTTTTCTTTTATTTTTCATAGCAGTTTGCCTCTTTCAAGCGTTGTTTTTAAGTCGATTCTCGCTCATTCACTGGCGAAGTCACATGCAAATCGATCGACAAGTGTGTGTGTGTGTGTGTGTGTGTGTGTGTATGTGTATATGTGTGTGTGTTGGTGCGTGCATGAGGGGGTTAGTGTGTGGAGCGTGTGTGTCCCGTGAATGCGGCGTGTTTAGGGAGAACCGAGTCCCCGGGTCCCCGGCTCCTCCACGGCCAGAGCGGATCAGCAGGAGCTCGCACACGGACAGCCTGGGAATGCGAGCTGCGTTTACAGCCCAGACATGTGGTTTGGGGAAGACAGAGAGGCTGGCTCTGCTGCCACGAACAACTTGGCTACCGTATCTGACTTTCAAAAGAGCATTTCCCCCCCCTTGAGAAATGCTGACCGGAAAGAAGACAAAAAAAAGCTGCCCTTTTGGTGTGACTTAGGCTGATATAATAATTTAAAAGTTACTTTACGCAGGGTCCAGGCTGAATCTGTAGCTCTCTGTGTGCGTTTAGTCATCGTTTAGTCAGTTATTATTTGTAATATTAACTTGAATAGATGTAAATTAAACAAGATAACCCCCACATACCAAAATTAACAATAAGTAGGCTACTTGCAAAATTGCATATGTATATGTGTATATACATATACATATACATATACATATATGCATGCCAGCTTATTGCTGCCTGTACAAAACTCACCTAAAATGTATCTGTATAGAGGAATAAAACAAACAAACAAACAAAACAAAACAAAAAACAAACGCTGTTAGTGGCTTAACCTTTAGCTGCAAATAAAAAGCAAAAATCTCCATAAATTGAGTCAAGAATAACGTTTTCTGAAGGGGTGGACCTATATGGAGTTAGAGGAAAAAAAAAATAACGACGACAGTTTAGAGTCAGTGTTGGATATTTTTGCAACAGGGAAAAAAAGAGGGGAAAAAAAAGGTTTTTGCTAGCGAGCAGAAGCAGTGATAGGATATGTGCACCCACCGTTGGGGAAAACAGAGGGGGGGCGAGGAGCTGTGTGTGTGTGGGGTGTAGAGGGAGGGGGTGTAGGTCAGACAGCAAGAAACAGGGGGAACAGGGGTCACAGAGTGAGTGTAGAGATAAAAAAGAAAGAGAGGAAACCCCCTCGCAAACAGCCAAAGGATAATGTTGGGGTGGGTGGGGGGGAGTGCAGCTCCGGCTGGGAGAAAAGGGTGATGGTGGTGGTTGGTATGTTTTGGGAGCCAAACAAAGCGCTTAAGGTTGTCAGCATCCGCCTGATTAAGACTTTGGTTTTATTCAAAGATGGGAGAAACTAAGACAGAATGAAGACAGCCATATTAGAGTTGAGCAGTACACTCAAAGCAGTGAGACTAACCCCCTCCAGAAGGAAGGAGGTCTGTGAGGGAAGCAGCACGGAGAGGTCAGAGAGTTATGGACCACAGAGGAAGAGGTCAGGTAAACGGATCCTGATACTTTTCATGCTGGAAAAGCGGCACATAGACGGAGATCAGCAGTGTGACGGAGAGTAGAAGCTGGCCTTCGTGTTACTAATTTTCAACACAGATTTTTATCACTGATCATACTTCCTTCCTTCCTCTTTTTGTCCTTGTTTTGAAGTTTTATTTGTGTGTCGGCAGAGGTAACTTTATTGTGGTCAGATTACGGTTATAGGACACTAATAGGTGTTCTATAAGGACAGGTTGGCTGCTGTGCCAAAACACAAGTGATCTCCCTTCTTCCCCTGTTTGACAGTAACACTCTCCTCCTCCTACCCCTACTCCTCCTCCCTCTTCTGTTACAAAACAAAGACAGCAGAAATGTTTACTGTCATCTCACCTTTCCCGTTTTCCTGTCTTGCCTCATTGTCATATTTATGTTTAATTATAACAGTTCTGGGGGGAAAAAGGCGTTGGCATGTCACTGGCTTTACATATATGTATTTTAGTTAAAAATGTGATCATGTCTTGTGTGTATTCTCCCTGGCTGTAGTGTCTCCAGCTCATCTCTGACTCATACTCGGTATACCACGATCGTATTGAAATGCTACTAGAGTGGAGGCTTTACCACAGACAACCTTGTGGGAAAATATTTGAAAGCATTATGTGTTTGTAAAGCTTTATAACAGCTAGATTTTCTTTCCAATAACAATTTTATTATTATTATTATTATTATTATTATTATTATTATTATTATTATTATTATTATTATTATTATTATTATTATTATTATTATTATTATTATTAATAATTAGAAACCTTGAGTTGCAGAACGGCTGTTTACAATATCTTTATTGGAATAGATACATTTTATATGACTTTTTTTTGAGTAAATACACTTTAATTAATGTGTCTCCCTCATCACTTAGTTAGATACATTTTATCATAGGCTCTTTTAATTATTTTGACTTGATTTAACACATTTAAAAACATCAAGTAGCTTTTTTAAACTGTCACTTGTATGGTGATGGAAAATTAGAAATAATTGCAAGGATATTATATGAATGGTTGGAGATGCAACAAATTCTTTGTTGTGATCACAGTGATCAGAAAGGCTTTCTTTGTGAGTGTTGTGTTTATGCATTTAGTGATGAAGGAGTGAGATTGATAAAGTGGGTACATATGATCAAAGTTCTATTGCTGTCGAGCTGCCTTTGTGACTGTTATTTATGACGTGGATTGAGTATTCGGTGTTGCAGTGCTCTTGTATGATTGCAGTTTTTGCTGTGAAAATGCACAGTTGCCAGTGATCCTGCACGGCATCACAACGGTTGTCCGCTCTTTGCACTTGGCCGTCGTCTGTTATAATGTTTGAGGACAGGTATATTCATATAATCCAGACGCCATTTGTCTGTGTGAGTGGAAGCAGCACGTCCAGTCGGGTTAAAGAGATGAAGAGAGGCGCAGTCGTTACGGATAGGCTTGTTTTATGGTTTTGGGGGTAACATTCAGAAAGGAGAGACAGTGCCTCTGGCTGTCATGGTCTTTTCTCCCCCCTGTGCCTCCTCTTCTTCCTGTCTCATTCTCTGTGTCTGTGCACATCTCTTCATAACTCCCATCTCTCCTTTGCATGGGCACTGGTACAGTGGGGGAGCTCGCTGCAGCGTCTTCGGTCGGAGGGAGCCCTCTTTGGGTGAACTGTTGGCTAGGACCATACATGGGAGATTCAGCACAGATTAATTGGTGTGTTTCAACAAAAGTGCATCTGTATATGGACACAGAAAACAAATATCCATGTAATTATGCTCTTTTAGATAAAACATGGAGTCGTTTTTGTATTAAAAAATAAAAATAAATTGATCAAATGCTGAGTTTTCCTGGTTCTATTTTTATTTCCTTTTTCCAAATAATCACAGGCATTTACAATTATTCCTCCTTTTTTGTGCATCATTGAGAGTATGAGAGCCAGAGCATCATAATCAGGCCTGCCTTTGTGTGGATGTGTTACTCGAAATTAGAAATGTTAAGCGTCTCACTGTGCCATTAGTCGCATGCACGTTCAAATGAGTGCAGTCGACAGTCGTAGATGACGGTTTTTAATGTGATGTATGATTTTCAGTGCGATCCTGCACAGAAGACCACTTCCAGGTGTCCTGCAGCCGAGGCCAGTGTACGTGTCGCGCTGTCACAAGGGAGCGGGTTGACTGTGGGGGTGGGGGCGTGGTCCTAGCTAAGCACTGAGTAGCCAAAAAGTGGGATGGGATGGTGGGAAGGATAAGTGTGTGTGTGTGTGTGTGTGTGTGTGTGTGTGTGTGTGTGTGTGGGTGTCTAGGTAGCTATGCTTACATTGTGCATAAATTGTCCAGCTTATGATTCATTCCAGCAGCTCAGAGTGTCCAAAAAAAGCCCCGTCTTCACCCACAGCAGGATGCATTTTTCTTAAGAATCCCCCTCCCTTTCTTCCCTTGAATTAGCTTCTTTTTCTTCTTCATTGTCATCCTTTTAATCTTCTTGAAGTGAAGTTGGCAGTTTTTTTGTGGTTTTGCTCTTTCACAATATGTTATCATGTTAACAATCTTGGTTAAATCATTGTGGTAGACTAGATTTATGATTGAGAAGATGCATATGTGTCACTGCATGTGGGCTTGTGCAGCAGCCTTCAGATTTGTGGGCACACTGATATTCAGAAAATCTCATTTATTTTGATTTGGAATGTTCTGTGTCGACGTCTCATGATACATCTTGATTTTGAGTTATTATTTTCAAATTTTGACTGTTTGCATAAAAATCATTGCAATGTTGGTTTGTCACAACACAAGTCTGCTATGATTTGTTTTAGTTTTTTTTATGTTTTTTTTTTAGCAGTCAAACAGATAGTTGATAGACAAGGAGGAGAAAAACACTCTTTCACTTAAGTAATGTGTTTAAAAGCAAAGCACAGCTTCTGTTTTGACTTTCTCTCCTTCGGTGATGGCTGCTATTGAGTTGTCAGAATTGAGTTCAGTAATGGGCAAGACATATTTCTGCGAAATTAAAGTCAATTTCTAACAGTAAATTAAAGTTGTTTAAGTCATGGAAAGAGGTTATGATGTGTTTCGGTGTCCTTGATTCTCTTTGTTGCCTCGTTTTTGTAGCGAACGCGACTGTTTTTAAGATCGCAGTGTTACGACAGTGATTTCAAAACTGTTTTATGTCTGGGTCACTATATCAGCTGTGAATGGAAGACCTGTGTGATGCATGCCTGTTCAGGAGTGATAGCGGTGTATTTAGACGCACGTGTGTGTGTGTGTGTGTGTGTGTGTGTGTGTGTGTGTGTGTGTGTGTGTGTGTGTGAAGGAGACAGGGAAAGGGTCGTAGCAAATATTATAAACTATCCTATTTGAGGCAGCAGGAGCAGCAGCTAGCGCCGATGCTCAAGGTTCGGGGACAGCAGTATTGTGTTTGTATAGGCTGCATATGTCTACATACGGGTAAGACAAGGATGACAGGGAGCACTGCAAGGGCTGCAAAATTTAACCGAGCTGCACCAAGCCCCCCCCTGCCCCGCTCCTCATAAGCCCACCCTTCTCCTGGACCCTGGAGGCCAACATTCCATCCTCCACACTGGTGCTTATCATCACAAAGGACAGAATGCATAAAACATGGAGGACGCTTAGACAGAGGCGGCCCAGGTCGCTTTTTTCTCCCTACGCTGAGCCCTGGAACAATACGTGGGCCCCTCTGGCCTGTGACTCTGACGACACACACGCCGTCTTCTTGTCCTCCCCTATTTCTTTGTCATGCTTTTCCTCTTCCTCTGTGTTACTGTGCTCTGCAGAGTGATAACTGCCCTCACATTGTTTATCTGTGTCTGTGAAATCTGCATTGTGTAATCAAAATGTAAGTGTGCGCCTGTGCGCGCGTCTGGATGTTTCAGGGACAGAGAGTGACGGCTTTAACATATTGACAGTGCATCAGCTTCTAAGCTTGCTTTCATATTTCATATCATCTATTTTATCATTTATTTTGAAAATGTAATTTCATATAATTACATAAAAACGGATCACATTTAGTGTCGCAGAGGTCGAACATAAATCATTGGCATCATTTTGTTGACATGAAGAAATGTACTTGTGCTTTTAAACAAGACACATGTTAATGCATTGCAATGATTGGTGCTTTAAACCATTAGTAATTATAACTTAATAATGCAATATCACGCCTTATTTTGGTACCAGGTGGTGTGTGTGTGTGTGTGTGTGTGTGTGTGTGTGTGTGTGTGTGTGTGTGTGTGTGTGTGTGTGTGTGTGTGTGCATGCCATACATTTATGAAAACTATAAATATGAAATAAATATAGTTTTTTATAAATTAATAATTGGCCTCTGTTATATTACATACGGTATGACAGGTAATTGGGAGAGGACTTTGTACGATGACATATACATGGAGTGTTTGGTTATTTTTTGTTGTTTTTCATTTTTTTTCCTCATTTCCTGATATTTTTGATTTCATATTTGTGCGTCTGATTTCAGGTCATGTTTTTTGTAAGCCCTGACTCTATAGTCCTGTTTGTTTTGGTCACAAACAGCAGTTGCGTACGTCTCAGACGTCTGCAGCCTGACTCTGTCTATATGGTTGTCTGATAACCAGGCTGCAGGAATGCACTGCTGGGATGTGTTGGACCCCAGCAGGTCTGTGCCACTTCCTCTCTGTGTACCTCACAGCTTATCCTCCTCGGGATTATGGAGAGAAGAAAAGAAAGCGATGGCAGGAGCACCCCCCCCCCCCCCCCCACACACACACACACACCACCACCTTTTTTTATATACAAATGCACACACAAATCTTGAAAAATAAAAAAAAAAGAGTGATTCACTTGCAAATGCGTAATAGGCCGTCTCTGTTCCTCGCTGAGGAGAGAGCGAGAGATGCAGAAATGGGAAGACGCAGACAGAAAACAGTGTGTTGTGAAGCTGCTGAATCTTTCTTCCTGCTCAGAAAACACCACATATTGGACTTCCGTTTGCACACAAACAGATTTTTTTAGGGTTTATGTGAATCCACTGTTTTTACTGCGTAAATAACTCATTGTATTTGCACATTGTGAACTGTTGTCATGGGTATATACAGTAATTTGGGACTCTTCATTCTCTAGCTCCGTCTGTGGTGGCCTTGTGCCATTTTTTTCAATGCCCCTCTGATCTCTCAGTAGTGAAGGGGTTAAGAAGCAAGAATAGCCTTCTTTTGTCTCTGCGGCCCTCTTTGCCATTGTTGTGGTGGAATTGAGCTCGGCGCACCTCACTTGACCACAGCAAAGCAATAAAATGGGCCTCTAAGAGCTGTACCCTCTGTAGCCTTGTGATGTGAAGGCTTTCAGTCTCTGCCGATATATTTTCTTTTGTTTTTCTGTACAGTGTACAATGAATTCATTATCACAACAATTTATTCTACCAGTCACACATGGCCAGTCTTTGTGGCGAGTAAGCTCACATCTAGTAGTTGTTCTGCTGGAAAGGTGCAAGCTCCTCAAGAGTATTTCACTTTTTACTTGTGCCAGTAACACATACACACATATGAGCAGAATGTATTATAGAAGATAGATATGACGGTCTTTTTAGCACCTGCATTGTTAGAGAGGAGTGAGAACGTGCTAGCTCCTTGAAAAAAGAAAAAAACCATGGAAAAAGCCCATTTTATATTTTTCTGATCTATGAAAGAATGATGAAGCCCTGGACCTTTACGTGATATGCGTGTGGCTCTGTGAATACCAGTAAATATTTATGCTGATCTGACCAGAACCTCCACCTGATCGGCATTATAAAATTGAACAAGGAAGTCCTGCTGTTATAGCTGCAGAATGAAAGATAGCCTGCAGATTTCGACCCCTCAGTTCCTAAGCTGAGCACTGCTCGGTTATTTTACATTTTCAGATGTATTACTAGGAACAATGATCCAAATACTCCACATGATAATTTGGTTTTCCAATTTGAGAATACATTATAATGCAGTGTTGGTGTTATTGTGTTTGATTGCACAGATGATTGTTTATAGCGGAGTCCTACCTCTGCAGACATTGTAATTAAAAAGAAGATATACTACATGTGCCTCTCTCACTATCCCCTCCCATCTCACCTCGTCAAATGAGCATCTAGCTGTTCCAGCGAGCGTGTCGGTGGATTTATGAAAGATTTTGGATTGGCTGGATTGTAATTGGCACTGTCCTGAGTGTAAACCATTCACACCAGGTGTCATACAGTCCGCATTAAATGTTGCACCAAACAACAATTAAAGTAACATTTCCTCAAAGCCACATTATTATACCTTTTCTTTTTTTATTTGTAGGGTGTGTGTGCTTTTGCTTCTCACTTCTCCCCTCATGAAGCAAATGTGGATTTTATTCCGGTCTCACTGTACCAAGAACAAATGTCGTTTCTCATTTTCCCTGTGTTAAATGAACAAACATTAGGACTTTGGTGCCTCATAATAAATTGATTAGAGAAGCAGACTCCCACAAAGCATCACTGAAAACTGGAGATCTGCGTGTGTGTTTGTGTGTAGCCTGAGGAAGAGGCATACTCTCATCCACTCCCGTCCATTCACATTCAAATATAGTGAATAAAAATATATTATGAGTAGTTGAATATCGGTTGCTGGGTTCTTATCCACACAGTTCCTACACCTTTGCATCCCGTGCTGTACGTGGGCAATTACTGACGTCTTATGACAGTGGCACACCGCGGTGTTTACAGATTTGACATGGAACCCTCTTCGATTATTTGAATTGTAATGTTCAGTGCTACAGAGCTTGGGTTTGGCCAGTCGGCTGGAGGGGGTGGGGGATGTCCCGCGGGACTGACACGGGGCTACACGGTCGTAACAGACTTGTGACCTCGGCTTTGTGACGTCATCTGCCTCGTCTGGTCACCATGGATTTCATTTCCCCTCCTGTTTAATGAATGAAGATTGGGTCCCCGGGCTAGTTTATGCAGCTATTAGTCGTTCAGCTGAACGGGGAGGTTAATACAAGCCTAAGAAAGCATTATGTATATTTATAATCACGGCTCGAGTTTTAAAACACCCCCTCTTCCACCTCATCATCTGCTGCACGCCTGCAAGTCTGTTAAGCCTCGGTTTAAGTTGAATTAAAAGTGACATTTTCCGCTCTTTTTCTGGCTGAGCTGAACGTTTGCCATTTCTTGTTTTACCCAGGTTGTAACAAAGAGTATGTATGCATTTTCGGGTGAAGCAGTAAAACAAAACACACCCTGACCACATATAGGAAGTCAATCTGAGGTAAGAGCCAGGCCCAAAACTGATACTGACGGTTACAACTGTTTTCTCCTCTTCACTTGCTCAGGGCCAGACCTTTGAAAAGGTATTTTCTACTTTTTTTTGTTTTCCTTTGTTACCTTAAGGCAACATTAAGATGCATTTTCACAGAGAGATGTTGTAGACCATGCACAGTTGACATAAAAAGGAATCCTCATTTGTGTTATTTGGGCAGCATATCTTCTTTACACACAGTTGTCCCTATAACTCAGACAAACTAGGCTCCTCTTACAGACTGCTTTTTGTTACAGCCAGGTGTTTCCTCGTGTTGGATCATGCCCTAATGGGAAACAACAGGCCACATGGCAGGTGAAAACCAAGGAGATAGTTTTTCATGCTGTGGTCTTCCTGTGACACAAGCAGATCTCAGAAACCTGCTGCCAACAAAGAGAACATAATGGTAAACTCTGTGATGAGGATTAACTCAGGAATTAGCCTTTGAATGGTGCAGGAGCTGTGAACCCTCTTCCTCCTAGCGGTACCAGGAGCAGGATGAGTGTGGGGATGACACAGCCGTTGTTTACACTGGAGAAAATATGGGTTTGGAGGAAAGAGAAAAGAGAGGGGAGATGGTCAGGGCAGGGCAAGGCACACACCAGCCTCATCACTTCCTTCCTTCTTATATATATTTTTTTTCATGAATCCCCATTGTCAAAACAACAGTGCACAGGAGATGAATTGTAGAGCTGAAACAGAGGCCACGTTAAAACGCTGCCACACAAATACATTAAACTCAAGACTGCAGAAATTGTTGAAAAGTATATGAAACTGTTGGGTAAATGTAGTCTGGTTCTGTTTGGAGTCTGCCATCTTTAGCTTCTTTTCCACAGAGAGAAAATCTCTCATGTGTTTCCCAAACAGGATACATAAAACATGCCTGTATGCGTTTGCCCTGACCGTGACCCAACATTTGTTTCTCACGTCGTGCAGAGCCCCCCTCAGTACACTCGAACATGCTGATGCAAATGTGCAGGTTTGCATGGATGTCAGGTTGTTCGCGGCCATATCTGTACGAGCTGCTTTTGGGCAGAGTTTTTATATCACGAAACTGCAGACTGACACCTGCACTTACTGTCCCGTTGAGTCTTGTGGTAAGGGCAAAATGTACTTTCACATGACAAATGGGTATGTGGGCCTTCAACAGGAAGCCTGGCTGCAGTGTTTCACAATCCCTCCAGAAACAAGAACAGAGCGCCCGCACTATGGCGAGCTGTCTGCCTTTTTTTTTTTCTTTTTTTCTTTTTTGTCATGGATGCCAGCTTGCCTGTAGTGGGTACAATCACAAGGCAGAGGAGGGGGCACCCCCGGCATAAGTGGACCCCTGAGACCTCCTGGAGGGGTAGAGGTGTGGCGAACGTCTGTTTTGGGCATGGCTTGTGTCAGCGTATTTAGCGTTTGCCTGGGAGGGCATTTATATGCAAATTCTAAACAACCTATTGGGGTGGCTAATTACAGCGGGGCCTTTGTGTGTGCCAGGCAGTGAGAAGCAGGGAGTTTGTAACACGCCAGGCCTGGACAACCCTTGCTTGTTTACTCATTGTCTTTCCTTATTACCCCCTCATTGACACTCCCCTTTGGTAAGGCTGTGCCGTCTGCCTGCTTGCTGGCTCCTCCCCTTGTGGTGCTAGAGTTAATGTAGCAGATTAAAGAGGCAGCACTCTGGCCATGTTTACTTCCTCTTTCATCTGGTGGCCCAGCTCTGCTTTGCTCTGTAGCCATCCCCTCTGTAGCTCTTATTCAGCAACCACCCTTTCAGGAAGTGTTCAGCCCTTTCGCTCTCTCGCTTTCTCTTACAACCACTGCTCAGTTAATTACTCTGGGTGATAAAAATGCATTTAGGTCAGGTTCTAATGCAATGCAAATTTATGAGCAGACAGAAGCAAATATTAACTTGTGGAGTGACTGATAGTCATTGGTTGGGGACAAAGGTACACCTCCCTTAAATGTCAAATATGTAGGTTTTCTGTGTATTCTCATTGTCATAGCCTTTTTTTTATATTTCTGTTGTCGGGGGATCTAAGAATGATGACAGTAGGGTGCACAGAGAATTTTCCACTTGTGTATTGTCCTGCTTGAACTTGTGTAACAATATCCTGCATTCAACATTATAATACGTCAGACCCCACATAAAAAGGTAGCCCTATTATTTCTGATTATTTCTGACTAGATTCTAGTAGTAATGCAACTATTGCTTGAGTTCAACAGTGAACTACGTTTGTCATGAATTAAAAAAAAAGAAAAAACGAAAAACATTCCTAACTTGTCAGATTCAGATGTTTCATCAGGAGCCCTTAGGCATCACATTTCAATGCAGCAGGTATCCTTAAGCGTTTTTTCCCCTGCTTTTTGCCAGGTGAGAGCTTTTACAGAAAACAAAGTCAACATTTGGTGGTTTGAGAACAGACGGAGAATAAACAAAGAACATTCTGCCAGGAAACCTGAGTTTGAGTCCCTGTCTGGTTTAGGAGGTTGACCAGCAGTTTGGTTATTTTAAGGCATTAAAAGTATTTGGCCTGGAAGCTTCAGAATAACAACAACAACAACAATAACAACAACATTGTTGGTGTTTAAACACACTCTTTTGCCCTTTGTAGAGAACTCATTGATTTTATTGCATTTGCTTCAGAAGTTTTCTGCTGATGTCTGTTGTGAGAGTAAACAGAGATTTCAAAACTCATAAAAAATGCTTCTAGTTTTGACAGACAAAACACATTTCTTCTTTACAGTCACCTGCATTACCTTCAGTTATGTTTCTCTCTGAAGTTAGTTTAATATAATTATATTTTTTAACTCTTTTCTGTCAAAATATAGAGATTCATTGGTGTCATCTTTGTATGAACTCTCTGCAGGCTACACAACAGTAGAGACCGGCTCAGCAGCATTCCTTGGAAATTATTTGTCTTGTGCTAAAACAAAAAGAGAGGAAGAGCGTAAATGTCCTAGTTTCATGTTGCTTTTCACTTCATTCTAACACTTGAGTTTCAGAGTTGGTTCCATATTTTGCCACCACTTGTGCCACTTTGCACACTAGTTACAAAACACCCCCACATTTGTCTGATGCACTCTCGCTCCAACACGTACCCATGTATGCAAGCATACGTTCATATATATGCAGGGTGGGAGGGGGGCAGATTGGCTGACCATAGTGCCAAACCGGATCAAAGGCCATGTTTGAGGGAGTCGGGCTACCTCATAGAAAACAGCTGGCCCTCGCTGTCTCTGCCTCTCACACTGGCCTGACAGCAGCTAGAAATATGAGTCCTCTCGAGACCTCTGTCCTGGGAAAAAAGGACAGGATAGCACACATACTCTCTGAAAAGCTTTTGTTTCTGCTCTCTCTCTCTCTCTCTCTCTCTCTCTCTCTCTCTCTCTCTCTCTCTCTCTCTCTCTCTCTCTCTCTCTCTCTCTCCCTCTCTCTGTCTTTTGCTCTTCCTCACTTGTGCAGACATACAAAGAGAGGGAAAAAAAGAAAAGCTGTTTGTCTTTGCTCGTCACTCACTCAGCTGCAAATAAAAATCTTTGTTTCATATACAGACTCCCTCTGCCATATTCACAAAGCCATTAGATTATAACATGCTTAATTTTTTTTTTTTATGTTTGGTTGTTATGGTCTTTCATTAGTTATTTTAGATAATTTGGTGTAATTTGTCTTTCATTACGGCCTTGACTTTTTTTTCCTCTCCAAATTTCAGCATTTTGCCTGTTCTTTTTGAGAGTAGTCTCCCTTAAATAGTTGCCTTTTGTTGGTGCATTTTCTCACCAAATTTCTGGGACTTCTCTCCCACTGCTTTGCTTCTGCAGTGTGGCCAAACTTTGACAGAGTTGAAAAAGGCATTCAGCTCCCTAACCCAGGCTCCCTCTATCAGATTGCTAATACTTGTGATTGTGTGACCCGCAGAAGCTCGGCAACATCTGCAGCAGCCTATGGCGAGCACCCGCCCTCCCACACCCACTGTGCCCCCTGCCTTTGAGCATTCACATGCTGCCATTATTTCATTGTTTCACTTCACGCCTGTGACTGGGCAGTGCGGTTAACCCTCTGCTGCTCAGGCCAGACTAGCTACAGTCCTGCACACAGGGCCAGAGGGGAGCAGAGGAGGGGGTCATGGGCTTTTTCCCAGGACAAGCCTCCCCTGCCAGTCCATCTGGACTCCTCCATATAGCCCGACCCCTCCCACTGTTTACTTATGCATCCCACTAATAATCAATGTGCACATGTGTGTTTATACAGTCTGTATAAAAAAGTGGTCACTTGTGAGTTTCGCCATAAATGTTAAATTGGTGCCCCACTAAGCATGGGTAGATTTTTGCTTTGTCACATACATAAGGAAAATGAGCAATACCTGTTAGGATAAGATCTGTAAAGATTTTGGTGTTGGCTAATAAAATTACTTTTATTAGAATTTTATGAACTGCCTTACAAGGTAAGGGAGTTGACATCACTGCTGAGGTAGTTTCTGTTTTCCAAAAGATGAATTATTGGTGAGGCACAATTGACAAAGTGAGTCATACTGGAATGCTGCTGATTCTAAATACTTCCCTTTAATTGATGACTATAGTCCTGTACATGTATTCAAGCAACTCCATGATATAGACAAGCAGAGGATGAATTTCGGTGTTCTTTATTTACATGCAAACAAAGATATCAAAGCTTTAGGATTATTAGAGTCATTACAATTCAATTGAATTATCTATTTTTTATATAATTACTTATTTTTATATTGGAATCCATTGTACATACTAAGTACAAACCAAATATTTTACTGCTTAAATCTCAACTTCTTGGCAATTGGTTGCTAGAATATGAACATGTTGAAACCTTAATAGTGCTACTTTTCTAGTTATTGTATTAAATTCAGCATTATATAGAAACAAATCACAACACATGTCATCTCAAGGCACCTTAATAATAAAGCTAAACTCATTCCAAATTAGTCCCATTGATACAAAGCCAGTAGAAATAACTATAATAATAAATGCCTAGCTAAGAAAGCCGACAGATTGCATCAATACTTTTCTTCAATGCAATGCCTTGTCCGGAGCAAGCACCGGGCGATTGTTGAAAGGAAAAACTCCCCTTTAACATTATTAAAAAACCTCTGGCAGAACCAGGCTCAGGAAAGGCTGCTGTCCACCTCAACAGGTTGGGGATTGTAAAGTGAACCAAGTAAACTTGTGGAAAATCACATTTTCAGTCTTGTAAATATGTCCAGGGCTTTTTTTTCCCCATGTAATGAACATATTAGATCATATAATGAGTTCTACTTGGAACTGCAGCAGCAGTCATAAAGACGCAAACTTTTGACACGAATTACTATATTCACAAGAAACCGATTCCAGAGACTTGTCAGGTGAGAGCCATATAACTTGTCAGAGATTTAGTTAGGGAACATAGTAAATGTAACAATAGCGAATATTTTTAGTTTAAGTGTTGCTGATGTTTGCTACCGCTGTCAGGCCAGGGAGAGAGTGTTTGAGATGAGTGAAGGGTGAGTAACTGCAGTCTGGTGAGCCATGGAGTTATAGTTGTACATCCAGGGCCAATTTGCATATTGTTACATTCATGCATATTTAATGAGGCAAAGGTTTAGAGTTGGCAGCAATTTCAAGGTATTACAGAACTTGTGAATATCTAAATTTGAGGAACAGAAATTAGTTTCAGGAATTCACTCAGTGCCAGAAGAGGAAGTTGAAATAAACAGGTTTACAGATGCATTTAATACATGTTAAACAAACAAAATAAGGGCTTCTAATTTAAAATGATAGATGGGTGGGTTATATTATGTCAGATATAGATGTGCAGTTACAACTGAAACGTAACCTAACAAGTAAATCTACATAAACTCATTCATCCTCGAACACACACACACACACACACACACACACACACACACACACACACACACACACACACACACACACACACACACACACACACACACACACACACACACACACACACATAGCACAGCACACACAGCATACACAGTTTCTGTTAATGTTGGAACAATGATTTTGTACATTGCTATCAAAACCATGATCAATCATGGTTACATATTTGCAAAGCAGGACCAGTGTCACCATGGGAACATAAAATGATCTGTGTTGCTTTGCATATCAGCTGAAAAGTTTACAAATGGTGTATAACTGTGGATAGTTGGCAAACCTGCTAAAGGCCTCAGTTTCTAAAGAGAGCGTACATCTTTCAGATCCCGTGTTTTCCATTGAACTCTATAGACTAGCTCAACAGGGAGTATTGCAGTGAAACTCATTGAGCAGTTCTTCTTGATGATTTTTCTGCATTACTTTAGTGTATTTATACAGATTTATCTGCCTTTCCTATTTTCTTTTTTTCCTTTAAGGTATGAAATTGTTTATTTCTCACCGGTGGAACTGACCTTGAGTTAAACCATGACTGTAAATCGCTTTTTGTACTTATACCTCTTGATCATTGAGTTCTACCAGGTTTAAAAAGGCCAAACATTTACCAGAAAGATATTCTGCTTAGTAAAACTTATTACAGAGAAGTGCACTACTACTGCATTTTTGTTTTCTGTGGCATATGCAGTTAGCATGATGTACTGGGACTGAGGAACGTTCATCTTTAATACAGATGAAAAAATTAAGAGCTGTTCAGGTTTCTTAAATGTTCCTGTCTTCTGTTTTGGTCCCTACAAAAAATATTTTACCCAATAGTGAAATATTCAGTTCCTTTTGGGAGCTTGCTGAAACAAAAGACTGAAAGTTGTCCTTCATTTCTAGGATAAAACGTAATAGCAACCCAAGCTTTCCGAGCTTCATCTACATCTACAACAGTCCCAGAGCATGATCATTCCCTCTGTTCTGTACACACCCTTTAACATTTTTGTAGCCTGTACAATATAGATTCATTGTGTCCTACCGATATAGTATATAAATGTTTGTTTTAAATAATTGCAGATTACAGATCCCTCATTCCTTTGTTTACAGAAATGTTTCAGGATTTCACAATGGTTTAAAAGGAATGGGCTCTATAGAGCCAAATTGGATCTGGGTATGTAAATACTCCTCTGATGTTTAATGAGAAACAAAGTTAGCTAATTATAGCAGCTCTGAGAAACATGAGGAGGACAGTGGGAAATGTTTCCATCACTCCCTAGCTCTATAGATTACTGCCTAATTGCCTCAATCGAATCAGGCGGAGACATTAGACAGAGAGGCAGAGAGTGAGAGAGAAACATGGGGATGGGGCTGATTACACATATCCATCGGTGGCTCTTTAGATAATCCTGCAGAGGACCAGCAAGTTAGGCTCTCTGACTTAGTATGAGCCTGTCTGTCTTCTTTAGACTGCACGTCTCCTGTGGTTTGTTTCCCCTCCCCCACTGCAGTTATGAAGGTGAGGATAGCAGGGTACTGTTTTCTCTCCTGCCACGCCAGCCAGCTGCAGAGGTGATTCATACTCTCATGCGGAAGTTTTTCCAACTATAATTATATGTAATTCTGACACATGTTTATGCCTGATTTTACCAGACAGCTTCTCCACTAATGATAAAGTAGTGCGTAACATCCGCCCAAACATTTGTTACAACAATATTTTTCTATATTATTATTGTGTGTAGTAATTTTTGGTACAAGCTGGAAAATATACAGTGCTGGTTTGGCTGACCCGTTGATAAACTGAGAGAATAGTTTCTTACTTTTGACGACTACATTTTTGTGTTATTTGCTCTGTTAAATATCAAGATTGTAAGGGAGTGAGACAAATGGCAAAGTGAAAATGTATTATCTTGGCAAGTTCAGTTTGTCTATTTTCCTGTTTATTTATAATCCTTGTTAATAGTGGTGCAGTGATAAAGCAAACATTTTTTGTCTGCGGCTGCTTAATGTGCATCCCACTTATGTTTTGGAAGCAGGGTGTGGGGAATAAGAAGCTCCACTGGATCCGTTTCATCCGCAGAGCTCAGTGATATTGAGGTCAGCTGTCCAAAATGATCTCATGTTAAGGAATCGGCGAGTCAGCAGGGTCAGAGCAGAACCGCCATGACGACACTTTCTCCACGGTGATAACGCTGTCCTCCTTTCCCTCCCCTTCACTTCCTCTGCATGGAAAGAGCCGACAGGATTCTGAACTGTATCTGTGCCCTCTTACTCTGAAACAGAATGGCAATGTCTTTGTCTTTTTACTGAATCTTTCCTTTACAGTGGGTTTGATCATTTACAGTTGTATCCTTCTGCCTCTTTCAGTCTGTCCAGCTGATGTCATAGCTGTGTAAATATGAAGAAATCCTCTTTCCGTGTCTATCAGAATGCTATATAGCTTGATGTTGGAATTATGTGTAGGAATTCTGTTTGGGGGACCCTAACCCCACATTTCCTTTTCAACACTCGCGATGGGGGAAGGAAGCACTGTAAACAGATGATGGCACTCGTGCAGAAAGGGCCGGAAGTGGGAGTGGGTCTCTTGTCCAGACATTTAGCATGGTCACTCTGGGTGCAAATCTTTGGAAAGTCGTGTGGATGTCAGAGAGCTGAGTATTTTCCTCTGTGATCCTGCTCATTCACATTCCAATTCTGTCTGCCTTTGGGTTCACTGTAGGTTGAGCCAAATGTTTCTGAAGCATTATGAAGGAGAGCACCGTGTGCGTTTGTGCGGCTCTTGGGCTCCAGCCTATAGCCAGTGTCTGGAAGTGAGCTACCCCTTGTACCTCTGTTCTTTACTAAAATCACCCATCCCAGCTCTTTCCATGTCTCACTCTTCAGCTACTTTCTCACCAATTCCCTGTCTCTCTCTTTCTCTCACACAAACACACATGTTCCCATAATTTATGGCTGCCGGGTCCTTGATCAATTGATAGCAGGGAATCCTTTGGTAAATAGAGTTTTAGACACATTGCCAATAGACCTGGGCTATTGATTGGAGTGTAAATTAAAAACTTAATCAGGTCTCTGAGATAAGATTTATCTGCGCTCCAAGCAAATTACAAGGCTGACTCGGAGACATAAAGCCAGACTGGTGGGCAGACAAGCCCTGGCCCTTCATGGGTGCCAAGTTTGGCCACTATCCTCTGCCGTCCTCCTGTGTCACTGCAGGTGCTACTCTTCCCCACTTGGGTTGGTGGAGTGCCTCGTTAGAGGTTTTGTAGGATATACAAAGACTTTGTGCTGACACAGTGGATGAAAGCTTTTCTCGTAGTCAGAACAAGAATTGCTTTGACTAACTTTAAAGCATCTGGTAGACATATTTATCCAAAATGTCTTATTATTCCATGATGTACTTTTAGTATGGCTGACCTGATTGGGAAATTGTTTTATTTCTTTATCATTTTGTTCTGGTAAGCAGTTTGTCTTGCTCAGTCTTGTCAATATTCCTTTCTCTTCCCACTCTTTCTCCTTCACTTCCTTGTTGAGTGTTAATCACTTCCTTTCATTGCGGCCCAGGATGAAATATCTAAATCATTACACCCAGATTTTATTTCTTATAAATATTGTTGCCTTATTGAGGTCATTTTACGCTGCAATAAATTCATGCACATTCATACGCATATGTAATGTTGTGTATACTTTATATGTATTAAGACAATCCTTGGGATTGCACATTGATCAGTTTATGGATTTCCACAGTAATTGCTGAGGGAAATTTTCTCTGTCTCTACTCTTGTTCATTATTAATATTGGGAAATGGGTATACATTCAAAATGTCTGTGAGCATAATTTCATCGTAAAATAACGAGAAGACTTTTAATTCACACACCAGCTGATACAGAGAAGCAGTCGCACAGAGAGCAGAGCTTTCTTTTCATTTCACAGATAAGAAGACATTCTGACCGAGGATATTGGGATAGGCACATTGGCAGGTATCACCGTGGCTCTTTTATTCTGTAATTAAAACGTATACCTCTGTCTTTGAGATTGAGACTGAAATTAGGCCCTCCCCAGGGATTATAGCACTTCTCTTTATCTCTGGTTATAGACCTCATGTAGAGAAGGTGTAGAAATGACAGTGACCCAGAGACAGAGGTAGATAGTGAGAGACAAAGATGGAAAGGAGATACTTTAGGAAGTCACAAGTCCATTAACAGATGACTGTTAATATACATAAATATAATGAAATATGCATTACCCCTAAGGAGTATCATGTTATGGTGAATATATGGACATCATTTTGGGTTGTTGGAGTGGTTGGTAGGTGTTAGAGGTCCCCAAAAGAGTGATGAAACCCAACCCGTCCAGTGGCTACATAATAGCGGCCAACCCTCTTTCTTTGTCTAGTTGTGGGGGAGGCTGAGAACATCGGTAATAGGCTTTTTGCCTGATAAGCCCGGAAAATACTCGTTTAGTTAGTGAAAGTGCAGAGGGATCCTGGCCTGATAAACCCACTGTTTCCTTCTGTAATACCCAACAGCTAAAATCAATACTTGGGATAATTCTCCTGCTAGTAGTCCAGTATCCTTTATCCGCAGCCTCCTTCAACCTGTATACATGGGGGTGGTGGTTAGTTGGAGTATGCCTCCGTCTACATTTAGGCCATAGTTAAATATAACTTTTTTGTTTTGTTTTTTGTAAGAACAAAGTGTTGCTTGCATCTTATTTAACAAGCATATAAAATCCCACTGTTGTGCATTGGTACATATTGGGCCACTTCTGCCAGTTGAGCTTAAAATGTTTATTCTTATTACTATCCATTGTACCAGTGTCATATCGGGAACCTGATTTTGGCTTTTTATTGGTTTAAGCCTTCACTTGATATGGGTCCAACTCCCACCAATCAGCTCAGGTGTTGCAAGTGCATGCATAAATGTGGTGTGAGGAAGTAGCTGTCAACACTAATTCAGCCCTGGAAAGAGCCCTGCGCTCTGTCAACACAAGCTCTATGATCTGACAGAGCTGGTTGATTAGACTTAAAAAAACAGCGCAGGTAGAGCCTCTGACAAAGCCAAAAGATTGAGAGGTTCCAACTGGAGACAAGAGAGGACTGTCATGGTTTAGGATAGGGATTGCTAGGGGTTGATGGACTTGGTGAGGGATAACACACAAGTCTTAACACCACTTCGTTCTCAGATTTTTAATTTTCAAGATTGCCTCTTTTCTCCATGCCTCCATTTAGCATATGAACTTGTGCCAAAATACCTGATCAGAATGCAGATTTCATCACACATCAAATCTCTGCTGTTCCTTTTTATCCAGTGTTATCGTTTAGCTGGCAGGCTCTCCCAGAGTTAGTTTCTCTGCAATCTCTCTGGCCATCACAGCCCTGCTGTAAAATACGGCCTCAGGTGTTAGTAGCCGGGGTGGTTAGCCTACGACACCGTTACCTAAAGTGCAGTGTATTAAAAAGCAGTCAGGGCCCCGGATCACAGTATATCACAAGGGAGAGGCAGTGATAAGGCCTACCTACCCGCCAGCAGATCAATGAAGGTTACTGACATCATATCACAAAGTGAAAGCAAGTGCTGCACCCCTAGCTATTTATCAGCAGTGGGTCGGACATGAAAGGGGTGGAGGGGAAGGAGAGGGCGAGACAAGACAACTCCTCCCCAATGTTGGGGGCTGAATTGCTGACTCCTCCTTTCTTACCCTGATACTGACTCCTCTTCTGGACCACTGGTGGCTGTCGTGTGCACTCTGGCTCTAATGGCTACAACAATATATAGAAGTAGTAGACTTGGTACAAGTGACACTGACTGTGATATTTTGACACAACTGCTGACTGTTAGGCATTCTGAAATGCTAAGCTTCACAGTCTTGTGTTTCTCTTTTACCTTTTTTAACTGTATTTCAGTATCTGGTTGAATAAAATACTTTCCAAATCAATTACAGTCAGGTAAAATAATTGTTTTTACAGTCTGAAGCCACGTGAGGCTTCACAGTCTCTTGGATTTTTGATTACATGGTAGCTGTGGAAGACGGAGTGTTGGGAACACTGCGTGGATTAAACTATACATCCTTGTAAAACAACTTTCATTTTTTCTTTTTATAACCCATTAATTGGTATGTCAAATTATATATAAAAAAACCCTATTCTCCTCCCTTATGTTTGCATTGTAGAATAGGTATAGTATGATAGTATTGAGCTGTGTATGCGCAAATGCACTTTTCTGTGTCCATGCCTAGGAAATCATGCTTACAGGTACTGTATGAGTTCTATTTATCAGCTGCCTGGGGCACAATGTGGAGGATTTCCCCCAACGGGTTAGTGTGTAACTGCTCTGTCAATACATGCTTGTCAAGACTGGGAGAGTGTGGAGGAAAAAAGGCCCCTCACTCCATCGCACTGAAGCCACTTATTGAGCAGCCAATAGCTATTTACCTCTGAATGGTGGCAGGCAGCAAGGGGGCCTAGCGAGGCAGGAGGAACTCTCTGGCTCATTCCCCACTCCCAGGACTTTATTGCTGCGAGCTTACTCTGAAATGACTCTTCCTCTGAACCATGCCCATCCTGAGCAAGGAAGCAGAACCAGTGGCTCAGATGGGAGACAGGGAGGTCTGTGTTTACATGGAGCAGGTTTTTCTCTCCTGGCTCCTGGTCTTTGCAGGTCCTGGCTGTGTGTACAGCTTGCTGCTGTAAAGCCCTGCTTCCTTTCTGGAATCTTGGTGTTGACAGAGAGCATCTGGGTCCTGGGAGAGCTTCCAGCCTGCTGGGTCCTCACATGTACACATGGAGAGGTAGGAATGGAGGGTAAGGGAGTAAGAGGACTACAGCACTGTTCTCCATAGCCTACACATGTGCCCATTCCTTCATCTGTAACCCCAGCCCCCACCCACCTCCATAAGCATCTAAAGGTGGCGTGTTTCATGAATAGGTGTTTTGATGGGTGTTTCTTTTATCCTTTCCTGCTTTGATTCAACAAAGAAGAGAATTTTGTCAAGGACGTGTTTGTCTTCCCTCTTCTCATTTTGTTTTCTTAGACCTTCTTGCTCTAGTGAAAATAACCCTTTTTGTTGGTTGTGGAGATCCCTGTACTGTGTGTTTCAGTTGTCAGCCGCCTGTCTGGACTTGTCCTGTACAGCTGAATCACAGGCATGGAGGGATAAGTTAACCCTCACAACACTGTTTCGGAAAACGGGGGAGAGAATTAGCCCTTGTAGGTTAATGTGTGCCACATGCATACATAAATTCAACTCCACAAGCTTTATTAAAGAGGTTCCCCCTCGCAGTCAGTGCATGAATGTTTTTCATCTGTGTTAAACTGAAATGATACATCAGTTTTGCGCAAAGTGAGCTGTACAAGAGCAGAACAGTGAGATGACCTGCTGTTAAAGTACAGCTGTAAAAACAGAGAGAAGGGAGAAAAGACCAAAAAAAACACATTATATCAACATTTAACAACAGTTGCTCTGTAATCTGGTATTACTTCCACAAGCAAAGGAGCTGCCCGTGTCAGGCCAAAATGAACTTGGATACTGTTGTGGCAGGAGGCAGCCAAGTGCTTTCAAGAGGTTAGCCCAAGATGTGAAGGTCGACAGACTCATCTTAATCCAGGGGGCTTGTATTTAATCGCTTTTGATGTGCATGTGAACATGACCTGCTTCAGCATTCCAGCCCTGACCATACCAAGTTCAGAAGACCAGGGCTGGGCTGAGCAGAGGGGAGGTGATGAGTGGAGAAGGGTTGCAGTGTGGATCTTGTACTAATTGGCTGCCAGGCTTGTCTCTCGTGCCTGGGGGAAAAGGAATATACCCCCTCGTCAACCCCCATTGTCTACCAACTTGTCCTCTTCCAAACTCTTTTTTCCTTTTCTTTTTTTCTCCATGCGTTTTCCCAAAATTCAGTGTACGTTTATGTACATGCATGCGTGTGCATGTGCTTCACTGTGTAAGCTGATACGTTCTTATGGGGAATTCCAGTGAAAGAGAGAAGTTGAACAGAGAAGGGTCTGTGCTATTGGGTTGTCGTGGGTGGCATCCTAGCATTCTTCTGTGTGATTTCTGCCCAGAGTGACCCTGGTTATGTCTGTGGTCCAGTCAGTGTTATATTACTGGCTGATGGCACATTGGATTCTTGTATGGAGCATGAGAACTCTCATCCATCATGCGTTTGCCAGGCACATTGTGGAGATTTGAACAGACTTGGAACTGTTGTCAAGCCAGTCTTCGGGCAACTAAGTTACTGAGATTTGGCTGACGCAGGCAGGGGCTTTGCAGCCAGGCAGCCATCCAGAGTGACTGAACACAAAGATGGGAAGGGAGAGACGAGGGTAATAGGAGCAACAGGGAATTAACAAATGAGAAGTCATGACTTGGCATCCAGTAGTGTTGCATACCCACACACATGCATGCAGACTGACAAGCACACACACACGCTGATATAGAGTGAAAAAAGCTAGTATACTGTAATATCTTGCCAAAGCAGTGGAGTAAAGTGCAGGCTGTGCGCATGTCTCTTCCTGTTTTGTCCCAGTGTGAGAGAGAGTTGGTGTGTATGTGTGTCTGTGTGTGTATGTGTGTATATGCCGTAGAGTGGTTCAGGTGCGGTTAATGTTGGCACCAGATCTTCACGCCGGCGGCAATAAACAACAGAGCAGGCAGGAGGCCAGATGCAACTCCACAAACTTTTAACCTCTCCCTCAGCTAATCCCTCGCCACACTAGTAACTCTTTCTTTTTTTAACTCCTTCTTTCACCTCTCACTTGCTCTCTGTTCTTTGTTTCTCCTCCCACTGCCTTCTCTTCTTTCTTTCTTTCTTTCTTTCTTTCTTTCTTTCTTTCTTTCTTTCTTTCTTTCTTTCTTTCTTTCTTTCTTTCTTTCTTTCTTTCTTTCTTTCTTTCTTTCTTTCTTTCTTTCTTTCTTTCTTTCTTTCTCTGTCTTTTAGTCCTACTCTCCTTTTAAGTAAAGTCAGTGAGCTGTCATCTAAATAAAGGCTGGAACACTACAGCTGTTACCAACTTCAAACAACTGGTGGCTCAGAGTGGAGCTTGTGCGGGCGTTAGGGGGTAGAAATAATGTGCCTATTAAAACTAACTTAGGGCCCTCTTTACTGTTCAGGCTCCCAGAGTCTAAGATAACCACACGAAACCAGGCTTGATGCTTACTTAATCTCGGCCAAAACCGTTAAGCAAGCCCTGCCCCTGGTCCAAAGAACGAGAAGAGACAGAGCTGCTGCTGGTACATATGTGACTTCCACATTTTGATAGGATCTTTCCATGATAGGATCTTCATCACATTCAGTGCCAGTTACATCATTTGGCTGAACGTCATCTAATCTAGCCTCATGCAAAACCACTGAAGCCCCCAAATGATACGCCGGCGGTTAGTTGTCTGTTTAGACAAGGCTCTTACAGTACTTTTTCCTTTGCACTTTTTTTTTTCCCTGGAACAGACAAGTTCGCCAGGACACACTGAAGTTTCTAAACAGATAAGTGTGTGTTAGTTTTAGTTGTTTGTTACGATTATGTTTGTTGAAAAAGCTGCAGGAACAGGTTTGCCTGACGAAACACAGGTCTGGTTTACAGTAAACCATCCACATCAAGCCTGCATGAACATAACTTGTAAAAATAGTTGAGATGATTAAACCAAACATGAAGAAAGTGTGTTTACACTATAAAGACTGAGTCAGTAGGTGGAACGCATCGGGATTAGTCACAATATGTTTCTGAGAGGGAACTTTTTTAGTGATTTAAGATCTGCACAGATGATTTTCATATTTTGTCCCAAAGCATAACCTAAAACACTTTAACATTTGGCTTCTTTATCAAAGAACCAAGTTTTCCTATTGGGCTGGCTGCCATTTGACACGATTAATGTGCCTACCACGGTGTAGACGTTACTAGAAGGACAAACGACATGTTGAATATGTAGTTAAATCTCACAGGGCAGTTTGGTAAGTTCATGTGATGCACGCTTATGCATATAGTTGGCATAAACTAAAACTAAAAAAATGTTTCGAGTATAATTCAATAATGAAATGACCATGTGTTTGGGGTGAAGATTAATCTTGTGTGTAAAATACTAAACAGTGCTTGATTTAATTATGTAGCGATGTTTATCTACCACGAGCCACAATCATTGCTTTTTGGACATAAATTACATGTTATAAGTTAGTTGTCATGACACTTGTATATCAGCCTTGTTGCATACTAGTTACTGCTCACCCTGTGTGGTGATAACGCATTTACAGGCATTTGTTTTTTTGCATCCCCTCCTTTTTCTGTGTGCTAGTTTTGTGCGTACTTGTGCCCGTGTTTTTCCTCTGAGAAAAATAATGACATGTTGTATGGGTTGTCATTATGATGTTCACTGTCCGGCTTCCCCCTGACTGCACGGCTGTGATAGGTTAATTACACGTCTGATGCTGATGTCACCATGCTGGCATGGTTTCCCAGACTTGTGGACTGACTTTCTTAAACTGCAACCCTAAGTTTCGATATCCACTGCAGGCACTTGCACTTCCCTTTGTCGTCATTCCCATTTCACAAATTTGCCTCAAAGGAGGGTCATATTTTGGAACAGCCCGAGTCGTCTATCGCAAGGACTAATCTCTGTCTGAAGCTTTTGTAGTCCTAATGTTTAGTGTTGGTCTCCGATTTAATTTGATTGCACTTTACGTATGGATGATGAATGAGGAAACAAGCAAGTGTTTTTGTGCAGTAGCACTAATATTTCTCTAAAAGTGTGTGTATTTTATTTTTGTTTACATATATATATATATATATATATATATATATATATATATATATATATATATATATATATATATATATATATATATATATATGTGCGTGTGTGTATATGTATATATATATATAGGTGTGTATGTGCTTTAAAAAAAAAGAAACAGAGATTTGTAGGAAGTAAACATCCAGTGCATTCCAGCCTGAAGAAGGGAAATGAGCTACTTTAGGAATGGGCATCACATTCCTTCTTCAACACCTGAGATGTTCGGCAGATGGTGGTTGCAAGCAAAGAGAATGCAGAGTCCAAATCTCTGTTGACAACTTGTCCCTCCTGCTCTGCTCCACCTGGGGAATGTGTTACTTAATGGGCCACAAAACTGCCCGGAGACCACAACTCTCATATCACTCATATTACATGACCCCACAAAAACAGGAATCCATCACGACGAGTACAATTGTGGCAAACAAAGTAGGATTGAAACCTTCTCTCTCTCTCTCTCTCTCTCTCTCTCTCTCTCTCTCTCTCTCTCTCTCTCTCTCTCTCTCTCTCTCTCTCTCACTCACTCATGTTATTTCATGGACACAAGGAAAGAGTGGTAGGTAATGTTATCTTGTTCACAGTTACAAGAATCCTGCTTGCAGAGGCTATGAGTTTCCAGTTTCTAATATGTATATAAAGTTTCACTGCACAATGGATCTTTTGTCTGGCACAAACTGAACACACCCCCTCCTTCTTTTCCTCTCTTCTCTTGTGTGTAAAAAAAAAATGCATTCATGTGCTTGTGGGGCTGTGAGGACTCAGGTTTCTGCTATCTTTGTGTGCAATGTCGTCACTCACCCCCGCGAGCTGAAATGTGCATCTTGCACAGACAGGCGCGCTGCCAGGGCTGCTTCCAGCCATGGATTAGGGAGAATCCAGGAAACAACGAACTCCTGACAAAACAGTTGCATGACAGGTAACTGAAGTTAGGCTGGGGAGAGACGAGGCAGCCGATAATTACAGAGCTTTTTGTTTTCTGGGCACTCTTCGCTGGCTACTTAAGTACCTGATCTGAAATCTGTGCCTTGTAATTACAGTAGTGGGCCCCATAAGGGCAGAGGTCTTGGAGGGGATTATTCTCCTTTCTTTTTTCCGCTGTATGTGTATGTGTGTGAGACCTCCCCACCTCCTAATGCGTCATGCACAAACCACAGCAACCGGGGCAGGAGGAGGAGCAGGAATTAGCCTTCCCGTTGTCTGACCGTCCTGATTGCACACTAAGATTCACACTTGCTGCCCGATCCCACAGCCACTGAGATTGTATTATGACCTCCCTCCTCTCCTGCTCTCTCCTGCTCCATTATATCTTTGCTCTCCATGCTGATGCTGTGAGATTTGTGGTGATTATGACGGGGTTGTCTCAGTCAAGAGCGTGAGGCATGGCATGTCTCATGTTGAGGTGACAGGGACTTGTAACTTTGCGTCTATGGAGATGACTTGTGGCATCAGGTGCAGCCGACTCAGACACTGGAAGAACTTTATGGTTAAATTGACGAAATTGAAATTGAGATCAGAGGATAAACCTAGGCTACAAATTGGCACATGACTGGGGGTTCAATGGAAGCACGTATTGAAACTGAGGTGGGTCAGCATACATGGGAGGGAGGGTCATCAAATGCCTCTAACTTCTTTGCGCTTTAATGCAGATGTAGCAGTCAACATTAGATAGATCCAGCCTCTTTAAGCTGCTAACCCTTCTAATAGTTTCTTAAGCACTGGCTTTAGTGCATGTTAAACCAGGATTACCCAATCAATTATGGTCAGTGCAAACAAGGATTACTTAAAACAGTACATTTTTCATGTTGAGAGGCTAAAAGCTGGGTAACAGTGCTGCTGTAGATTGGAAGAGCACTTGCAATCGGGTCAAAAGCACCCCAGACATGGGACTCACATGGAGGGGATGCATTCTAATATTTTGTAGAGACGTTCATAGCTTCAGAGAGCTGTTCGAATGAGCTTTACACTTCTTTTTTTCCAGTCGTCTAGAAAAGTTTTCATCTAATTTTATAGTCAATTCTGGCAGATGATTAACTGATTTTTATGGGTTTCTTTACATCCTTTATGAATACAGTGAGTCTCTGATGTTGCCCAGCTCAGTGAAGATTTTAAAGTGATTTTTTTTGTTTTAGACATTGTAGAGGACTGTGGAAGTTGGTCAACCCTCAAACTCACACATTCGCCCTTTCTCTGAACTTGTCCTTTGTTTGCATTTTAATCACAATCAACAGCTGTAACTTCCTTCACAATACCCAAGTAAAAGCATACATAGTTGCCAAACCCGATTGCTGCACTCATGTGTGTGTTTGTTCACACATGTGGTCTGTCCTGCTGGACTGCTGCACACACTTAGATACAGAAATGCTAAAGCTATGGAGCAAGGGCCTTTATGAGACTGGTTTGCAAATAAATAGTTTGCTAACTGCCCGTCATCTGTGAGCCAGAGCGGTCATCTTTGAGTCTTTAGACAGCAGTAAGTGGGTGTCATTTGAAGGATACACTATGGCTTTGAATGGGCTTATGTTCCATCTTAACCTCTGCACATGTGTTTACTCATCTTCAGGGAGCAACCAAGGATGTTGAGAATTCAGCAGGACTTTACACAGTCAGATCTGTCTGACCTCTCTACCTTCCTTTCTTTCTCTTTCGCTCCCACATGCACACATGCACACGTCTTTCATTCCGTTTTCTCCATCTTGGCAGTTATTGGTGAGTGACTGGTGACTAACAACCATCTCCCTTGTAAAAAGTCAGCTTATCGGGCAGAAAGAGTCAGCTGTCTTTTTTCAGGCAACTGTTTCCACAATATTAATTGCGTCAGACTTTTCAGCCAATCAATCAGCGATTTCCAAGAAAGTTGCTCAGACAATGGAGTTCAGCATCTGGTAACTGAAGGGTTTATTTTTTTCCCCCATTAGCACAGGAATTCTGGAAAGGTGCAGTTAAGTTGTTCAAAGAAATAAAAATAAATTGATAATTTCAAACAAAAATGAACGGAAGACACTTCCTCCAAAATATTATCATTGCATTATTTTGAAATCAATCTTACTTAATTAAGAAGATGCAATGAGAGTCCACAGACAGCATTTGTTAATTAGCTTAGGCTTGCTGCTGTAACCAGATCCACTGCATTAATGATAACAACCCCCGTGAAAAAGCATCATTCTCAAGATAATTGTCCTTTTAGTTAACGCAGCCCAGGAAGGCGCTCCTTGTTAGAGGGGTTGGTTTGGACCAAGGACAGCCGGAGGCAGGGAGGAGACTGGGACTGATACTGGCCCTGTGCCCATTGTGACAAGCCCACTTGTGCCCTCTGCTGAAATCCCTTTGGCATGCAGTGGAATTAGCAGTCCCCAGGGTATGGCACCAGCAGGGTTGGTCATTAATTACATACCCTGAATCTTAACGAATGAGTAGCAATCAATAAAATAAAGCAGATGTATGCAAATAGGATGCTGATTAAACTGCCTAATTACATGTTATGTTGTTGAGTTGAGGTGACAAGAGATGAAAAATACGAGTAGCAGTCATGCATTAGTTCGGATATAAACATTTCAAACTATTTCACTGCATTAACAACTCTTACTGGAGCAACAGACTGAAAAAATAGGTTTGGGCTACAACTCTACATTGATTCATTAGCTTATTAGATTCCTATTTGAGATGTTATCACTTCAGTTTTTTATTTCACTTTGAGGCAGAGCACAGAGACTGTCAGCCAGGAAACACTTAAGGGTGGGGTTGAGTAGAATTTGAGAAAGATAGGGTAAACTCCTATAAAGGCGTAGGGGGTGATTGTAGTATCATTAGAAGGCTGATAAAGGCTATGAGGGGAAGACGAAAAGGTTAGTTCACCTGTTTGGATCTCTCCCCCCGCACCAAGATCGCCATTGTTTCAAGCCAGCTGGAGCTGCTGGAAACTCTATACCTGCCTTTAAGCAGAGAGGGAGGGCAGCCAAGAATTAACTGCAGCTTCATCCTGGCAGCTGCCAAGGATGCTGTCTGTCTCTGTTCAGGGTGAGTATGAGATGTCAAAGAGGGAAGAACAGAAAGGGGAGAAAAGAGATGGTGCTGGTAGCGTTTGTCGCCAAAAACTGAAACCTGAAGTCAGGAAGAAGGTTTAATTGGAAACTGTCAGAATATTTCACACTTCTTGGAGAATATACATTATATAGTTATAAGTTATAAGTTATAAGATATGTCATATACTGTATATAGTCTAAGCTGATGAATTTTACAGCACAGCCTCTTTGATAAGTCTCCATTGACCGCAATTGCTATTTCCCTCCAAAGTAATGATTAGATGTAAATTAATGTAGTAAGTGGAGTCACTGACGAAGGAAAATTGTAACCGAATAGGTATTCATTGACAAAAGAGTGAAACATATTGAACCACTTCATAGTTATTAATGTTCAACTCTTCTAATTGCTCATAAACAGTATGTAATATCTGTTGTGCTTTATTGCTATAGAGCCTGATGTCGCTCGAGGTTTGATTACTTTTTCCTATGATCTACCAGTTTTTCTCCAGGACAGTGAAATACAAGACCTAGGCGGTTCAGGAGGCCAGAACAGTTCAAGGAGAGGCCAGGGAACAGGTGGTGACCCTGCACAACCTGGGAGTATATTATTGACCAGGGTCCAGCAGCCAGATTGATTACTTTATTGTATTGCCATGAACCTCAGTGGTCAGAGACCTCTGGTTGACCCTGGCTGGACACAACATCGCAGTGACCCTCACCTTAGCTAAAGAGTTATGTGGCTTTGACCTGCTCTCTAATGGGTAGGTCTCGACCTGCTCGAGACTGGCATGGGTACAGGGTTGTAGTGTGCCTGTCCCTCTCCCCTCCCGGTGTCAGCTTTGGTAATTTAGAGTTGGGGGCGGGCCTGGGTCTTAAATGGGGCCACCTTGTTTTTAAACTAATTGTGTCCGGACTTTAGGACTTTTTCTGACCCAAATGTGTTCAAATCATCAGCAAGCTGGGCAGAGGTTACGAAATGTTAATCTTCACAAAATTACACCAAGATAGTGGACAATGCATTCTCATTTCCATCTCAAAGGACTTAAGCAATGACTTTTTTTTTCAATTACATTTTTTTACTGCAGTGCAAAAAGCTGTTGTTTTTTTTAAATATTGTGAAGAAGGTGTTAATAAAGCCGTACTCCAGTTTTGATTTCAGCTTGCAGAGGTTTCATATAGCCAGAGAAGCCTTGCAGTGCCTGGTGCGGTGCAGCAGTTTTCTGGGCTGTATGCCATGCTGACAAACGTTGTGTCCCGTGTAAAAAGGACACGACAACATGCAACACACGGGAAGCAGCCTTTACTCTGATGGAGCCTGTTTCCCCTACCGTCGCTTCATACTTCCATTTAGCTGACAGAAGGAATATCTGTCAGGCTGCAAGTTTTTCCTGTGCTCTACATACTTTTTTAGCTGTCAGCTGCAGATTCTCATCAGAAATTAACACCCGTGCACTGAAGACACTGGGTAAACATGGTGCTCTGCAAAACCTGTGTCTACAAACTCCCTCACCATCACTTTTTATGAGTTGATCTTGTTTAGTTTGTTCATTTCTGAAGTTATTTCCCCAAGATGACCATCAAAAGATTTATGGTGTGGAAAGGATGCTTAAACGAAGGCCTTATTTTTTATCTATGCACAATAATTTGCGTCTTAGCGACTTAATAAAATGTAGATTCATGTTTCCTCACCAGTTCTAGAATTTCTTTCCCCCAAATAAATTGAAAGCATCACTTTTGTGTGGTTAGTAGTTGATCTGTTTGTTTTTGAAGTGGGTGCTAAAATCCCTTTTAAAGCAGGATTGGAAGACCACTCTTCAGTGCGTGTGTGTTTGTGAGTTTCTAGCGTTCTGATTTTAACGAAAAGGTAGACAGTGTGTATTAACAGTGCTGCTTCTATACCTGCCCGAAGAGGCGAGCTCGTCACCGCGTTGACATAACTGCAGACTAATTACTGATAATGACATGGTGATGAGCAGGAGAAACAGATGTTCTCTCAAAAACATCCTCCGCTTTACAGACACCATTACCTCTCTGTCTCCATTTGTTGTACAAAAACACCTTAAACGGTCAGTTAAACAAGTGGCCACACTGTCAACATTAAGCAGTTTAGATCATGACCCTGTACAACATTTCTGATGCTTCTGCAAAAAGCACATTGTGTGACATGTAAATTCCTCATCCAGACTCCCAATTAACGTTCAGTCCCCATTACATTGATTTTGAAAGGTGTGATATTAGCTACGTGGACCATGAGCACATTGATCGTATTGACCCGCCATGTAAACCATGTGAAAATGTTGAGCTGCAGATTTCTTACTACCAACAGCAGATTGCAAACATTGCCATTACACGTGAGGTTGTAGTATTGTGTCTATGCCCCATAGGGTGTGGTTGTGCTGTTTTCAGATTCATGGGTCTTGATGTGGTTTAAAGAAGTTAATAGGCACACATCACACCTAAATTATATTCTTTGGGGACCATTGCTGTTGTGGTGTTTTGTTGCCCCACAACCAATCTTTGTGTAGCACCTTGCATGCATGTGCAATGACAAACACACCCTCTCTTAGCCAGGCAAAAGGGCAAACCGCAGCCCCGCCTTCTGAAGGTGCACCTGGCACCTACGAGTCCACTCCAATTACTTCTCACCAATTACAGGTTATGAACCAATTAGTCACCCTCTCGTTTTACACTGCCTCTATCACTCTCAATCTGCACAGCTCATATCTAGGGGTATCTCTTAGATGTAGGGTAGAGGATCATATCATGAGGGATGATGTTGATCTGGTGCACTTGCTTTTCAGCGCTGTTCAAGTGATGTTATCTGAACTCGAACGCTAAATGTTGCTGCTCTTTTTTTTGTGCGTGTGTAAGTGAAAGAAATAATTGTGACATGTAAATACCTCATCCAGAACAGCTGTCTGGAGACAAACTCCAACATGCGCTTGCATTATAAGAAACACATTCCAGGGACAGTTAAAGCTGTCAACTTGTAATTTGTAGTAGTACTCAACTTGAACTTTCAGAGTGAGCCAGTTGGCCCTCTTCTAATTCCCACCTTGTAGCTGACGTGTTTTTTTCTCTGCGTATGTGTAAAAAGGTGATCACAGATATGGATAAGGACGTTTGTTGTATGAAACACGAACGGGTGGGTATACTCTTATTGTCCTCCCTTCTAATCACAGGGTTTCTATTTGTGATATGTGTCACACGTGAGTCCTGCATAAACATGTTTGTCATCGATGAGCCATTCCCAATCCTAGCGTGCATGTGTGAAGATGCCTAGTGATGATCATTACACTGTCGTAGGTGCACAAGTGAAAACACTGCTTCACTGCAAAATCCAAATTCATATGACCCAAATGCAAGATTGGCTTCGTGTTCTCTGAGTTGTGTGGAAAATACTCTCATTGCATGTTGGACTGGATGGATCTGTGATTCCTCAGCTTTCTCGTTCCTTTAGTGGTCTTATACAACTTACCCGAGAGTGAGATCTTGTTTATGTTTTATATTAGCATGCTCTTTCAAAGTCAAAACAGTGAAATAATGATCTAAATTGTATTAAATAGGCAATCCTTGAGGACCGCTAGGCAGTGCTAACAGCGTTTTCCTACACGGACGGAGAAAATGTCATGGATTTTATTATTTTTCACCACATTAATATTAATGCTCATGTGTTTTACGAATGCTTGTTAGTGGCCGCTCCTGCCTTGTTTCCTGTAATCACTCCTTTTATCTTACAGTGAAGTTCTAAACTATGACTTAATGTTTGTTAAGCACACGCATGTGTGTTCATGGGTGCCGAGTGGGAATGTTGATGTTTGCCAGTTCTAAATGAAGGCTACACGTAACATAACAATCCAACAGATGTCAGTTGCGGGACCCTCCTCCTCACAAGAATCAGATTTTCTGATACTGTACTTAACTTTGCTAAATTGTTTCACATGTACTCCGCACTGTACACAGAGCGGTTTTTGTCCCCGTAGTACAGTAAGTGCTTGCTCCACTAGGCTGAATCTGCAGATTCATAAAAATTCATAAAAAGCATCTTTCTGTTGCGTAAACCCCATAATTCTCAAACTAATTATTCAGAACTGTAAATAGTAATATTTACAGATTTGAGTTGACCCTAGCACGATCCCTTTCATTCAGTCTTCTCACACTACTTTTTAATTCATCTTCAAAAACACAAAGCTGAATCTCTATCAGAAAATATGTTAAGTTTGTTTTTCTTGACTCATTAACTTTCCTTTTTAAACTGTTTTATTCATGTTCTCATTTACTTTTCTGCGGTAACACTTCCTGTTTTGTCTCCATCTGGCATGTGTATTCCTCAGGAATATACTTAACGTTCAATTGAAAAAAGTTTAAAAGATGCGATTGGTATGACTTGTTTACACTTGCATACATTCAGTCAGATGCAGAGTAACAAATGCCCGTGCAGTGGAGATGTGTGCCTGTCCTCTGAGGAATGTGTGGGCTCTATTGCAGTGATTGACCCTCAGAGCCCAGGCTTGGTGACTGAAATTCCTTTCACACACACGCATACACACTGAGAGTGTACGTACAACACACAGACCCTTGGTTGCTTTTATCTCCCTGCTCAGAAATAGAACCTACACCACTTAAAAACTGTAATAATACCCACAAGCCCCTCACAGCTCACTGATAAGAAAGCCCACAGATTAATGGCAGCAAACAACACCAATTTGAGCTGTAACTGTTTTTTGAGGCTGTTGAGTCTTTCAAAAAGGAATCTGGAGATGAAACTATGCAGCGTGGTTGCTCCGGTGCCCTTGTATCTCGCCTTAGGTGGACTTCCCTGTGCTCAGCAGGCTGCCCAGCTGGGGCCCAGATGTGGCAGCCATGTCATGCGGAGCTGGGAGGCCTGAGATAAGAGGCTGATGGTTTGGCCTGCGCCTCGGTCTCGGGTCTGTTCCGCTGCACTTCAGTTAGATGTTGCGGTCGGCGCGATGTGAACTTTGACAGCCTGTGTCATGCTTAATGCCTCACTTCCCAAATACAGCTCGGTAGGACTGATTTATGTCTACCAGGTGCTACAGCATGTAAGCAACTCTGGCATGAGAGAAGGCATGTGGCCATTTCATTAAGGCAGATGAACAAGGGCAGCAGTGTGTGTCTGTGTGTGGAGATGAGGGGCAGGAGGCTGGGCTTTCTCAAATATAGCTCCACACCACTGTAACTGTCACAACACTCAGGCCTGCCTGGGAGAGGGGAGGAAGAGGAGGAACATATCAATGCACTCCACATTTCTCAAAATATCACTCTGGTTTTTGCCTCTCTCTAGCTCTCTGTCCCCCCCCCCCCCCTCCCCCCACTGACAGAGGTACGTGGATCGAAAGTGTTTCTAGCTCTGGACACGTGCGCCACCGGCAGATGCCCCTGTGCATAGTTTTGGTGCAACTGTAGAGCTCACATAGCTGTGATAGATGAATACTTGATAGTTTTCTTAACTTTATGTGCACTGCTTTCGTTTTGATGCTGCTCCTTTTCTCTCTGTGCACACCTCACCACAGAGGGACATCCTCCCCACACAAGCCTCGTGTCTCTGTCTCACACAGCCACACACTCCTTCTAGCTATAGGACTCAGGGGGAAGACATGATCTACTAGGAGTTCTTTACCTTTACTCAACTGCATTTAAGAATTAGGTTACTCTTTTCCTGTTTTGTTATCTGATGGCAGTCGCATTCTGTCACTGTCAGGGCTCCCCAGAGGTCTGTGGCTGAGATTTAGTGCATATGAACGCTTATTATGTGTAATGCAGGGGGGACAGTAGTCTTTAAGTCACATTTTTTCCTGTTTATTTCCTGCCAAGCAGTAGCTTTTCTCTTCACACAAGGGTCTCTGAGTACTGTGGTCGGCTCTGTCAGAGCTGAGCGTAGCTGCAGAAATGCTGTTTGATGTTCCTTGCACACTTCAGAGTCAAGTGCTGAGGTGTCTTTCAGCATTGCCCTCCAGGCCACCTTGTTATACACTTAACAAGATGTTTTCCTTTTTGTTTTCCTTCCCCTTTTCCTCTGCTGATAGTTCCCCATCACAGCTTTACTTAGAAGGAATGCACATCACCTTCCAAGATTTGCCTTGGAATCCGTTCTTGTAAACTGTAGGGCAAGATATGCTCTCTTTTTAAAAATGAGAATTGCTTCGAGACCCGATTCCAGAGCGTTTTGTTTGTAAAGATCAAGTCTGCCACTGCCATGTAAACTACAACTTGTTTAGAATGTCTGTTTTATGATTTTGTTAATATTATTTTTGCTCCAGTGAAATTCTCATACATCTTCTGCCCGATCTAAGAAACACATTGATGTATTGTCCATTGTTGGGAAATCCACATGTGAGAGTCCTTCTGAGAGGGAGCCGCATCAGCCAAACAGCTGACCGAGGAAAGGACACATGTCACTTATGTGGGAACTTACTGTCACCGTGACACAAAAATAGTTGTAAATTAAAAGTAGGTGATCTCCATTAGGCAAGGGTGCCTATTAATTTTCTTAGATATTTTTTTCATACTCTTTTTGTTTTTTTCTTTAGATTCTTTCCATGATGTCATTATTATTTTTTAGAATATTTTTCCATGTCTTTTGACACTGCAAAATATTTTCCACTTTCACTTTTGTAAAACATTAAACATTGTTATTTAAACCTAATTAACTGTCCTCATTTAGTGGGCAAAGCAGGCAATAGAAAAACATTTTCCTCTAAGGTTTATTGTTTGAAATGGGTGCAGTTTGTTCCCAGGATAAGGGCTTGAGCCCAGCAGAGGGGAACTGGGGCCAGACCTCATAAAAAAAGTATTTGTGTACCAGAAAGATTTTTGCTTTTCCTTTTGAAATCTTTGTCATTAATGACTTTAGCAAATGTGAAGTGGGGAGTGAATGGTTCAGCTGTGCGAGGTCTTCAAAGCAACCCTCTAATTATTTATCCAGGATATCCTACTCTAGAATTAGAGGCCAGGTCACCATCGGCTTTCGTGCTCTTTCTTTTTTCTTTTTCCCCTGCAAAGAAATAATTTCCACAGAATGGTTTCACTGGGACACTCTCTAATCCCTACTTATGTGTGTGTGTGTGTGTGTGTGTGTGTGTGTGTGTGTGTGTGTGTGTGTGTGTGTGTGTGTGTGTGTGTGTGTGTGTGTCTGCCTATGTGGATACTCACATGCTATGGTATGTGCCCACACAAACCCATGTGGATGGGATTGCAGTGCTTCTCACTAGGAGGTGCGTAAAAGAGATAGTGAGTTTCCATTTTCCACACATAACATTGCATGACTTCCCTCGTCTCTGCTCTCACCCCAGACAGCTTTCGCCCGCATTGCTCAGGTTTCCTGGTCATTTGGCCTTCACATGCCTTCTAAAAGTGATCTTATCACCATACTCAGGTTTAAACACTTAACCAAACAGTGCCTAACTCTCTGAGTTTCTCTGTGACCATAAGTTGCTTCTCATAACACTGCTTCATGTCCCAGCTTAGCCTTTTATTTACTTTTTATTTTAACTTCAATATGTTTTTCATTGGTATATTATGGAAATTCTCTTCTCTCTTTTTATATAGTTTGTGTCATAGGGTCTGAATCTTTTCATAATTCATTTTTGGTCCTGTCCCTTTAAGAATCTTGGGGAGGTGGATATTTGTCTAATTCCAGGTGACTGTGAAGCCTGTGTTTTACCAGGTGCAGGACTGGGTCATTACTGAGGTATTTGTTTTCCAGATCACAGTAAGGCTCGGCATTATAGACGCGCCATCCACGTCCCCAGTCTGTCTGTCACGGCATGATCCTCGCATGCAGTCGCTGTCCTCTTCACCTGTAAACTCCTAATTAATGTAATGCCTGCTTGAGACTTTTAGAGCAGATCCCACAGCTCAGGAGGAGGAGGGGGGGCGGGGGGATTCCTCTTTTTCTCTCCTGGTCAACAGGGGTTCAGCTATCAATAATGGACAGGGGTAACGGAGGAGGGCAGTGCGGCGTTTGTGTGTGTATGTGTTGTTAGGGGGGTTCAAATTTAGCCACATCCCATGCTGGATTGGGAGCTGATGGCTTTTCCAAAACATTTACATAAAGCTCCACCATTGTGATAATAAACCGTTTTATCATTGGGCTTCCAATCAATAATGTGGCTTCTTAAAGTTTAATATTTCAATGGTATTGATCATCTTAACAACTGTGTTTGTGGTTGCCTCGCCTTCAAAGGAACACTGCAGGAAGGTGTGTGTGTGTGTGTGTGTGTGTGTGTGTGTGTGTGTGTGTGTGTGTGTGTGTGTGTGTGTGTGTGTGTGTGTGTGTGTGTGTGTGTGTGTGTGTGTGTGTGTGTGTGGTATTTATGTCTGTATGGAAGAATGTGATCTTGACTTTTCCTGTATTCACATTTTCTAAATTGACTCGAATAAGTTTCCCACCTCTGACAAAAGGTTGATACAATATTTTACATCTTTGTTTGCGTCATAGCCCTCTGAAGACTAATTTCTGTTCTTTACTTACCTAACTTTACTGACTTTCATCCTAATACGATAGAAGAAATGAAATGGACCGACTGCAATCAAGCCAAAGTTCTGGAAGCATTGAAGCTTGCAGAATTCATTTCTTTTCTCCCTGGAGAGTACGTCTCCATATATATCTGAAGGGAGATTTAGTGGTTGTTAGAAATCAAGGTTCAGGGGCTCAAGGACTTTAATCAGCGCGTTTCCCTTGTCCCTGACCTTTCATAAGACAAGCGTCTTTGGTTTTCTAGCTTTCTAGCCTCATATCTTAATCTATATCTCCATACTATCTCTAAATCTTCTACCTCTTTCTAATTCCAATCTGTAAACACTAAAGACACGCAATTTGATACAATCTGTATCAACAAATATCTTACCGGGTTTTACGTTTAACATTTAGCAATTTTCTCAAGAATCATGAATAGTCCCTGACAGATGAACGTACAAAGTATCGACTATTCTCTCAGCCTTTTTGCATTCCTTACTGTGAGAAAGTCAGCGCCGCCTGTTAAACCCTTCCAAATCCTTCAACATCCATGTCTGTTGGTCTAAAACTGAGCAAAAGCTGAGGATGTGTATCTAACCAATCTGATAAGTATTTGTACATCTTTCCCGCTCCGTCTTGCAATTTTACAGACACCCTACTGTGTGTGAATGCGTACCAGTGCTCCATGCACTGGTTCGCCTGGGGGTGAACGTTAGCTTGTGTCCAATAGCCCTTCCCTGATTATACATCAATACCTTAATTCCTAGGATAATTTATGCGCTTATAAATTACAAAGCTTTTCTAAACAAACCACATGGGACATCGGAAGAAAATAACAGTGCAGTCTTTCAGAATGAAGGGCTGCAGTTGGAGCGATTTCTGCGCAATTTTTTTTAGCATTCTTCAGATACATGGCTCTTAATGTTGTGTTGTTGTTTTTTTTATTTGAACTTTGCTGTGGGTTTAGTGTTAAATGTTTTTTCTTTCTAATGAAAACCAGAATAAAAGTCTTACAGCATATGCATTTGTGCCTGCTCTTGCCCTGTATTGTCGTTGGAGGGAAATGATATGAAGTTTTTCACATTTGTACTTGGAGTGTGCCAGTGAGCCTCCCCCATGCTGTTTGCTAATTGGTGGGAGACTGGGAGCTTCCTGCTGTGTGTTCGCTGCTTCCCTCTGCTTTGCCACCCCACCAGGTCTTCCACCATCCCTTTGCAGAACTCAGTAATTAACCCTCAGCTAATGAATTACTCCTAATTACACCTCCATGCTGTTTCTGTCATACCCTCCAAAACTGGGGAAACACTTTGGTAGAATATCAATCTTTTCTGCAGGGTTTTGAAAGTTCGCTAAAGTCGTGATCATTTAATCAGATGTGCCAATCCAGCTCTGGTCATATAACGTTTCTTTAAAAAAAATGCATTAGCACAACATGACGGTGTTGCTTACAGAGTCAAATCAGTCTGAAGGTTATGTTTCAGGTCTACTAACGTAGGAAGCAATGGATACTCTCAGCAAATCAGTTTAACCTATTTTGGACACTATTACAAGTCCAAAATGCTCATTGAAATTGAGTGTTGTGAAACTAAAATATTTGGCACATTGTCCCCAGGGTATTTTATTGTATTTTTTATCAGTAAGGATTGTTTTTTTTTCTGTAAGTTATGTATTTGTTCGAGCTAAAAACTTCATCAGTGATGTATATAAGCCATAGTCTTGTCTCTACAGTACCTTGCTACATGCATGACAGAGGTTACACGCATCAGTTCTGCTGTATTTGAGAAGTACTCCCAGACATGCCAGTGACAAAGCTCCTGTACTCACACGCGTTCATGTAAACACACAGCACTGTTCCTCTCTGCTTTAGACTCAACACAGCCATGGCTATTTCTGTTTCACAGACTGATAGCTCCCACTGAAGATCATTGATTTTACGGGAAGCACTGTTTACAGGCTGAGTGCCATCGACCTGGGGTGACTTTTTGCCTCCTGCAGTTGGAGCATCCTTATGTCTGCCCTGGTAGAATAAAAGACTGAATATTTCCAGCAAACAAACAACATTGTTGATGACTAATTGTCGGGGTTGCAATGTTGGGGGATAAAAGAGAATAAGAAGTGCATGTACCTTGCATAATTACAATAGTTTACTCTGTATAACGGTTTTTTGTTTCATCTCACTCCTCTGATAGCAACAATGTCAGAGAAATACGAAATAGACATCTTTCCTCTTCAGACTACTGTATTGATAAAGAAAAATGGCCACTTATTATTTTATTGAATGCAAAACTTGTAATTTTATCACATCTTACACTTATTTATTCTTTACATTAAGTCATCCAGCGGCCAAGCAGTCCTTCAGCTAAGTATCAAGTTTTTATATTATGTATAGGCAAAAGTTGAAGTTGAAAGGGAAGAGACGACTCGGTGCTGAGAAAGATACTCGCTGTGCGGTGTTGGAGATATTACATCCCCCGCTGTGCTGAAACCAGAATTTGCAAAGCCATGTTAGGCATTAAAGTGTACTTTTGTTAACGAGTACAATGCATGCATGCCTTTATTGGTGATTAATTGGAACAAAACTAGGAGATAAAGCCGGGCTTCTCTCTGCCTGAGGACTACAATGGTTCTCCCGTCAATAAGCATGTCCCTGGTGCAACATCAAAAGCCTTCTCCTGCTTTATCAATAAGAACCCTTCCTTCCCACATCTTCCAGTAACTTGCTTAGCGTTCACGCCATTGATTTTCCAATAAGCGCCCCTTACCCTGCGGTGGCTGGCCAGGCTCTGTGATGGCTGAAAGACCAGATGCAGACAAGCAACATCACTGAAGAACAATTGAAAATCTGATCTGATATATATATTTTTAGTGATCTTTAAGTCACAAAAGACATTGTGTTTTTTATTGTAAAGAGCAGGGTGGTGCGCTGCTAACCTATAAGTGGGCAGGAGTACGGGTCAGGGCGCTGCTCTGCCCATAGTTCTCACAATTTGAGTCAGAGCTCATTCCCTCCGGAGAAGCTGGAGAGCAGGGTCCTCTGGGGGCAAGGCCAACCCTTCAAGGCAGGTGATCAAGCATGCTTGTAATCAGATGGTTCCACAGCCTTTAATTCCTCTGTTGGATGACTGGTAAACCCCACCTAATGAAAAGACCAATAACTTAAAACTTATCTCATTTTGCATCCCTGCAAAATGATATCCAGACCTCCTTTCTAACATTGTTCATTAGAAGCAAGACCGGTTCAGAAGGTTTAACCTTCTCTGGTAATCGACAGAACAGAATATTGCTTTTTTTTTTGAGTTTTTTTCTATTAGAAGACAGAACAAGAAAGTGCAAAACAACACTGGCACGGAAGCTTTGAAGGCAGGTGGCAGCAGAGGGCGAGTCTAACAGTTAGAATCTGTGCATTGGCATGCTTTCCCTCAGATCAGCTCAGGAATCCAACCTTTTCTTCCCTGTGATTATCTCATATTGTCAACTAAAGCTTGTTTTGGCTGCACACAGCCTGCTTATTGTTAACTCAGTGGGCCCACATTCAGAATTACAATGCAGCACAAGAGCAGGGCCCATGGCACAATCACTTGTTGTACTGCAAGTATGTAAAAGAAAATGTTAGTTTCTACATACTACAGTATATAATTTTAATAATGCTACTTGATAATAATATCAAGTAGCAGTCATCACCTTTAGGGGACTAGACCATCATTTAAATATGTGGTTATTAAAACAGTCAGCACTCAGAAAACACAACCCTCCTCCACTTCCCCTCTACATCGGCCGCATCTCTTTGTCTGTCTTCCGACTTGTTTAGTGCCTCCCAGAGATTAAAGCTTTTCCTGCTTTAAACAGGTGTCACTGAGCCAGGCAGGCCTCCTAGAGACAAACAGCTTTATATCAGTAGGTCCATCTGCGACTTTCTGACTCCAGACAATCCCATTGCTCATCAGTAACCGCTGCAGGTTATTGAATTACACCATCTTGATTTTAAAGGGCAATCCTGTTTTCTGTAAACAGTGAACATGCCGAGCTGGCTCAGAGCTGCAGTTCTGATCAAGAGTCATTGTGTTATCCTATATACTGCTAACTGCTAATGGTACCTTCCAGTTGTTATGGGAATTGATGGCCACGTGCCCTTATACACCGCATGGTACTCCGCTTGTTCACACACATCAAAGCAAAGAGGACATTAGCTACCATTTTTAATGTTAGCTACCTTGTTAACTAGCAGTCTTAACTGCTGGTTGTGCATGTGAACCCAGTGTTCCCAGGCATGGTCCAGACAGGCAGTGGAATCTGGAGGAGGGGCTGATAGATTACAGGGGCAAAGTGTGAAACACTCCATGTTCAGACATGGAGATGTTTTCATTTTAGACACGTCTTATTTTTCAGTCTTTTTTTCCCCATTTATTTTTCACGATTCATCCACTTGCTTTCAGTTTGGACAAACACTGTACTTGACATGTGACTTTTTTTTCTTGCCTCACTCTCACTGCCCTCAGTCCATTTGTGTGAAATGGCTGTTGAGCTCATAGCCTCTTATTAATGGAGCAGATGATAAATACAGACCAGTAGGGCTAGTATCCCCTCACTCAATATGGCAGCCAACTTTAAATCATGTCCAGCTGTATAAAGCAATCTTGTTAATAAGGTAGCCAGTCTAGCATCTCATCATTTTATATGCAAAGTAACACAAAGGTCATCGAGGTTAGCTTCTGTAGAATCAAACCAAACAATTAGGTCATGGATCATATATATATATATATATATATATATATATATATATATATATATATATATATATATATATATATAATTTGTCTTCAGTCTACTGTCCTGTTACTATTCATACAGAAATACAAATACAAAAGCAAATCTTTGATGGCTTTTCATTGTTTTTTTTATTTTATTTTTAGCACATAGCATATAGGCTGGTGTCAGTTATGTTATGTGATGGAGGTAAGCTTCATCAGACATTCATGAAGAGGCAGACAGACATTATCAATCTCTCCTCTCCCTCAGTGGTTAATATGTTAGGTGTGGGGGTAGACTCCATTCTGATCACAGCTGAAATTTGCATCCCTAAGTAAATAAGTAAATAAATCAAGTGCAAGCACTGAATGTGATAATCAGCCAGGACATGGCAGTGAGCTTGGTGCCGGGAAAATTTGCTCATGTAATATTCAGCACCGGTGGGTTAAAGGGCAGCCCAGAGTTATTGGTTTCAGCCCGATTGCCCCCTTTAATCAATGTTGGCTGCATCCCTTTAATAAAATTATTAGCTCAGCAGTATCTTGCGCTATCATTTTATCTCTTCTGTGCTCTAAATTGCAGCCTGTCTTGGGCCTCTCAGATGCTCGGGGCATGGCCAGCTCCCGAAAGCTCAGCTCCCATTTATTATTTCAGAGGCGGATGATGGCTGGAGTGTTTAAAACCAGGCTAAATGTGGAGGTTATTGGATGCAAGATCTAAACACAGCTGCAATAAAGTCCCAACTGAACACACACACACACACACACACACACACACACACACACACACACACACACACACACACACACACACACACACACACACACACACATATGTATATATATATATATATATATATATATGTGTGTGTGTGTGTGTGTGTGTGTGTGTGTGTGTGTGTGTGTGTGTGTATATGTGTATGTATGTGGATCATTTATACATTTTATATGTATGTGTGTGTGGATCGTCAAAAATATTGCCTTCTCTTGCTCATGTGAAGATCAGTGATCTATTTTTCAATAATGTGCATGTGCTATATTCCTCTTATACATGCACAACATAAGTTGGAATAATAACAGTGATACTTTTAAATACTTTTTTTTTCTCTTTTTTTAACACATTTTCACTTTTCCTTACACTTTTGTAAAGGTGTAATGTGCTGATGAGTGGCTTCTCAGTGTCTAATTATCACACAAGAAATATATTTGATCCATTACATTAGTCTGACTGCAAGTTAATTAAAAACGGATGTAAGATTTGCACAATATAAGACCGGGGGTGTTGTTTGGAAGGTGAAGATAAAATATGGTACCTTTGTGATATGTCAGGAAGATTAATAATGGACAGCTTATTAGTGCTTTTCTCAGGTATTATGTTTAAGTGCCTAATCTAGCATAATGAGCACAGTGTCACTTTTCCAATTTTATCTCAGACTTTTGACTTTGATCACATGTACCGTACATTTTAATTTTATTTTATTTAACTTCAAGGCTCCTCTACATAGGGCTTTTTCTTGTGCATTTTCTATGTCTGATCTTTCTTCATTAGGCATGATAAAAATGTAGGCATTGGTTTTCATCGTAGGTATGATAAATGATGAATGATGTATTTGCAAATGGTATATACAATACGATAAGGTGTTTTATGTATCTCTGCAGGCCTGGATGCGATGAACGCCTCATGTAGGCATCAGCATGGACAGCTGTGAGTCTCCCGTGGTTTCTGGGACAGACGATGGGCTCGGCTCCTCCCAGCAGCAGCAACCACCACAGCCCTGGAACGATCACTCAAGCTCACAGGTCACTTGCACCAACCAGGCCCCTTCCCTGGATGCCCTGTCTCTCTCTGCTCCCTATCCGTCTCAACCTCAAAACTCCGTTACACCTCATGACGGGGTGAGAGAACTACAGTCCAAACAGCAGCAGCCAAAACAGGCGGCATCCCAGACACACCGTGATATCTCTGCCATAGACCACCTGCATTCCAGAGGAGGGGGTCTTGGGGAAGTTGAGCAGGAGGGAGTGAGCTGTGGAGAGGAAGAAGAATCTGAGGACCTGGATGAAATGGAGATTGACAGCTGTTTCCCAAGTCTTCAGCCCTTCCCTGGGGTGCCTATAGCATCAGGCGGAGTGGGCCTACCCACTCTTTTACGTCATCAGCCCTCACAGCAGGGACCACCTGAAAGTGGGAGTGAGGAAGGAGAGGAAGAAGAGGAAGAGGAGAGTAGTGATGTGGAAAACCTGGCTGGAGAGATCGTCTACCAGCCAGATGGCTCAGCCTACATTGTGGAGAGCCTCAGTCAGTTGATCCAAAGTAGTGGAAGCATGGTACCTGGCCTGCTTCCCACAAACTCTCTCATGAGTGGGGGAAAATCGGGGGAACCTGCTGGGACTTCATCCTCAGTCTACCCACAGATTATCAACACTTTCCATATAGCTTCGTCTTTTGGAAAGTGGTTTGGCAATTCAGACCAAGGTTTTCCCAATACCTCAACAATGGCGGGTCTCAGCCCTGTCCTGCACAGTTTCCGTGTCTTTGATGTGCGGCACAAAAGCAACAATGATTATCTGAACAGTGATGGGTCTGCCAAGAAGTCCTGTGTATCCAAAGATGTTCCCAACAACGTGGATTTCTCCAAATTTGATGGGCTAGCCCTTTATGGCAAGGGTAAACCCATTCTCATGTGTTTTATCTGCAAGCTGTCTTTTGGCTATGCCCGTTCCTTTGCCACTCATGCTGTCCATGATCACCGTATGACACTGTGTGAGGACGAACGGCGGCTGCTCGGGGACAAGCATGCTTCTGCCATCATCCAGGGCATTGGGAAGGACAAAGAACCCCTCATTAGTTTCCTGGAACCAAAAAATAAGAGCACTCCTCTGCCACCTACACTGCTCCCTATGAACTCTGGACAGAGCTTCTATGGCACATTTAGTGGTGTCCACCTTGATCCTGGAAGCAGCAGTGGGGGCAGTGACAACCTCCTAAACAAAGATTCTGATTCTGGCCTCCACCAACAACAGCAGCAGCAACAAACTCCACTTGGCTCAGTTCTCTCTCTCAGTGGGCTGGGCATTCCCAAAGCATCCACTCTTACCTCATCCCCAGGCTCTGCCAAAGACTCCAGTGCCCTGGCCAAACAGGGAGGGAAAACAGAGGGGCCTGAAGGGAAAGAGGTGGCATGTAAGGGGGAGGATGGGAGCTATGAGGGACAAGAAAGCAAGGTGCACCTATCCAACCAAATGGGAGGCTCAGAAGAAGAGGAGGAACTGTTATTAGGTGAGGAGGAAGATGAGGTGGAGGCAGAAAGCACTGCGGTGGCCTGTGGTGGTAACAGTAGTAGCGGTGGGTGTGAGGTGGGAGAACCAGCTGTCTCAAACCAAAGCATTTCCAAATCTCCTTTATTAATGCCTAGTAGCACTCTCCAGCCTTCTGCCTGCACCTCTGCAGTCAGTTCCACACTCAACAGCAAAGCCCTTGCTTCCATGTCCTCCTCTGTCAAGGAAGAGGGTTCAGCTGCGGACAGTGGGGGGAGGACCTCAGATCTCCCCCAGAGCTTTAACTGCCAGGGAACCACTGTTCCCATGGCAATAGCTGCAGCACCCGTCAGAAGGAGCGAGGATGACACTGCTGGCACTTCCTCCTCGCCTCTATCCTCCAATGCTGCTGCTGATGAAAGTGCCAATCGACATAGTGCCACAGCTCCAGAACCAAATGATTGCCCAGCAGAAGGAGAGGAGGAAAATGGAGCCCTTCTGCATCATCATCACATGCACCACCATCATCATCACCTCCACCCTTCATCTCATGGTCTCTCTCTCCCCTTGCCAGGGGCTTCCTGTGACATAACAGGAATGGGTGAGTGTTCACAAAACCATGGTCCTAGTGGGAGTGGAGGAAGTGGGGTAGAGTGCCCTAAATGTGACACCATTCTGGGTTCCTCACGCTCCTTGGGTGGTCATATGACCATGATGCATTCACGCAACTCATGCAAGACACTGAAGTGTCCTAAATGCAATTGGCATTATAAGTACCAGCAGACGTTGGAGGCCCACATGAAAGAGAAGCACCCAGACTCTGGAGGCTCCTGTGCGTATTGCAGCAGCGGTCAGAGTCACCCTCGTCTGGCTCGTGGAGAAAGCTATACCTGTGGTTATAAACCCTTCCGGTGTGAGGTATGTAACTACGAAAATGTGGCAACGCTTAAATGCTTCTATTCATTTAAGTATTTGATTTGTTCATTGATGTTTGTAGAAGATGCAAATGAATATTTAAAATGATATCTGACAGTTGTGTTGTGTTCCACAGGTGTGTAATTACTCCACTACCACAAAGGGCAACCTAAGCATCCACATGCAATCGGATAAGCACCTGAACAACATGCAGACATTGCAAAATGGAGGCTCCATAGGTTCTGCGCAGGAGCAGGTGTTTGGTCATACCACAGGAGGAGTGGTGGCAGTCCCATCAGTGACCCAGGCCAGTAGCCATCACCCTCCTCACCACCATCCTACGCAGTCCTCCACTCATATGTCTGTACCATGTGGAGCCCCCTCACCAACCAAGCCGAAGAGCAAACCTACTTGGCGGTGTGAAGTATGTGACTATGAGACCAATGTGGCTCGCAACCTGCGAATCCACATGACCAGTGAGAAGCACATGCACAACATGATGCTCCTCCAGCAAAATGTGACTCAGATGCAGCATGGACGGCTTGGCTTGGGAGCCATGCCTTCGCCATCAGAAGCGGAGCTTTACCAATATTACTTGACCCAGAACATGAGCCTCCCACCAGGCCTGAAGATAGACCCAACAGGAGCTGAGGCCCAGTTCTTAATGGGCAGCTTTCATCTTGATCCCGGCATGGCTGCCTTGGCTCCGGCACTTGGTGAGTCCTATATTGCTTCTCTTGATCTCAAAACATTCCTTTCACGTGGAATCAGTGTTTTGAATCATTAATCCCCGTTTATCAGTTAAGAGGAATTTATGGTAGTAAAGCAAATATTTTGACAGCTAATAACACAAAATGACGAGTAACACTATCCACTCGTACCCCCTTTATAGCTAAGTATACTATATTTATCACTATATTTTCCTTTTTGAACCAATTTTTTTTCTATCACATGGTCTCATACCATGAATAGTGAAACCTTCTAGTCCAAATGTTCAGTTTGACAAATAATAAAATTTACTCATCTAAAGCAAGAAGCCTGCCAAGTGGCACACAAACCCCCACATTAATTTATTTTTCCTCATGCACGGTCTTTGTGAGTTTGAGAGCCAAACCTCAATGTTCGTCCCTCCCTGCCCTTCCCACAAGCAGCCACCCTTGACTTTTTTATGTCATTATTCCAAACTGCTACTCGACCTCAGTACTTCTTGTTTTTTTTTTTCAGCTTAGTAATTGCAGCTGTAGATTTTATTTTGGTCAAAGAAGAAAGGTTAGAGGGCTGGGAAAGGGTAATTCCGAAGTATAGCCAAATGTTTCAAGGATCAGTTACAACTGCACAGTTTGTTAAGACTTGTCTCCCAAATGACAGTAGATGAAGGCACAAACAAGAATTGATAGCTGTGATAGCTAATTATTTGTCCCTCTTCTGCCATGTGTTTCATTTTTGGAGGTGAGTTTTAATAAGCTTATTACAAGGGAGGTAATGATTACACAGACTGGGCGACTGGGCCTCCTAACTGCAATCATGTTATCCATGGTCACATTTTAAGCAACTGTTAAAACTGTCATACACAAACACTTTGACATTTTCTGTACAATGCAAGCAAGTTCTTTTGAGTTTTCTTTTTTATTTTCTTTTATACCATCTCACATATTGATTTGGCATGGATTATTTGACAATCCAAGATTAGAACAGAATACAGGACTAGAGTGAGCATGCGGCTGCATTTGTGTGTGTGTGTGTGTGTGTGTGTATTTGTGTGTGTGTAAAGAGTAATAACTTTGTAGATGGGTCTGTTAGGGATTTGAGTGGACTTCTCGAAGGTCTCCCTCTCCTGGCTGTAAAAGCCCAGGTAATAGAGAAAGGTCCGAGAACAGGCTGCATACCGAAGCAGTAAATACAAGAATAGTAGCTGGAATTAATTTACTGTCAAACTAGGTCTGCATGTTCAGTCCAGGCATAGAAAGATTAAAGATCACCAAGCAAATGCAAAGACGCTGTCTCTTACCACATTTTTTCATTTTTAAAGTTTGCCTTCACAAACTGTGCAGACATAAGCATGGTCGCCCTTAAAGCCATAGATGATAACAAGGATATAATCATCTATGTAATATGATGCTAACAGAGTGTGGTTTTTCCATTACTTTACCTGCGATTATATTGTTCATTTTTAAGAACTTAATTATAGTTTGGGCTTGATGTTTAGATTTTATCCAGTCTACGTATAAACACATGTCATCTAAATGCCGTTGTCCATCCTCTTCTTCTTTTTGTCTGCTTTCTAGTAGGTGGGGAAATCCCAATGGACGTGCGCCTAGGTAGTGGGCAGTTGGTGTCCGAGGAACTGATGACCTTGGGAGAAAGTCTATCACAAACCACGGATCCCTCGCTCAAGCTGTTTCAGTGCGCTGTGTGCAACCGATTCACCACTGACAACCTGGATGTGCTTGGCATGCATATGGGAGCTGAGCGGAGCCTGCCAGAGGAGGAGTGGCGTGCTGTGGTGGGAGACTCTCACCAATGCAAGTTGTGCCACTACACCACTCAGCTCAAGGCCAACTTCCAGCTGCACTGCAAAACAGACAAGCATGTGCAAAAATACCAGCTTGTGGCCCACATCAAAGAAGGGGGCAAAGGCAATGAATGGCGCCTGAAATGTGTGGCCATAGGCAATCCAGTGCACCTGAAGTGTAATGCCTGTGACTACTACACCAACAGCCTGGAGAAGCTGAGGATGCACACAGTCAATTCCCGGCATGAGGCAAGCCTCAAACTATACAAGGTTAGTGATCCTCAAGCTCCTCTATGCCCCCTACCACTCAGGCTCATCATGACAGCATCACAGTACACCAAGGGTTTATTCATTACTTACAGGAAAGAGCACTTATGTTAATACATGCTCTCTATATGCAGAGCCATTTATAACATTTTATCTATTGTGCATAACTCAGTGACACATTTAAAATACTACAATGTCTACTCTACTTCATTGAGACACTATAATATCATTAGGTTGTAGGATACATATTTACTTTTATATATTGTCTTTGAGGGACTTCTGGACTTTAAGGGTTTTTTTAAATAAAAGTAGTGAAACAGTTCTCAGATCATCCTAACATGTTCAGGTGATCTTCCCAGTAAATTTTCTAGTGCTTTCAACACGACTACTCGCTCTCTCAAGGTATGAATGATGGCTTTGTAGTGCAACTGTTGCCTCCCCAGTAGTCATTTGGAGGCAGTGCCACACTGCTGCCAGAAGAACAACATGGCAGGAGAAGCTGGTTTGGAAGCTTAAGCTGAATCACTTGGAGATGAATGAAGAAGTGTTAGGAGACAGAGGTTTGGTGCTAATACTCCTTGGAGCGGGAAAGGCTGAATTGTTCTCGACAGCCGTATTGATTTTTGCTGGACTTGGAGCTTCACCTTCTCCTCTAATCATTCCATAATAGCCAGTGGATGAACACTCTCCGAACAAATGGCCATAAATCTAACAGGCCTGATTCCACTTAGGTACCTATCCTGTGTGTCTGCGGCTTTGGCCAGTCTGTGCTTAACCCAAACTGGCATAGTTGCACATGCACAGCAACACATACTTTCTGCGAGCATACATTGCATATCTCGCAGAATAACTGCTTTTAAGTTGATCTTGACTTTGTGCCATCTCCATTACACAGTGTTTGACTCAAAAAGTCAGTGGAAAATGCATGTAAACAAGTGCACTGCTTTACATGTGTGGTGTTATTATCTTTTATAAGAAGGACATGACAAATGTCCATATTTAAGACATTCAAACATTTTAATGACACTAAAAACTAAGATGATTTGGTCATTTTAAAGCCCTGACAAATTCCAATTATTTGTAAATGTATGAATGTTTCCTCAGAGCGGCTGGCATGAGACAGACATATTTCCAGCACACATGGCCTTTGTTTTGAAATAACAGAATAATAGAGAAATCCTTTTTTTTTTAGGGCAGGTGTAAAGTCCTGCTCCTCCTTCTGCTGTTTGATAAGGACAAAAGTAGAGGGGAAGACTTGAGGGGAAGGCTTGTCAGTCTATGGTTTATGCAAGGATGATATGGAGACAGTTAACAACATATATGTTAATTCATTGAGTTATTTTTCAGTCTTTGGTTCTCACCCCTGAGGCTAAACTACCGGACCTGTTGGACTGAATTCCAGTAAGCTTCTCACATTTGACCGAAATAGACAGGCTCAAGCATACTTTCTCTCTTCCTTGCACCTTCAGAGGAAAAACCTTGTTTTACCTTGCAGGATAGGGTGCACACTATAATACATTGTCTTTGTACTTTCTGCTTTGTGTGAGCCCAAAAACCAAACTAAAAACCTCTGCTGAATCTTTTTTCCAAGCATTTTTTTCCCTTTCTTAGTGAAGAAGAGACATATGCCACGCTGCTGTGCTGGCTGTGGGGGATTAAATATGTACAACACATCCAGGCATGATCATTTTTTATGACTTAAGCCTCTTAAGATGGCTCCATATTTCTTAAAACCAATTGATCTTCCATCTAAGAGTGTGTGCATTTGCCCAGAAATGAACCGCTCTCTTGGCCAGAGAAAACTGTAGTCCTCATAAGCTGCTCCTCATCTCAGACACCACTCAAAAACAAAGACATTCACAAGTAGACAAGAATCATTAGAGTAGCTTATGGCTTACCAATGTGACAACAAGTACATGGTTGTGAGACATCATAACTGCACTGGCTCATGTCTGACAATGTCACAGTTTTCTTACTATGCTGGATTTACAGCCCTGGTAGAGAAACTGACAAGCATAAGCCCACAGTGCACCACAAGTCTGTAAACCCCACTTGGTATCTTGCGCATAGACGAAAATACGAAAATCACCATTCATTTATTCCTCCCCAAAGAAATCTGATGCAAATAGCACCATTTTTAACCTTTTTGGGGAGAAAATAAATCATCAAGTCAGCATAAACAGGCTGTAAGATGTGGGAGATGCTTGGGACACTTCCCCCAAATCAAACTGGTTTGCATTAAACAGGCCCTTTGTGTGCACAGCTCCATATAAATTGGAGCCTGTAATTACTGGAATTAAAAAGGAAGGTTTAAACTTAGGGCTAAGCTGGATGGGATAATTTGAGAGTCTGTGGTATGCGGCCCATATTAGGGCTTTCTAAAAATATCACCCCCACCACCCCATGTATTGGAATGTTCCAAAAGACCAGAGAACGATCCAGCAAGTCATCCTGACCACCAGACCACCGCACAGTGGGGGGTGATGCTGTCTTCCACTGTGTGCACTGTTTTCATTTGAGAGATGCTCATTCTGAGCAGTCTGTGCTCTGCCAACTGTCCCTTGTGCTCTGAAGCTAACCTTCACCTTATTTTACGTGTTTATTTTTTGTCCATGCACCACGGGGATTTTAGTGGCTTTGATGACAACAGGATGGGTGTCCATCTGCTCCCAGAATGATCAGTCCTGTTTGGTTCTGTTGTGGTGCAGATAATCCACCACTGGTAGGAGTATGTCTCTAAAGTATCTAGCCCTTTCACTTAGTTGGATCTTCAATAAAGGCATGTTACAATTAGCCATTTACGTAATGTGTATGCATAGTGGCCGTTAGCAGAAGGCCTTGGGGAGTGGAGGTGAGAGGCTAATTCAACTTCAGGCCCTGGCTGTTCTGACAAGATGGAATGGGTGGGGCCTAACCAGGCCCAGCCACAAGCCTCAGCTTCCAGTCAAGGGTTGGGGGAAAGGGGAGGAGCATCGGATGGGGGGGGGAGGTTGGCTACTATCCTTGTCTCGGGGGCCGGTGCAATCGGCAGTAATTGAGATTGATTGGATGTTATTTTTCCTCTTGCAAATGTAGTCCATTAGCTTGGCACGTGCATAATCAGTTTAGAGCGCAGTTAGCCGAATGTAATCATGTTCCTCGGTGTCTGCTAGCACAAAATCCACTCCAGATGCCGCTTGTCCATGGAAAGAGAGGCAGAAAGTGCCGTCACTATCAAATGGGGAATCTTTAACCAAGATTGTCCTGACATCCCTTCCTCTGTCCTGGTCCTGCTCTATTAAGAACACAGAACGGGGGGTGAGGCTCCTTCTTTTATAAACACCCAGTCCCAGTGACATCTACTGTCTTCTCTGTACCGTAAAGAGCCTGACTTTTGGTACACGTTATACCTATTAACAAGCACAATACATGTCATTTTAGGATGTCTGGAATGAATCAATACATGAAATGAAATGTATCATGGGAAAAGTTTGTCCTGAGCAAACGATCAAACTGAAACATAGCAGAGAAAAGTGGCTGTAATGAGTGGATTAGGGCTTACATGAAGAGATGTTGAGATTGTTTTTAACTGATGATCTTACTCAGCAGAAGAGCTGGTTTCTTGGACTATGGGATGCAAGCCATGATGATCTCTCCCCATTCATGGTCAAAAGTGCCAGGATTGACTCCATCCTCTTAGATTGAGTGTAGGTGGGAATAACCATGAATTGAATATGTTTGTGTTGCATCTTGAAGACAGCTGAGGTGTATTTTGAAAACGATCAAGCCCTCCTGATTCAGACAAGGGCACCCAATGAGTTTGATGACTTTTGTGTCTGCTGACATTTTTTGTGTCTCCTTAACTTTTTATTTTGTAATTTTCCGGTGGTCTCGCAGAGCACATGTGATCATGGACCAGTTGTCACATCTTCCACCATCAAAGTCAAATTTATGGTAGGTAATGCAAGATGCTCTGAAAGTGATGTCTAGCAGCGTCCTCGCCTTATCCAGTCACACGCCAGACATTTCACAGAGGGGGAGGGGGAGGAAGAGGATGAAGAGAGACAGACAGGAGAAGTAGAGGTGGTGGTAGTGGTGGTAGGGGAGGGTGCAGGAGGGCTGGATGGATAGATACTCTGCTAATTATCATGGCTAGCCTATGATTGTTCAGTAATAGTGCTCAGTGGGAAAAGTTGCAGCAGTTCCAGGAAGAGCTGAGCGCTGATTTACTGGTACTACTGCTCTAATAAAGCGTGAGCTGCACATCCTGGGAGACAGCCTATTGTCTCCTTTCACATGCACAAGCGTGTGAATACACACAGACAGATGGATGGACAGACACTCACAGCAGTCATACTCTAAAATGCCACAGGGCTCATGAAATGTATCATTTTAATAGCTCTTAGAGGAGAAAGATATTTGAATTCTGCATCCATTTAACAAATACCTCAGTCATCACCGTTATGAACCAGAACCCCAGTTACCCTCTTTGTGTCAGGTGTCAGTCGCCCCTGCAGGGTTTTAAACTCGAACATCCTCCCTCAAAGGGATCTCAGTCAGTGGTGGGTGGAACAAGGAAGGAGGGGCATGCATCTTCAAATCTGAGTGGACCGTAGAACACGGCTGTCAGGCAAGCAAAGGAGAGCTAGTACGGCTTAGTGTTTGGCAGTGTGCAAGAATTTCACAACTCTTGTAGCTCCCACCCCTCGAGAAGGCCGGGGAAAGGGTCAGGCTGTGACCCGTGGCACAGCTGTTGCTGCTGGTGGTGTTGAATGTATGCACCAAGGCCCTACTGTGGGTGTTGTTGGGGACTAACAAAGTGACAGCGAGTGAAAGCACAAGAGAAGAAAGCTGTTTAAAGAGGGAGGCCAGATCTTTTTCCCAGCTGCCATTTTGAATGGCTGTTTACCACAACTGCAAGAGTTTAAGAAACTTCTTGCATTATATGTTATTTGTCCCGGGCCAGTCCAAGGTATGAATGAACATATAATGTATTTCATGTCTCAGGGAGAAAGAGTGGGATGATGTGATCTGTAAAATTTTGGACTAAGAAAACTCTTTATGTTTTTGACAACAGCTTGTTCATGTGCAAGAAATGCTGGTGGTCCTGTTATTTCTAGCTTGATCAGTTGAAATGGAAGATAAATGTTTGTCTTTAAGGAAGGAAGAGAACAAGATGGAGGGTTATATCAGCTTTTGTGACTGGGTTTATCACAGTTCAAGATGGTGATAAGATCCGCTTTGTGTGGGTAATTGTATCACTACAGGCGATGCTGTATGGCTATGTACCTCCCACCTGATTCCAATGGTTTCTGCAAAAGGCTTTTAAAGATAAGACAGGGGAAAAACACAGAAATTATATCAGAGATCCTTTCTTCAGTGTTACACAGCCATCTTCACATGCTTATATTTCTCCCTTTACTTCTACAAAACAGAATAAAAAATGCTTTACATTAAAAAAAAATATTCTTTTAAAACACAACAGAAGACGAAACATTTTCCTGAGCGTGAGCTGAAATATTTTCTCTTCATCCCACATCCCTCCAACTGTAGTAGAGCAAACTGCCTCTGATATTATTTTCATCATCTTAAGTCTTTTATTAAATCACGAGGTCCTCGTCCCAAAAAAGCTGACACGCAATTCTTTGATATTAAGGACAAACAGTAATTATGGACTTAATTTCGAGACCAGTTGCGCCTTGGTGAGACTTCTTCCTGCACCAATCAGAGGATCTCTGTATCTAATCTTGTAAGTTGACTCCGTCTGCCTCTGTCTTGTAAAGATGATTCTCCAGACGTGCTGTGTTAGTCATGGTCCTTCCCTTTTACCAGCCCCACAAAACCCCCACTGTGAGATACCAGGAAGATGGTGTCCATTTTGTCTTCAAAAAGACCCCTGTAGGATTTCATGCTGCAGCTTCGGTTTCCCCAAGCTTATAATTTATTTTGCAGTGAAACGGCAGTCGTACTGAGTTGCCTGTTAGGCTGACTATCATTTCAAGATGAGTATGAATCATTGTGACTCTGTAGTACAACATGACTGGGAAAGAATTTTTTTATGTTTAATTTATCAGTATTCAGTTTCCCCTTGTAGTTGTTCTTATTGTCCGTGTCTTTTCATAGACCATATTCATGTTAACTGTTGCAGTATGAAACATTACTGCTCCTATGCAAGCAATGGAGGTATGTTGATCGTACAGGAACACATCAGGGACTTGACTGAAGCTGCCCTTGTTCTGCAGCTGGTGTGCGTCTCGTCTGAGAAGACACCGAATGGCAGGTAAATGTTGACCCGAGAAGGCCAGCAGGAGGCTCCTGCAAATATGCAGCTCCTAAAAGAAAGTGAGGCAGGCACGGCACTGTGCCATCAATACATCAGTGGTTTAGCCACCAGATTAATGGCCCCTAAGTGGTCAAGGCCACAAAACTACTCAGTTCTGAGGTCTTTGTTGAGTGGATCTGTGCACGAAAGTAAGGCGGGGTGAAGAGAAAGATGAGGAGAAAAAAAAATTTTGGCTGCTAAGATGAGCACACGGGGACCCATTTTCTTTGGTTTTGGCCTATGGGGTTGAGCCGTGGGACAGATAAATTTTACACAAGGATGGATGTGCTCCCCAGTTGTTGTTTCACTTCCCTAGTCTTTTAATGTTCCACTTGCAAGTCAAAAGGTGTGATTCAGAAGCTAAATGCAATCTTGTGAGCACTATTGTGCCTTTTACATAAATTTATATGAAACTGAGTGTGAAATTCAATCCTCTTTTTTATTTAAAAGATTGAAACAGCTTTCATGGTTTACAGTAGTGTATTTACTTTATTTCATTACTCCCAAATACACTGGCCATGTTTTCAACTAGACTCTTCTTCATCTTTACAGACCTGCTTCTGGAGTCTTTTCCCTTTTTATGATTCACTGATAACTTCTGCATTGCAGGATCTACTCAAACTCTCACCTGGATTTCACTGTCCGTTTGTAGTTAATGACCGGTGAGAGGCTCCCCGCTGCCTGTCAGCAGGCCCTCTTCAAGGCCGTCTATCCACCATGGATTATGTAGCACAAAACTTGATTGGAAATTCAGTGCTGTATGCAGTTGAAAGTCTTCTTCACCTCTTCGTGACCATCGTCATAACTTCAGAAAAAAAATTCAGCAGTTGTCTGAGTCAAGAATTTTTATTTGAAATTGTGGGACCTCTCATGTCAAGAGAGGAAAGCCATCTCTTCCTGAATTTCATGGCCCTGGTTGTCCATCCATGTTTTGTCTAATTGCTGTGCTCTGGAGTCCGGAATGGGGAGCTGTAAATCTCCCAGTGTTATGCAGACAATGTTTTTTCCAGATGTAGAAGAAAAGATTTCATCCTTTTGTAATTAAGCGGTGCAGCCCAGGGTGTCATGTGGTTTTTATTAGGAGCTCTGGAAAAGATCGTTTTGCACCTTGTTTTCTCATTATGCCTTTTATTCCTGAATACAAAAGATGGATAAAATGCAAGGGTGAAAAGGTAATAAGTACTCCAAAATAGAATCCCTTTTTAAAGTTATTATATGGAAATGACATGGCAGTGATGTAAGGGTGGTAGTAGGGGGTATGTGGCAGAGACAAAGAACAAAGGCATTATCTCTAATCCGGAGCTATTGCGAAGCGCCACAGAAGAACTAATGTCCTCACATGCTATCATTCCTGCAGTCGTACACTTGTGTTGTACTCAAAATATATGGAAAGAATAAGAAGGAAGGGAAGAGAGCTGGGAACAGTGATAGTAAGTAAAGAGAGCTTTTAAGAGTTGAGGACAAGAATGCTCTTCACCTTCTCAAGGGCATCAGCGCTTTACAGGCCCAGCAGTCCGCTAGGACACGATAGACGCTCACCATAGATGTTGTAGTGAGAAAAAGAAAACTTATATCACATATTTTCCTTCCTTAACTTCACCTCACCCTGCTTCATTAAGGCGGTCAACCTCGTGGTCACTCTTGACTCTTTCTTTAGCTGCAGCAAATTAAGTGCATGCTTGGGTTTAACGTAGGCAGTTTCACACGTTTGTGCTTTATAGAATCCCTTTGCTTTCATGTTGGTTTGCCGAGGCCTCTTTCCAGTGAACTCTCTTCAGAGGAAGTCTCCATCATCACTGAATGTTCAGACTCTCTCCCATGTCACATACTGTCATCCCTCACTCACACACTCACTCACACGCACGTTTTAAAAATGATTTCACCACTTTCAATCAGCAGTATCCCCAAATTAAGGCCCTCTGAATAATTTAGACCGGGATCCCTCCTTTTGATGGCCTCTCTCTGTCATATGAAAGGAATTTCCCTAACTTATGTTTGTGAGGCTGGAATAATTGTGTTAACTTAATCTGAGCCATAAGGACTGCATGCGCAGCTACAGTTAAGAGTACTGTGGGAGCTGTTAAAGTTTGTACATGAAATTGTGAGATCTGGGCTGTAAATGATTATCCATATCTTCCGTGTTTAATTTCCATGCTGAAAGGGCTGACACACACTCAGAGGATAATAATAAGCTCTGAAAGCAGAGCTTATTATTATCGGTAGTAGTAGTACTTTTTGCTTATATTGCCCTTTTTTTACAACTCATAGTTGGAAAGTACTTCATAAATTAAACTACATCCACATGAAAAATGTCTATATCTATCTATCTATCTATCTATCTATCTATCTATCTATCTATCTATCTATCTATCTATCTATCTATCTATCTATCTATCTATCTATCTATCTATCTATCTATCTATCTATCTATCTATCTATCTATCTATCTATCTATCTATCTATCTATCTATCTATCTATCTATCTATCTATCTATCTATCTATCTATTGATCATTCTGATAATTTTCGTCTTATTTTGTGACGGTCCAGAGCTGCTTGTGAGATAGTGTCTTGGTTTAACATGTCTCGGGCTTTGGAATAACAAATAGACTTACACCACAGGCGTATACCAGCTGAAACTGGCTATGTGAGGAGCCACATAAATGCAGAGCCATCAGGACATGAAATTACTGTGAAAAATCGGAGACTTCAGGACCTGCTGTTTGTACTCTCCTGCCATCTTTTCTTACACATCAGATGGAGCTTATCATTCAATTTTCCTCCATTTACAACCTTTTTTGAAGGCTCAGTTTCTGGTCTGTGCTCTCATTACTGACTGCTTGGGTGAAAAGGTCTGGAATAATTTGGTAATAGAGCTTTTGGTATTTAGGATTATCTTTGATCTTTGGGGATTTTTGACTCTTTAAGTCATCATATTAGGTCAGGAGTTTGCGAGCGAGCAGCCTGTGGGGATGTATGTCGTAAATGAGGCCTGCGACTGAAATGTCTGGATAACAGAAGATGGAGAAAAGCATATGTGTTGTGGATTATTTTGTTATAATTTATCATTGAAGGACAGAGTGGCTTACAGCACAATGCTAACCACGAGATGTGGACATAGTTAAGAGAGATTAGCCCTTCCATCTGGAAGGGAGGTTATGGGTTGTTTTTTTTTTTTTTTTAAATGAGAGATCCAGCATTGGAGTATTCCCAGTATTCAACTTAACTTTGAAATCATTAAACATGATGAAGCCATCTCCACAAAGTCAGAGGTTTATATACGAAAATCAAACACCATCTGCCATCTCTGATCAGACGCAACAGCCATCAGGCCAGGGTTACCAAGGCAGAACAGGAAAAGCCATTAACTGCCAATCACCGCATCGATCGACAAGCCAGTCCACCACTGCCACCCCCCCTCTGTCCCCACCCACCCCTGTCCACAGACACACATGCACGGTTCAACAGCTTTTACTGTACGACAGACTCATGCACGGACAGACGCACACAGCCTTGCTTTCTGTGCACCGTGTGGCGGTAACGTTTAGTTTAGTTTCTCTCTTTACTACTTAAACTACTGACTATCTGCAGTCTGGATCGCAGGATCAACTTTCTGCACGGTTTCAATGAAAAACTACCTCACGTGTCTTTAAATAGGATTGGTAAACTCTGTGTACATGAAGGACACTCGAGATGAGAAGAAAATTAACTCTGCTGGAAGATCCAGAACACTTTTTGGAGTCAAACTTAAGATAAGAACGGTTTAATACAGGGAAGGGCAAAAAGGAAAGATGATTGATTTTTTTTTTTTTTGGTCCACTTCCAGCAGTGTCACTAGAACTGAGAGTCGTTGGAAGAATATTTTCCTACATCCCAATTTAATAGAGATGCTGTATATCAGAGTGATCTGGATCAGAGGTCAGGGCAGGGGGGAGCAATTAAAGTGTATGGATCCAGAGGCTCGGGGCCTGCTCCATTGTGTTTGTTGCAGGCAGGATCAGATAGGTGAGTTAAAGGAGAGGCAGAGGCTGCATGTATTGAATATGTCTGTATTAATTTATTGAGTTTTGTTACCGATAAACTACTTTTCCATTAGCGAGGGGCACGAATGCATGTGTGTACCCACACGTCGCACATCTTTACATGAACAACTTTGTTTGTGCATCAGTTATTCACCATTTTTCACTAGTTAAACCAATCATAAGTGCCATATAGCTGTCTTTACAGTTTTCACTTCTATTCGCAGTAAATATACTATCTTTCCTGTGACTTGAGTTTGGACAGTTCAGCCCTGACTGTGGCCACTCAATTGCTAAAGACAGAAAAGACATGATGGATGTGGCCTGGGGCCCGTATGCTTATTCTGCGTCTGCGGTGGCCTCATCCACACATTAGCCATGGGGGGAGGGAAGGATAAAGGGCAGAGATACAAACCAGACCAGGCATTTTCCTCATTATGCTCATAAATATTTGTGTGGCTGATTTATAAACAGCGGAGCAGGAGAAGAGATCAAAGTGAAGTGTAATGCTTTTATACAAAAGTCTGGGTTTTACATGACACCACTCTTGTACCTATTTCAGGAGAAGCCATATATCACCAGGCATTTTGGCAAGAAGTGAATAACCCTCACACTTTAAAGTGAAGGCCTCACCTGGTACTTTACTTTCTCAGGTTCTCAACACAAACCAAAGACAATCAGAGTGTTTTATAACTGAAACTCAACCTGTTCTCACCCGTGTGAAAGGTCACGGCCTTTCCGATTGATTTGAAATGGCTGTAGCGATGTCGCGAGGCCACACTAAAACATAACTATGCAGCAAAGAGTCCTAGTGTCCTGGTCGTGGTAGAGTAACCTTGGTCACAGTAGACAGCTGCATGTGCTGATTCAGGCAAACAGCTGGTCAGATGCAGTAAAAGTGTTTTGTAAGGTAGAAAGGAGCTATGAGGAGAGGGCTGAGGTGGGATGTATATGTAAATGGCATAAAAACTAGGTGTGTCTTTGCTGTTATAAAGCACCGACTATGTATAGCTTTATGTATAGAAGCAAATGCAGAGACAGACAGCATACCCTCTACCCCCTGATCAAATATTCATTCATCACCCTACACCCTGAAACCACCCCCAACCATTTAGTCTTGGTGCAAATGCAAGGCAGTATAAGGTGCCCTCATCTGCCTGCAGCCCTCTCCCTGATTAATAACTGTTACAGCTGACAGATGCACATGATGACCATGGAGATGGCGGACCGCTGACCTCTGTGGGAGTGGGAATGGTCTGGGTAATGACACAGAAAAGAAGGCCTTTTTCAATGGAGATTGCCGTCTTTGTCCAACAGCGGGACAGGGGAAGCTCAGTGTGAGGAGGCCTCAGTCTGTCAGTCTGTCTGCGCCTGAAACTATCTGCTCCTGTTGCAGTGAGAGCTTATGTAACACACCAACTCAGGTAGACATTTTTACCTGAAGGATTTTTTTTTCTTTATTTTTATACAGTGCAACTTGAAAATGTATTCATTATTTTTCTGCATGTACAGTTCGTTATTTTCTGTGGCCTCCCACCATGAAGTGAAGGCACAACCACCGCTAGGCGAAGCACACCCTGTCCTCTATATGGTCCGTCTCTCTATAAGCACTATATATAGTGGATTATTCTGATCAAGTAAGCAAGCATTGTAGAAGGGCTTTAGAGAGAGTAGACTCACATGGCTTTACCTCAAGAGTGTCTGAGTTTGTGTGCGGGGAGTTCAAAGTCCTGCTGAACATCAGAGGGCTGATGTTGAGTGAGGCTGACTAGCTGCAGCCTGTGGTCTGGGAAGGGTTACTGAATTATTACTGATGGTTTCAGAGGTAACTGTCCGACCACAGGACTGGAGAATATTAATCATTTATTTGATTGTCCGCATGTGCTGATTAATCAATTTGAGTAGGATCTGCAGGATTAACTACCTTATTATTCCTCTGTAAGAACAGATAAGAGAAGACTTTAAAATATCATATTCCATTTATCATTTATTTTTAGATCCCTGCTGATGACGGTGTAATAAAAACTGAGGTGAGATCAGGCGGAACAGCAACATGGGGGAAACTGTTCGGGGAGGAGGATAAGAGAGAAAGGCATGAGAGGAAGGGGAGAAAAAAAATCTCTTAACTGCAGAGTTGAGTATTTGTGAAGATGGGGGAAGAGATATAGCTTTATATTACTTCAAAAATGGTACAGAAAAAAAAAAGTTAAAGCAGCTGGGAGTGAGAGAGTGGAGAGAAAAGGGGGGCGGAGAGACAAGAGGAACAGGAAGTCGATGGGAAAGTGATAGCTGTCTCCACCTGGAGTATAGCCTGAGCTGTGTGTTAAGAAGGGAGGCAAAGCAAGGGAAAGGAGGGAGCTGCTGCAGTTGACTCCTTTATTATACTCTGGTTTAGGTAAGTCTGGCTCTCATACCAGGTATTGATAGTTAAACAAGGGTGCTATTCCTATTTACCCCACTCACTATCTATTCAGTATATAAATTCTCAATCTGCCAGCTGTTTAATGTTTTATGTCATGTGGTAATGCCTTTGATTCCAACATGCCTCCGTTTGTAAATACAAGAGGCACTCAAAAGGCTGTGGTTTCTTTACAAGCATGGCGCCCCCGGCGCTTTGGTTGGGAATGCATTGAGAGGGAGAGGGATTGAAAGAGTAAGGGAGGGAGCAAGAGGTGGCTAGAAACTGTATACACTTCCCGTTGCTCCTCTGCCAATCCCTCTCTCGGCTGCCTCTGGTTGTGCAGGCAAGCAGCGAGCGAGAAATGTGAGAGGGAGGAGTGTATCCTCTCTCCTGGCTGAACACAGCACCATAATTATGCACTTTTCAGCAGGTTTTACCTTTAACACTTTCCTCCCGGGGTTGAGATTAGTGCTCACCATGCTTGATTTACTGCACAATTACTGAACAAGAGCTCCACCTAATCAATAAACAAGAAGGGGAAAAGTGGAAGTCTTTGAAGTATAGTTTTAGACCTTATGCAGAAGCAAATATGGTGTGGCAAGTGAGGGCAGCTTGGCTGCGATGCCAGCCCGTGAAATATCCAAACTATCAGTCATGCCTCTTTGCTTTAACTACGTTTCAAGCGTCTTTACAGTGCTCGGCTACCACGGTGGAAAATGACAGGGCGAGCGCTGCTTAACACAAAGGTCAGAAAGGAATTTTCTACTAATTATTCCACAAAATCTGATTAAAATCAGCTTGATCCATAAATGTGAGTATGAAATTGATTTTAAAACTGCGCAAATTTCACAGGAAGGGATGCAAAGCTCTTGTGTTAACTTGTTATGCCCTGCACTGTATGTCCCCATGGCCATCACAATGACCTCCATTATGACACTTGCTAATGGCATGAGAAGTTATTTTGGGAAGCTCCAGTGACCATTCATCATCAAGTCTTTCTGGGGCTTATAAAGCTTTTTGCCAGCACGGCCAAAGCAATAGGACTCTTCTAATTAGTCTGTTTTCTGTTTGATTTTTTAGTAATGACAACTATATCTCAGCGGCCATAATGCTGCACTAGGAATGATGAGGGTTTAGGTTATTGATCCTAAATTGATCATTCTGATCAATGAGCACTTTAGTATCTTTTTTAATGGAAAGTGCAGTTATGCTTTTTTTTTTTTTGTTTGCTAATGAGCAAACCCAGCAGGCGGGGGTGGGGGTGGGTGGGGGGGCTTCAAAGAGCGTCATTTTCAGCATAATTGCAAAACCTATCCGTGCACATATGTCAAGGGCTGTGATGGTTCTGGTTAAAAAAAAACTTGGTTCTTATGGGTTTATGTTTCAACTTTATGGCCCTGATTGAGAGAAATAATCTCTTAAAACTTCTTGCCCAAAAATGAAAAGGGAAGCATTTACTGGTGAAACCGGCGGGCGTTTCGGTGTATGACCTGCTTTAAGAACCCTCAACTGCAGCTTCACCCCAGGAAGGTACTCATTGTTCCATGCAAATAAGCCCACATATAGACCCACTCTGTATATTCACCTCCACTCAACCCCACTCATTAATTTTCATTTTAAGAAGAGGACCTCTCAGAGGGCACATTGCTCCTTTACAGTGCTGCTAATAAAGATAGCTGCATAAGACTGGGTTAAATATTGACACTGGCTGAGCACATCATCACTGTTCTTAATTAGCTGGTGTCTCTAGCGAGGCTCTGTGAGGGCAGTGCATGAAAAACGAAACACTTCCCCATATGAGAGCTCAAACACCCTTTGCTGAAAAACACATTTCTATGAATTTTACATAAAAAAAGGATACAGAATAGTTGGGAAACATAGTGTTACAGCTATCACAGCCTTATTGCATAGCCTGAAGCTGCAACCAATTATGTGTTAATGAAATATTTACACTACCAAACTGAGAACGCCAGGGGTGAGCGCTAGATAATACAAGCCTGAAGAGACTGCCTTCTGTCTCCCCTCGGCTGCTACATCAGTTTAAAGCTGGAACGGGAGATTGGTAGCGAAAGACAAAGGCATAGCTGGATCAATGTGGACAAACCTGTAGCTCTGGATGTAGTCAACACTTTTACTGTGGGAACATGTGAGCGGCGGGTCACAGATGCCAATGAGGCTGAAAGGGGGCTTATAACTGTAACTGTGACGCTGCATAACCAGGCCACACATGTTCAGCTGCACCACTGTAGTCCTGGATTTCAGCAGACTTCTCCCTCAGGATGATATGGCTGGGAATCTGCATTCACTGCAGACCTGATGTTTGTTCTCAAAGACTAATTGTGTTTGGGTAATGTTCCTGCTCTGAATGTAATGCTCACTGAATGCATTGATCATTACGAGTGGTATTTGGTTGTATCTTAATCCAACACCCTCCCATCCCTTGACTCACCATCTCTCTCATGCACACTCTCAGGCCTCATCCCTTTCCACCGTTTCAAAACTCTTTTTAATTCTTTGTCTCCGTCTTACAAGCGTTCAGCTTATCACATTTGCAGCATCTCCACGAGGCCCTGCTGCCACTGTCTGGATGGCAGGTGACAAATGAGAGGCGGAGAGGAGTAGGAGACTTGTCAGTAACATAGATTTGTGTGTCTGTAGAGCTGCCTCTGACTTCACCCCGCCACCACGTCAGTGACCTACAATGGAGCAGAGTCAGTCATCCTGCTCTAATACTCACTTCCATTCACATCTTCACATAACTTCAGAGTCAGAGAGATCCATGCGGTGCTTTTCAGACATGTGTCAGATTATCTTAGAAATCCTGTTGAACTCATAAGTGTAGATGCAAATGACAATTCAGCTTGAAAGTTTTGGCTCTCCATAGCCTAAAGTCATCATCTGCTGTCATCCTGTAGTTTGCAAGGCAAATAACTAATACAGGAATTCATGAAGCACCTTTATACATGTACACATGGAAGTTTAACACTTGTGTCACACTCGTGTTGGCCAAAATTTGTGCCCCAAGGAAGGGGAGTGGATTTTAGTTACTTATCGAATTGATGCCATCTTTAGTTGTGAAAAATACCAATAAGAAAAAACAAAACAAAAAACAGTTGTATCTCTTCAAACAAACGTGCTTATTTCTCTTTTTCCCCCCAAAGAAAGGCTGATTGCAGTTATTTCAGTTTCATTGATTGCTTTGTATTGGCTTTTCCTTGCTGCATCATCACCCTAAACTAGTTGTTACCCTCCATAATAGTAGAAGTTATTTTGATAATAGAAACACTGAAATAAAAATGCAATGAAAAATAATTTATGCTAAAAATCTAAACATTCCAGCCTCAGGGTTTACTCAGATGAAAATCTAAGAAAAAAAAACAAAAAACAAAGGTTCTTCAGCCCTGTACAAGTAGTTAATATCATGCCTGCTGAAAATTGAAGGTTTTTATGTTGACACTGGTCTCTGGATATTGAAAAAAACAGAGTCAGGACAAGTCCGGATTTGCCCCGCTCAGCTTCCAGGTGGTTCCTTGCCAGCACACATGTCATAAAGTTGCTGTAACAGTTGTTTGGGTACCCCATGGCTCCACCCTGCCTTTGCCTCCTGCAGGTAAACTTATTGTAGTGCAGTTTTGGCAAGCTCCTCCCAGCATGGTTTTCATAAAAGCTCCAGGAGGTTAAGCTGTTAATAAGCGACTGAAAGAGGAGGCCAACAGCTTGCTGTTAATTTGCTTTACTCTTTTTTTTCTGTCTTATTTGAGCACTGACACCATTTCCTGCCTCTTTTGGAGTCATTGTATGTCACAAAAACAAAACCTAGCTCATTAAAAAGGGGAGAAATGTGTTTATCTGGGTATGATTAGAAGTGCACATTATGTATGTAGAGCCATGCTTATCCAAATGTTCTTAATGAGAGAGACCCTGGACGCCAGCGTGGGGCTCCTGTGGGCATAGACCCAGGCTCGTTATCACCACACAGGGCATTGATCTCTCACCCGCCTGCTTGCTTATCCTCCCTCTCCACCCCCTTTCAAAGACAGTGAGTCGCACATGAATTATGTGGACACATTGATCAGCTGATTGAGAGCTATTGTTTAGAGCCCTGGGTCATTATTGAAGGAAGGATTACCCAACTCTTGTTTTGTGTGTGCATGTGGGAGAGCGTATTACTCAGCTTCTTGTCACAGCGCACTCTCCCCTTGGCTCACCTTAGATTTGCAGTGGCTGCACAAAAACGCACACACTCATGCACACGAGGCACATACAGCAGCCTACACAATCAACATGGCCCAAACGACTGCCGGCATTGATTGCCTTCCATCTGCAATTATGTTCCCATTGTTTACTTTCTAGCATCTTACTCATTCAAATGGAATTCAATAATTATTGCTTTATTTAATGTAAAAGTAAGTAAGAGTGTGTGTGTGTGGGTGGCTGTGGGCGTGTGTGTGTGTGTGGGGGGGGGGGCTGTATTGTCTTTAAGTGCCCCCGTGACCCCTCCCAGACTACTTTGCTTCATGGGCCAATGTTAAGTCATCCTCTCCAAGGACACCAACAGTGATCCATCTTTACCCTTCTGCATTTCCTTTAGACACAGAGGTCCATTTCGTTGGTCCCTTCACAGCCGGAGACAAATATGCAACCTGTTTTTATTCACCGGTAGTGATGGATCATTTCTGCCGTACGGCAGTAAAGGAAGCAGCATAGCACATTATGGGCTTTGCAACAGAGGGACAGGATGCAGCGGAGAGGTAGCGGGGATTAAAGAGCAAAGGGAAAGAAAGGACACGGGCGGGGATGAGGTTCAGGGAGCAGTAGGTACGCAGTTTACACCTAGAATACAGAGTCCCCTGAAGCCACAACCTAACTTTTAGGCATGTTGTAACTCGCAGTGGCTAATTCAAAGCAGCCACCACAGTTGGCACCCAGTGGGGCCTCTGCGGTCTACGCTGTTGTTCGTGCTGCTGGCAGACAGAGCATCACACGCCAAAACTGCAAGCACTTGCTGACTCCAGTCGCTCTTTGCTTTGCTAAATAGCCTGCTTACGTTCCAGGGGAATCCCAGAGTACACATTTATGAGAAACAAGTCCCAAACAAATCTCTGCCCTTGAACAAATGCACAGCTTCTGGAAAAACACAGGTCACGATCTTAAAATATTGTTATTCTTCGTAAACCCCAACCTTAATCCTCTTCATTAAACCAATCTTTTTATTTTTTTTATTCGATTTTATTGCATTTTAATTTTGGTTTATAACCTTCATAGTTGGATAGAAAACTCACTTGTCAAATATTGTCTCAGTGATAAATACACATATGCTCAACGGTACACACTGTGGCAGACGCAGATGTCTCATAGTGAAGCACACAGGGGGGATTTTCATGGTCCTGCAGCCACAGTAGGTTTTTCAACCCAACAGACACATTTCATTGTCTCCCTCTAGAGTGAAATACAGTTACCTCATTGGTTATAATTGCTGCCATGACCTCACTGTGTTGAATAACAAAGAATCTGTATGACTTATTGTAACACTTCACAAGCCAGGAAGCCAAAACCTGCCTCCTTCCTCTGTGATTTACAGGATATAATCTTCTCATAGATCTGCCTGTTGGAGCGCATTGCACAGCTTCAGGTCTGAATTGCAGTTTTCTAAACCATGTACACCTGCCATGAAGGGCACACAATCACAGACACACACACACACACACACACACACACACACACACACACACACACACACACACACACACACACACACACACACACACAGAAAAGAGCTTTTATTGCTGAGAATCTTGGAGACAATTACAAAGGAATATCCGAGCAGATACTCACTGGCTCTCACTGAGGGAATTTGGTTGCTCTCTTGGAATTGATAGCTATTTAGCTCACAAATAGTCATCTGTTTTAATGCATTAATTTTGTATTAACAGCACCGCCAAATTTAATGGTGGAAATTAGGGCATGATCATAATGGCATGTCTCTGTGTGTGTCTGATTGTGTATTTTGGCACGCGTCTGCGTGTACATTTGTAATGTTTCTTTTGTCTATACTGTTGTATGTTTCTGCTGCGGGCGCGCACTGTACTATACGGCTCTTTTGGGAGCCATTCTTTCAAATTACCGGCTTTCTTTCTCTCTTCCACCCTTCCAGTAATATCCACCTCCATCTTCCGTTAGCTGGACTCTCTCAGCAGCCGCAACGTTTTGTGTTAAAGGTGCACTTTTACTTTGCATTTAAGTGGATGGAAATGCAAATACGCGGCGTGTGCTCCGGGTGGGTGGTGAAACTGATACAGGCGCGTATTGCCCACTCAGAGGGTAAGGAGCAGTGCGGAGTCGTGAGAGAGAGGGTGGGGTGGTGCCCACACCGCCCCTGTCCCTCTTTACCTGAAAAAGCACAGAGCACCGCTTCAGCCTCCACAGCCAAAAAAGAAGGTGCTTCATCGAAAGGAGAGGTGTGAAAAACCATGAAAAGCAACAAAGTAGAAATAAAACTCAGAACTGGGTTATCGAGAAAAAATGTGATTAAAAATCTCTAAATGTTGTTAACTATGCTTTACGCATATTTAACCATGTTATTTCCTGCTAACCCTAGGGTCCTTATGACTTACTATTATACATATCTACGCTAAACATACCTGTTAATTTACACCACATATACACACATGTGTGTGCTTTATCCACATGCAAAGCACATGTCTCCCCGCCGTCAACTTTACCCCTGCAGTAAAGGCGGTCACGCACATTAACTTGCTCAGCGGAATCTACTATATAATTCCTATAAATTTCCAGATAGTTCAGTGGTATTGAAACCATGCCACTGACCCAGTCACCCCCCTCCCCCTTTATGCTCCACAGCTCCCCTCCTGTTGGGGCCTCGATAGGGCGGTTAGAGACCCTAGAGCCAGGCAACCTCATTCCTCCAAGCCCAACATGACTTTTTCATTAGGCAGCCAAATTCCTGCACTCCTGTTGGAGGTGATTTATCAGCTAGTGGCTTCTTTGCAGGTTCATAGGAAACAGACACAAACCCCGTCTCATGCATTATTATGTTTCACATTCAAAGCGTGTGCGTGTGTGTGAACCAGAGAAGGAGCTGGCCTCTGAGAATACTGTGTCCAATTTATGTTTGTGCTTTTAGATGTAATCCTAGGAATCTTTAACACGGATAATTCAACAATCCAGGGAGAATCAATGATAGAGGAAGTTTGTGTGCGCCGATCAGAGAGTTGTTGTTCTCAGTGTTGTGCTGTTATGAGTCTTCTCTCTGAAACACTGAATGAGCAGAGACCACGTCGCTCTTTATTGGTTTGATCTCCTTCGTCTTATGCGGACTCTAAAACGCTTCAGTCTGCTCTGGGTCACGACCGGTGCGGTGCCGGTGAAAGTGTTGGTTTACAGGTGTAACCGCTTGACATCATAGGCATAGCTACATGCACTAGGGCAGGCCCGTTCTGGTGACCTGCTGAGGCCGTCTCCTCGGCCAGTCAGGTTTATAGTGAATTATGGTCGATTCTGGGGCAGGCAGTCTCGGGTTCACTCCTATATAAAGCACTTGCTTTTTATGGGAAACTATAAAACTCCTCTGAGTTTTTTTTTCTACCTCATGAGACTAGCTTTGAAGTTTTCAGTCAGGTGCTGTCATTTTTTTAAAACTTGTCTCCTTGTAGATTGTTGGAGCCTTGAGTCATTTGCAGCAGCAACTTTCTTTCTTTTTTTTTTTAATTCAAGCCATCTGCTGTGACTAAAGGTAATTTGATTGATTTGCTGTCATCTATAACTGAATCTTTCTCTCAGATTTCTCCCTACCTTTGGTCTGATGCAATATTTGTGCACAGAGGAAAAGGAGGAGAAGGAGGAGGGCCCCCACTATATCCAGCAACACCTATTCATGACATCATGGATGGCTTAAAACGAGGCGAGAAAGGAGAGCACACAGAGCTTTTTACAATCACCTAATAACTCTATTACACTGAGCTGTGGGGCTCACAAAGAAGGGAAAAAAAATCTCCTATTCCTTTTCCTGGAAGCGGTGTCTTAATGCACATTTTAGGTGTAGAAGTGAGAAACGTGAGACCGAAGAGAATGAAACACAATAGCTCAGAAAACCCTGTGGCAATATTACAATATTGCCAGAAAATTAAACATTAGGAGAAAGGGACAAGAGCATTTTAGGGGGATGTAATATCGTTATGACTTTTTTTTCTTTTTTTCACCAGGCTGTCAACACTTGATTTAGATATAATTTGGTTAAATGTGTAATGTTTCCATTGCTTTTAAATCTCCCGGCTAGCCAAATGGGCCGTCTAGTGCAAGAAAGATTTTTTTGGGATAAACGGTAGGATTTTCTGATGTTATTTGTCAACGCCTGACATTTAAGATAAACGATCTTGAGTTGTTGTGCCTAGCGTTTACCCTTTTATTCTAATTTTCAGCAGACCTTGAGCATTAACTTCTTTTTTAATGTAGCCAGAATTGATTTTATTTTTATTTTGTAAATCTATTTAAACGTCTTTTAAGCTAAATATTTATATTCATGACATGCTGAATTTTGCAGTCATTTCTTCTGCTTTCTCAGCATGGTAGACACAGGGGTCAAGAAGATTAGAGGGGAAAGAGGAAACCTTTCGGAGATTGACTTTGATCATATCCACAGAAATCCACAGCAAGAGTCCCAAGTCAGATATAAGAACGGCAAAAGACAAAGTGTGACACAAGTGACCATACCGAGTGTAGGGTTTTCATTGCATACGCGCATCGATGTAAGGCTTTAAAATGATGGTCAATAACTATTGCTCACACCAGGCCTCGCCATATTGTCTTGGCCTTGTGTCATTGATTGAGCCGTGCAGGAGGTAATTAGACTTGAGTTTAGTGAGGCAACACGAGGTTGTGGTGGCATGCTGTCACTATGGGGTGTTTCGCATGTAGTGGCATTACAGAGGGTGCACTGGACGAGGCTGGCTGTTGAGTTGGAGAAGAAGCGCTGGACTTGACGGGTCAATACGGATGCTGATTTCTTGTCCTCTGAAGGTTGTCCTTCTGTTGCGGAATGTTATATTTTCTCTCAGAATGCACTCAGTCCCCCTCCTGCCTCACCACAGGCTAGCTTTGGCTCTTTTTCTCTACGAGAGCGAGGATTTAACTCACCCTGATCAATATTTAGCATCCCATGCGTGAAACAGGCAGATGTTTGGAGTTTCCTTTTCAGAGGCGGGAAGCTTCTGTTGAGTGAAGGGGATCAATGCTTCCTTCCGTCTGTGAGGCTACAGACCCACGGCTTCTGAAGGATAGCTGATGCGATTTCTGTCCTTCCTTGGGCCCCTGAGATTTACGTGCCTCACTGGCCTCTCCTGTCCTGTTAGCCCACTGATACAGACACTCACGCAGACAAGTGTGCAGTCCAAACAGTTGTCCTGAAGTAGAAGAGGTTTGGATGTTAAACAACGGGGCTGTGATTGGGAATTGATTTGTTCATTTGCCAACTGTGTGAGTGAAAGTGAGTCGGTGGTGCCTGGCCAGCTATCTGCCATCTCAAATAACTTTCTTTCTTTTTCTCTCCTTCTGCGTCTCTCCATCCCCTTCCGCAGCACCTGCAGCAGCACGAAAACGCGGTGGAGGGCGATGCCTGCTACTACCATTGTGTGCTGTGCAACTACTCGACCAAGGCCAAGCTCAACCTGATCCAGCATGTACGGTCCATGAAGCACCAACGCAGCGAGAGCCTCAGGAAGCTTCAGCGCTTGCAGAAGGGCCTGCCAGAGGAGGAAGAGGACCTCAGCTCCATCTTCACCATCCGCAAATGCTCTACTTCAGATACAGGTAGGACAACACCACTGCAGCTCCCTATCTGTGTGCAACTGTTGTTCTATTCTTATTATTTTTCTGTTGATTTCTTCATCTATGCTTCTGTATTTTGGACACATACTGTAATCTCACATCCAGGGGCTCATTTTAACGGCTGTATATTACTCTGGAGTGAATACAACCCTATAGGAGGTCCATTATTGGATGGTAGGCTGTTTAAAAATCATGTTTTACAGCAAAATGACTGTGATTGTCAGTTCAGAGTAAAATCTGCCCATGTCAGATTAAGGCCGGTTTAAACCCCTGACAACACTCAAAAATGTCCCTCCATTTAAGTAACAAGTGTGGAAAGTGATGGAGAGAACCCAACAGACAAACCAAGGTAAAAATAACTTTGCAAGTGTATAAAAACGACTCTTTGTATAGGATTCTCAGTTAGTTTGCTGCTATGTTGTCATAGGTCGGTACTAGTTAACTACAGATTTGTGCAAACTGCTGCCAATAGATGCAAAGGGAGGAAACTTAATGACCTCTTCTTTCATATAACTGGATCAGCGCTTAAATATTTATGAAAAATTGGGCAAGTTTTAGAACTAGATTGGCCATTTGTATATTCCACTCTGTCTCAAGACTGCTTTAGTTCACTTTGTTTTGGTCCCTAATGAAAGTTTACACTCCTTACCCGCTAATGATAAACCTTTGGCTGTTTTATCTCTGGAATTTGACTGTAATATTGACAGACGATGTTTGTCCAAGAGCACTACTTATAAATATGTATATATCATGTAGGGTTTGTGCTTCTGTTGTTTTTAATCATTCTTGGTTTTGACAACTTTAGTTGTTTGCTGAGACATGACTACTCTTAGACACAATTACGCGTTCGTTTTACACTGAATCCAGAATAAACAAAATATGCCAGTCTTTTTTTTTGATCAACTTTTAGGTGCAAATGTGATTTTCGCAATATATTCCAGCAAAGGCAGGCGACCCTGTTAATGGACGCTGCTGTTTTTTTGGCCATTAAAGGCATTTTGAGGCCGAGCATTAAGGCTGGAGAAGAGGGAGCCGAACAACAACAACAGCTGCTACGACAACAGGAACACCAAAAAGCAGACGGTTACACCAAGGAAAGTGCTTCTTGCTGCCCATTTATTACGTACTGATTAGGAAGAGTGAGCTGTGGTCAATTAACACTCTTTCTTAGTAGAGATTTGGTTTTCTAATCACTTTAACTCCTGTGCCCTGACAAAGGGCCTCTATTGTGAGTTCCTCCAAGAGGGAACCATTACTTCCCTCACACACATACGCTGTCTGTGTTATGTGGGAGAAAAAAGGCCAGCCTGTGAAGACGCTTTGTTCCAAGGAGGCAGGGATAATGAAGCCAGCGGCCGGGAAATTGCGCAAAAGGCAGTCACAGATCTGAAGCAAATCATTAGAGAACATATTTAGCTGAGCAATTAGGGACAATTAAGCTTTCTGCTCACTGCACTCCAAATATGTTAATGACTACAGTACAGTGGACAAGCGAACATGTAAGGCAAGAGGAAAGCCCTTTTAGATTAAAAGGGATAGGGGGGGTTGGGATTTTATCTTTCATTTTCAGAGAGAAAGAGTTGCTATGTTTGCAAATAAATTAGTTTTCCTCATTTATAGTAAAACCCTCGTTTCTGAATATTTTTTTCCCCCCTGTTTTAACCTTTCATGTGTTAAGATTTGAGTAAGGCCATGTGTCCTCACAGAGGAGTTGCACGTTGGCAGAATTATCTCACGCACAAACAACGTTCATTGCTTTATAAAACTTCATCAAATTACAGCAACCCTCACTTGGTTAAACAGACCTCTGGTTTTCAGCACCATCTTTTCATATGTTTATGTACTTCCAATCAGATATGCACTTTGACAATGATGCTTGGTTGTAGAAATTGTTTTTTGGCTTTATGTCTTCATAATTGATAGAGGGTTTTACTGCAGTTTAACACAACTGTTTTCCTTACACCTTCACAGGAACATTAGTTAAGATCCAGTGATTATGAGTGATTCAGGAGTTGTTCTAAGCAGCACCTCACATTTGTTGTTTTTTTTTTGTAAAAAAAAAAAACTTGGACCAAACATCTGGATCCAATTACCACAATAACGATCTTGATCTATAATCTTTAAAATTGCTTACTCAACACCTTTCACCATTTCACAAACCGAGAGCATCAGCGGTGCTGGCCCCCCTCACAGCTCAGACTGAACCACTTTCTCTCCCAGTAATATTTAATTTCCTCCTCTGTAGCTCTTCTGTGGCACAGGGCTCTTTTTTGTGGTTGAGGCCTGGTTGCTAAAGTGGTGGAACAATCCCTGGTTTGTTAAACTAAGTTGCCCCTGGATTTCTGGGTCACCTAGACAGTAATTTCCTTGCCTGCTCCTGTGATCTTGCGAGTGTTTCTCGCTGGTCTAGGTGGTCGGCTATATCCTGCTTTGGATTCTCCCCAAAATACATTGAGTCTTCTTTCACCACCAAAAAAGCTTTCAAACATGATGAAACACATGTTGCACTTCACAGACAGGTGGTATAAAATCCTTCCAGATTTAAACAACAACTGATAGCGGCGGCTTATTCTTTTGCCGTGGCTGCAAGAGAATACATCTGAGCAGGCTCATGCAGGATCTGCTATGTTTTACAACCTGCATATCAACATTCTTTATGAGGATGCAGCAAGTATGGGCCGTGGGGATTTGGTCCCACAAATCTCCTCTGAGCTTGAGGAGAGCAAGGGCTGCAGAAATTAGGTTTCGTTGTAATTAGACTAACGCAGAGACCAAAGGTCTGCATTGTTTTAATTCTTGCTCGTGCTATAAATATGCTGCTTAGGCATGTTGCTCTATGGCCCCACCTCCATTTGTCTTCTTTAACCCTTCATCTGCAGGGAAACAAAAGAGGTCTCAGAGGGACCCCAGCCTCACACAGCTGCCCCGTGTGCAGAGATCACAGAATAAAGCTTAATTCTGACCTAAACTGATGCACCAACGCTAGTCTCAAGTTTTAGGAATTGTGGCTCATTGCAAGGTCACAGACATACACAGAACACCGTTAGGGTTTTGATTTTACAGTGATATTGAAGGTTATTGTAGGTTGCATGTGCAGTAGAGAGAATGGGATCTGGATAGTAAAGAGAATATGTTCAGAAATGAACGGTGGACCAGTGGGGAAAACAAGTTTTGTCCGGAGCGCGTGTCTGCAAACTCGTGTGACACTCGGGCATATGATGACCCTATTTCATTTGAATGCTGTTCACCAGGGCATATAACTCAGTGACACATTGGGGTTTCTCATTTCTTAGCATTTAATCGACAAAGTTATTTTTTGAGTATAGAACAGAATGAGATCATGTTTTTATAAAGGGCAAAGTGAAATTGCTTTGAAGGGTGAATGCCTTTCCTCAAGAACTGTTTGCTTTGTGCCTCTGTGCATATGAGAGAGACAAGGAGAAAAGAGAGCAGATAAAACGCTCCCTAACCACCAGACCTCAGATGCAAAAAGGAAAAAAAAAAAAAAGAGGAAAAAAAAGGTCATCTTAGGGTAAAATATTAGTATTTTTTTAGTGGTGTTGCATGTATGCGAGTGTATGTATGTGTACGAAGGAGGCAGGGATGGAGAACAAACGTGGCTGACAGTGTGGATTAGTTCCTGCTGTAAATCTGCTCCAGTCACAGATGGCAGGCCCTTGATCGCTGGGCTGTAACGGCTTGGCTCTCATCACAGGAGGAAATCCCTGTCTGTGAGCCGAGGAGGCTGGAAAGGAGAAAGCTGGGACTGGGGCCACCTGAGCAGCCACCAGTCAATGTATCCCGTCTGCGAGGACATAGAAGCTGCTTATTCAGCGACCAAGACTGGTTCAGGGAGGAGGTTATCTTACTTCACCTTTATTTCATCTACTGACGCGTTACTGCTTCCGAGTGGAACTTAAGCCTGCAGTTTAGATTGGCATTACTTTTAATGACCAGTTTGAGAAGCTGGTCAGGGAAGCTGTGTGCATTATTAAATGGAAATGAAACGAAAGGATGCATACAAATTACTGCATAAAAGTGGTATCCAATATTAGATTAATTGCTTGTTTCACTAAAAGGGGTGCATTTTCAGGGTCGCATGCCTAATAGCAAGGCCTGTTCTGATAACAGAGGCATTTCTCCTCACTTCCCTCTCCGCCTCACGTGGAAACTGGAAAATACAGAATGGAATGGAAAGATGCTCTAAATAAGCACAGAAACCCCACACTCATATTTTAGGATTGCGCAACACCTTCCAGCCCACATAAAGATTTTGTGGAGTCAGATGGGACATACTTTACGCCCAGACTGTTTCAATTCCTGTACCACTTCACATACATATTACACGCATAGTAATGATCCCATGGTTTGATTTTCTCGTCTTCTTTACAACCTATAGACAAGGCCTCGTTCGTCTTTGGTATCATTTTATCTGCGTGACCTATGGCTATGCAACAGCTGTGAAAGCCAGGTAAAATTAGAGGTGAGCCAGGCCACGCTTTGATGGCATGCAAGGGCCATAGTCTGAGCTTTCGCTCCCCACAGGCAAGAGCAAAACAGACGGTAGCCGCTTCTGAAATGTCCTTCTTTATTCATGCTTGTTAAAATGCAAAGTAAACCTTTCCAGAAACAGGATATTGTAGCCCCTAACCACCAGACCCTTTCTACATGCCACATTATGGGCAATCTGAAAGTAAGTTGTATAGACAGACACTGCTGCAATGCGCTTTTAATAAAGGCTGTTATTGCGCTGGTGATGTAGAGTGGATATGAGGATGAGGGCTCTGTAGGCCTGGATGAGCAGGGCCCCAGAGGGCCCGCAGCTCAGTCAGGCCTCCGTCAGTCGCCTGGCTTCTAATCCCTGTCCGAAGGGCATCCAGGCAGTGTAGGAAATTGTTTGCTGTCTGCAGAACGTGCCAGGAAATTCATAAATACATTACTTTTCATTTTGAAAATATTACAAAAGACTAGACGTTTATTAAAAAGCCAAAATTATGGCTTTATAGATTTTCCACTCGTATTTCAGCATTAATATGACCCTACTGCTCAAACTAACACAAGCAAGTCTTTTCTTTCCCCTTTTCCTGTGCCTCCTCCTTCACAGGCTTGGTATGAATTCCTCTCCGTGCTCATCCAGTTATAGCAAACTGACCAAAAAGCCATTGCTCTATTCTCAGACAGGCTGTGGATAAAAAGGTCTGGTGTCCAGATTTTTGCCAGCGCTCCCGACAGACCCCTCCAACGCTCACCTTTGTGCTTCACTAGAAAGTGGATGAGATCCGACTGTAGCCGAGCCACAGTGTCTTATACATCTCAGTCAGGAGAAAATAAAGCACCATTAAGGTCAAAGATGAGCATTAATAGAAAGAATTACAAAAAAGATCAGAAATGTTAAGACCTAAATGAGTATAATAGCTGCTCAAAATTGCAACATGAACCTGTTAAGCAGCAGTCGACATGGAGATATTTGCAACAAGCTGAGCTCACCTTGTCTGTCCTCGGTATGTGTTATGCCCTGTGCACGATTTCACTGTTAGTTATGTCATGTGGGTGTGAATATGCGCTAGGTTTTATTTTGCACGCTGGCATACCGATAAATGAGCATACACAGAGGTGTCTGCACAGGAAAACTGGCCTTGTGTGGGTGCAAGAGGCTCTCCCTGTCATCAAGCCCATTTTCAGAGGAGGCCGGCAGCACATTATAATATTGGTTTCCCCCTCTCTTGTCATTACCACACACTCTCCTTGAAAGCTGATCCAAAAGATAGACAGTCCATCAGGAGACAGTCATCTCATTTGTACTTACTAAAAGTGTTAATGAGTTCTATTTTCAGGCCCAGACGCTTTGCTGCTGGATATTGGAGCAGAGTTGGCGATCAGTGGTGTGAGATGCTGGATTGCATGATCAGGAGGGGGCTCACAGGAAGGGGGAGGGGGTAACTCAGTAGCCTTCCTGCCCCTCATGTCACTCACACAGAGTGACCACAGCCTCCACGGGGTCTGTCAGTCAGAGGGTGAGGCGGAAAGTTTGTGGTTTCAGGCAGACAGAGGAGGAGGGAATAGATTAGATGTCAGAGACATAATGGTTGTGATGGGTTTAATTATAGTCGCAGTCATGTCACTGTCACAGGTAGATGAGATGAAGGGGAAACACAGTTCTACTCTTTAAGGACTGATTTATGCGAAATGTGTTTGAGCATATAATGCACAGATTGGTTTTCCCATCATTATTATTTCTATCTAACCCTGAGGTAGATGTGAAGTGCGTAAGTGGTTTGTTTATGCGTCAGAGAATACAATGCAAACCGCCAATATTTACATCTTCACAAGTAGAGCTGAGAAGATTCCAGTAACTCTTTTCATGATCACAATTACAGAGGGCCAATTAAGTTTGCCTCTCATTTTCAAACCCACTTGTGGTTGTCAGACGCGGCTTAACAATGATGCACATCTTTTACCAGATAAAACGTCCAACTTATTAATCTTATGTTTGGCTGTGTTTTTCTTTTCACTCTACTGTTAATGTGAAGTAAAAATGTTTGAGTTTCCCACATGATCCTCACTTGAACTTTCCCGTAAGGCATATATTATCATCTTAAATCCAACCATTCTTCTCTGTGATATTGATTGTGGTGCAAGTGTTTGCCAGGTAATCTAGGAAGTAGAACCAATAAATTGTTAAACACTTGAAATGCTTCATTTGTTTATCTGTTTGGGTATTGGCTGCACACTGCAGCTCGCTGTCAGAATAAGGCAGCTCAATTTGACCATAGGCAGCATCAGAGGAGAAACGGGGGTAAAGTTTGGGAACTACTGAGTTGAGGCAGGAAAGTTTTATTTAGCTGTTTTTAATAAGGCTGTTTATGCCCCCTAGAGAGCACGGGTGGATCAAAGGGCACGATCTGTGCTCTGGATGAGTTCAGCCTGGGTCCAGCAGAGACGATCTGCCTTGCTGACAGCAAAACAAAACCAGAGAATGAGGGATGCCCTATCCAACAGCACGTTGCCCTCAAACTCTGAACGCTCCATTAGAATAAAAGCAGATGAAACAAAAGCTGGCTGAAAGCACACATGTGTTGAATCATTATCCACTGTCTGGTAGATGGGCACGGGTAGTGAACAGAGTGTGTATACTTGCGTGTATGTTGCTAAATGTGCACTACATGTGAAGAAAACATCATTAGAACCCCTCCATCCCCCCCAAAAAAAGATCAAAATTCAGAAAGGATAAACACAAAACGCACACATGCACCGATGTTCTCAGTGCATTAGCAAAGAGTCCCCTCCAGTGCCTCAACCACATCAACTAAAAGCAGCCAGGCAGATGGCAGCAATGAGAGAAGTGCAGAAATAATTCAATAGTGAACCTCTCTAACCTTTACCTGTGGGCGTGAGCACCCGTCATTGATTCGTGCTGCGCTTGACAGTACCCTACACACCACCTGAGGAGGGTGAGAGGAGGGAGCATGAAGAGAAATGGATGAGTTTGGTGAAAAACACAAAAGGATAATATGAGTGGGAGGGCGGCTCTGCCGTACGTTGGTGTGTATTACATTAGAGGCAACTTTCCACAGATGGATATTGGGAATCATTCTGGACTTGCACCCCACCCCTCCCCCAACCCCAAACTGGATATTGGCAGCAAACAGAAATTCTCACATCGCTGTTGACGTCACAGTAGTAAGATGCCGCTGATTACAAAACAGCTCCAGGTCTTGGGTTTCTGCCCGCCTACTTTCAGGTAATATTTCTGTTGAGCTGACGCAGTACAGGGCTGCATATATTTGCAGTGAAGTCTTGTAAAACTGCGGTAACCCTCTAGCAGAAAAACGTAAACAGCAGTGTCTGTTTGGTGGTGGTCATGTACGAGAAAGCAATTACTTCTTAAAAGCTATATTTTTTTTAAAGAAAAGATGTAATTATCTGTTTAATTAAGCATATGATGATGAGTGTCTGCCAGGTGATATTCCGAGGACAAATAGTTTTTCTTTGACTCGGTCAAATCTTTGGTGTTCCTCCTTGTCCAGGTGATGGCCCATCCCTCACTGTCTCTCCTCGTTTGGCTGGAAATGTTGCTGTTTTTATTAGTTGGCTGTAGATGTGTTCTTCCCTCATTTGGACCAAAAGATTCTGGACGACAGAAGAGATGGATGACACTTAAGTAACAGACCGTCTACACTATAAATGTATGCTGGTAAAAGGATTTTTACTGCAGCAGTAAGAGTTTATCTAATAACCAGGTAATCAAAAAAAAATGAATGAAATATATTGGCTCTATTGTTTATCTACTTTCTCCCTTTGGAACAGAATAAGATTTATAATACATCCATCCTTTGACACAGGCACAGATATTAAAGGAATAAAAGTTAGCACATGCAAGCAAGGGGTGGAAAAGGTATAAGTAATATCTGCATCCCCTGTTTTTGGTTTGTTGCCGAACATATTGCCTTCATGTTTTCTCTTCATATTTAGTCATTTGAAGCATTGAGAGGAAGTATCCGCGATTTAGAAAAGCAAGCAAAGGTCAATTTTTCTACTACTTGCTCAGTAAGCATGCAGCAGGAAACATCGATACACTTCAACAGCAACGCAGGATTGACCGCTGTCTTTTTTTTACATGAACATGTTCATTAATAAAGGACAGGGCTTTTTTATTCAACTTCTACTAAGTTGGTTGGTGGTTTGATTTTGAAGATGTAGTATTGCAGCTATTTTCAATTGAATTATCAGTTTGAAATGAGTAGATAATATTTGTCCAGAAAAAATCATCTTTGTCATCTAAAATTGACCAAAAACACTGCAAAAACAGCACCCCTAGTCTTATTTAAACCAAAAGAAAATCTTTGTCAGTGGGATGAGAAACATTTTCTTGACTAAAATTCTTAAAACTAGAAAAAATAGCCTCCCCATTTTCTTAAAACAAGGTGTTTTTACTTTTTTTTAGAAATTCGTTTTTGCAGTCACCCTTTCAAAAGAGAGCATGATTCACTCTTTGGCTTAACTTCCTTCAAGAAAAAGACAACTTTAAATGTAAATTGTAAAAGCTTCGTCATGTCTTAATGTTTAAGTAACATGTCTACGAGCTACGTTGTGCTAAATTATACCATTTTAAGAATTTGTTGCTCTTAGGCAATTAGGGTGTAGAATTGGATTTATGAAATTGCGATCAATAATGGCGTGGTTTCTTGTCCGTGAATAATGACTTCATAAATCTTGTTTAGGGAAGCATGGTTGAACACTTTGTCACAAACCTTCATTTGTAAATCACATGTTTGTTGTATGTAACTGCTCATTACTGGTAGGTTCTAAATGTTTATTTAAAACATAAGCAAAGTACAAGTCGTTTTTATAGGTTGACAAAAGGTCCTTGTGTGAAGTTAGATTATAATTCCACCTGCGGAATGGTTCGTTGTAACCTCACATGATATTCAGCAGTTTCTCTTCATTTCTTATTGTGTGCAGCTTTGTGTCTCTAGAGGACCACATTTACTGTAATGTCTCCTCCCTGCATCAACTTTTGGTTGCACAGGGACATCAACTTTATTTGAGGACTCAGGTATTTTTCAGTAAGTAGTGCCTGGTGAGTGGGGGGATTCATGGGAAATTAGCCCCTCTCATGTAGATGGGGAATATTTCAAGCACGTGGCAAAGCTGAGATGGAGCACATATTTGTGTGTGAGATGTAGAGCAGAGAACACAGCGGTTGTGTTTGAATCCATGTCACAAGTCGTTGTGAGTCTAGCAGGCAGGCCTGCAGTCTAGGGTTTACACAACCTAAGGTGGTACAGGGGCCAGTGTGGCAGCCAGAATTAGGAAATATTGCTCTGTTTTTTTGTTATGTTAAACTGGGCAAAATAATCTAATTAGATGGGGGAGAGTGAATGACAATGGCCGCATTTGTTTAAGGGCCCTATGCAGCCACCTTTCAAGACCACTGTTCATTGACCACAATGGCATTAGGTTGTGCTCCTGTTCTCTTCTCTTTTTTCTGGCTCTGCAGTCAGCTCCTGTCCGTTCCACTCCATCTCCTCGCTTCACCGCCATGCTCCACCAATACTTAGAGGACTCAGAAACCTGCCCACAATCCTGACTACCCCAACATCCCCCTGTTCCTCCACTACCATCTGCCACCATCATCATCCTCAGCTCCTCCGCTCTTCATTTCTTCTCTACCCTGTTATTAGTCATTATTGCAGGAAAAAAGCTCATTTTTATGTATACATAAAAATATATATATATATATATATATATATATATATATATATATATATATATATATATATATATATATATATATATATATATAATGTGTATGTATATACATTTATTATACGTAATATGTAATATATTACATATATATATATATATATATATATATTATATATATATATATATATATATATAATGTGTATGTATATACATTTATTATACGTAATATGTAATATATTACATACATATATATATATATATATATATATATATATATATATATATATATATATATATATATATATATATATATATATATATGTGTGTGTGTGTGTGTGTGTGTGTGTGTGTGTGTGTGTGTGTGTGTGTGTGTGTGTGTGTGTGTGTAATAGCAGAAAATGGCCAGCCACTGGAGGTAAGCCACTGCATCCAAGAATGTCTCCCTACTTGGGTATTTTTCTAGTTCTTTTATCTGAATGTAGGGACTATCTTTAAATTAGCTTTCAGGCCATAACGCAAGCAAGAGCACTTACCTCTCACAATGTCGTCTCAGAGTCATCCAGCGTAATTCTTATGTTGCCCGGTGACCAGGCCTAATAATTATAGTAGATAATGCAAAAGGTAAAGAGAAAATAAAACATGTCTTTGTATAATGTAGCAAGCGGTTAAAACCCCAGATGAAATTGCGTCTTGAAGGGTATGCTACAATCAAGAGCAGGTTAGAAAAATGAATAAATAAGACATCACTAGAGAAGAGCCTATTTTGTAGTCTTTTGCTGGAATATTAGTGTGCAAATTGTCTCAAAACTAACCTCAGTATATGTAGTGCACTGTTAACGGCCCTCTACCCAATGAAGGTGTAATCATGCGTGGTAAAAACCAGACCCAAGTTACTAACCTAGGAGCAATCTTCTGTGCATTTAAGTGTCCTTTTTTGTTGCAAAGGTCATTCATAACTTGGTCGCACTGCTGATGTACAGTGAGAGATATTGATTGATTAATGCATTAAGTGCTCACAATCCATTAGGTTCTGTGAAAGGGACTGGAGAAAAGACTTCTCTCACTATGTATTTTCACCTCTCTGTTGTTCAAAGGGCATGTTCTTTTTTTTTGCTGGCAAATTTGAAGGGACAAAAGCCAGAATATCTGCCAAGAAATGCATTTTAAAACAACATTGGTTCTCATAAGTGTCATTTCAATTACTTGCATGCGCGCTTGACAAGGATTTGCTCTTACATTACCCTCATGCTCATCATGACCCAAAAAGATTACGTTGTTTATGGTTTTCACTGGCAGTAAAATGAGCACAGTTTAAGCAATTGAAATAGTCTTTCAAAGAAAGACAGATGCGTATTTTCAACATGCAGTTGCTTCACCAAAATTATGTTTTCTGCCACTTTGCATCGGTATCACACAGGATAGCATTTATTTAACTAGGCAATACAGACCTTAAGTCAAATCCAGTGTTGCCAAGGAATATTATTGTCAACTTTTCTATTTTTAACTGATTATGTTGATTCAATGATGGAGAGGACATAGAAATGTGTGTTCCCACAAAAACCCTTTGTCCCTTCTCGGCACAGTTCCCAGGCCCAATATGAGGAGGGACCTTGGTGAATTCTTACCTTACTACTTACTGTAGTGGCAGGAGACCTTTATCGCCTGTACCCTGAGCAGTGATGCTTGTGAGAGTCATTACCTTAGAAACATGGGCTGCATTAGGGATTCATAAGAGTGTGCCATCTCTGCACCTTTCATCTCTACTAGGGCCAGCTCCATTAGGATCTTTTATCTTTGTGCTGATGGCTGCTGTTGATAATGGGGCTGCCGAGAAATCCCAAAAAGTAAAGACTCAACTCTGACACTATCGGCCCTCCGTGTCTTCAAGTAGATGATTACTTCATTGTACAGTAGAGGATATGTACACACTGATCTGTGGCCTGGAAAGCAGCTTTTCTAGACTCGTTTTTTTTCTATTTGCCAATAGCCATTGCTCAAGGTTAGTCTTAAGTCTAACTTAAGTCTGATGATGATGATGATGATGATGATGATGATGATGATGATGATGATGATGATGATGATGATGATGATGATGATGATGATGATGATGATGATGATGATACAAACAAAAATAAATATAAAATTTTTTGTTTTTTTTGCCGTGCATGGTTTCAATTATGGTGCCTCTGCAACCTAATGACTGCAAAACCTTTATAAGGTTAAAGTTTCATAAAATATTGGTGTTATCCTGCTGAAGCCCTCATGAAAGTGCATTAATGATATCCCATGCCTCATTGAAAACTTTGCTTTTGGGCAGACAAACACAACTTCATAATAGTATAGTAATTCATGCAAACCAATGTTTTTCAAATGTTACAGTAATTATGAAAAATATTCATACTTTTCCCCTACATGGCCACAGCAGTGCAAATCACATTTCCAAAGCAAAGCGGGGAAGGAACACACTGAATAATCATTGTGTTTAATGCTTTGGTCATAATCTCAGGTTTTATGATGGTTTTCTAATGATTTTCTAATGATGTTAAATATTAGTAGAGAGTACAGCTATAATTTGAACACAGCGGTCGTTTTTTCAGTGCTCTATCGGCACACCCGATTGCAACTACAATGAATATTGCACGGGGAATGAGATTTAAGCGCCATCCCTTTTGGTGTTTTATTTTGCCGTCTCCCCGTGTGCCATAAATCCTCATTGCTGCGCTCTTGAAGCCTCCGCCCTTGCCTGCCTTCACCAGGTGGGAATACAATTAGGTGCAGGGGCCATTTCATTCAGTGCCACTGTCTGTCCACTGCAGTCATTCGTTTAAAAAAAAAAGAATGCTGTAGCTGTCTCATTGGGGAAATCAGTGGACTCCTGGGAAATACATATATTTATATACATATTTATATACATACATATATATATATATATATATATATATATATATATATATATATATATATATATATATATATATATATATATATATATATATATATATATATATATATATATATATATATATATATATATATATATAAACAGGAAAACCAGAGCGAGAAACGGGGAAGAAAACACTGAAAACATGAACACAAAGATGTGGAAAATCTAGTCTTTGTGAAAGGCGAAACAAACTTTGTTTTCGATGTGTGACGAAATTGAGCAAAATATGTATTGAAGACAATGGCTCTGTCTCCTTCCTGTGCATTTTCAATGAATTACACCTCTCCGCCCCCTACCCCCAGCTTTTTAATTAAATGGCTGCAGTTCCATCTCTCTATCCCTAGCTCCCCATTACAGAGGCTAGATAAGGGATTGCTATCTGTAGCATGTTAAGAAAGGCTGCTGGGCAGCCAAGCCTCATGAAATTTGTCACAAGATCTCATTTTCCTCATTGCCAGACGTGATGCTTATAATTGATGTGGAGGCAGCAGTAATTTATTGGCCGTCCGCAATTATCATCCCCTTCTAGCAGGGGGATGTGACTGCAATTTATAAGTGTGCGTGTGTGTTGTTGTGTGTCTTGGGTGGAGAGGGGAGGGGGGGTGACATTATATCGTATAAATTAACACAAAAACATGTTTCTACTTATTGCATGGTAAGTGACTGTGTGTGTGTGTTTGCTCCTTCAGAATGCAAATTAATTACTGGATCTACATCATAAACAACGTTGGGCCGCCGTGCAGCTCCCGTTTGTTCAGTTGAGGAACATAGACAGTCGTGCGTCAGCTGGACTTTCACACCCGGCCAGGCGGTGGAAAGACAACCCAAAAGCCTGGGAGGTGATTCGGGGGGAGGGGGTCACAGAGGGCAGGCTAGAGGGACAGAGGGGGGTATAGCTGCATCCCTTTGTCCACAGCTACTCCTTATGTCTTTAAGTTTTGTTTTCACATAGTAAAAAAAACAATGACCCTGAGGGGAAGATTGTCAATAATGTGGCCTTGAGGTACGGAGACCAGTGGCCTTAATGCAGTCATTTACTGCCGTCTTCCAGCAGAGCGAAGCATCCTTCCCCAACACTTTTGAGAGGCATATTTAGAAAAGAACGCGCACATTGTGTCTTGAGGCTATGACGAAACTGCACACTGTGAACAATCGAATAAAAACCTGCTCCAACCTTAATAGAAAGCTAAAATGGATAATGGTTTAAAGATGGTTATTTAAATTTCACATCTTTTAGATTATCTGAATATTCCTTAGCTGCTCATCCACTCTCAGAGTCAGAAATAAATCAATTTTCTTATTGGCAATTTTATCTCTGAAGGTACTAAAACCTGCATTTATTGACATATGAACATCATTGGAGGAACTGTTTCTAAAATATTGATGATTTTATTGTACTACATGGCTGAACAGGTTATGAAATGTAAACAGCTGCCAGTGTTGTCTGCAATACCCTAAATTAATTTTCCTGCAGCCAAATATTTTTTGTCTACACCAATAGGAGTTCAAAATCCATATCATACAATTCTTTCTGTTCTTCGCTAACGTCACAACTTAAGCCTCGCTCCACCATGTCTCATACTTTGAGACATGGCGCTCTTTGATACGCTCTGCTCTGAACACAAATAGCAGCTTTATTGGCGCACAGATTTTCCTGTTGCACAGCGGTGAGCTCCATGGTCAGAGTGGTTTGCTGTCATGTCATGTTCGGGGGAGAGAAAGTGGAGGAGGAGGGCTGTCACCAGCAGCCTCTCTGAGCATGCTCCGAAATGGAACCTGTTTTGTGTACCTGATCGCCTGTTGTGTGCAGTTGCCAAATTAGACTTTCAAATCAAGAAGCCAGTGGGAGACCGAGACTCTCGTCTTTTTTCTCCTTCCCTTTAATAATCATCCCTGTTTACTCTTCAGGGAGTCATCTGTATATTTTCTTTTTCTTAAATGTGCCCTCTAAGCAGGGAGAGGGTCTTTAATAAAGCAAGCAGGCAGTGTGCCATTCCAACATGTGAATTGCACAGGAGAGAATTGAGAAATGGAAGCAATAGAGGAACATCAGATGAGGGTGGGGCGGGGGCTGCTGCTGCACCCTTCATGCTATTATCTTTATGGCATAGCAAAACATGCTTCAGGCAATCAGCATGAAATTGTTAATTGCTCAGCCCACTTGTGTGCAGCTCAGGGGACGGGGGCCTTCTGGAGGTCCTGCACTGAACAAGCAATAGCTGTCCAACTAAGTGCCTGGCTGCACATCTGGTTTCAAACTCAAAATGTCCAACAAATGTGCGGCTCTCTGTCGCTCCTAATGAACTTTTCAGAATTTTAAATGGCCTTGACTGATGAGAATTTTGTGTTATCATCTTGCCCATATCTACATTTACTAAGCTTGTGGAGAAAAAAAAGGATACTTTTAGGCTTTTATCAGCATTTTTATTTCAGTGGGTTCAGGTGTTTTATTTCTGGTTATTACTGGCTTAATAAAATGCGATGGAATATGCTTAAAAAGCCACAGAAGTAATGAGGACTTACTGAAATACCACTCAGAATAAGAGAACCAAAACCCTGCTCCAAAAACTGGTATTTTTTTGACAGACATATGCAAGGTGCAGTTCCCTCTCCCCCCCTATGCCCTGTACTGTAGCTCACTTACTATTGAAGAGTAGCTCAGTGGAGGATGAGGAAGACATTCTTTCAAAATGAACACAACCCCTCCTGTTATATGCTCGGTCTGAACATAATGCCCTCCTCCTTGGCTATCAGTTTTTTTTCCTCCTGTTGGAAGAGCGGGAGAAAGAGCAAGGTTACACAGGGCGTCATATTAATGGGGCCTGTCATGCGCGTTGATCGTCTTAGGCGTGGAGGAGGATGAGCACTCAAAGGTGTTGTCTTCAAATAGGATTTCTGCAAGTGAAACATCCTCGTTGGGTGATATCCCCCTCCAAGCAGCCACTTTCTTATAGAATGATCTGTTATTAAGCAAATGAAGTGCTGCGGGCCCAACGGTAAATCCCTCCACTTTGTCATGGTGTGCTCTCAGTTATCACACCCCACTCTCTCATTCATTCCTGATGTTCTACCCATTTCACCATGTTATACCAGCCCGCCGAGCCTCGTATTTGAAGTCAGTCACCCCTTTTGAGCACGCATGGCACAGGAAGGATTTCAAGTTGTAATCAATGACTCCTTAAAAGGTGCATTGATCTTAAAAAGAGGCACAAAAAGGAAGTAAGGTTTTTTATTTCCCACTGAAAGAGACAAAGTAAAAAGTAGACCTGATTTAAATCACAGGGCCATATTCTGCCTCCACTTTTAGAATTGTGTTTTAATGTAACGGCTTACATGGCAAGACAATAAATCCGAGATTCACATGTTGAGGTTGCATTTATTTTAAATCATAATCTCTTCAAGTATACTAATTTAAGTCCATGAAATTACCCTTTATTCGCCTAAACTTTGAAATTTAAGTTGCTGTTGTTGCAGCACGTTAGTCAGATAGGTTGTTTTAGCCTTCATTTTTATTTGAACTCTTGGACTAATCTCTCTAGAGGAAAGTCGTAGCAATTTTCTGTCATTCATGCAAACTTTAGCTGGCAGTGCATTGGCCTAGACTAATGAAAAATGTCTTAGTTAACTTTTTTTTTGTTTAAGTGTACCTTTTGTCCTAACGCACTAAGATACACAATGGAAGAAAAAGAGGGGTGGTGGTAAGGGGGCAGGGTAAATGGGTGGAATGGCAACTGCTAGACAGGAATTGATTGCATTAATTGATATGCCAATATTTAAGCTTGTTACATCCACCATTGCTTAGGATGATAGCTAACAGGTCCAACTGATCAATGGAACCAATAAAACCTTGATCCATTAATGAGCAATGCAGTAATTAATGTTATCCCTAAAGCAATTACCTCAGGCGTTCCAGCCAGGTTATCTCTGTTACACTCGGAGCGTTTCTCCCATACAACCTCTTTAATGCAGCCTCTTCAGCTAACCTGGTTTTAAAGCCATCTGTCCCGGAGTCTTCACAGAAGCTAAATGAAAGTGATCCAGAGGCAATCAAACAAATTGGGACTACTTTTGAATATTTTCTTGAATCATATTGCATTTAAGTGCCACTACATTTTCAATCTAATCTCAGTGCTGAATCTCTGGATACATGTAGAAGTTCACTTTCTTTCCTAGTCCAACTCATCTTGTGTTTTTCTTAAATACGGGGATTTCAAGCTCCCGGATCTGAGACTTTATTATTTTTGTACGGATGCCTCTTCTTCATCATAGTCTCCTAAATCCCCATGGCCTCCTCCTTCATCTCCTGTAAAGTTATCTCTTCATGTTCAGAATTAGAGCAATGTTTCAAATGCCCCCCCCCCCCAACTGTTCAGGCAGCACAAAAGGTTAGTCAACAGAACAGATAATGGCATTACAATAAAAACAATTATTTGACTGTAACACTAGTACCATATAATTGCATCTCCATTATATTTTGTGCAGTTAAAAATGCCTACAGTGTGTGTAAATAGCCACAAAATCCTGCCGTCCTGACAATCACGACGAAAAGCGAGTTAAAGAATCAAGTATCAGACTACAGCTTTTCTTGAAAGACATGCTCTTCATAAACAAGTAGGCTTATGAATCAATGCTATTTTGTTTAAAAGCAGGAATTGTGTAATTCAGGTGACATTACTCTTCAACATATTAGTAAGTGTAAATTTTCTGGATTTTCCTACATCTTTATTGGGGAGGGATGAAAGATGAAGTATTAAATGACAAAGTCTGACTGTAAAAACCAGTGAACATGGAGTGACTGAAAATGGTGCTTTGTCCATATGTGTATATTGCAAATGCATTTACGATTTCAATATAGACTTTTAGAATATTTCTGTTTATAAATGCAATTAAACAAGCTATATTAAACTACAATTTATCGCTTCTGGCATTTTTAGCTCGACAACCTTTGAAAAATAATTCTAAGAACTGTGTTAGATGATGACTTATTAGTTTAGACAAGCCCTTTAGACCAAAATCCCGTTTATCTAATGGGTGTTGCAGAAGTGCAGAAAGATCCATCTGTCTCTCTGCCTATTATCCGGAGTCTTAATCGGGACTTACAGCTGGGCAGGCTAAATAAACAGTAAGTAAGTTGTCTTGGGTAGAGGAACGTCAATGCCTGCAACTTGCTCAAGCCTTTCCTCTCAATGGTTCTGTATTGACCCCTCAAGACCCCCGAGAATTCCCTAATTGAAAATTAATATTGAATCAATGCTGCGGGCCATTTGCATATTGATTATAAACATCCAGGAAGGCACCAAGTATGTCTGGGATCAATAGGGCCCTTCTGCAGCCAGCCGAGTGCACTACATCACATGGCAGCTGCCTGCTCCTGAGGTTAATGACTGCTGCTTGCTAAGAAGCTCTTGTCAGGTAGAATCCAGCTGCAGGGTCTTTTTTTTTGTTTTTTGTTTTGCCAAAGATGGCTGCAGGTGAACTGTGGAAGAGAAGGTATGCATTACGGGAAAGGAAGGGATTTATGGGCAGCTCCTTAAGTATTAGGCTACATTGAATCCAACTCTAACTCCTCATTAAATGTGTTACTGATTTTGGACCATCATAGTTGCTACCAGAGTTTATAGCCTCTTTTGTGCACTGTTGTGTGTATTGTTTTGACGTTGGTACCCTATTGTTGAACCCTGACCAGTCCATAAAACCAAACTCTGAAGTGTGTGTGTGTGTGTACGTGTGTGTTTTGACTGTATCTTTGTGTGTGCAAGTGTGCTTAGAAAGGTTAAGGAAAGCAGGCTGTTCGAAGATAAAGCCAACTATTTCCAGCCCCTGGGGGGAGAAAAACAATATTAGTGAGATCAAAAAGGCCCTTTTAATTTGAAATGAAACTTTAACAATATTACAAGATAAAGGAGACCCAGAATCCTTTACTTCTAGGCCCAGATTAAGATTCAACACATACATTCCTCTCGCAAACTCTTCATAATAGTTTCCACGTGTTAAAAAGATGTCAAGATGTGGGTGCCAGAGAGAAGCGATGGCAGAAGAGTAAAAAAAACAGTTAGATAAAAGCAAAGGAAAAGGAAGAAAGGGGATCTCCTATCCACCTTCAGTGGAAACTTAAGCAGTGATTCCCAGCCACCCCAGACTGGCTGGTGTAGTGGCAGTATTGAAGACTGGTTAAACTAATGGAGTTCTCACAAACTGGGAGACTCTCTGAACCCACAGGAGATGGCAGACCTGGTGTAAAGCACATGTGAAAGAGGCGCAAGTCTATGAAAGACAAGGTCTTGAATTAATGCTTCTGTGTGGTTTATGTCCACTTTCCCCTTGTCATGGCCCCCACCCCATACTCTATACGGAGAGCTGGGATACGGGAGCCAAGAATGGAGTGCAGAGCCCAGAAAACCAGGCTGCATCTGATTGCTTCATTACTGGTTCTTTCATTGACTTTGTTGCACTGAACTGATGAACTGAGGCTGTGGACAAGAGTACATAATGGGAAGAAATGAATTCTTATCACAGCCTTCTCAGGAGGCCACCGGGCCTGGCTTGAGCCAACAGAAGCCATGGCTGCATGAAGAGGAGGGGGTCAGATCTGTGCCTGTTTATGAGTTGCAGGCAGGATGGAGACTGCAGACATGATGGAGCGTTAGGATGTTGGATCAGTACACAAAAGGAAGAACCACAAATCCAGAGAGAGCCATATTATTATAGGCAGCATGTTTTAATGATTAGTTTGGTGATTAGTGTTTGCTTTCTCCTGGTAACTGACACCCTCAGCATAACATTTTTTCAATTGTTTACTAAAGCAGTCCTCAAGAGGCAGACCTCTGCTAGTTAAAGTCCCTGCTTTAGGCCCCATAGCTGCACCCAAACACCAACCACTGAGATGAATAATTAATTCTGTACCTTATTTGGCTCTAACCCCCAAGTCTCCAACCTTTGGCTAATGAGTGAGAAGAGTCTTCTGCAGCAAGAACAATATCAGCACCCATTACAAAAACAGCAGCAACACTAACAACCACACATGCGTAGCCTACAAGATACGAAATACAAGATGTGGTATAACACAATAACAATTAAGCAGCAGGCTGCCTCTCCACAGGGGAGAGGTTTTTAATCCCTAACCATGTCTCAGGGAGGGCAGGGACTCCACAACTTGGACACCTTCATTTCCATAACTGTATGCACAGTCAGCATTAAACGGAAGGGGAGGACGGTAGGGAAATCCAGTGTTTTACAAATGCTGCACTTGTGATCTTTAGACCATTAATAACTTCAACTAACACTTAAAGTCACCTTAAATTATGTTAGGTTGTATCATCATAATGTTCAGCAAACATGCATAAATCAGGACGTCGTTGAGCTGGCTGATGGCCGATCAGGTGACGCGCCTTTCTGCTGGCGTGCCCTGCTCTCTCCTCTTTATCCCTGCTGCCATCAAGTCCCACCACCATTCATACCTGTTCACTCAGCACAAAATGGATGCTGCAAAGCCATTTAATTGGCCTCTACTTGAGGATTTCAAGGACATGCGAAATGCCTCTTTAATATCTGCTGCTCCACCAAGCTGTTCTTGACTGCGTTTTGGAGGAACAAACCTATTGTCAGTGATTGTCAGTCTTGTATGTTGTTGATATATCATGGTGTGTCTTATTGCTCATCCTAATGCCTTTGTTTATGAAATGTGGCATACAAATACAATTGTGGTGCCTAAAGAACCTTTGAGCTCTGTGCTTGCCATTGGGCCTTTTATTTTGTTTCTTTAATACCAGAACTGTATCAGACACTCCCAGTGATTTTGGTCATTTTAGAACAGCTGGCCCATGTTTTAGCCACATCATCACTTCTTTTTTTTCCTCTTCTCGTTCCTGTCGCGTCTTCCCTCTCCTGTGGCTGAGCCAAAGATAACTGGGTAGCGGCGTTTGACTGTAATCACTTCAAGCCTCCTTCTCTGGAGAGCGGCACACCGGGCAGCACAGTTCCACCCCTCCAGGAGCTTTCAGCCCACTTTCTCAATTTGATGGCATGTTCATGAAAAATCAGACCAAGCGAAGTTTGCTGCATGCATGTAATGCACAAGTGCACCAGTTTAGACTGAGCAGACTTTTATTCAGATTAACAAACCTGAAACACTGATGAAGTGTTTCAACTGAAGAGACAGTGGCTGCAGTTGTACGAATAAACTCAGCAGTGAAAAACAACCCCTCCAGAGTGAACTGTGTGTGCCCTGTCATGTTGCATTGTCAGACATTTGTAGTCAGAGGAAATTTGAAAGCATAAAGCGTGCTGATTACGCTCAGTTTACAATAAGCTGGACATACAGTACATGTACCAGAGGATACGAGGATTTTGATGCTTGCATTGGTGTTGTTTCTCCCATCCTCTGGCTCGGAGTTTGTTTTTTTAATTAATGCTTTAAGGTGGTGCGTAATCGAATAAATAAATAAATAGCACTGGCAGAATTATGTGATAATAATTTAATACATCAAAAGGGAATAAAGCAGTAGCTAATTGTGTGAGATGAGGTTCTTTCATTGGGCTTTTGCGAAGAAATTTCATTATATGCATCACGGGCCATACCGCCAGATGAAATCTAGTTTAAAAAAAAAAGTGCAAATAAGGAAAAGTATTTATTCAGAAAAAAACCCCCAAAACATCTGAGTAATAACGCTGCATCTGAAAAGACTTCTTGATGCGATTTTATCTTGCGTTCATATGCTCTTTACAAAAAGAACAAAGGTCTGCCAACAGTTAATTCTTCTTTTTTGAGGGTTTTTATATTCTTATTGCCCTTTAATGTCAGGTTTTGTGATATATGCAATTGTTACAAATACATGAACGTTTTACCTTCTTTTTTGGTAAAATGATTGGTTTTGTTTGTTTGTTTTTATTTACACATAATATTCCTCACATCACATGTATACATATTCCATACCTAATGTTACAATAAACATGGACTTGTTTAAATGCATTTTCCATAATTGCACTACAAGGTTAGTTGATTATTTTGTACATAATTACAGTGGAAAACAACCTGCCTATTAAGCATTTAATGGCAGTAATACAGAAAGCAATTACCATTACTTTGCTGCTCACAGTGAAAATAAAGATTTCCTAAATTAAAAGGACCCTCAGACTACAACTCAGACCATTTTTGTTGGATCCCGTACAGACGTCTAGTTGTACGTCGTTTGTAAGGGACTAAATGCTGATCAGTTAGGAAGGCCTTTACAAGCTCAGTCCTAAGTGTGTGTTTTTGGGCTGCTCTGCTGCCAGGGAGTCTGATAGCTCTTGAATTATTTATCTATCGGGCTGCTGGACGGTAGTCACGGCGACCCAGGCCCCATAGTGGTTGTCTGGCGACATCTCCCTTCACCAGCAGCCATTAACAGACAGGGGTAGGAGTGTTAATGAGCAGGGGCTAGCGTGTGCACGGGACCACAGTTTTCTAACCTTCCAACTTTTTTTTAATACGCGAGGCCGCCATGCTGAGTAAAAGTATAGCGAAGATTTATCAAGATCTGAGTTTAGAACTTTTTTAATTAGGTCAATAGAAAAAAAAAGAGGTTTGAAAAAGAAAAAGATTGAGGAAGAAAGATAGAAACAACCACCCGTTTTCCTATTAAGGGAAAATGTCAAGCGCGGTGGTGAGGCAATAGTCTGTGTGCATCCCTTTGTTGTCCTCCCTGACATTGAAGGCTAATTTTTCATGGTTATTTGAACTGGAAAATGAAAGAGAGGTTTGTGATTATTTCCTATAAATGACAACACAATCGCATTACGCTTCAGTACAAACACAGAGAGGATATTGCCTTTTCATATTTCATGTGAAAGTAATGGATGGGCTATGCAAAGAGGAACAGAAAGAAAGACAAATGGTAAAAGAAAGCTCCCTATGTCTGATTTGTATTAGAAACTGACTGGATAGAGCCAGTGAGGTTTTTTTTTTTTCCCCCAATAAGTGGTTGCACTCTCATGGATGTTTTAAAGTGCTTGTGCAGTGTAATCATTGGATTTCTTTAGCAATTAGCCATGAACAACCAGCCAGGTGGTAGTTAGGGGAAAAGTTACTCTGCACATCCACCACAGTGACTGAGAGAAAACTATTTATCCATAGTAATGCATCCCTGCACACAATCTCCATCCATAAATGTACAGCTGAATGATGTAATAAATAGAAATAGGTGTAATAAATAAATGAAAACGATAAAACACTGGCACACCATCCTCCACCTTTCCTCTCTTCTAACCTGAAACATCTGAACGTAGCAGGCCGCTCAACCTTCAAGAGCAAACACACATCAGTGCTACCTTTTTTATATTTGTAATGAAATTGATTTGCAAAATTGGCATTCATAACCTCGTTGGATTCTGTTTTATCTCCAAGTACGCTTTCATAAACAAACAGACGGTCAAGCTCGGTGTTTTGGATGGAAACAGGGAGGCAGTATGACCATAGAGGAGGATGGCAAAACAGCATACTCTGGAGCGGCGTGCTGAGAAATGTGTTGCTATACTTTAAGTTTCAAAGTAGGTGGGTGGATGGGTGGTGGGGGGGTTGTCTGCCTCCAGGACTCAAGTAAATAGGACTCATGTGGGAGCTATGAACTGGACTTCTAGCACACGCAGAGGTAGGGGCTACATACATCCAACCACGGTGAGATTGATTTTCTGAGCTAATACCTGCACAGAACAGTCTACAGGCAGATGGAAGCACTACAAAGATATGCAAATGGTACATTCGATAAATCGACAGACAGAGATCTTTTTCAGACGCTTCACTGTACTGGTCCAGCATGACCTAAAAGGAGAGATAAACAGATAAGTACCTCTTAATGGACACAGACGCACACGAGTGTGCACACTTATACAAACATACAAGCACCTGCAGGTTACCTGCTAGACCTCGGATCAATAATTTCAAGTTAAGCAGAAGTGTTTCTAATAAAGCACATAAAAAAGAAAAACGTGCTGTGAACATTCAGAATTACGCTTCAATACAGAAAAAGCTATTTTAAAGTGGTACGTTGTATCCTTAACTTTCAAGGTTATTCTTAAAAATAATAATAATAAAAATCTGCAATATCTTGTGTGCAATTGAATACAAAGTGTGGCTATAGTCTTATTCAGTGAACTTATTAGTTAGAAATGAAACAAAAGCTGCTTGGTGTATGTCATATATAATAGATGTGGGTTGTCTTGTTAAGCCCAGCAGGCTGTATATGGCTGCGTCTCTGTGGAGAGAAGCTCTGAAGCTCACTGTACCTGGTAATTAAAGAGAGTTTGTGGAAAAGCCAAACATCAGGAGAGATGAGCTATGAGCAAAAGAGCTGTGACAGTTTCAGGTTATGTGATTTTTGTGTCCCTTTTTGCCAAATGAAAAATCAATATATTTTCCGGGTTATACATATTCAGAGTGTCCACTGTGCTTCCGCCCTGATGGAGAGAGGGGTCGGGGACTGTGGGCTAGAGTGCGGGGGTGGGGGGAGTCGCCTGTTCGCCTGTCATAGCTGTACCATCACATTTTCCGACCCACTGGTGAATATTTCAGAGTTGATGTGATTGCCCTTCATGACAGCGGTGATGCTTTTTTTTTTCCTGTCTTTTTTTTCAGTCACTCCTCCCCAACGCTCACCCACCCCAGTTCTGTTTGGTTCCTTTTGAATAGCCGCATATAGGTGAAGGCATTGTAGTATGAGCTTGAAGAGACAAGATGCATTAATGAAAAAAAAAAGGTTGATTTAAAAGCAGACAGCAGTGGGAGACGATAAGCATAAATGCATGGGGTGGGGAGTTCACTGACAGAGAGGCGAGCGACTCTTTGTGCAGGACAGTGTCCCTCAGGCAGAGTAGATGGGACAGTATTGCCTAGTGATTCTTTTGCCCCCTATTCAGGCTTTTAAACCCCGAGTCCCAGCAGGGAAAAGTACAGCCTGCATCTTCCAATGTGGACATAATATGTGTTAGTTAGAGCCATCATCTTGGGCATTCAAGGAAGTCAGCGTGTTGTGTGTGAGTGGGTGTTTATGCGCGCGCGCGTGTGTGTGTGTGTGTGTGTGTGTGTGTGTGTGTGTGTGTGTGTGTGTGTGTGTGTGTGTGTGTGTGTGTGTATGTCAGATGGGGCACAAGAGTGAGCAGTCCCTGAATGCTCAGTCCCATTGTAGCCACATTAACCTAGTTCCTCCTCTCCTCCATCACTTAAGTCAAACACAAAGAGAAAAGAACTGGAGCAGCTCTTACTTTATCTGCTTTATTTGTAATGTATCTAAACATGCCATTATCATGAGAAGTATTTCTAATTACCGTGATTTCCCACGAGGTATCACATTAGGGAAAATATTTAATACATTAATCGTACTCAGTAACACTTTCTAATTTGCTAAGTATCAAGAGCATAAAAAGTTGTGAAATTAGCCACTTCTTGTGCATTTTTTGTGCCTTTTTTCATGTCCCAGAGTACTACTGAAAAACACAGTGACTCTTTGTGACCTAAATACACCGAGCATCCTTTAAAAGGACTACATTGACTCTGAAATGCAAGAGGGATCAAATTAAGTGTTGTGTAGAGGACCTTTGGGCTGGTGTGATGAGCAGGCACCACTGGGAAAAGAGTAGAGCGCTGGAGGAGGGGTTGCTGCGTGATGCTTCAAAAGCAGTGGGAGCTATCGCTGCTGTTTGTGATTAACTTGGTGTTTAAAGTTTTTTTTCCTCCACTTATTAGCGCCCTACCCCTGTAGCCCTCCTCCTCCTCCTCTTCATGCGCTACCCAGGTTCCTCCTGCCCTCAGCCCCTTGGAGACACAAAGTATTCATTCACATTTAGATCCTGAGGTCACAGCAGGGCCAGCAGGGAGAGGCCTGCGAGTCCCCCCGCAGACAGGTCAGGAATCTAACACGTAACTCCAACCAGCAGCGCTGAAGTAGCTTAGTCTTCTTCCCTTTCAACATGCAAAAGTGTGTGGGAGAGAGAGAATGAGGGCATGCGTGAGAAAGGAAGAGCGCAGATACAAACAGACTTTCATTTTGTGTGCACAATGAAGTGCTAGCGTTAGTTCTCACGTGATTCTGTGTCTTGCTACACTTTCATTTGTTTGATAAATGATTGCTTGCCTTTGTAAATGTATGACGTAACTGAGGTCTGTGTGTCTGAACGTACTTTCAGTTTCATTCACATCAGTATGTGTATTGTGCAAATTCTTTCATCATTTTAATTATTTCTCTAAACACAACAGCGCGTGAGCATTATAATCTAGCTTTGTGTATAGTGCAGTGGCACATATTGTTTCTGATAGCACCATGTAGTGGTTTATTGAATTTATTGGATTGTCGCTGGCCTGGTGGAGGGCATGTTTTGCTCAGTTGCAGTTTTGTCAGGTGTGGCTTTTCAGGACGTGAGGAGAGAGCTTCTGTGAATATGCATGTTTTGGGGAGGATGACAAAGACTGGGAGTGTTTTCCTCTACGTTGTGCTTTTTTGTCCTTTATATATATTTTTAGGCTGGAGGGTGTCTCACGTATGGGATGCTGGGGTGCTGATACGAGGAGCAGACAATGCATGAAAGCCCTCAGCATGGGTCCCGTGTCTCATTGTCCCATGGTGCCCTCCTGTCACTTTCATTCTGCACCCTCTAGTCCAGAGTCAAGCCAACTTTGATATAACGAAGGGGTGCAAAAGATGATTGGGGGGGGTGGGGGGGTGGAGTCTGTGAAGTGTGAAATAAGATTGCTTTTTATCCGACAGCGCAGTGCCAAAAGAAAAGGAAGCTGTCTGACCTGGGATAAAGCAGGGGGAGCACACCTCTCTGATTTACAGTGCGATCATGTGACACCTGGTTAAAAATGATAACAACAGCCCCAGTAATGATAATGAGAGTAATAAGAGCTTAGACACAGAGCTCCACACAAGAGCGCAGAGCTCCCAGTAAGAGTCCAGGAGAGAGAGGAGCTCAGCTTGTTCCTGGAGAACTTCTCCAGGATGTAACAAAAAGCCAAGCTCGACAGCGGTGTCTTTGACTGACACGCTGTATGTGCAGCGAAATCGAGCAGACTGTTTGTGGAACCGCAGCCATTCTCAGGTAGGACAGAAATTTTGTACTTTAAGACAGGCAGTTACCATCACAGCAGTATGTTCGGCTGAGGCCGAGGATGGAGGAGGAGTCTGACCAAGTGAAAGATATCTAGAGTGACTATTATTACTTGCCGCTGCTTTGCTCTACAGTCTGGGAAGGAATACTGGAAAGAGCTGTGGTTACCATCAATTATTTATTATACCGTTTGTGCTTGTCAGTCTGATTAGCATTAGTGTAATCACTGCACTTCAGGGGAAAGGAAGACTGCTCTCTCTCATCTGAAGGTAATCTTGCCATTTTCGGTGTCTCATCTTCACTGGACGGCTCTTGCATAGCATCTGCTTTTGTCATCTCCACATATTTCTTCCCTTTACCCCTTCCCCGTGTGTTTCTGTCTGATGCTGCTCGGGCCCCCTTCCCCCCGCACCTCATTAATGCGTGTGAGCAAGTTGCTCTCTCCCAGCTTGTATAGAGTGACACCTATGGGTCTGATTGAGCCTTTGCATTCACTCGCAAAACTCACGAGGGGAAGACCGCTAAGCGCCAAGATGGTGCATGACTGACTGTGTCTCTGTGTGTGTCTGTCTGGGAGATACTGGAAAAGAGAGCACATGAACTGTCCCCAATGAATGACTGGCAAAGCTGAGCTGATATTTATATGCTCAGAACAGATGAGTTTAATCTCTGTGTCGGCAATGGGCTTATTCAGCTTGCATGATTAGATTAATGGAACTGTTTCATATCATTGTATTAGGATGGTTAATGAAGACAATTAATTAGAAGACAACCTTGAGGCTATTGTCCTTTACATCTTTCAAATTTGGGTTAGAAATGGCCTGCTGCCGTGGCTGTGAGTGTTTCCTGTAATCTATTTTCAGAGTTAATCTATGGCTACAGTTTAGTGTCTCTTCCATTTGCATCCTACTCTTAGGCCACTCGTGACCTTTCATTAATTATAGTCAGCCCAGCTTTAATCATTCTGTAATACTATTGTAGATGAGACGAGAAATGGGCAAAGCTATTTGCCACTTAAGGATGTAGCGGTGCTCCTGGAATTATACGTCTGCATTTCTGCATAAATTATGCATGGTTCTCAGTGTTGTGTGTGTTTAAAATGCCATACATGTTGATTAAACATCTTGATAAAGAAGTGTACAAATCCTGGGGGTGGGGGGGGTATTGGTTCAAACATGTTCATGTAAAGTGTGTGTGGCAGATCTCAGGCGTGGGTATAAAGAAGCTGAGAAGCTTTAAAATGTTGGCTGCCTATCAGTGTAACGTTTTAAGCACTAAGTGTGTATTAATGTGTAGGTGGGGAATTAGTCTCACTACATGTGTCACATAGCTAAGAAATGACACCTTGCCCCATTTTTAAAGGTGAAGAAAAATTTACCTGGGGATTATTTTGTAATCTGAGCACCTGTGCAGTGGTACAGCATCCTAATTCTTGCACCGTTGTGGAGATTTATGCAGACAGGAGTTAGATGAGATTTTGGCACTCGGAAGCAGATCTCTGGTTTTTGTGGGAATGCTCAGGATGTGCCTCACCAGCCCAGGATGGGCTGTGCTGGATGGGATTCATAGGTTGCCATAGAAACATAATAGAAACGCGGCGAAAAATAAAATAATAAAATATGTTCATATGTGGGATTTAGGAAAAACTAACATATGCTTTCGACTCCGAGGAACCCATGCCTTTTCAATTATCTTTCTTTAAACATCGGATCGTGGCTTTGACTTTTACCAGTCACATGTGACAAAATCCATACAGCTATCACTCTGCTCAGACAGGTGTTTCCTCCTGCAACTGGCTCTGAAAGCAGGAAATGGAGGGTTTTGCCCCTCCCAGGCTACAAATACAAAGTATTTCTCAATTCCATCGCAATCATTTTTTTTCTCTCTGAAACAAAACAGTTAGTGTTCATCAGAATTGTTTTGTATCTCTCGTGGGCATTAAGTCGGCCTTAAAGCATAAACATTGGGGGAAAAAAATAGCAAAATACCATTTCACTTTTAATTAAGTCACTTAAAAGAAGACACACTTGCAGCAGATAATAAAACATGAAATTAATGAAAAATAATTTCATTAAATGCATTTTTCATTAACACATTGGAATTATATGTAGAAAGTATTTCTACTGAGACGGTTCTGATTTTTCTTTTGCTCAGAATAACTATACAGACAGGTGTGACAACATCCAGCAAGCTCACATGTCTGATTTCCTACATTCATCGATGTTTACGACACACACTTGAGACTGAGAATATGATGAATATGGCTGTATTCAACCTCTCACAACTGAGGAGATAAACAGTCCAGGATGAGGGATAATGTGACGTGATAAAAAGTGGTTTTGGCTCTGGGTAGTCATGTGATGAGCTAAGGCTGGATGTGTGATGACCGTAGGGCTGAATACTTGAACAGGATATTTCAGTAGCTGTTGTAGCTTTGTCAATATATCAATAGCTCATAGAGTAGGCCAAAGCATGAAAGCATTTTCAAAAGAGCATTTAAGTACATTTGCTGAGAATTAGCTGACTTGTGTAATAACTGATAGAGACTATTGACTGCGGCTTAGTTTACTGTTGTCAAATCAATCCTTTCACATGCAAGTCTCACTACTTTTAAACAAACTTAACAGGCAGAAGGGATGTTCAAGGGGCACTGGAGGGAAATAAACAAGATTGATGCCCTTTTTATTATTTGTTTTTGTTATCTTTTCCTCTGTGTGTTACTTACAAATGGCGTTATTGGATATCCATTGTTTGGACTTCGATGCTCCTAAATGGCCTGATATATCGAGCTGAGGCTTTTAAGGTGGTTACAGGGGATTTCTGTCTTTGACTTGGCATAAAAATAAAATGAATTGTGGCTCTGAACATTTTAAATTATTTATGATTTTTTTTTCACAATAGGATAACAGAAGTAAAATGGGGTTTGTATTGGTAAGTCATCTAGCAGATTGCGGTGGGGGACAGTAAAATGTGTGCATGTAGTGAGAGTGAGAGAGTGGGTGTAATATAAGGTCTTTTGCTTGAAGGATACTGCTCATACAATCATTTTTCCATCTGCCCACTTCAGCCCACATCTGTGCTTTTTTTTCTCCCTATAGATATATGTCCATATTAAATGGGGGGGGGGGGGGGGCTTGTGTCATGGTTTTAATACAGTTCAAGATTTTTGTTTCCTTTGTATTTTGCCACAATTTCTCTGATTTTATAATTGAGCTCCAAAATCATTTCAGAGCGAAGATCACACGGCACAGGACAGAGAGCAGAAAGCAGATTCTGCCCTCTTTGTCTGCTGGCGTTACAACGGTGTGTCAGCAAATGTAATTGTTGCGAGCTCCTATAGGAAAAACCGCTGCCGTCCCTTTAAGTGCTTCCACCAATTCTGATGGCGTGGTGATTTACATATCTCGTTCTCCCTCCCCCTTCAGGAGAGCTGAGCGAGGATGTGGAGGCTGCTAGTGAGACCACCACAGACCAGGAGGACCAAACCAAAGACAGAGAAAGTGGGGGGGAGAAGGAGCTCACCAAAGGGACAGGTAAGCCCAATATTTCCACACATTGCCGTTCAAGGGATTTGTATGGCCCCAAAGCCGGTTGGTGATCAACAGCAGGCCTTTTGTGTAAATAAATTAAACATATTTTAACAAAATATGAATAGTCTTTTAGGCAGTCAACACACTCTAAAAACTCCCTCATCTACTTTTCAAATACTATATTTTCACCCTGCATGCTTCCATGTTTCCAGGACTGTGAAGTCAAGGCCAACTGTCAATTTAGGTAATATGTTCATGTGACATGTGACCCCTGTTTTGTCTTTGCTCAATAGGTGAGCAGGCCTGTATGTGCAACTCCAGCGAGCCACAGGCAGGCTCTTCTAAAGTCAAACAGGAGTACACAGCCCGCACATGTGTTTCATGTTGTCAGATGAGGAGAGGTGTTTCTGGCCCTCCTTTCATGACAGGTGGAGGCGGTGAACCTTAGGCAGGGGGCAGGCCTCAGTGTGAGGGGAGGAGCTTTAGGCCTAAAACTCTGATCGAGCAGGCTGCTTTCACAAACATTGGTGTACTTGTTTTATTTACATTTTTACACTGTTGCTCTTTGCTGATATTCTTTTACAGTTTGGACGACTTAGGATGATGATTATATCACATAGTGAGCAAAAGTGTTTGAGTTTTGTGTGACAAGGAGATGTTTGCAAGGCTGTATAACAGAATAAAAGAGACTATAGCTACATTTTAAAATGGTTTTTCCCACTTCATACTACACAGAGTATGTGCAGCATTGTGTCTGATTACACATGTGAAGCCTTTTTTACTGATTACAGTCAGATTTTTAAAAATATAGGGTTATATTTCACTTTTACATGCACAGTTTACAGGGTACACATTTTGTAGAAAAACAGTGGTGGCAGTTAAGATATCTTTTTGAGCAGAAGCGATTTCTTATAATGACACTTCAACAGTAACGGGATGCATTTCACTTAACTAACTTCTTCACGTGTTACTGCAGGATGTTTTGATTTACACTTGTCAGGTTAAAAGCTGGAAAACAATTCAAACCTTTAGCATACCTAAGTTTTTCTAAAGTATAGCATGAAAAAAAAAACTTCATCACAGTGTTTGAAGCCCAGCCTTTGTAAAATGTCTTTGATATTCGAACTTCTATTTTAAATGAGGCTGAGTTGTTTGTGCTCTTTGAAAGGGCGACACTCCTCTTTGATGGAAGAAATAATGATATGGATGCCTGACTGAATATGGCTAAAAGTATGTTTTAGCACATCAAAATAAAGCACTTTAAAAAGCATTAAAATGAGCTGGCCGATTAATAATTCACTCATACCTGTGGTGCACAGGAAGACGACTCCTCGCATTAGGATTCCTCCTTTTTGAAAGGCATGCAATTTGATACAAGCATATTCAGTTCCTTTCCTCCCCTCTGTCAGTCGCTAATCACCAAATAAGTGTGTTTCTGTGTTTTCACAAAGGAAATATGTGCTTGCATATGAAAAATTTACAGCTTCCCAGCAGCTTATTAGAAACGCTTAGTTAAAAATAGCATTGCATTAGGGAACCAGGTCTGAGGTTCTGTTTGATGTCAGTGGAAACGTGGGTGGGTGTATGATGGTGTGGTGGGTTCAAGGCTGTGTTGTCAGCGAAATGTAGACAACTGTAGTTTAATAGAAGGGTCTTTTTTGTGCTTCAAACTTCCTGTGATTGATGAATACAATGCCCATTCAGAACAAGATCATGAAACTCATATTTTTGGGGAGAAGCAAGGAAGTCCTCACATGGCATTAAACAGGATTATTCGTTTGAGCTGGTGATTGTTTAAAAGTGTTGCACAGGAGGCCCGCAGATGGAATGTTTGTTAAAATATGGTGTATGAGTCTTGGCCAACCTGTTATGTCTGAAGTTGCTGAGCCTCCTGTCTGAGACTGAGCTGTTTCTAAAGTCGATCATTAGAATTACTGAAGTACTTCTTCTCATCGTTGTCATGTAGCTGTTGGAACAGAGCAGAACATTGTTCCCTTACAAATGACAATCACTGTCAGACAGACGGCATTAGCGAGCACAGAAAAAAGGCTTCTTCCTTTTTAAAGCCACTGTCAATCTTATTTTCTCTTTCTTGTTCCAAGAAGAAGCAGCTCCTCACTATTCATTAAAATCATTTAGATGTACATCAGAAGCCTTTGTAAAATACATATGTATTTGGCTTGTCATTTCTTGAGAGATGCCTTCATTATTCTCATGTTGTTTTCCTGATTTATTTATTTATCTCAGTGATAACACATTGAAGCATGTTTTGAGGGATGCAAATGTTTGCAAATGTCATATGCTGGAAAATACTGCACACAGTATCCGGTGCAACTTTTTATGAATACTAAATACATTTTCATAAGTGTATTCCTATTGCAAACAGAAGAGTGGTATACATTTAAAGGTAATTACAAATGGAACATTGTACATTTAATGTATTTCGGCTCTGATGTTCATCTCAGCAGTGGCTGCAACTGAATCATCCGTCATGATTAGTAATTCAAAGGGTCATTTTTGATAGTCGGTATGAAATATGTATGACTGGATAGCCACGAGTCTCATTTCTCTCCCCTCGTACTTTCTCCACCTACAGTAGCTGAGAGTAACTGGGTAAAAGAGAAAGGCTTCGGAATATGAACAAGATCCTTCATTAAAGCAGGTGCTGGATGTATGCAGGTGTTGAATGTATAGAATGCAGTAGTGCAGCAAGACCGGTGGGAAGGGAGAGTAGGACTAAGAGGAACATGGCTGGAACGATGGGATTGCTAATATGCCTGTAAATTTGGACACAATGTGATTTTACACATTTAACATAAATGTACAGAAAAAGTTTGACCGAAGGGAGGGTAGTTTTTCATGGTCGCACATTCAACATTTCTAGGGTTCAGTAGAAATTTAAAATGATTTTCATGTCCTTCCTAATATCCAATTAATGCCACAAGGAGGGAAGTGGTGGATGCAAGGACAGAAAAATGTAGATATCATCCTAGGTCATTCACATTCTCAGATCCACATCACCCCAGGTATTAGATAGACTTGTAAGTAAATTAATTCCATATCCAATACATATAAATACATATTCAGTGTCTTTTCCACATTTTGTATGGCACATTTTAAAAATAGGGATGAGTTAATGATCATTTTAAAAATGTCCATATGCCTGGTGAAGCACAGACGGCTGTGCATGCCACCTGTTTTTAAAAACTGTTTTTAACAGTGAAGTCAATTATGCATGTGTTTTCCAAATTAAGTCTCTTTTACTGTTTTGAGGCTAACAGTAAAAGTGTATTTTAATATAGTTTTTTGAGCACCAATTAAGTGTGACACGCAGTATTCGATTAGCTGTAAGGAACAGTCGATACGCTGCCTGGCTACAAATATTTAAGGTATGTTCCTGCTACGTCACTACACACAGGCTCTGACAAATTACAAAACAATAACATTCAAACTGATACTATAAAGTTAGGAGAACTCTAACATATTTCCTGCTCACATCCAAATCAATGTTTGACATATTTACTTGAACATATGTATTTAATCTTGGTATTTAAGTAAAATTTCTCTATGAACTATTTTCAGTCAAAGGTTGACACCAAACCTGAGAAACTGTTCAAATGAACAGAGAGCCGCTACACAAGAATACAATCTCACGGACTCTGGGTGTGAGTGCGACTTTTTGACTCCACAAATGTACCTGCGTTTGTGCTGATGTGCTTCAGTGAGAACATGTGTGTACCCAGGTGTTTTGTACCTAATAGAAGCAGATGTGTTGTGCACTGGGGCTGCTGCGTGTAATCTGTATAATGAACATGATGATTAGCATCCCCTAGACGCATGGCTAAGGCATTGCAGTCGGCTTTCTTTTTTTTTTTTATTGTGCTCCACTTCATCCTGTCGGTCTTCTGCCGTCGCTCCTCAGAAACACGTAGCCTACCAGAGAACAAACGGATTGTTCTCCATATGACAGTGCAGATGTGCACTTTCAGTTTTAGCTCTGCACCAAGCTGAAAATTGGATGCCCATGCTTAGTTATAATAAAATTATTCAAGTTTATGTTATTGTCGCTTTGAGCGGTGGGACATTTAGTTGCAGTTCTGATTTGTTATTGCTTTTAAACACTAAGCAGAGTGAGAATCCCGGAGACGGAGCAGTGAAGATGTTTATTCATGTCACGTCCTTTCAGTGTTTGTCATCCCTCAAATTATAATTCCTTTTGTCTTTGAAGATAATAGGCCATAAATTGTCCTTGTTTGTAAGGGCCCCTCCCTGAAAGCTGAGTATTTATGAGTTTTACCACAGGGTTTCTAACAGCCAAGCACAAGAGCTACAGCTGTGTCCTGCAAAGGTGAATAACTTGTCATCCTGTTGTTCACGGCAGCCTTTAGATTAATTACAACTGTGCTAACTGATGTCTTCTCTCAATTTAGGATGCACAAGTCACAATTTCCCCTCCAATATCCACTGTGGTGTGTTTTGTTTTATAAAAAAATATACTTTATTAATACCAGGATATTATTTAATTTGTACATTATGTCTCTGGTTCTTGGTTGAAGATTTCTGTGTTCTCATTTCTTTAATAATGCAGAGTAATTACCCCAGAAATATAGGATGAAATGGAGCACTGGCCTTTATTGCTCTGGGCTCTGACACAGGCTGTAGATTAAAAACCTGGATAGAAATTGGAAACAGAGAAGACAATATTCAGGTGTTGTTAGCATAGCTCGGGAAGAAAATGACTTGTGGCACCGAGGGAGAAGTGGAATCATCTCCATATTAATGGCCAGCCTGCTGAGGGAATAGAGGTGAGGATTGTCTGTGGTGCAAAAGGCAAGAAACATGTCAGTTGGCCTCAGCAACTTGAAGGTGAAAGGTTTTAGGAAGTTGGGGATGAGTGGACAGACTTTTCAGGAAGCATACCACACATGATCCTTGAGTTTCATTGCACAAAGGGATTGCGTGATTGTCAGAATGTGTCTGTTCGGGGCAAAGTGATAGTAAAGTTATTCAGCATCACTGACATAGACAGAATATATGATAGGTTATGATTTTTACAACTGAGGCCTGAAGCTGCCATGGCATGTCAGGAACTGTAGTAATGAGGCTCTGGAGATGATGAGCACCTCATCTTAGTCAGTGGGATGGGAATTCCCCTTCAAACACCAGCAATCTTTCTCCATTTTTCACATCCTTGCATACCATTTACTGTCATTTCTAAATATGGATCACCTCTCACAAGGACGTAGATTAAGATGAGCTGTGATTTTGCACTCCTAAAAGATCTCAGCGGTGGATGACCTGTTGTGGTTAATCCAGTCTTTGCTGTCTCAGTCACTCTGTCCAGCCACCACCTCCCCCCTGAAAGCACAACAAGGCTGCGAGGATTGCTCCAGAAACCGGTGCAGTGCGCTGACAGCCCCTTCGCTGCCGTGAATAATACAGTCCAGCTACGAGAGAGAGAGAGGGAGAGAGGGAGGAAGAGAGACAGGGAAAGAGAGAGACAAGGTGCCAAAGTCCAATTCACTTACTGGACCTGATGGCAGAAAAGCTTCTGGTTTACGGAAAAGGGGTATGAATTAATAATGTAATTGACTCAGTTTTTTATTCTCCACTCTTCCTATGCTTTTTGTGCTTTCACACAAAACTGATTGGAGAAATAAAAAAAAAAAACCTGTCAGAAGATGTTTAGTGTGGTTGGTTTCCTTTTGTTTAATGACCAGTGGAAGAGATGGAGGTAGCAGACAGGCTCCTGGACAAACGTTCGTGTCCCTGAAGGAGGGGAAACTCAACAGTCATGGCTGCTGAGGTCACTGTGATTTAGCCTACTAACTGTTAATGTTTAACACATAAATGTACTCTAGTTCTCTGTATTTTTTAAAAGCTCTTAAATGTCCAAACAAAGTCATCGCGAGATGACTGATGACAATGCAACTTCACGTTATTATAGAAACTGTCATGTTATACTCTCAAAACGGTGCAGGATTTTATCCTCTACTTTAAAAGAAAAAAAAACATTTTCATGGCTTCACATTTCTTTACAATAAGATTCTTTGTCTTGTGTTACACGTCATACTTATTTAGGTGAAACTTAAATGTTATTTCTCACTTGTGTCTCCTCAGTAACTTCAAGTGTCAGTTTAACATTTTCACCATATGTCTTGACGGAGTTAAACTTTGCTTCTTAGCTGAGAGTTCAGCTGTGGGCTTAGCATGTCACACTTTTGATTTATTTTTTTTCTGTCTATTTTTGTGTATTGTTGCTGTCGAAATGATGCACAGTATTTTAATCCATAACAGCACAATCTTTCCGTCTTTATGAAAACCCCTTCATTGTCTACGTTCGCGTGTCACGTATGTCCGCATCAATGCTTGAACAAATTTTCCACGCTAGACTGTATTTAATGACCCAAAGAACCTCCTTAAAACTTTCTCTGCCTCTTTGATTCCTGACTTTTCAACATTTCAGTCATGTTTTTCGTCACCCTTGGCGAGAAGAAAAAGGGATACAGTAGTTAGATGTTAGTCATGGTGCCAGTGATGGTGTCGGGGTGTACTGTTGAGAGAAAAAGGATTGATCAGATATACGGAGTCCTAATTGGCCGTGACGAGAGAAACTGTGCCGCAGTAAGCCCCCTCTGCTTCACACACTTTCTCTCTCATCCACACTTAAATATAAAGCACCTGAACTATTTAACAGGTTTGGGGCCCTTTTTAGTTCAGCTTTCCAGTGGTTCAACATGTTCCAGTCTCACTGGTGCTAACTGAGCTCAGCAAGTGTAATTGTGACATTCCCTTCATCACAAGACTGAGAAAATGTTTGATACATGGCATGATCTATTTTTGGATTCTGTACTGTATTCACTAACTTAATAGCTAAAGTTTAAATGGCACAGAGGGTATTTTAACCTGGCTCTATTTACTACAAAGAGCTATATGTTGTTTATTTTTTCACACTCAAAAAGCACTTCCTTTTAGAGAATAGATATACCCTCTGCAATGCATGCAGAACTTGGTCACTGCAATCACAAAGGGGTACGCATATCGGGCTGAGATATGATGTTTCTAGGGATTGAACCACCTATCTTTAGATTCAGCGATCACACCTCTGCTCCACTCTGTTGAACGCCCTTTCTTTTAATTTAGTAATTCCCGTATTAATGCACTAAACTTTGAATGATTAATTCCAATCCCTTCATCTGTTTCTTTCTTACACCTTGTTACATTGCATGGAGAGAAGATGTCCTTCCTTACCCCGTGATGGTTGACGTAAGAAGCCTATTGAACTAATGAACTGCTAAGATAGAGAGAGACAGAGAGACAGAGAAAAAAGAGCCAGGTGCTGAAATACTTTTTCCCAATTATGGCTGTCAATGCCAGAGCAAAACTAGGTAGGGATGTGTCCTTAAGAAAGAAATATTGCCATTATCAAATAGAAGTCTAGCACCAAAACTCAAAAGTATTACTCTTGTTTGGTCAGAAGATGAGTTCAAGGAGTAGTCGGAGTGGACTAAAGTGGAGTCGGAGGATGAATTGGTGAGGACAGTTCCATGACTGAGAGGTTAATGTCAGGGAATGGGAGGTTCCCTTTGTTTAACATTCCCTTTGTTTATTGGCGGATGTGTTTAATAGGATTGGCTGTGACTGGACCCTAATAGGGTCTCCCTGGCCGATACCGTTGTCTCTGGGAGATCTTGCAGGCTGCTCTGTCCAAAGCCAGGTCCCCCACTGAGTAATCAGCTCAACTGCCCCCGTCCTGATTGAAGCTGACATTTTAATGTCTGGAGCAGGAGCATGGTCAGCCCTGCTTAACCTGACCCCCAGCCCCACCAACCCTCCCTTACCAGTGCCCTCTGTTCTCAATTTGCCACTCCAGAACTGTACAAACAAGGCCAAATTTAACTCTTTATGGGCTTGTTAGGGGTTGGTGACACACCTCCTCAAGTTTCACTGTGAAGTCTTTCCACTGGTGACAAAGTGTGGTCCAACTGCAGCCCTTACACGTTTTCTATGTGGATTAAGCACCTCTGTGAGCACATGCTCAACTGCTCCTATTATCCCTCTCTGTGTGCCAACTCTAGATTATCCTTCCTTTTGTAAAGTGGAATATTTCTAAAGTATGGGTTCATGCGAGGCCTTTTTCTGCAGACACATGAAGAAAAACATGTCATTTTGGAAACTTCGGTGTTTCATGCATTGAGAGAATTAGTGTGAGACTGGCACCCACCTGACAATAGCTGTATTTTTTTTTATAAATACATATTTCCACAGACTGAGAACCAAAGTCGAATGCTGTGAGTATCACTCTGATGGCCATCATTGAGCAAACTGGCATGGTTTAATTTCTTGGAAAGTGGAATTGAATGAAAGCTTGTTGTCATATGTAAAAACCAGCTTTGTGAAGGCACCAAGAGTTTCTTATCTTGCTGTCCTATTTTTCTCTTGTTCACTGACAAGTAACAAGAACTTAAAATGCAAAATTTTAACTGCCGTTCACTTTCTTACTTATTTACTTACTTACTATTTTCAATCCCAGTCTTATCCTGTGCAGGGTCACGGGGGTCTGCTGGAGCCTATCCCAGCTCATTTCAGGCGAGAGGCAGGGGTTCACCCTGGACAGGTCGCCAGTCCATCGCAGGGCCACATATATAGACAGACAACCATGCATGCTCACACTTACACCTACGGGCAATTTAGAATCACCAATTAGCCTAGTACGCATGTTTTTGGACTGTGGGAGGAAGCTGGAGTACCTGGAGGGAACCCAAGCAAGCACGGGGAGGAGATGCAAATACAGAAAGACTCCCAAAATCTGTGCCCTGGGACAAATGAATATTAGTTAGCCTGTTTTGGTGTTTTGTGATATCCTGACAAACCAACACTGAAGGAATGAGCCCATCCGAGCACACCGGCTGTCAAGGACAAGTACAAAGTGTGTATGTGAGCGTGATTGTGGGTTTTTTGTTTCTTTATTCCTGCAGAAACATGAAGGGGATACAAAACTTTCACTACCTAATAAAGACAATTATATATAATTTAAAATAAAGACATCCTATGAAGCCCTTCACCCAGAGTTGTATTAATTAACTTGCTCCCAGTCTCCCTTCTCTATTCCTTTGTTTTGACATATCTTCTCTCCTCTCTCCTCTCTCCATCCCTACCTGTTTTCATGCGTCTGTCTGAATGTATCCAGCTTTGTCCAGCCACTTGGAACGGCGGCAGTCAGATTCACCAATTCCTTCTAAAAGGCCGTCTTCACGATCAGAGACGTCCGAGAGTCCACTCGCCTCGAAACGTCCCAGGACGGCTGAGAAGGGGGCTGCTGAGCAGGTGAGCATTAGAGACCACTTTAATATATGGACTATTTGCTCAGGGTTATCCAACTCTCATAATGAGCCGTTATCATACACATTAGTTTATATAAAATATATTTATTTTCAGTAATTTAGTTAATTAGTTGACTCACTAAATCCTGTTATAATATGCAGATTTCTTTTCAAATCTACTCAAAATGATTTTAGCCCTTCTGCTGTGGTAGCACCGCTAACCGTGTATAAGGTGGAAAAATCGATATAGTATTTGACAGATGAGAGCACTTTGAAGTGGGTGCCAAGACTCAGTGGTACTCAGTATTACACACGTGTCTGTGATCAGAGGGATCTGCTGCTTGACGGGAGGGGGGCTCCACTCTTTTCCCTCATCTAGCGCTTCTTTTCAAGCAGGCCCACCATGCTCAGTGCACCTATTTCACCCAATTGACCCTGTTTTCTCCCCCACCTCTCTCTCGGTTTCTGTGTCTGCATTCACTCAGATGTACCAGTGCCCCTACTGCAAGTTCACCAACACGGACCTGAATCGCCTCAGAATGCACGTGATGACGCAGCACTCTGTTCAGCCCATGCTACGCTGCCCGTTATGCCAGGACATGCTAAACAACAAGATCCACCTGCAGTTTCACCTCACACACCTCCACAGTGTTGCACCTGACTGCGTTGACAAGCTAATTGCTACAGTAAGTACCGTATATTTGTAAGTCTTTTACTTTTACTTTAGCTCTGATTTAGGGGTCAAATAAAAATTGTGATTAGTTGTTCCAAGAATGGTAGAAGCAGCTGGGAAAAAAAGCATCACCTCTATCTAGATCTGGGAATATCATGGTTGGAAAACCTCGGTTCTCACAGGAGTATGAACATGAATGAACTCAGACAAATGGAGCCTTTGAAACAATGAGTAACATCTTACAATCTAACTTGAGGCTCTGTCACAGCTAGATGATTTAACCAGCCTATATGGCTTACAGACATATCAATATTTCCCTAAAAGGCTGGTATACGCTGAACTGTCAATATTCTTTTACATAACGTATGTGTGACATATAACAACGAATGCCTTGCGTGTTGCTGGATTTCACAATTTATGTGCAATGATAGTCTTAGTTATCCAATGTCGTAGCCTATAAAACGCTGCAGCTCAAAGCCACACTAGACATCACAGAAGTTGCAACATCAACATCACCCTCATCCCAAAAACATCGAAAAACGCTACCATGAAAATCTCCTGGCCGTGTGGGGTCTCTCCTGTTAACCATATTTTCATGTACCAATTCCCCAAAACACTGCTAATATGTCATTATATGCTAAATGTAAGTTAGAAACACATTCAGTGAATTCTGTGGCTGAACAGCAGAGGTTACTGAATCAATAGTGAAGGGAAGTGAAACTCTCAAACGGGCAGTTACTGTACTGTGGTGAGGCTTAAAACCACACTGATGTGTTTGATAGATACTAAATTAATCTAGGAAAAGTTCATAGTTGGTTGAAAACAACTCTCTCCAACACTTTAGATAAAAAGGGAGTTTAGAGAAAGGCGGAAAATTGTAGAAACCTGAAGGTTCTAGGCTCTTGTTTTTGAAAGGCCTTTCACCATAGCTATTAAAAGAAGCTGCCAGAGCACTTTGAGGGAGATGGGTTCACCAGAGTTAAAATACTAGAACCAATAGTGCCAAAAACATCTGTAAATAAAAGATCAGGTATACTGTCAAGGGGATTTTTGCAGAACATAGTTGTTTGATTGTCTGAGACAAGGGAAATGTTTTATTTTTATTTTTATTTCCATTGCCAATCATTACATCTGAAGGCAACCTTCCACTGGCTTTAGTTGGCCTTGTTGTTTTACTATGTATTAGTTTAGCATGGCAAATATTTCTTTAATCAAGTTATATAGTCCCATAGCAGGTGATACTTTAGTATGTAAATCATCAACATAGATGGATGTGTTTTCCTAAATTTACAAGGTTAAACCAGTTTTAATACCAATTTCTCTCATTACTTTGCCAATAAGTGTTACCTCAAAAACAGCTTTGAAGGCAGGAAAAACATAGCTCTCCTTTGTGGTATAAGCCAAACATTGCCACTATCATACATTTCTCCTAGCCAGATTTCAGGCTCTGTATCAGGTCAAGGACCAGTATAAGGACTGAGCAATGTCAGGAGGATAAGTATCTCACTCTTAATGAATCTCTGTCTCCAGAAACTGCCTGGCTGTGTGAACAATTTTCCCTCCTGCATTCACTGCTCTAAATTGCCAGCATTCATCCATTTTATTAAACACAAAGAATCCTGTTAATTGTGAAATGGCTGCAGGCAATCCCGCAGGCTTATTAGAAATGATTATACCTTTTAAGATCCTTATTTATCTCTGCTTATCCATTGTCTTCATGCATTCATTATCAGAGCACCATCTGAATCTCTCCTCTAATTACAGTCATTTGTAGAGGTCAACTCATAATCTGTTTTTGTATTTTTCTCTAATGATCTCAAGATAAGCAGGTTTCAGCTCCCAGTTCATTTATTACTTCACTTACATTACTGGCATGTCTGCAATCATCTGTGTACTTGTCAAAACAAAGCTTTTTTGTCATGAATGTTCAAATAACTGTGAAACTGATTAAAAGTTAATAGACAGATACACCACTTCAGGAGATACTACTAAAAAGAATATAGACTTTGTCATCTCTCCATTCTAAAATAAGTAACTGAATTTATGAAACAGAACGGTTCTCAAGCGTCAACGTGCAGCACCCCTTCTGAAGTAACTCCTAAATTTGCAGTGTTCCAACTTGAACTCTTTGTGTTACAGTGATATCTTTTAAATTTCAGTGGAACACTTTTTTTCTACACAGACAGACAATTCCTTTTGCGTCCTTTAAGACCTATAAAGGTGAAGTAAGATTTGAATTTACTCGTTTTCTTGTAAATCACTGAGCAAATCTTTGCTCTGTTCTGTCCTGCGAGGTTAAATAGCTGGCTGGACAATCATCGAATAAAACATTGCTCTGTCTGCTGCCTAACCATCTTCATCCCCCATCTAGTAAGTAAATGGCAAGCACATTAGTATGGTAGACAGCAATATTTATTTCTTTTATAGAGGTAGTAATGTACTGAACCACTACAAGAGGAGATTGAACAGAGGTAATATAAGACACATTAAAGCCTGTACCTTTTTACAACTAGTGAAATCAGATGGAAAGGTACTTTATCCTTTTCACGTGTCTACATAGAGGATTCTAATTAATTCTGAAATAGCTGACTTTTATTTCTTGCCAAGTGTGAATAATGATGCGCTCACTCTCCCACCCTTCATCCCTTCATCCACCTGTCATCTTTGCGCTCCTACCTCACTTTTTCTTTCCATCTCATGTGTGCCTCATGTACATTCATTGGCGTACAGCAGAGGGCCCATATATAATATACATAAACTCCTACAGTCTCCCTTTCCACATTCCATGTCTCATTTTCTGTTTGAGTAAGATGGGGGTAATGAAAATAATTGTGCTTCATTAATTCCAATCCGACTGGCTCTTAGCCATTTTGAACTGTGTTTGCCAATTAGTCAGTCTGACTTAAAAAGTGACCTTGGGATACTTATTCTTCTAATCACATAATGAAACAATTGTCTAGGAAAAATTCCACCAAGTAATGTAGATCTTTTTGTTGTTCTTTTGGTTCTATGGGTGGATGTTTTCCGCTAAGTAGCGTGCAACGTTGTCATATCAAGTCTTACTTGGTCTAGTTAACATTAAAATCAATTATACATGAGGTGATAACTGAATACTTTTAAAAATGTTCTTACAGCAGCTCTTTAAGGAACAGTTTGAAAGATATGCCCAAGGGGGCATTTTTTATATCATACAGATACATTGACTAACATGTTAATTGGTTTTATATTTTTTATAATCATGAACTCATCATGTTTAAGTACACATACTTCCTGTTTTTCATTTTGAAAGAGTACAATCCATCTTCACTATGTGAGATGTTGGTTTTTGTACTAACTGAAAAGCTGAAGGGACATACATTTTCTTCAACAATATGTGAAGGTGAAAAATGTAAGCTGCAACAGGAAGGAAGAAAGGATAGGTTGTAAAAATTTGAAATACATTTTGTATTAGACTACTTATATTTGCAAAGGAAACTGAAAGAAGATGAAAAAAGACAAAGCGTCATCTTCTAACCACTCACTTTCACCCAGTAATTATTGCTTCACAGAGAACTGTGTAATGAGCTGTTGTGACTATTTTTGAAACTGCTAAGAGGCAACTGGGGGAGAAATTGGCTAGCTGACAAAAAGCAACAGGGATAAACATATGTTGCCAGCACTCACTCATGATTAACCTTTTAAGACCAGAGAAAACGTCTTTATTTCTATATATTTTTCAAACTTGTTTTTGTTGTTTATGAATGGAGACCCCCCCCCCCCTTTTTTTTTTAAAGAAAAGGTTTACCGCTGAATCTGAAAAAAAGAAAAATCTTTGGTTATTTTTCGGTACCTCTTGATTATTTCTTACGTTTTTATTTCATCATTTAAACTGAATTACAGACTTAATTTGCCATTAAATTAGCCTATTAACCTTTGGCTTCTTTGTGTTCTTTGTTTAAACAGGTGACAGCCACTGATGTTCTACCAGCAAGTATGTTCATACCTGTGCCTAGTCCAGAGCGCGAGTCCCAGAGCACCCCACATGCCACAGCTAACTCTAACGCTGAAAATACAAGGAAGCAAGCTGGTTAGTATCTGAATTTTTTTAAATATCTGTTGTTCCACACAGTAATAGCACTCACAAAAGTTTAAATCACCTGTGTGATTCATAATGAGCATTATTATTATATTGTGATAAGCCACCAATAACTGTTATCTCAAATGTTAATGTAGGGTTTATTATATTGAGTAATATTACATTGAGGAAAAATTATTACGGAAACATTTTAGGCTTTTTCTTATTTTGTTATAACATTTTTGCTAAATTTGCATTTAAATCATATGAATTATTGGTATTTTTAGGCCTTGTACTTAGTTATAATTTGATTTTTTTTTTCATATTTGTAATGATTCAAAGAACACTCCTGTGTCCATTATTCACATTATTAGGGAACAAATTATAAAAATTAAAAAGAACCTTTTTGAAATGCTTTATTTACAGATGCATCAGATGCTGATCCAGAGAAAGGGGCTTCCCTCCCCACAGACATGGCTGAAGCTCGCAAGTCACCTCTTGAAGATCAGCAGTCAGAAAGGGAGGATGCCACTGGATTTCTGTGCTGGAAGAAAGGCTGTAATCAAGTATTCAAATCCTCCAACTCCCTCCAAATGCACTTCAATGAAGTTCACAATAAAAGGCCTCAGTTGCCTGTCTCAGATCGCCATGTCTACAAGTACAGGTGTAACCAGTGCAGCCTGGCCTTTAAAACTGTAGAGAAATTACAGCTCCATTCACAGTACCATGTGATCAGAGCAGCCACCATGTGCTGCCTTTGCCAACGGAGCTTCAGAACACTACAAGCCTTGAAGAAGCATTTGGAAACCAGCCACTTGGAGCTGAGTGAAGCTGATATCCAACAATTATATGGCGGGTTATTGATGAATGGTGACATTATGGTGATGGGTGACCCAGTACTTGGTGAAGATCATGGATGTCTGGGAGAAGATGACAAGGAAGGAGATGACAGTGATCAAGAGGAAAAACAAAGTCCAACAGGCAGCGACTCTGGTTCACTGCAGGAGGATTCTGGATCTGAGCCTAAACGTGCTTTGCCATTTAGAAAGGGCCCCAATTTTACAATGGAGAAGTTCTTGGATCCGTCTCGTCCTTTTAAGTGTACTGTGTGCAAAGAGTCTTTTACCCAGAAGAACATTCTTCTGGTCCACTATAATTCTGTCTCCCACTTGCACAAGGTAAAGAGGGCTCTTCAGGAGTCTACTACTGGTCAACCTGAGCCTACAAGCAGTCCTGACAACAAGCCATACAAGTGCAGCACTTGTAATGTGGCATATAGCCAGAGTTCTACTCTTGAAATCCATATGCGCTCTGTTCTACACCAGACCAAAGCTAGGGCAGCCAAACTTGAAGCTGCAGGAGGGATTACTAGCTCTGCAAGTGCTACTGGTTTAAGTGGTGGAGGGTCCAGCATGAGCACTTCGACATCTAGTCCTAACCCAGCCAACAGCTCAAATACTAGCTATACAAACCACAGCTCTTCGGGGTCTCAGGCAGCTCAGAGTATGATTGGAGGAAATCACATGAACCCAACCCACAGCATTGAAAGTCTGGGGAATTCCTCAGTGAACTGCCAATCTTCACCATCTGAGAACCATGAGGCAAAAAAATCTAAATTTTCAGAGATTCTGTCTGCAAGGGGGCAGCAACAACAACATCAACTTCAGCAACAACAGCAATTGGCTCAGGTGCAAGCCCAAGCTCAAGCTCAGCTTCAGCAAGAGCTTCAGCAGCAGGCTGCTATTTTACAGTCACAACTATTTAATCCAGCACTTCTGCAGCACTTCCCAATGACAACTGATGCTCTTCTACCACTCCAACAGCAGCAGTTGTTATTCCCTTTCTACATCCCTGGAGCTGAATTTCAGCTGAACCCAGAGATCAGCATTAGCAACTCGGCACTTGGTATAGCTGGATCCTCAACCTCCTCCTTGCTGGAAGATCTAAAACTCTCAGCTCAACAGGCCCAGCAAAGTTGCTTGCAGCAGCAACTGATGCACCACCACCTTCAGCAGCAGCAGCAGCAGCAGCAGCAGCAGCAGCAGCAACAGCAACAGCAGCAGCAACTGTCTCACGCTCAAGTTCAAAGTCAGATGGCATTGTTGCAGCAGAGTGCATCTCTCCTCCAGCAACCTGAAAAAAAGCAAAAATGTTCCTCCTCTCAGAACGAAAAGGATAGAGAAATACTTAAAGAAAGGGATTCAAATGAGAAGAATGAAGCCCATGTAAACAAAGACTCTACAGATGGCAAACCAAAAGAAAATAAGGACATTCAGCATATCTCTATACACATTAACCAAGAAACTGGCTTTCCTCCACCAAGGATTGCTTCAGATACTCGAGGAAATGCAACCAAAGCCTTGCTGGAAAACTTTGGATTTGAGTTAGTAATTCAGTACAATGAAAATAAGCAGAAAGCGCAGAAAAAGACAGCTGGACCTACTGGATCTAGTGGTCCAGGTGGAATAACAAGGGTGGTGGACCCCATTGAGGGATTAGAGAAACTGGAATGTGAAGCCTGTGGCAAACTGTTTTCGAACATACTGATTCTTAAGAGTCATCAAGAGCATATCCACCAGGCTTTCTTTCCATTTCGATCCCTAGAGAGATTTGCTAAAGAATACAGAGAGCATTATGATAAACTCTATCCACTGAGACCTCCAACACCAGAGGCTGCTCCAGCTCCTCCACCACCTCCTCCTCCACCTCCACCTCCTCCTCCGCCCCAAAGAGCTCCCACACCAAATATCCCAGTCTCCTCTGCCTCACTTACACCTCCAACTGTGCCTCCTTCACAACCACCAGTTCAAATGACACAGATACCCATGCCAATGGACTTGCCCCTCTTTTCACCACTTATGATGCAGCCTATGTCTCTACAGTCCTTGCCCACCCAATTGCCTCCTCAGTTATCATCTGTTGAACCAAGCCTGGCATCAGACCTGGCCCAGCTTTATCAACAACAACTTACACCAGCCATGCTACAGCAGCAGAACAAGAGGCCACGGACACGAATCACTGATGACCAGCTTAGGGTCCTGAGACAGTACTTTGATATCAACAATTCACCAAATGAAGATCAGATTAAAGAGATGGCGGATAAGTCAGGGTTGCCACAAAAAGTGATAAAGCACTGGTTCAGAAACACCCTCTTTAAAGAACGGCAGCGCAATAAAGACTCGCCTTACAATTTTAATAATCCACCAACAACAACTCTAGAGGACACAAAAATTGATTCCAAACCTCCTTCCCCAGAACCTCAGAAACATGATCTGTATGGATCTAAGAGATCATCCAGGACAAGATTTACAGACTACCAGCTGAGAGTTCTGCAGGACTTCTTTGATGCCAATGCTTATCCTAAAGATGATGAATTTGAACAGCTATCCAACCTTTTGACCCTCCCAACCCGTGTAATTGTTGTGTGGTTCCAAAATGCTCGTCAGAAGGCAAGAAAGAATTATGAAAACCAGGGTGATGGCGCAAAAGATGGTGAAAGACGAGAACTGTCAAATGACAGATATATCCGGACATCAAATCTGAACTACCAGTGCAAGAAATGTAGTCTGGTTTTCCAGCGGATATTTGATCTGATAAAACACCAAAAGAAGCTGTGTTACAAAGATGAAGACGAGGATGGGCAGTATGACAGCCAAAATGAAGATTCACTGGATCTTTCGCATGATTGTTATACTCCATCTGGGTCATCCTGTCACACACCAATGCCCTCCTCTTCAAGTCTCTGCCCTCTTCCTCCCTCAACATCAGCATTCACCCACCTTCCATCTGCTGAGAAGGAGGAGGCATCACCAGCGACCACCTCAAACTTCTATGATGAGAAGCCCAAGCATTTACCAGAAATATCTACTGATCCAAGAGAAAACCAAATTTCTATTAAGCAGGAAATTGTGCACCAACCCCAATCTGAGCCACAACACCATAGATCTCAGAGAGAAGAGAAGCTACAAAATGTTACCAAGCACATCAAGCATTCTTCTCCGTCCTTTACTCAGCAACAACAGCAGTGTGGCCCCTCAGCCTCTCAGACGAGCCAAGCCTCATCTCAAAGCTCGCACTTGGGCCTCAATCCACACCTGACCTCTGCCTCTCAACAACTGGCACAACAGCTGATCCCTTACCAATGTGAGCAGTGCAAGATTGGCTTCCCCTCTTTTGAACACTGGCAAGAACACCAGCAATTACACTTCCTCTCTGTGCAAAATCAATTCATCCACCCCCAATTCCTTGACCGTGCTATTGACATGCCTTTCATGCTGTTTGATCCCAGCAATCCTCTTCTGGCAAGCCAGCTTCTCCCTGGGGCAATGCCCCAGATTCCCAGCAGCTCTGCCACCTCTCCATCCACACCAACTTCCACTATGAATTCCCTGAAGAGGAAGCTAGAGGAAAAAGCTAGTACTAGCCCAGGAGAAAATGATAGCACAAATAGTGGAGAAGAGCCACAAAGAGACAAGCGGCTTAGAACCACCATCACACCTGAGCAGCTTGAGATCCTTTATCAGAAGTATTTATTAGATTCAAATCCCACTCGTAAAATGCTTGACCACATTGCACATGAGGTGGGATTAAAAAAGAGAGTAGTGCAAGTGTGGTTCCAGAACACCAGAGCCAGAGAGAGAAAAGGCCAATTTAGAGCAGTAGGGCCAGCTCAGGCTCATCGTAGGTGCCCTTTTTGTCGAGCTCTTTTTAAAGCAAAAACTGCCCTTGAGGCTCACATTAGATCTCGTCACTGGCATGAAGCCAAACGTGCTGGATATAATTTGACTCTCACTGGTATGTTACCTGAGCAGGAGAGCATGCAAATAAAAATGGATGCTCTAGAAACATCAAGTTGCTCCCAACTAGTCCAGAGTGCAAATAGTGATGGACAGAGCTCATCCATGTCACCAGTGAACAAAGGCCTAGATCTGTCTCCCAGGGGTCTATTGAGCCCTTCATCTATCAAAGTTGAAGGAATGGAAGACTTTGAGGGTGGATCAATGTCCTCTGTTAATCTCAGCTTTGATCCAAACAAGCTGGATAATGACGACTGCTCTTCTGTGAACACAGCCATCACAGATACAACCACAGGGGATGAGGCCAATGTTGATGACAGTGCTGATGCAAAGCACAGCCAAAACAGTGTTGATTACCTATCTAAGCCTGGAGGTGCAACCACTGTCCTTGAAAATGATGACCAAATGTCCTCAGGACTTGTAAGCCCTGCAACAAGCTATTATGCTAAGGAATATGAAAATGAACATATAATTGACCACAGTGAGACATCCAGCATGGCTGATCCCTGCTCACCAAGTCCTGGAGCCTCAGGTACCAGGAGCATAGACAGTGGAGATAGGCCTGGCCAAAAGCGCTTCCGAACCCAAATGACTAACCTTCAGCTAAAAGTGTTGAAGTCCTGTTTTAATGACTACAGGACACCCACTATGCTGGAATGTGAGGTACTTGGCAATGATATTGGACTTCCAAAGAGAGTGGTGCAAGTATGGTTTCAAAATGCCCGTGCCAAGGAGAAAAAGGCAAAGCTCAACATGGCCAAGCACTTCGGAATAAATCAGACATCTTACGAGGGGCCGAAGACTGAATGCACATTGTGTGGTGTAAAGTACAGTGCACGCCTCTCTGTACGTGACCACATTTTCTCGCAGCAACACATCTTTAAGGTTAAAGATACAATTGGCAGCCAGATCGATAAGGAAAAAGAATACTTTGACCCAGCAACAGTTCGCCAACTCATGGCACAACAAGAGATGGACCGCATTAAGAAGGCCAATGAAGTTCTAGGACTGGCACAGCAGCAGGCCATGCAGCAACAGGGAATGTTTGATAACCCTGCAATGCAGGCTCTGAATCTTCAGTCAGCCTATCCAAATCTGCAAGGCATCCCGCCTGTCCTTCTGCCGGGGGTTGGCACACCCTCTCTTTCTAGCTTTAACTCATCTAATTCAGGTATGTTATCTTTGTACTTCAGTCACCTTTGTACGACTGGTATTTGAATTTTACAGTTGCAGATGGGTTTTTTCCAAACCAACCAACTTACCAAACAAAAAAACAAAACAATGAAAAATCAATGTGAAAGATAAAAATTAGATATACAAAACTGAAGAATTGAAATAATTATATAACACTGAAACATCATCTTTATATCCAAATTGGTCATTTGGCCATATCCCTTCATTTACACACACATAACACACGTTTTTTATTTTCTTTTGGTGTTGTTAACATACCCTAATTGGCAGAAAAGTTCATTGTGAGAAACACAAAAGCCATAAGAGATTAACCAAAGGCTTTTGTGGCTGATTTTAACTTTTGAAAATGATGAGCTTATTATAATATATGTTAATATTTTATTGTTCATGCATGTTATATGTAGTCTAGCTTAAAACAAAAGTCCCCATTTGGATGTAAGTCTATTGAAAAGATGTGACAGTGAATGTTTACCATAAACAAAGGCAAATGCGGTCTAAAACATAATAGTGTCTGTGACTTTTTTTCCTTTTGGCCAGGCAGTTTATTATGGTAGATTTGATTTTTGTTAGATTTTTATAAAATATCTGTTTATTTACCAAATAAATATGACTAAATTATTTCTTTGTTTGAAAAATTTCCAGCTTTAACTCCTCCGAAGCCTCCAAACCTCCTGAACATGTCTGGAGCCAGTGTTCCCTCACCAAGCCTCCCCACTTCTGGATTGCCCAACAAGCCTCCCTCCTCATCATCTCTTGCTGCATCTAGTCCAGCCCAGACCAACTCGTCTACTTCCCATCCAAGCCCCACCCCTACATCCAACTCCACTTCCACAATTAACCAGTCTGGCTCACGGCCGGAACCCCCCAAAGAACGTGATGCTGAGAAGTTAGTGGAGAAAGAGAAGGCTAAGGAAAAAACAGAGAAGCCCTCGACACCATGTTCAACAGGAAGCACCCCTGCCCCTTCCACTTCTGCTGCCAGTGCCAAGAAGGAGAAACCAGACACAGCTGTTCCCGCCACTTCTATGCCCACACCTGGCATGGAATATGTGGTAGACCCTGCCCAGCTTCAGGCTTTGCAAGCTGCTTTGGCATCGGATCCCACAGCTCTGCTCACAAACCAGTTTCTGCCCTACTTCATGCCTGGCTTTTCCCCTTATTACAGCCCTCAGATCCCTGGTGCTCTCCAAGGGGGCTATTTGCAACCAATGTATGGTATGGAAAGTCTCTTCCCTTACAACCCAGCATTGTCACAAGCATTGATGGGCCTGTCCCCAGGGTCCCTACTGCAGCATTACCAGCAATATCAACAGAGCTTGCAGGAGGCACTACAGCAGCAGCAGCGGCAGCTTCAGCAAATTCAGCAACCCAAAGCAAGCCAAACTTCAGTTCCCCCACAAACCTTGGGGGATCGCAAAGATTCTGCCAAAGATCAAGTTAAAACAGAGGAGCAAAAGGGCAACAACCGCAATGACCCCCCCACTTCCACTTCCTCTTCCTCCACTCATAATAAAGTACACCCTGAGCCGAGTGAGATGGATGGCAAAGCTTCGGACCCCCCTCTAGACCAGTACATTGTCCCCAAGGTGCAGTATAAACTGGTATGCCGCAAGTGTCAAGCTGTATTCACCAAGGAAGAGGCGGCTGTTACCCACATAAAATCGAACTGTTTTTTCGGTCAGTCTGTGGCAAATCTGCAAGAAATGTTGCTGCGTGTCCCCGGTGGCGTAGGTGTAGGGGCTGGAAGTCTCTATGACTGCCTGGCTTGTGACACTACGTTGGATGGGGAAAAAGCACTCAGTCAACACCTGGAATCGGCATTGCACAAACACAGAACAATCAAGCGATCAGTCAGAAATGCCAAAGAGCACGCTACTAGTTTATTACCTCACTCTTCAGCCTGCTTCCCCAATCCTAACACCGCATCTACCTCGCAGTCTGCCGCTCATCCCATCAGCAGCCCCCCTCCCCTGCCAACCACATCAGCCACCATGCCATCCGCTGCTGTCTCCTCTTCTTTGTGCTCCTCCTCTACGGCCCCACTCAACACCACAGCTGCCGACAAACGCTGGCCCCAGGCCCCTTTCTCCAGAGCTTTAGCTGGGAAACCCAATGCTGGTCCCTCCTCCTCTTTTCCTCCAGTGTCCTCACCTTCAACGGTTACCTCAAGTTCATTGAGCACCTCAGGAGTTCAGACCTCGATACCAACAGACGTCTTTACCGACGAGTCTGACTCTGACAGCAGTCAGAAGTCAGCAGACAGGCTGGGCATGAAAGCAGAGGAGCCTCAGCAGCCTGGCTTTGTCAAAGACAGTAATAGTTGTAGTAGTAACCTTGCTAGTGTAGGAACAGACTCCATCAGATTGTAAAAGAGCTTTTGGTGATGGACAATATTTAAAAACACTAAGAAAAGAACAAAAAAAATTACAAATGTAAAAAAAAAAACAAAAAAAAACATAAAAAAGCAGCAATGTTAAAAATACAAAGTATACAAACCAATTTCAGAAAAAAAGATGTGTAAAGACTAACTGCAATTCCAAAGCTTGTAACCAAAAATTTAAATGTTAGTGGATTGTTTTCCCATATCAACATGCTGGTTTTCATTTTGCTTTGTTTCCTTTTTGTTTATTTTACACAACTGAAATACATGCATATTAATGTGAGAACAGAAAAGATCAAAGATCAGTGCAGTTATGTTTTGAGTAATGATGGAGGAATGTTGTACTGTATTGGAGTGGACTGCCTCAAAGTTGACAAACGGCCCAAAAACCCTTGTAAAGAAATTCAAATCAGCAAGCTGTCCGTTTTTTTGGTAATAATTTCTACTTAATAGCACAGTCACAAAAAGCCAGTATGTACTGTATGGGAGAATAGTCTATCAGTTTTCTTGCTGTTTAAGCATTCAGATACCAATGGCTTGCAAAAGTAAAAGAATAATGTAATGTCTATTGTATTCTCAGGTCAACAGCTCACAGTTGTTTTTCTGTTACAGAAATCCATGTTTTACACATTTTTTTTTCCAAAACAAAATGAGCATTTTTTTTTTCCTTTTCTGAACTTGATTTTAATAACTTCAAGTTTTAAGTTGAATTCAATTTTAACAAGGCTTTGATACTGGGCATTTAAAAAAAGGGTAACTGAATTGTTGATTTTAATATTAGAAATCCTTTTACAGTGGGAAAATAACAATCCCATTATTCCCAGACAAGGAGAGCATTGCAGACATAACAGGTGATTAAAAAAATAATTTTGATAAAATAAAAAAAAAATAAAAATCTACCTTCTTTATTTATGATAGATATGAGCATTTTTGGTGTTAAGTAGATTGTTGCATTGGAAACGAATTTAAACCGTATGGTAGGATGGAGAAAAAAAAGGAAAAAAAAACTTTGTGTACATTTAGCTTTTGTATTGTCCAATTTTATGACACTTCATTTGATGTTGTCTTGGTCATTCCAATAGTTTATGGACAGGTAATTTATCTAAACTTTATTTCTGTCTTAGTCTCAACCTCTTGGGAAACATTCACCCAGTCGCCCCCTTCTGACAAGGCAGGATCCTCTATCAAAATTATTTAAAATTTATGGTTTGGTTGGTATTTTCTCAAACCAAAACAAAAGAGCCTGGGTGAAATATTGAGAGTTTAATTTTATTTAATTTTTATGTTATCTTTTGTGCACTTATCACTGTCTAACTTCAATTTGTCACTCTTCATGTTCCTCTCTTCGCACTTATTTTTCTCTGCTCTCCTGCGTTTGTAGATGTAAGCACTACAAAGCAGGTCTTTTGTTCTTCGAGTGTAGCTAGTCTTTATTTTCCATTTTAGCAGTTTTTGTTGTCATAAATTAAAATGAAAAAAAGAATACTAATAATAATTCTCACGCTTTAAGACGAAAAGAAAATCCAAAGACTAAACACTTTCACCATTGGTGCATAAAGATGAGAAAAGAGGCTTCTTTATACTTGAGAATTTGTTGCTGTTTTTAGAGGAAAGAAAACAAAGTTTTAAAAGATAAAGGAGTACGCATCAGAGTTGCCGTTTCCGCTTCTTTGCAAGCAAACAGGTGGCTTTTTTTATGTGAAAACCAAAAACCAAAAAGGGCCCTTGTCCTTGCATCGTGGAGTAGCACCGTTACAGAGCCATTGCAGTTTGTAAGATAGAGGTTAATAATCTTCGTTTGACTTTTGTCATATTCAAATGTCCTTTTTTTTCTTTTCTTTTTTTTTAAGAAAATGTATAAGGTCTGGTCTTCAAGGACATACGTTTTGCTGCTAATGTAGATTAAAAAAAGAAAAAAAAGAAAACCTAGATGCATGCTCATTTTGCTTTTGGCTAAGCTTTAACTAAAACAAACAATAACAACCAATTTCTTGCCTCTGCAACACCTTTTTTTTTCCTCGTTGCAAAAACGGAACTTTGAAGACTGTGAATATATGTTCCAAAGGACATTTTGCCGATTTTTCTTTCAAACAGACCAATGTTTAAAGCCAATGATCTATAACATTTGTAAAGAACAGTGCATTCCAAATATCACTAAGGATTTTTCTTAAACAAGGACCGATCCTCGTTCATTTGATTGCTTTTAATTGTCACAATCTATTTTTTTCTCATTTTTAAAGTGACTGTAAACTGTTGTGTAAATTTTTTTGCATTGTTGGTTGCTGAACAGAGTGACCTTTATATGTCATTTTGTTCTAATATTGAACATTGCTGAAAATCCTTCCATCCAGTCAAGGTTGTTGCTCACTTGTTAAGCAAGTAACAGTGGTTACCAAAAAATGTATATAATACATCTGGTACTGAAGCGTCTCAAAGGTTTGGTGTCATTCATGCCAACCTACAAGTAGTCTCAGAGGGAATTAATGGCTGTTTTGCTGAGGTGTTGTTGCCCCCATTACTGGGAGGCCCACCGGTGACTTGTCGCATGTGTTTGCAAGGTGCCACTTCCACATATAGATTACAGGTTTTTAAAGGACATCTTCATTCCAAAGCATTATTTATGGAAAAAAGTAAGTTTTTTGGAGATGTCCTTGGTTTTTAAATATTTAGGATGCTTTTATATCCAAAGAAGTCATCTACTTAATTTTGCTGCAATGGAAATGGATGCGCATAGGTACCCCCCATCTTCTCATTGACGATGTGATGAAGTAAAAATTTTCATTTTCTAATCCAAAATCAAACTACTTTTTGGCCTCTGTTCTATAAAACGTATCGCCCTAATGAAAATAAGGCACAAACAATCTCAGAAGTGTTAAAAAGTGCTGCTTCTGGCAGAGAAATGTGATTCGGTGATGCTGTTGAAAGTCAGTAGATCTGGTTTGTAAGCTTGATAATTCTCAAGTCCAGTTCCCTGGAATACTGTTCATGTGTACTTTTATTGTTTTGAAAAATTCTTAAGTTGTACAGGTTTTTGTTTTCTCAAATATGTTTGCTTTATTTTAACTTTCAGACAATGTTGGACGTGTTATTTTTTATTTTAAAGTATTTGTATTTTATTTTAGTGTCTGTATATTACTTTTATCATAAATTAACACTAGCTTTAATTTGAATTGCTGAAAAACAAACAAAAAAATATGACCCTGCCACTTTATGGTGTGATAATGTTCTTTATATTCATTGTCTCAATTATATTGTTTGTTCCCAGATTTCCAAAGTCTAATCATTTGGGCTTTTTTGTGGATGACAAAGCTGAGTTCTCCACATTAGATAAAGCCAACATGAACTACGTTTGGGTTTGTGTGTTTGTGTGTGTCTGTGTGTGTGTGTGTGTGTATGTGTGTGCATTTCAAGAGCCAGCATCAATTCAATTTTTTTCTTGTTTGCCTTTTATTTTTGTTATGTTACACACCAAATAACAGAACCACAAAGCTGGATTATGAATAGGTTAAATTTAGAAAACTCAAATTAAAAGGTGATGATCAGAAATGAGAATGACGATACCGAAGCACTGAGCAGTTTTTACTTTGATTGAATATATGAATGTGGCCAAAGCTTTATGCAGTTGACACAAAAGAAACATATATATCTATACACTTACCTGTGCCTCAGATGAGTGTATATCTTGTGGCACAAAACGCATTCGGTGGATACCTGCATCCACTGACTTACATTGGAATACTTGATTTTACTGGACAATTGCGAGAGATAACAACAACGTTTTGCTGTAGAGGTCACCTTTTGCCCACTGTGAAAAACGAACGTGTACCTGTAAACAGATAAATATATATTTAAAACAAGACATCAACTTTTTTTTCTTTTTTTGTCTTTGAAATGAAGAAGGAATGAAAATAAATACAAAAGAACTCTGGGAAGCAATGGAGCTCTCGTGAGGAGGACTCAAGAGGCGGTGGGCACACCAAAACTGGGCATGGGAGCTGAAGGCAGGCTCAAAACAGCTTTAAAAACCACCTCCTTATTTGATTACTGACAACTCTATAATGGGAATGGATCCTGGAACCAATGGACATGTGTGACACACAGAGGAAAGTCATTAGGTGAAACTGAACTTAAGTGGCTCCAGCTGCCTCTATCTCCTTTCTGTTTGTCCTTTCTTTCTCCAGCTCTGCCTCCGCTTCTGCTCTTTGATGGACATTTTTGAAATTTCAGGACAGGATGGACAGAGATGCCTGCTTCATTTCTTCCTCTTCATGTTGCTACCTGTTTCATTTCCGTGCACTTGTCTTGGGAAGACAAGTAAAACTCTCCAGTCACACGGCAGCTCACCCCTCTCTGTGTTGGTTACATAATCTAAATAGAGAAATAAATAACATAGAGAGGGGATGGGTTCTCAAAGCTGTTCTTAAAGAGGCAGTCACACACACAAAAAAGCGTATTAACCAAAATTACCAACCAAACTAACAACCAAACAACGTTTTGCTCCAACTTCAAAGATGAACTGTTACTTGGAGCGCTCTGTTCCTTTTGTGACTTCTGGTGCCACATTTTTTTTAATGCTTTTAGTTTTTCTTTTTGTTTTCTTGAATATCTCCTCCTTTGAGCCTCATAAGCATGGCTCTGTGGCTCCAGGCAGCCCATCTGAGGGTAGAAAAAAACAGCCTTGCAATGTACAAAAAAGAGCAAGTTAAACCAAAAATGTTGTTCTTGATGTCTTTTCTATACTGTAGTCTTGTTAGCTTTTTTGTTACTGTAATTATATGAAGATTTCCAAACTGTACCAAATTACATGGAAACTAACATACATACAACCACATGGAACTTCAGACTTTTAAAGAAACTTTTGTCACAAAAACTTGTTGTCCTAGTTAAGTTGATTGTAGATGGTAATTGAATATACTCCTTTGAAAATATTTCATCAAGTATGTTTCTTGCTCATTGTGATACATTAAAAAAGTATGAGCATAACTTGGTTTGGATTCATTCTTCAGTGTTGTGAGATTTGACCATTTTAAATATGTAGACTAGCAGTTTCAAATCCGAAACCATGCTCCTTAGCCAGAAAAGGGTGGAGTCCCCTCTCCAGGTGGGATTAGGATTAGATCCTGCCCCAGGTGTAGGGCTTTTTTATCAGCACAAAATTGGTGCTAGAGCTTGTGCTGGGCCCTGGTTAGAGTGAATTTCAAGTGGGTTCTACAAAGAATGGATGCTTTCCTTCTGGCGGGAGAGCACCGGAGAGCCAGGACCCTACATCACCAACGTGGAAGCAGGAGATCTGTAAAATGAGCATGAAATCTCTCAGAATAACAATGATGGAAAAAGAATTTCGGTATGTGCAGATGCTGATCCTGTCTCTAAATATCTTATTTGGAGCCCAGAATATCCACTTCATGCAGCCTTCCTCCATCAAGATCCTGGTAGCCCATTCAACCTTCAATGTTGCTTTAATTTAGATTCCATGGTTCTACTCTTTGGTGTTGTAACTAAAGTAAACTAACCCCCCGTTCACACTGAAAGCGTCACGGGCGTCATAGGCGTCTGGCTGCCATTCATTGTCTATGAAAATCGGGTGTCGAGAGGCGGCGGGAGCGGCGGGAGCGGCGGGAGCGGCGCGTCAATTTGAAGTTGAAAAATCGGAACTTTATGCAAATGAGCAGCGGCGACGCCGAGGCGTCGTCCAATCACACACCGGGATTCCCGAAGCGAGAAGCCTCAATGCTGATTGTACTTTCATGTACTCACAAACGTACACTCATTCACATGCGTACAGGAGCAGAGCTGTGCACTAACAAACTTATTTTATCAGGAATTCATATATTTCATCCAGCAAAATGACATTTTTGCTGATTTGACTGCCGTTTTTACCTGAACTGCTCATGTGAAACACGTATCTGATGGGTGAGGACTCGGAGCTGGATGGTCCCAACGATTTTATTTGCTACATTGATCCAACGAAAAAAAATTAAAACCCGTGCTTATTAATCACAAAATACAGGTTAATCATCATGACCAAATCCGCTCCAACCCGGTGTGTCTGTGATCAGCGCAGACAGACTGCAGCTTCGCCTGAATTATGGTTCCGCGTTAAATCGACGGCGTAGCCGACGGCTTAGGGGTCGCAGCATGGTGTGCGTCACCGCGAACCCTACGCCGTCGGCTCTGCGTTGGTGTGACGCGGAACTATGCGCAGAAATATGTGCCACTAGAAACTGAATTTGAATAACTTATATTTGAATTTGAATTGCTCAACTTGAATAATTGCATTAAAAAACTGAATCTGAATCACATAATTTGAATTTGTATTGTTTAATTTGAATCATTGCATTGAAAAACTGAATCTACATTCAGTTCTCATGATTCAAATTCAGTTCTTGCAATTCAATTTCAATATCACTGTGCCAGACATCCGGGTCTTCCGCAGGAACAGCAATCGAGTGCAAATAGCCTACAAAGAACTCCTTTTCACGTAGCCTACTATAACCTCTATTTTCTTTCAACGATATAAACGACCTTTGGGAGCTAGATATTTCGAAACCTATTGTGTTTTCTCCATTCTGTGTAAAAAGTGTAGATTTATATCTTGCCGTTTTGTAGAAACATTTCTGCTGAGGAGTGTGTGAAGATTTGCGGTAACGGGTGAAGCCTGAATTATGGTTCTGCGTTAAATCGACGCAGAGCTTACGCCGTAGGGTACGGCGCAGCCTACGGCGTAGGGTACGCGGCGACGCGTGCGTGACGGTTGATGTAACGCGGAACCATAAATCAGCCTTGCCCCGTGACGAGTGCGCGCAGGGAGGAGAGGGGGACAGAGGGGGGACAGAGGGGGGACAGAGGGGGGAGGGGGAGGAGCATCCAGGTCGCACCGCAACATTTTTCACTGATCTATTTTTGGCTCTACCTCCTTTGTCATTATATTCACATTAATAATAACTGTTTATCAGAAATCCCATGTTTAAATATATTATTAAAGCAGTGTTTTTTTCTGTGTGTGTGTCTTTTTAACGGGGGTGTCAAAAGTATTCACATTCATTACTCAGGTAGAAGTATAGATACTAGAGTTTAAAAATACTCCTGTAGAAGTTGAAGTATCATCTCAAGTTTTTTACTCGAGTAAAAGTATAAAAGTACTGGTTTCAAATCTACTTAAAGTATAAAAGTAAAAGTAATGTAAGGGGGAAAAAAGCCATTAAGGACAAAAGTCATTGAAAATGAATGACACTATATCACATTAAGATATCCATCACAGCCAATAGGCTATCTATTCTCATATCAAAATATTGGTGTAATAGTGATATTTTACTCAGCCCTATCTGTAAATATATATATATATATATATATATATATATATATATATATATATATATATATATATATATATATATATATATATAAATGTTGATTTTACACAGAATGGAGAAAACACAATAGGTTTCGAAATATCTAGCTCCCATTGGTCGTTTATATCGTTGAAAGAAAATAGGTTATAGTAGGCTACTTGAAAAGGAGTTCTTTGTATCTGCACTCGATTGCTCTTCCTCCGGAAGACCCGGATGTCTGGCACAGTAAAAATGAAATTGAATTGCAAGAACTGAAATTGAATTGTGAGAACTGAATGTAGATTCAGTTTTTTAATGCAATGATTCAAATTAAACAATACAAATTCAAATTATGTGATTCAGATTCAGTTTTTTGATGCAATTATTCAAGTTGAGCAATTCAAATTCAAATAATATTTGATATTTCATGGTTTTGCATTAATGGGCGTGGCCTAATGGCTCAACAGCGCCCCCTAGAAAACTTCGTGCCTCAAGCCCCACAATACGGTTTGACGTACATGCACGAAAATCGGAACACACCTGTATCATGTCGCAACTTAAAGTCTCTTTGCGCCATGGCCGAAACCGAACAGGAAGTCGGCCATTTTGAATTAATCGTGTATTTTTGGCGCGATTTATGCCATTTCTTCGGCCGCTTCTTCGCCCGAACCGTGTGTTATACATCAAAATGTGCATCTCGATCCCAAACCAGAAAGAAAAAAAACAATACAAAACAACAGTGGACTAAAACCCTACTCATTTGTTTTCTTCCACTGCAGCATAACTGAACTGCTTCACTAAAACTTATAACCAATAAGCCATTGTTGGATGGTTACATTTTTCAAAATTAAAGGACCAAAATATTATTTTCTACCTGTCTTTTTTCCCCATTGTACCAAGCTTGTACCTAACTGTGACTTCTGTGTACCGTTGCACCCCTATGTATACCAAGGTAAATTGCACCCCCTCCCAAAAGCTTTAGTAGCCTACCAGCTAAAACCTACCTACCTACTCGACTCGGCTTGGTTTTGGTGCTTTTCCACTAGTGATCTACCAAGTAGATGCTTTTCTGTAACTAGTCTGCCGAGGTTCTAAGCGGGCTGAGTCGGGCTGTATCTGACATCATCACACTACATGCCACCGATTGGTCAGGATGTGGACATCATTTGAAGAACGACTCTGACGGCGGCTTCTTGTTCATTCTATCTGACCAGCAATAGCAGCGCAAAAGTCTGTTTCATGATCCAACTCTGAGGTGCAAATGTTCATAAACCTGGTAGCTGAGGAGAGAATTAAAAGGGATCTAAACGGGCGATAAGAAACGTAAAGATCTACCAGGTGCTTTCTCAGTCCACATCTGCTTACGGCTACCAACTGACTTTTCAGCAGCGCCGAGACAAGCTAAAAAAATAATAATTTTCGCTTGAAGCTTTCTCCCACTCTCATTTTTCACCGTGATATTGAACACAAGCCACAGACCAAGCAGCACATATACCATCTCCTCCAAGTTCTACATCTTTGGTGTTGTTTTCTTTTTCTTCATTTGTGTCACACAATCAAGTACGTCACAGCAGATTTTGGTACAACCCCACCAACTTCTGCTCCGGGTACTGGATTGTAACGGAAAAGAAACTAGGCCAAGTTGAGATGAGATGATGCGCATTGGTCTGTCGTTGGTTCAGCTCTCAGTTTACCAGTCAGTCTAAGTTCCTACCCCTCACCTCTGGTCGCAGGGTGAGGGTTGTCAGGGCTTTCTCTTAGAGATAGGGTGAGAAGCTCTAAGTAGAAGGAGTTCGGAGTAGAGCCGCTCCTATTCTACATCGAGAGGAGCCAGATGAGGTAAGTCGGGTATCTGGTTAGGATGTCTACTTGGCGCCTCCCTGAAGCTTTCTGGGCATGTCCCAGGACACACTGGAGGGACTTTGTCCCCCCGTCCCAATGTGCCCCCTCACTGATTTTTCAACGGCCCTATTATTTCCTTTACAAACAGGGAGCGACAAACAAACGGAGGGAAAAAAAACAAAAAAAGGACAAATGAAGTTTTGGACTTTCTTCAAGACTACAGTGAAAGACAAGAAAAGAGGCTGAGGGAGCTGGATGAAAAGGAGGAGGAGAGGGAAAAGAAGAGGGATGACCAGTTATCTTGACATTTTTGGGAAGATGGTGGACGAAATGTAGTTTTCCTCATCATTTTTTGATTCATAATTTGATGTTCAATTTCTTTTGTTTTCATTTTATATTAGACAAGTCGTCAGTTGACCTGGTGTTGAATAAACAAGACTTCCCTATGTTAACAGAAATGCATACATGTAAATACTAGCAAGACAGTTTTAGATCCAACACAAACAAGTCAGGTAGTAATTTGGTTATTCATTTATTTATGACCACAAAATTCAAACAATTTCAGCAAGTTGAACAAAAACGTTGCAGTAAATAGTGATAATATAACTGAAATATTTATCTCAGGTTAACATCAATTTATACACTCTCTTACAAAAATGAAATGACATCATGCTCAAAATGTAAAGTAATATTAGATGGTCATAACACAGCTGGAATATTTAACTCAGGATACCATCAGTTTACACACTTACAAAAATGAAATTACTCGGCGATTGATCCTGGCATACTGGATGCGCTGGTATGGGTAGATTGAAAGAAAGACACTACATTAACAAGGAAATACATGTTGTACTGTGCACATATTTAAATTGTGTATATTGTTGAATTTTATGCTCCTTTATATAGGCTACCACTTTGTTTTCAAACATCCGTAGGATGATCATTCCCAAACCTATAATTGTGGTACGTAACATTTTGATCTGACGTGTTTCCGGTTTTTGCTAAGTGCTGTCCCATTCTTATTTGTACCATTTGGAGCCCTCACACCCTCTCACACTTGATCACTTCCAGCTGACGTCACTTAAGTCTGTGAGGGTTCAGGGCTTGAGGGTTTAGGGCGGAGATTGGGACTGGGGGTGTCTCTCAGCTGGCCTGGGAACACCTTGGGATACCACCAGATGAGCTGGATGAAGCGACTTAGGAGAGGGAAGTCTGGTTAGGCTATTGCCCCATGACCCGAGCTCGGATAAGCAGTAAAAGATAGATGGATGAAATATGTAGACTAGCAACTTAAAAATCTCAGGAGCACAGTAAGCTATATCATGCCACTTCCCTTAATTAATTAATCCCCCTTTTTTTTCCTTCTACACATGATTTTGAGGTTTATAATTTCATGACTGATTCACCAAAATGAAAAAGGGCCAACGCTAAAGATTAATTCTATATCTTAAGTGATACATTGGCATCGGTGGATATGCAACTCTGTCACTTTCACTTAATTAATGAGAAAAAAAGCGTTTTCTAACACCTTGTGACAAGCAGATAAGGTGCCGTATAAGAACAAAGCATATACGAGAGCAGAGGTGAAAACACAAAGACAAACACACCCAACACTTACACTCCATAAATTCAAACATATGGAAATAGGCGAGACATAAGAATCCAGCAAAATGAAAGTGTTACATTGGTAGGGTTGCAGGTGACCAAGTACAGACATGAGCTACCTTTTGTCTGGGAAGGGCTGTGGATCAGTGAGTAGAGCAGTGAGTAGAGCAGGTTGTCATCCAAATGGAAGGTCAGTGGTTTGATCCCCAGCACCACTACATACCAACGTGACAATGTTTGAGTTAATGAATTAGATTCACATTAAAAGGTGCTATACCAGTATGAGCCATTTACCTTTTGACCTTGGAGATATTGTGCCTGATGAGCACTCAGGTGGATCAGTGCCTCCTTTAACATAGTATAGACCTTTAGTCAAAATATATTACAATCATCTAATTAGCATTTAAACAAACTATCTGAAGAAATTGTTATGATAATAAACAGCTTTTTATTTTGACAAACGTGCGACTGTCTTTCCTTTTGAGGCAGGTGGAGTATCATTAAGTGCAAGACAACAAGATAACCCTTTCTGACATTTTTTATGCTATAGAAAAAGGATAAAAAAAAACTGAAAGCATATCGCTCTGAAAAACATGCAGTAAACTATCAGACATGGCAGTTTAGTTTTTTTTTAATTGAAGGGCTGAAAAGCTTACAGAGTCCTGCTCAATGAAAAATTTAAGTTTGCTTTAGCTTCAGATAGGCCCTTATTGAGAAATATTTAAAGGGGACCTATTATGACATCTAATACCTATTTTAAACAGGCCTTGAATGTATTAAAAACAAGCTTTTGATTGTTTTTGCTAAATAAATTAGAAATTCAGCCTCTGAGCCATGTCTTTATCTTCCCAGTTTCTAATCTCCTTCTCTATGGGGGATTCTGAGTGGGCGGGGCTATGATAATGAGGCTCTGTGCTGATTGGCTGCCTAACGCAATGACGCAAATGACGCTAATGACGCGATACACCGCTATGAAAAAATGGCGGAAGCTCCGGCCGGCGGAGTTGTTGTTGTTCTTCCGGCCAGTGTTAGTTGTGGGCGTGGTTTCACGCATCGCTCCTGTCGTTACGTAACGACAGGAGCAGAATCTGAACGGCTCGTAGATCCACATCACACTGGACGGCTCATCCGGGCGGCTGTACAGACACTGCAGAATTTGGTTGCTTTCTTCCTTCTCTGAGTTGGCAGGCTGAGGGGAGACCACTTTATATATGTTAAAGCAAGAAAAAAAATTGTTTTTCATAATAGGTCCCCTTTAAATGTAGTATCCAAATTTTGTCTTACATCAAAAATTATAGAGATGTCAGAGCCAGCGAAACATAGACTTACTGACTGGGGACTTCTTAAGAAGTGGACGTGTATTGCTTATATAATCAAAAGCAGTAACAATTAAAACCTCTTAACTACTAGAGCCCCAGGAGGTACATATCATTTAAGAGCAGAAGCTTGAGAATTGTCTAGTATACTTCAAATGGTATGCTAAAATGTGTTTATTATTTGTTTATTTGCTATTGTTTAACTTTAAGCTATTAGATATGTATAAAATATTGATCTCAAAATAGTCAGACTTAACAACACCTTATTGAAGTAGGGTCAAGATGAAAATTACCTTTCATTCACAAATGGAAGTGTTATGCTTCAGAATTAGCCTTTAAGACAACTTCAGGTAAATTGTTTTGGAGTTTATGAACAAATATTTAAATACCAATAAAACTAAAACTCTTGTGCCAAATTTAAATATACGGAAGGCATCATTTATACTATTAAACCATCATTTCTTGCCTTGACAGTATTACTTAATTACTTGTTGTCTTGAAAAACATACTGTAACTAATATGGAAGAGAGAATTGGTTGAACTGCAATTAAATTGGTGTTTATCCTTATATATTATATAGTATATATTTAGTTTGGTAAAATGACATGAATATGGTTTTAATTGTTCCAAGAAGAAATAATTACTGCAATCTTTGCATTTATTTTACATTAAACATAGTCTCCTAAAGTGTGTTACTTTGTAAGGAATCCTGTATCTCTTATGAGCATTGAACCTCTTAAAGAAAGTTTGAAGAAGGGAACATCCTGTGACAAGCAACAGGCAAGATTCACTGGCCATGTTGAGCCAATTAACACGCAAGGGCACATCCCGAATGAATTAAAAACACCCTAATCCGATCAGTGTGAAAAGCAAGGCCATTTCCTTCACAGGCGTGGGCCAGATGGCACTCGCACTCAGAGGCCGCATTGAAACAGGCCAGACCCAGTCACAAAGTGTGAAATTGGGTTAGCGCCTGCGTCTAACATAGGCCTTGGGCAATGTGAGCTCCGCAGCCCATTCTCCCCTGGCCTAAAAGTATAGGGGCCACCTTGCCAGTCTTTGGCCCTATATTTAATTATCATTCTCAATGCACCTCACTAACTCAGTCATTTTAAGTCAGAGGTGCAGCTGACAGCTTCCAACGGTCATATGTCTCTTTAGACTAGCGAACCTTTTACAGTGTATTCTGAAAGTACTGTAATAAGCCCGCTCTTTTTCCAAATTCTGTTAATGCATGGTAGAGAAATTGATGCAAATATATCTTTTTGACATATCCCAAAATTAGTTTTTCTTTTAAGAAAAACATTTTTTAACTCATCTTCATGCAATTAATAGTAGAAAGGTATAAATATGTCTATATGAGTTCTTAAAGCTGAGAGAGCAATTCAGATCCCCCAACATACCACAATATTTTTTTGTGGCAAAAAAGTAACTCCAGTGGATAGAATATCACAGGCTCTAGTTGTATACTGTGACCTGGGTTGGGTGGTGTGACCATGTGAAAGTCTAGGTTCTTGATTTGTGGGAAATAATGCCTTGTTGGTGTTCCAAAATATCTTCAGTATCAGCTTTCAGACTTTAACGAATAAATTGTAGAAATTTTGGGTGACTGTCAACAAAATGACTTTAAAAGATGTGGTTGAACTTTGTAAGTATAGGCTTTGTCTTCAAAAAGAAAGAAAGAAAGACATTGTTCTCGGTGTTTGTATAACCACTCCACACAACAAATGCCGAAAATGAGAAGCAGAGGTACACCATGATGTGTCTCATCATTCAAATCCTTACTGCAATGCAGATCATCCTGTCTCCATCTGACCAAAAGAGAGGAGCCATCTTTACCAATGAGTCCTTTTCGCCTGTGTTCAAGAAAACCCTAAACTAAAAGTCTGTTAAAGTGCTTACTAACATACAGTAACAATACAACATAAGGAATAATTTGATGTGGAACTACAAAAATGTGTGGTCAACAAGCTAAGAATTGTCACTATTAGGTAACTACTGATGACTTGCCCTATTGTATCAGTAGGAATTCTTCTGTTTTTTTTTTCCGACAAAATGAGGGCCTTTTTGCCCCCCTAAAGGTGCCCCAAAAGTCACCAAATTTTGCACGCAAGCCAGGCCTGGCGAAAAAGTTGATATTTAATGGTTTGCATTAATGGGCTTGGCCTAATGGCTCAACAGCGCCCCCTAGAAAACTTTGTGCCTCAAGCCCGACAATACGGTTTGACATACATGCATGAAAATCGGTACACACCTGTATCATATCGCAACCTAAAGAAAAGTCTCTTGGCGCCATGGCCGAAACCGAACAGGAAGTCGGCCATTTTGAATTAATCGTGTAATTTTGGCGCAATTTATGCAATTTCTTCGGCCGTTAATGCGGCCCGAACCGTAACGTGCACCCAGGTGTGTTATACATCAAAATGTGCATCTCGATCCTGCGACAACACGCATTACTTTTCTCAGTCAAAAGCGTTACCGTGGCGACAATAGATGCCAAAAAGCACGCCCCCCCTTCTTCTGATTGGTCGATATTTGATAGTCCCTATTTCCTGCCATAACTTTTGAATGGTTTGACATAGAGAGTCATGGGTGGTGTCATAAGACCTCTTTTTGAATCCTTGACCTTTATTGTTGGAAATTGCACGCGAGAGGGCCCGTTCATCGCTACTTGCAGCTTTAATTTGTTATTGTAGTCATTTCTTTTTCAGTTTTAATTGCGTGTAAACTTCTCTTAACAGTATTGATGAAACAAGCTGAAGTGTGTCATCAACCAATACTTTAGCTAGACTGGATGTTTTTGCAACATGGTCAATAGAACCTATGCTGAGCTGTCTTGTGCATGAGCAGAATTTTAATTTAACACAATCAGCCTTATTTTTTTAGACAAATGTGGACAACAGTTGTGAGCAAAAAAAGCCAACATAATTAATAAGAAGAACCATAATATACAACATGAGAGATGATGAATTATAAAACCCTTCTTCTACCTTGGCACCACCTCCAGGTCTATTCAACTCCTCTTGGCCACGTTGAAAAGGGAGGTCAGAAATCAATGCTTAATAGAGCCATAATTGGCCTTATTAAGCACTGGAAGTGAAAATGGTAAAGCAACTGGCATGGCTCTGTCTCAACATGCTGCCTTTGGCTTGATAACGGGAAAGCGGTTATTGTCATCAGAGGAAAATTATGCCATCAGGTAGATCACAATCATTATGATCAACCAGATAAAATTACAGATGGGAATGGATCAAAGAGAAACTGAACGATATTAAACAATAAAACATGAATAAACAGACTTTGGTTTTATTTGAATTACTGTCTAAATTCCCCACATTCAAAAAGATACATTTTCATATTGTAGTCTACCCCCCCCCCCCCCCCCCCCAACCACCCCCACCCCCAAAAAGTTACAAATTGCTGCACTTAAACTATCATGGTTGAATCAGTGGTTCAACAACTCTTTCTTCCATGCTTACGAAATGTAAGATTTGTGATGAGGAAGATGTAGTGGGTATCATGGCAGACCTTGGGCCTTGCCAAAGCCTTCCTGTCTCGTGAAAACAGGATCAGGTGTCACCATTTTCACAGCACCTTCTGGTTCTGTTTAATAGGAAACGAGGTCCATCAGAAGAACTCTGACCAAAACTGAGAATGGGCCCTGACAGGCAGGAATATTAGCCTGTGACGGCAGTCAGTAATTGAATGATCTCCCTACAACCCCCCCCCCCCAACACACACACACACACACACACACACACACACACACACACACACACACACACACACACACACACACACACACACACACACACACACACACACACACACACACACACACACACACACACACACTTGTAATGAAGAGAATATGTGCTGAGAATGTGTTTGTCCTTTTCTATCCTTCATCTGCCCTTTTCTTCCATCACCCCCCTCCCCTGCTCCACTTTTTGCCCCTTAATAAATCATTTGTGAGGGCAGAAATAAGGGATAATTTTACTTCACTTCAAAGTACTTCTCACAGTGCCATTTCTGTAACCTCGAAGTGATGATGCATTAAAAAGGCTTCAAGTGAGCCCTGCCTGAGAGTGTTTTTGCCTTGAAACAAAGCTGTGCTGATAGTAGCATGATAGAGTGAGCTGAAGTACATGAGAGATCAATTATCACACCTCATTTTGTCCTCATCTGCAAAATGATAATGGGTAGACCATGTCAGTCGTGAACCATCAGGCAGGGTATCATCTCTCCATAAATGTATTTCACAGATTGTCCAAAGGGATCTGTAAAATCCCTTGAACAGTTAAAAAGCTGAAGGAGAAGAATTTGGCTCATCCTTGATCTGGCTCCAAATACCCCTCTGTGGACAAGATTTAGGAGTAATAAACCAACAGGATAAACCCAGCTCTCAGCATGGTATCACCACACACTTGTAAACACCATTTTCATATTGGACGGTTAAAAAAAAAAAACAATGTTGTAATCTTTTGCATATGTTTGTCAGCAAACAGGAGAACAGTTGTGTATCTGCGCTTGCTCCGGTGAGACACATGAGTAGGCTACATGTACCACAAAGGACGCTTGTGTCGAAGGCATGGGTGAGGGAGGGTGATGCTGCGGAGGAAGCGTGGGGCACAGCTTCGAGAAGCAGCTTCATATTTCGCATAGCTCTGGGGAGAATGTCAACTCTGAGAAAGGATTCTTAATACAATAATTGCTCTGAGACCTGCTCTTGTTAATATTTCTCTGACTTTAGTTTTGTATTTTTAAAGCCTTAACCAAAATCAGTTGTAGCGTGTTGCAGCTGGAATGCCTGTCAGGCTGGGCCCTGACCCTGGGCCGGCCGTTATAATGATGGGAAGATGAAAGAGCCAGGCCCATTCCCAGGCTGCCCTGTTAGGGGGTGCAAGCCTGTGAAATGGAGAGATAATGGATGCCAGGTGTGCTCTGGATGCCTGAGACCATCCTCAGTCAGTCTGAGAGCTCCTCTCAGTGAGAGGGAGGGCACATTACGGCTGAAACACATATACTGTATATACTTTATATGTTAAACTTCATGCCAATAACACGGTTAGTCACATTTTCTTAATGCAAAAAAACTATTGTGGCTTTTATTCATGATGAAAAAACATGTAGCTGAATGTCAATATTAAGTTAAGCATGTTTATGCCTATGGGTGGTTTTCATAAATATGATCCAGGTCAACTATTTCTAAGCATTTATTTTTTTTATATAACGTATATGACAGATTTATAGGATTGAAGCTTTAAACAAAAGATCACAAACATGTCTCTGGGTGGACCAGACCGGCTCAGAAAACTCTGCTGTAATTACAATCTGATTAGTAGACAGTGAGTAGAATACAATATGTCATTTAACATGAACAAATTAACCCTCAACAAGAACTCCTTCAGAAAAAAAATCAAATATTACAGCAGATCTTGTGGGAGATGCAGTCTGATTCACTTCTGTCCTCTATGGGAGGTCAGTAATGTCACCTGATGAGAGAGACTAAATTGCTGAAGGACTCAAGATAAGTTCTCATTAAAGCCTTCCACATAATAGCTTGTTGAATGATAAATATTAAACATTGATTACATACAAATAGGAGTGAGGCCTGTTATCATCAGCATTCATTGTCTTCCTGAGATTCGTCCATAATTAAATCTAAAAGTGCCCTACAGAGACCTCTTTGAAATGAATGAATCACTTATTATTTGCACATGAATAAGTGCCAATGAGGTATATGAGTAATTACTATATGAGAAAGCATGCAAAGTCAATCCATATGTGAATACAGACAAAAAAGAACGGTAGGCTATAGTTTTTTCTGATGCCCTATTTGGCTAATGAAATGGCTGTCACTCAGAGAGAGAGACTTATCTGCCTTGTAAACTAAAATGTGATGTCAAGTTTTTGAATTTTTCCTTTTCATTTATTATTATTCCAACATTAATATTCTTGTGTTAGAGCAGCCCCATTCTAATCTGTTTTGTACTTCGCATTAAAAAAAGTGTCTGATACCTTATTTTAATACTTTACATAATCTTTTTGAATAAAATGTGTCTTTGACATATAAAAAATGAATCTCACTATTTGAGTAAAATAAATGTTAGTTGGACTTGTTTTTGATTCAATGATTGATTCTTAATTCAACTCCTTGCCCTGTCTTGATAAAAAAACCTTTGTGAGTCATTTTCACTACATGCACGATGCAAACATACAATATGCCGATGATGTCACAGGGCAATACGACATTAACCAGCCTGCTTGACAGTAGCCTTTCTAATCACAGTATCAAGGTTCTGAGCACTGTGATTATTGAACACGCAGTTTAAAAGGCCGAAAAATGTCTTATATGATCAGAAATCCGATTGAACTGCTGCATAAACGTACTGACTGACTATTATTATTATTAAGACAACTTCCATCAACCCATTGACTTCTCTTTAGGTCGCAGGGGCAGCACACCAAACAGAAGCTCAGACCCAGGTTTTTCCAGCCACTTTGTGCAGTTCTTCTGGGTGTGGATACTGAGGCGTTCACAGATATATCATCTTTCCAGCGTCTTGGTGTTCCATGGGGACTCTTCCCAGTTGGATATGCCTGAAACACCTCCTGAGGAAACAACCCAAGACACACCCTTGCCTTTCAAATCCGTACAGAGTATGCGGGGACACCACTGCAGTCTACACTCTATTCGTCATCCACTCATGGACATGAACCTAAGACTCCTGAACTGCTCCACTTGAGGCAGCATCTCATCCCCAGCACACAGAGGGCATCCACATGTGTATGAGATCCATAGCCTCAGAGTTGGAGGTACCACCACTTCACATACAGATGAAAACTACTTCAGCCAGAGCACCTTACCTATTTATCTTGTGTTTTTTTTCCCCAAGTGTCCTTGTTTCATTCTGTGTTTTTATTTTATTTTTTTCTGCATCTTTTTATTTATTCTATTGTACTTTATTGCTATTATTTACCCCCGTTGGGGATGAAAAAGTATCTATCTATCTATCTATCTATCTACCGGTATCTATCTATCTATCTATCTATCTATCTATCTATCTATCTATCTATCTATCTATCTATCTATCTATCTATCTATCTATCTATCTATCTATCTATCTATCTATCTATCAGGTTGTGGCCTGTTGATTCCAGCAGAACCACATAATGTGCAGAATCAAGAGATGGAAACTTAATCCTTCATAAATATCACAAAGAACAAGAAATTTACATTTGCTTGTTTTTTTCAAGTAATGTGGCCTTTACATTGATGCATGAATTTTGTTGTTGTGGTCCACCCTCAATTTAACTAATTGTGTTAGAAAAACATAAAGTCTAATGAAAAATGCAGTCTTTTTCATTTTTCTGTTTCATACTCGTTAGTTCGTATCATCCCACCTACAAATTAGTGGGAGTCAGTCAAACAAGCAGTTTGTTGCTCTACAGTTATTACAGTTGTGAATCATAACCAATTAATCTCCAGCATTCTGCCAGAAACTCATCCCTACCCCCAACGCAAACTCACTCATACTACAGCAAACACAGCATATCCTCTGGTTTGACTAACTATCAGTCTCACCATCTTCCTCGAAGGAACATGACACTCTCAGTGTATCATGCCAAGGTCAGTGAACAGATTTTCAAACGATTGCCTACTGCTGCAGCACAATATGGAAATTTTTGAAATATACAGTTATCAAACTCACATAACAAGCGCTGGCCAGTTTTTCCACAATGCATTCTTTCTTTCTCTCTTTCCCTTGAGATATCAGTGTTTTACCAAATATCCCTGCCTGACTAATGCAATAAGGTTTGTGTTTATGCTCAGATGGTGTGGTTTCCCAGCCCTCTGGGTCATTGTAATCCTCTAAAGGAGAAGGGAACTGGAATTCTTTTCACAATTTGTGAAGATGTTCTACCTTTCACCCAACCTCACCCAACCTAATTCTTCAGCTCAGTGGGGAGTATCAGGCTTAGAAACTTATAGTAACAAAGCATGGACCCACCCATGTCTCTTGTAGGTTGTTAGGGTCTTTTCTCAAAAGTATGAGATATGAGATTATTTTGCCAAATGCATTAAGGTCTGAGGGGTAAAGGAAGGAGGAAATACCTCTTGTATTTAAAGTTGATTTTGGTTTTTGTTTTTTACTCCCCCCATTTAACGTAGATAGCTTCTTTCACTGCTTTCTCTGACCATCCGTCTCCTCTGTCTAGAATTTGGAGTATGCTGTCCTCAAAGAGTGCACGTATTGTTTAGATGTAAGTGGAGCACTGAGTCTTCACTTGAGGAGAAGGGTGTCCCAGTTGTGGCATATGTTAGTGGAGCTGTTGTTTAGTTTCTCCACCATAAGGGGTCTGTGCACTTCTCACTTCACTGGACTCAGTTCCCCCCCAAATTCCTCACCACTCAGTTAAAACCAAAAAAGGAGGTGAGACATCTTCAAGACCCAAGAAACCAAATCCAGATGCCTCTTGTTCGAGCTTTTTAGGATTATTGAGCCATATATGTTGCCATGGAGACAGCAGTCTTTCCTTATTTGTCAATTAGAGCACAAACAAATGCTAGAACATGATATCATTTCAGCCAACGTGAGGAAGAGTGATGAGAAAGGGAGACATTTGGTTCCCTTACCCCCTATCCTCAGTTTAAATTGGTTTTTGTGTGGATTAGCTGGACTGTACTGGGGGTTATAGGACAATATACTCTGCACTGAAACATCATACACCTGGGGAAAGAAACTTTCACTGTTGTCTTTGTATTTTTTCCGATCTGTGCACTTTGATGTTGGCCTGCAAATACAAATAAGTCTCTGAATGTCACAAAGGAGTTACCTGGCTGAAGCCTCATATTCATTGTGTGATCCTTAGCTGTCTCAGATGAAAGATGTACAAACCGGATTCAGTTGAAGTTGGGAAATTGTGTAAAATGTAAATAAAAACAAAATACAATGATTTGACAATCCTTTTCAACCCATATTCAATTTAATACACTACAAAGACAACATATTTAATGCTCAAACTCTTAAACTTTATTTTATTTTTCAAATAATAATTAACTTAGAATTTCATGGCTGCAACAGGTGCAGTAGAAGTTGGGAAAGGGCATGTTTACCACTTTGTTAAATCACCTTTTAATAACACTCAAACGTTTTGGAAGAGAGGAGACTAATTCTCTTAGCTTCTCATGTGGAATTATTTCCCATTCTTGCTTGATAAACTGCTTCAGTTGTTCAACAGTCCGGAGTCTTCTCTGTCATATTTTACGCTTCATAATGCGCCACACATTTTCAATGGGAGACAGGTCTGGACTGCAAACGGGCCAGGGGAGAACCTGGACTCTTTTACCTCGAAGCCACGCTGTTGTAACACGTGCAGAATGTGGCTTGGCATTGTCTTGCTGAAATAAGCAGCGGCGTCCATGAAAAAGATGTTGCTTGGATGGCAGCATATGTTGCTCCAAAATCTGTATGTACTTTTCAGCATTTATGTTCCTTCACAGAAATGTAAGTCACCCATGCCATGGGAACTAATGCACCCCCATACCGTCACAGATGCTGCTTTTGAACTTTGCGTTGATAACAGTCCGGATGGTCCGCTTCGTCTTTGGTCCGGAGGACACGACGTCCAGTGTTTCCAAAAACAATTTGAAAAGTGGACTCATCAGACCACAAAACCCTTTTCCATGGTGCATCAGTCCATTTTACATGAGCTCGGGCCCAAATAACCCGGCGGCGTTTCTGGATGTTGTTCATAAAGGGCTTTTGCTTTGCATGGTAGAGTTTTAACCCGCACTTACTTATGTAGTGACGAACTGTATTTACTGACAGTGGTTTTCCGAGGTTTTCCTGAGCCCATTTGGTGATATCCTTTACACACTCATGTCGGTTTTTAAGGCAGTGCCGTCTGAGGGATCGAAGGTCACGCTCTTTCAGTCTTGGTTTCCGGCCGTGGCGCTTACATGCAGTGATTTCACCAGATTCTCTGAACCTTTTGATGATATTATGGACCGTAGATGTTGAAATCCCTAAATTCCTTGCAACTTTGCTTTGAGAAATGTTGTTCTTAAACTGTTCAACTATTTTTTTCACGCAGTTGTGGACAAAGTGGTGACCCTCGCCCCATCCTTGCTTGTGAATGACTGAGCATGTTTGGGGAGGCTCCTTTTATACCCAATCATGGTACCCAGCTGTTCCCAATTAGCCTGATCACATGTGGGATGTTACAAATAGGTGTTGAGTCTTTGTCAGCTTTCTCAGTATTTTTTGCAGAGCCGGATTAAATAAATGGACTACACTAGGCAGACTTTTTGGCAGACAGTGATTTTTGGGCCCCCCTCCATCAATGTTATTAGGGCCCGAGCACTTACAGTGCGAAGGCCCTATTGTATCTGTAGGAATTTTTTTTTTCTTTCTTTTTTTTTTTCTTTCTTCTGACAAAAGGAGGGCCTATTTGCCCCCCTAAACGTGCCCAAAAAGTCACCAAATTTTGCACGCAAGCCAGGCCTGGAGAAAAAATTTATATTTAATCTGTTTGCATTAATGGGCGTTGCAAAATGGCACAACAGCGCCCCCTAGAAAACTTTGTGCCTCAAGCCCCACAATACGGTTTGACGTACATGCACTAAAATCGTTACACACCTGTGTCATGTCGCAACTTAAAGAAAAGTCTCTTGGCGCCATGGCCGAAACCGAACAGGAAGTTTTTGAATTAATCGTATAATTTTGGCGCAATTTATGCCATTCCTTCAGCAGTTAATACGGCCCGAACCGTAACGTGCACACATGTGTGTTATACATCAAAATGTGCGTGTCTGTCCTGTGACAACATGCATTACTTTTTTCTTTCAAAAGTGTTACCGTGGCGACGCTAGACACCAAAAAGCGCGCCCCCCCTTCATCTGATTGGTCCATATTTGATAGTTCCCCAAAAGTCACCAAATTTTGCACCAAGCCAGGCCTGGCGGTAAATTTGATATTTCATGGTATGCAGTAATGGGCGTGGCCTAACGGCTCAACAACGCCCCCTAGAAAACTTTTCTTTACCATAACTTTTGAATGGTTTGACATAAAGAGTTGTGGGTGGTGTCATCAGACTCGTTTTTGAGTCCTTGCCCATAATTAGTGAAAATTAGCCCCGCCCCTTCTTCTGATTGGTTGTCCCTATTTCCTGCTATAACTTTTGAATGGTTTGACATAGAGAGTCGTGGGTGGTGTCATCGGACTCGGTATAATAACGTTAAAGTAACCAACGTCATTATTTCTAATTAGTTAATAAATATTGATATATTAACACTGAATTAAATTGTAGATAGGACATATATTTTATTTACTTGATATTTTTTTGTATCAACCATTAATATGTGTGCAGACAAGGTTAAAAAAAAAAAAATGTGTCCCTCTGCCTGGGCCCCCCCCCTGCCAATCGGGCCCTAGGCACATGCCTAGTTTGCCTTTGCGTTAATCCGGCTCTGATTTTTTGCCACCTTTCCCAACTTCTACTGGACGTGTTGCAGCCATGAAATTCTAAGTTAATTATTATTTGGCAAAAAACAATAAAATTTATTAGTTTGAACATTAAATATGTTGTCTTTAGTGTATTCAATTGAATATAGGTTGAGAAGGATTTTCAAATCGTATTTTGTTTTTATTTACATTTTACGCAATTTCCCAACTTTAACCGAATCCAGTTTGTTCAATGTGAAAGAACTGTGTTAATATCTTTGATCATGGCTAAAAAAACAGTCCTACATTGGGAGATTCAACAAAGGTCGTGACCAAATTTCTAATAGTATCGTCATCCTGTTTATCAACCAACCAATAAGAATGTGTCATGGAATTATGTCTTGATCAACACTGGTGCCATACATAAAACTCAAGACAAATCAACAGGTGTGGGTGAAGACCAAATGAGGAAATCATAATTTATAGTAATAAAACAAAGAAGCAGATCGGTTCAAGTTATGGCTTTCAGAAGATTTGTTCATATTATGTGTCCTCCAGCCCATACCAATGGAAGGACACTGCATGGAAAGGAATAGCTGAGGAATTATAGTTCCCAAAGGAGTATGAAACCAGTACATAGATTAACATACACAGTAGTAAACAGTGCAGTTATTTTTCTTTCTGTCAGCCCATAAAAGCTACTTTATGTTGATTTGACACTTGCTTAACTCACCACGCAGCCTGCTTCAGTTCAGACGCTATCACCATTAGAGTCTGCATGCATTTAACAAGGTGATGTAGCCAAATTCATGTTACGCCCGGCACACATTTTGGTTTCCAGTAACTTCCAAAATGGCTAACATTGTGAAGTAAATTCCTTTCACTCGTTCTGTCCAATATCTTATATATATCCAATATATGTTTGAAAATGGTCGGAAGTGTATCATCTCTACTCTGCGCTTTTGAAAAAGAAAAAGAGATTTTTTTTTTTAATGAGATATTTATAACAAATATCCTTCTCAAAAGAAGTCGATTAAAATAGTGTTGATGAAAAATAAGATTACATCCTGGGCTTCTCATTTTATGTGCAAGTGTAATAAACTTACAAGCTGATTGAGTTTAGAGAAAAGAAAGCAGGGAAAAGAAAACAAATGAGTTTCATCACAGCTGGGCAACTACGATGCGGTTCTTTCTCTCTGCAAACATCATTTTAATCTGTGCCAAGATAATGAAATTGTAACTGAGTAATAATACTGCAGCATCTTTGAAATACTCCAGTCCATTTTATTTTCATTTAAGATAAAGCTTTCTGCTAGTTGTCTCTGCCTGAAAGTGTGTTTCAGTTTTAGATGTTTTTTGTCCCCTCATTTCACTTTTAATCAGTGGCCGCTTTCTAGTTCAGTTGTTAGAGGTGAAAGTGAAGCTGCATGCACCCCTGTCTTTTCTCTGAACATAATCTCCTCCCCGTACAGAACAATAATCCTACCTTATTTTCTTCTTTCAGTGTTGGCCTTTTATTATTTCCAGGTGTTAAGACTCTGCCTGCCTTGCAAGCAGATGTGCTGAAAAAAAACAACCTTTGTTTGGAGTTGTGCTATACCAAACCAAATATTCTTCTGGCACTGCTTTCTGATAAAAGACAACATAAAAAGGCAGAGAAAACTAAGTGAATGAATATTTGCATTAAATACATGCAGTAACATACAGGGGGGGATGAGGAAAAACACATGGAATACAGATTAAACCTCCAAGATGTGAGGTAGGGAAAAAAAAGGCCATAAAGAAGTTTCAATTTTAGGGAGGAAAAAAAAAACAAAAAACTGTTAATCTGTGGTTTTTTTTTTGCCAAAGCTGAACAAGATCCGTTGACTAACAATAATTACTGGACTACATATCTTCAAGTGAGCTGTCTGTGGATTGAAGTTTAATCTCATATCATTAGTATGTTTTTGGAATACCTTCAATTTAATCTGTACTCACATTTTTAGACTGTGTTCTCATTTCTACTTTAACTACTTCTACTCTTGTTGCCTGATGCCTATTGTTCTCGATATGTACCTGCCAGGGTTAGTATCTGGTGCCCACAAGAAATTAGGGCCTTTTACAGTTGCGTTACATACTATAAAACATCAGTTTTGAACTTTCTCAGTTTTTCGCCAAACAGCCTAACTGAGATCACGAGTCCTTGCAATAAAAAGTGACAGCGAATTAAATAATGCATTGGAAATCAATTGAAAGTAAATGCAGTCCCTAGGTACAAGTGAACAGCTGATGGCTGCTTTCTGTCTTCTTCTTATGTGCATTTCTCCCTTTGTATTTTTCCATTTTTTCCTTTATATCTTCATGATATGACAACAAACACCTAGCGGCCACTTTATTAGGTACATCTCATAAGTATAGCCTACCCTTTTGTTGCTTTAGAACTACTTTAATTCTTTACGCCATATATTCACCGAGGTACAGTACTTCCTCTGAGATATTTACATCACAGCAGCACAAGGTAGCTGCTGATTTTTCATCTGCTTCAGTTTTACGTATTGTGCATTAGATACTTTGGATTTAAGAAAAGTGTTTATATGATTTACTGTTGCTGTTTTATCCTTTTTATCCTCTTAACCCTTTAATTACCCACCTGCTTTCAGGCCCCTGTACAGGGGGCTCTGGTAATCATCAGTTTGGCCATTCTCCTCTGATTTCTAGCATCAACAAGGCACACACCGACTTACTGCTAACTGGTAATTTTTCTGTTTGAGACCATTAACTGTAAAGTGGAGAAATAGTTATTCGTGAAAATCCCAGCAGATCAGCAGTTTCTTAAACATTTAAATCAGTCCATCTGGCACCAACAACCATTCTTTTTGGTGCACCATGTTAGACACATGGATCCACTGTGCTAATGAAAGTGCTGAAAATACTGCGCCTTGTAGTACCACTAAAGGTGATATAAAACTTTGTAGCATTCTTTTTAAATGAGACAATTCAAATAAAGAAGAGGAATTTCCTTTTATTTAGGGAGTACTCTACTAGCATGTTGCATCAAAAGAGCATGCTGACATGTTGCAGAGCCATTTCTGACCGTGGAAGAATATTTAACATGCTAAATATCGGGAGCTGCCAGGAAAGTCTCTGTTTGAGCAACAACCAATGACAAAGCAAGGCCACTATGATTGCATTATGTTTGTTTACATTGTAACCAGCATCTCCACTTTTTTCAAAAGTGGAGTTATAGGCATTAATCAAATTTCATTCCCACCGGCAGGAATCTGTGATAATTTCTGAAACTGTGCAACACTGTTAATGAAATGGAAACAGAAGTAGGCATGTAAAGATATGTCTTTGTCTATCATTGAATGATTTTATGTCAGCAAATGTCTCTTATGTAAACTGATAAATTCAACACTTGCTGGTGAGCTTTTCAAAAACCTTACTATATGGCATAAAATGTCATAGAAGAAAGCACATTTTTAATAGCTTTAAATTATCTTTTTATGATAGTTCCATCTTTAAACAACACCAAAACCCCATTCTAATAGTAGTTGTCATGCATGAGGGCATTTACTGTGTCATACAAGATGTGAATGCAGAAGAGCTACTTGTCAAAATATGTGGATTGCATAAAGGGAGCAGCGGGTTTATGGGTAATGCAGCTCCCAGAATTGTTTTTATGGTTTCCTCTGCGAGGTCCACGGCTAAGTTATACACATGCTCTAACAATCACTTTTTTCTTCTTTTGTTTTTTTGAAGTCAACAAAATCAAGGTTGAAATGTGAACAAAGAAGGGTGGAAAAAAAATATATATGAAAGATGATGTCCATCCCTTTCCGCCCACACATCTCACCCACCCTCTTTCCGTCTGCACAGACCAGTGCGTGTCTGAGCAAGCAGGGGTTAAATCCATTGCACCATAAAAGGGAGCTGTTCATAAAATGGAGGAATAAGAAGCAGAAATAATATTTCAAGTATGATTAGTTCATCCGCAGGGCACCTTGTGCGATTGAGAAAGGGGGTAAGAGTGGGAGGGGGTATTGTGCACGGCAAGCAGTAAATTATATCTAGCGTTTGAATGATTCCTGCAGATCCTATTACGGCAGTGAGGGGGACACGGGAATGGTGGGGGGGAATGGGGCAGTTGGGACAGAGAAAGCAGCAGAACAAATCGGCTGAATTCTGTTTCCAGCTGTCCGAATGATGGAGCCAATGAGAGGTGCGTGGATGGGGGTGGGCTGCAGAGAAAGAGTAATAACACTCCTAATAATTCATTCTCTGCCTAAAAACACTTTTATGTTTACAAGTAAACATATAATCTACAAATGCAGTTTTTTTCAAACACCTTTCTCCCTGACAATCTCAGCAAATTTTGTACCAACTCTTTTTCCTAAAATCAACAAAAACAGTATCTTCCATTAGCACTGCTGCACTGATAGTGGAATTATTATGCTGCTGCTTAAGATAGTACTAACAGAGAAACAGGGATACTTAATTTATACACCCAGCACCTGCATTTTCCTAACACATGGCAAATATTATTCATCAGGGTTTTTTTTCAATGTATTGATTCATGCACTCTGCTGCAGTCACCATAACATGTTTACTTTATTCATGTTAAATATTATGTATGTATGTATGTATGTATACACACATATATATATATATATATATATATATATATATATATATATATATATATATATATATATATATATATACATACATACATACATACATACATACACACACACACGACACTGACTCACAATGCTGCAGTGTCTGCAAATTTATTTATCTGTTTTATTTATGAAACTCAAAATTAAATGTCCTCTTGAATCTCGTCTGATACAGTTCAGCATAGTGTTTTTTAGTATACTGAGCTCATAATTAACAAAATGATTTACCAAGACCGAGATGAACTACATGTAGTGAGGGAGACCTGGAAAGAACAGAGATTCTGGACATGGAGAACATTAATAACAGGGGAGGAGGCAAGGGGGAATTAAAATGAAAGAATTCTGTACGCAGTCCCCCTTTAATTGCAAATTTCAGTTTCCTATAATGAATTCTGACACCTTAAGTCACTAAAATCCATCATTCTGAAGGGTATTAGTCCTCAATTAACCTGTCACCCTAACCACCCTGTATCTTTCTGCCGGCTTTCAAAAATCAAAAAATTCTAATTACTCTCAAATATAATACAGATTGATAATAAACCCTTCTGTCATGAATATGCTGTCTTAAAATCTGTAAATTCTGCTAACTATAAGTTTATGGAAATGAACAGACTAAATGGGACATATTGTTTTGGTCATTTGATCTATCTATTTAGCATATGACATTTATACCAGAATGTGTGTGACCTATGAAGAAATTAAAGAAGGTCAAAAGGAGTGCTGACGCATCTACCAAGCTTCCAGCACATCGTTGCTTACTCAGTAGCCTCGTGTCATAGCTTTACTGAATGTTTTTAATGAAATAGTGGATAATTTGTTGGAAAAGTGGGATTGGATGAACTAAAACTGAGTGGATTATCAGAAGATCTGTAGATCAAGATATGTTCACTCATAAATAGAAAAACACACAGAGAGTAGTTAAATAGTGTCATTCAGCATGGTAAAACAGGGCAAACATTTCTATCAGGAGGCCAAAAGGCAGACACAAATGGTTGTCAAGTACAAAGCAACACAAACAAAACAAACGAGGAAAAATAATGGAAAGCTTGACAGTGGACAAAGACAATCTGCCAAAAGATGAACAAACTGACAACTCTTTTTAAAGTGTCCATTTTATGCTTTTCCATGTTTTCTGACTTACCTATAGTGTTATTATGATGAAGTATCATGTTAGATCTTGCCGGAGGTTCATAAAATGCTTCTTTATGGAGATTTTTTGTAGCTCTTTATAAGCTCTTTATGACATCACAGAGGGATGCTGCAAAACAGGCCTACAGTAAGCTATAACCAACATCTCTCTAATTCCTTTTCTGCACACTGACTCACATTATAAATTGATCACAGGGACTCATTTGTGGGGGCATAACCTAAAAACCACTATATCATCTAAGACCAACTTTCATTGATTATTACTGTGTTTGGCTTTTAAAAATGTATTGTTTGTGCAGCAGCATATGACTCATTCACATAACACATATTGTGCTAGGAAAACAGTGGTGCACTCTGGTCAAAAAGCCGGATGCAGTGAATCTAGTTTATTAGTTAATTATATTGATAGCTGATCCAACTGTGATGCCACATAGTTCTCTGAACTGGTCTCTGACCTGCCCTTTTGAAGCCTGATTTTGACCATCTGTGTCTTAAAACAACAAGCCAGGGATGACCAAATTTGTTTTAGTTGACAGTGGCCAGTTAAACCACATTTAACAAAAACAAGTCTGATTTCTAATATACTTAAAAAAATATATAATTTAAAAAATATTTTCAAAAGGTTCATCAGCACTGATGGAGGAAATCAAGCTAGGTCACACCACAAGGCCTTAGTGAGAAATTGTATTTCACAAGAAAATTTTGATTAATTTATGTTGGTGTATTCTGTATTTGTAATACATCACTTGACCAACCTGAATGATGACAGGTTGTAATGAATGCACATACAGACCACACTGTTATCAGTGTATCAAAGAAATTAACTTTATATCAACACCTTACACATACATGAACATCTGAGGATGTATCTCTGACACTGGAAAAACCAAGGAAAGCTGACTATAACCTGACCTCAACGCAGAAAACTTTACTTGGTTAACTTCAGCTCATTCAGGCAGTTCATGCCAGTTCCAGTGCATTAAATAGGGAAAAAAACCTTAGTCACATCAATATCTACTCTGAGTCCTCGCTTTATGAAACACATTCCTTACTCATGCATTGAAGAATATCTTTTCTTTGCTTTACACATTTCTTTATGTATACCAAAGAATCCCAAATAGTCAGATTCAAATGACAGCTGTAGTCACATTCACACTTGTGACAACTGAAGCCATATCCTCCACAGTTGCTGCTTAAGTTGCACTCCGCAGCTCTGACTTATTTCATGCCACTCAGCACAGCCTGATCTTTCTTGTGAGCTGCAAGAAGCTCGCTTGTTACAGCGATATGTTCAGCCAAAGCAACAGCCACCACAGATGAGAACTAAAGCCAGTTCTTACATGTCCTAAGATACAGTTCATCCACTGGCAGCCCTACTGTCTCTAATCAAACTTCAAACATTACTGCTAAACAAGAAAATCAGTATTTTATGCTCCAAGAATTTAGGTTCTCAACACTTAAATTGACTCCTTATGTTGTGTATGTGCGTGTGTCTGTGGATAATCTGAGAGTCAGGGCTTTATCATGGCAATGTGAAGGTTTTTGTCGAGACTTAGAAACAGCTGGCTTTTTAGAATAAATTAGGATATTAAACAAGCAAGGTGAAATATCAAAACAGAAAACAAAGGGATACTCTTCTAATTTCTCTTAATGTATGATCATTTATTTTTATTTAATCACTACTATTATCACTATTTGATCACTATAATTTTATTGCCGTTAGTGTGCAATAGTTCTATTCAACATCCAGGTACTAAAGGGCACTCATCATAATACTGGTACATAGAACTTGGGTAATCATGATGCCTTCTTCACTCATATGCTTTGGGAGCGTCCTCTGAGCTGCTGGCCATTGACTTTGAATGGGGAGAAGCAGTGGCGGATATATGGGGGTGGCCAAGGGTGGCCGTAGCCATGGAGTCGGAATCCTTTTGTTTTCAGCAGCAGGGTGCAAGCAGGACATATTTTAAGGATGCACACAATTATGACCTGTCCTGTATCCCATGAGGGTCTGTGGAGACGTTTTTCACATGGTTGCGTTATGGTAACATGCATCTTCACTTCCATTGGTTGTATGTATTTCTTGCCCACCCTAAAATTTCCACTGGCCCGACCCTGGGCACCCCATTGAAAATTGCCTGGCTCCGCCACTGGAGAAGTGAGAAGTCAAGTGGTGCCAAACTAAATTGTGGCTTCCGGGTAACGTGGTGGCAGAAAGTTTGGGGGATATTCATCTTTTCACGCCTCACAACGAGTGACACATAATAAAATTGTGGCTACACAGCTAGTGCTACCCAATAAACTTTTACATGGGTGAGACTGTTTCAAGGCACGCAGTTGTCTTGTCTGGTGCCTGAGTAGAAATGTTTTATGCTGCTAACATCCGCTTAGTGTGTATTCTTGCTTTATTCTGTATCACAGGTCAGTATTTACAATCAATTGAATGTGCATTACAGACTTGGAGTTGGAGATTTTACATCTGAGATAGTTTGCATAAATTAATAAAAGAAACAGTTTGTGAACAGAATTGTAATTGACTGCAGCGGTATTCTCGTACGTTACCAATGCTATACGTGCACATATGTTCATTGTATATGCATTTTCAAAATGCATATTTTCTATATATTTGCGAACACCGATTAAAAAACCAAATGTGAACCGCTTTCACTTTCTAATGTTAGCTCCCATATTTGTTTCTGTTTTCTTCTTATCCTCACCGAATTTACGAATAGGAGGGCAGGTGGGAGAAAAGCTGTATTTTTCAAAGTACTGCGGAATGATGAGAGATGCTCAAGTAAATTTTCAAACAAATATATACTACAGTTAGGGTTGCCACCCGTCCCGTAAAATACGGAGTTGTCCTTTATTTGAGAAAAAAATGTTGCGTCCCGTATTGAACTAATACGGGACACGATTTGTACTGTATTTTCCTTAACTTTTACACCATATTCTAGTTGAATTATTGAAATAAATTAACTTTTACACCATATTCTAGTTGAATTATTGAAATAAATTAACCTTTACACCATATTCTAGTTGAATTATTGAAATAAATTAACTTTTTCACCATATTCTAGTTGAATTATTGAAATAAGTTAACTTTTACACCATATTCTAGTTGAATTATTGAAATAAATTAACTTTAAAATTTACACCATATTCTAGTTGAATTATTGAAATAAATTAACTTTTACACCATATTCTTCACCTGTAGGCTATATTACATCTGGGCTGATATGGTCAATGCTATTAAAGCACTTTAAACTTTAAATCAAAGCATTTTGTTTTTTCATATAAAATAAACACATTTTTATTCAGTTTAGAAGTTTTGGGGCTTTTTTTTTGGCTCCTGCGCTGCTGAAATCAGGGCGTCCCTTATTTCTATTTCTGAAAGGTGGCAACCCTAACTACAGTACGTAAAATATACAGAATCATAAAGTAGAGTGATGTGTACCAGGTATGCTTGCTCATACCACCGGCTTAATTCCAGTGCCAAAACATGGAGGGAGTCTAAAAGACATCCAGATTATATTTCATGTAAAACTGCCTTTAGAATTGAAAGGTAAATCTGAGCAAAGCTGTTTTAACAGAATAGTAAGCACATGCAAATATCTTTTTGGAAAGAATATCAAACTGTTGCGTGTGTAACTGCTTTTGATGACTTGAGAGAATGAGAGCAAACTGCTTGTTTCATTTACAGTGATGGAGCCTGCCAGAGGGTACAATTAATTTGTGTGTGGAATATAAAGGGTCTGTGATGAATTTACACAAGACTGGAGACCGCATGGGAAGACTTGGTGTGTCGCTCTAACCTGGTCTTCTGCTGGTAGTAATCAAAACAGGAAAGAGTAACTGTAACTCAAAGCTTTTGAAAAAGGATGATGTTTTTAAATAATATGCGGAGCTCATCCATATTTTTTTTATCATTGTTGCTTTCCTACTTACTGTCCCATGACCAACAGTGCCTGACATGGTAAGAATGATTTGAGCAACAAAGCTCTTCACCTCTCTACGCCCCACGGTGACATGGCTTTGTATGTGTTCAGTATTATCGTTGTCATAATTAAAATTATGTAAAAATGGCACCTGAGTGGGGTCATCCTTGTGTCTGTTTTAGCACTGTAAATTAAAGTGATGACATTTGTCTAATCTGTTTTTAACCATTAAAACTCCTATTTCATATACTTTTACGGTATTTTTACAATGACATGCTGCAATTACATTACACTGAGCACTGTGAGACCACATGTCGGTTATTGCTTGGTGCTTTGAAGGCTTGGACAACATCCATTTAAATGTCACCTTGACATTGCTTGTACTCAGTGTATGCATTTTCTGAGGGTATGTTTATAAATTCTTGATAACATATCTTCCATCAGTCATTCCATCCATCCATCCATCCATCCATCCATCGAGTGTCGATGAGCAGCAGTTCTAGTTTGAGTGCTTTTATTTATTGACCTATTCACCCTAAAGGGAGCCCAGTCATCCTCAATATTTGTTGTTTTTTTGGTTTCAAGCTCTCAAAAGAACAAAATCTTTTCAAAAAGTAGAAGTTTAAAAGTTACTTGACATCACTGACTTTTAGAAAGACTTCCCACTTAAATTATACCAACATTTTCAGCATACTGAAATTTGTGGAAATGGAGGAAATTTTGGCACTGCTGTCCTTATTAGTGGAGTTTAATTTGCACACACACAAAGAATTCTACTCCAATTAGGCTTATAATAAACTTTTACATGTTAATAAATCACTATAATTGCATACAATGAACATTCTGCAAGCAGGCCTAGTTCTGTTCTAATGTTTGTCAGGAAAAGTTCTGATTTATTAATCTGTACTGTTTGCCAAACTGTGTTTTTCAAAAGGCTTCAACCCCAATAAATGTCAGCAAAAAGTATTTTTGGTGATTTTACTTTTTAATCCATCCCAAAGACGCAGAAGACTGGAAGAACACATAAAAATAGACAGTAATGAATGTCAGCGTTATTAAGACCAAGAAGGATGCTACGGAGATGTGAGCAAATAGGAAAAAAAAAAAATATTAAAAAAAAAACATTGTAAGTCATCTGGCTGCTGGCATAATGCAGTTCTAGCTGGAAGCCATAAAGCTTTTGACTTTTCTGTATTTTGTAATCATTCAAATTTAATTAAAGGCTTAAGGAGAAAATGGCCTGAGCTGATGGTTTAATGAGTTGCCAAGGGACATCGCTTTAATAATCTTAGTTTGTAACAAAGATGTTACCAAGTCATATTTTCATTTTCAGCCTTGCAAAGCCAGGTTTTACTGGCCAGTTAATTCACACCGGCCCCGAGGAGTACACTCCTTACTGCAAAATCTACTGACTAAACTGATGATTTCATTTTACCCATCATCATTAATTAACATCAACAAATGTAAAAAACCTATGATCAACCTGTCCTGGTCATTTTAATCTCATAATGCATTCTTGACCTTTCCTCTAAAATTACTGTCATGCTTAGTTTTAAAACATCTGTGATTGCTCTCTCTCTCTCTCTCTCTCTCTCACTCTCTGAGCGCATGTGCGGAGTGCTGTGAGTGAGACGCGTGAGTGAAACGGCTCTCTGTGAAAGTTTTCTTTATCTTCTGTGTCTTTCAAATGGGACTGAATTACCTACTTAGTTTGTTTAAATTACCGGAGTTGTTGTGACTGTTGGCGTTCCGTGTTTTGTTTGCGGAGGTGTGTCCCAGCGTCTTGCTGGGCGCCCGTGCCGCGGTGAGGAATGATGGGTTTTGAGCAGCTGACGAGAGAGCACGGCGTGGAAACGCTGTATGGTGTGGAGGAGTGTGGTTTACTGGTAGGAGAAATTGTTTGGCATAAAAATGTTGTATTGGCTTCAACAATGAACAAAGTGGTTGTGTTATTCTTGAGTTCTATCCATAAAGCTCAGGAAGTTATTCGCAGAGGTGGACAGAGTACTCGACCCCAGTACTTGAGTAAAAGTACAAATACTAGTCTGGTCAAAATTTACTCCGTTACAAGTAAAAGTAGCTCAGTCAAAATATTACTCGAGTAAGAGTAGAAAAGTACTTGCTTTTAAAGGTACTTAAGTATCCAAAAGTAAATGCTTTTAAATTTACTTTAAGTAAAAGTAAGAGTAAGAGTAAGAGTAAATTTCTTATTTTCCACATCAGTAAATTACTATATTTTTTCTAAATTATTTTAAGGATCTTTTAACTATTGTTTCTGAGAATTAACTCTTTGAAACCAGCTGCACTGATGTGCTGCTTTTAGAACCACAATGTTATATAAAACCTGCAGAAACACCAAAAACAAATCAAATGAATGGGATCATAAGAGGACAGCAGATGATGCAGAGTTTATTAACAATCATGAACTGAAACCAAATGAACCTGCACCATCCAACTAAGTCTGGATCCCCCTCAAAGACCACTGCTTTACAAAAAACTACATCTCTGCTTTCAATAACTCAATGTTGAAGTCACTTAACTTTACAGGACGGACATGTACCAGTACAATATAGCAATTTAGAGCATAACAAACTGTCTCCTCATGTCTGTCTTGTCTCCTCCTTTGACAAAAACAGCTTGTGTCCAATAGGATTTTATGGAAGAAGAAAAAAGAGCAGACCTGAAAGTAACGAGTACTTTTCAGCCTTCCTAGAAATTTACTCGAGTAAAAGTAAAAATATTTGTCTTGGAAATGTATTCAAGTAAGAGTAATAAGTACCAAAGAAATCTAATACTCAAGTAAAGTACAAATCCTCTGGATATGTACTTAAGTACAGTACTCAAGTAAATTTACTCCGTTACTGTCCACCACTGGTTATTCGGAGCGGCATTGTAATCAGGGGGTCATTAACACCTGTTCTCCCTTTGTGCGGTCCCTCACGAAAAATAATTTTGTCAAATGTCCCCCCCTTCCTTAGCAATGAACAGATAGCAGCCAGGTTATCACAGTTTGGAAAGCTGGTTTCTCCAATAAAAATGATGCCTGTCGGCTGCAAATCACCCCTGTTAAAACATTTGATGTCTTTTAGAAGACAGGTCTACGTTGTCCTAAAGCCGGGGCACAATGAGCTGAAAGCACCGTTAAAATTCAGTGTGCAGGGTTTTGACTACATTGTGTATGCAACTTCAGACGTGTTGATGAAATGCTTTGGGTGTGGGGATGTTGGGCATTTGGTGCGCGACTGACCAAAGCAGGAGCCCGAGGGCGCAAACCAAGGAGGTGCGGCCGCAGCCACGTCTGCGGTGCACGCAGGTGAGGCTTCCAATCCACAGATTGATGCAGCCGATCTCCATGGCACTGGTACAACCGAGTCCCCTGGGACTGAAACTCCCCCCCATGACTAAAGCTGACCCCCCTGTAGCTACCCTGACCGTGAGTGATTCGTCACATGAGTCTGCTGTTCCTGCGACTTTAGCTCCAGTGAGCTGCCCCTCAGCAGCAGAGCTGAGCCCGGCGGGTGAAGCCGAGACTGTGCTGGTCCCGGAGGCTGTCGAGGGTGGGGTGGCGGGTTTGATAGAGACTATAGTGTCTGTGCCTAAGTTAAAGTTAGCCGAGTGCCAGGTGGCGGAGCTTATTTCGCGGGATACGGAGGAGTCCTGCAGTCAGCACACAGGTGTAGAGTCAGAGCAGCATGAGTTAATGTCAAACATCATTACTGACATGGAGACAGATTTTAAAGTGCCGAGAACTAAGAGAAAATTACCGAAGACAGCAGGAAGTACAACAAAATAAAGAGGGGAGAAAGTGACGCTGAAGTCACTGATGGTGAGGAGGGCTCCTCTGACTCTAGCTGGTCTGTGTGCTCGCGAACTGCTGTGCCAAGGGTTGTGTATACTGCTGACGAAATGATTCAGTTTCTCAGTAAAGCGTAAGGACAGAGGGAGGTCAATCTCACAGAGTTTTTCCCCGATCTACAACAATTTGTTGAAGACGCAGGTTGCTGGTTAAGGGAGGGTGCTATCCCCAAGCCGGATTTTCACCGCCTGCGTAAAAAAGTCAGCGAGATTCGGAAAGCTCTGCGCACTAAAGCAGCGCCAACTGAGCTATTTTGATGATGGATTTACGGTTATTGCTGACACTGCCTTTACTTTAATATCACATAATGAAGAACTTGATTGTCACTACCCTTAACCTAAATGGTGCGAGGGATGTAAAAAAGAGAATGCTGCTTTTTGAGTTTATGAAAGTGAAACGCATAGACGTAGCTTTTATACAGGAAGCGATGTGAATAATGAGATTGATTGGAGGAAGGAGTGGGATGGGGTAGCGGTGTTAAGTCACAAGTCCGCAATGAGCGGGGGCGTGGCGGTCCTTTTTTCTAAATCTTTTACTCCGCTTCACTATGAGGCAGTTGAGATTGAGAAAGGGCGATGTCTAATCGGGGGGGGGGGGGTGACATCTGCTGCTAGTCCAAGACGCAAAAAACACATGGAAGCGCACAAAGAGCACTGGAAATCTGCAAGAGAAAAAAACAAACAGACACGGGAACAGGCAGAGATACAAGCAGCAACTATCCCAGGTCCACGGGACCCAATCAGAGCTAAGCTAGGCTACCGCCAGAGGGGGACAGAGTACTCGACCCCAGTACTTGAGTAAGAGTACAAATACTACTGGCCAAATTTACTCCGTTACAAGTAAAAGTAGCTCAGTCAAAATATTACTCGAGTAAAAGTAGAAAAGTACTTGCTTTTAAAGGTACTTAAAGGAGCTTGAGGCCGGATTGTGGCAAGATTTATGAAAAAAAATCAGTTTTCTAGTTTTCTAGTAATAATGTCAGATGAAGCGTTCCAAACCCAAAAGAATGAGCCCTCTAGCGTATCTCTCCTTTGCCTTGAACAGGCTGTGTGCTGCAAAATGTGCTGCAATTCGGTCCCGAATTTCCCACGCTGGGCTGCGGATGTGACGTCACATGACGCTGCATGTGCGTTCTCCCCGTTCTCCCGTGCCGGCTTCACTGTTGGCTGCAGTACCCCAAACGGCTGTCGTGGTGAAGGGTGGCGCTAGAGTCTCATTTCTTAAAGGGAGCCTCAAGCTCCTTTAAGTACATTTAATGTGAGCTACTTTAAGACTTTTACTCAAGTAATTTTCTTATAGGTGACTTTTACTTTTACCAAAGTCTTTTTTCAGTTGTGGTATTTCTACTTTTACTTAGTTACTTTTTTCAAGTACTTTATACACCTCTGTCTACTTTTATTGTAGTGTTTTATTTGTGTTATTATTGATGTTGTTTTATTTTTTGTGAAGCACCTTGTGACATTCCATTGTCTTTGAAAGGTGCTATATAAATAAAATAAAAATAAAGTACTTACTTAACACGATGGATGGTTTGGTGGAACCCCCACCAGACCCTGAAGTCATCAACCCCTTGGTCTGTGTGTGCAGCTGGAACCCTGTTTGAGTCATTTGGCAAGTTCTTGCATCGCCACCTACCTGTTCTCAGAGCAGGACCTTCACTTGTCTTCTCGATTGGACTCGGAGCAAACTCCTGCAACAGCCTTGCTTCACTGCTTTCGCCGACTTTGAGTGACCCTTAGAGGGATCACTGCTTCTTGTCTTCACTGAAGGCTTCAGCTTTGACACTGGTAAACATCTGTCAGCTTATGTTGTGGGTCACAAAAGCTGTCTAGTTGGACCCTGAGTTTCCCCTCCAGAACCACGTTGCCAATTTGGTCTCGTTACCTCCCTCTTGTAGTCATCTTCATCCCCTGCACCTTTTTGGTTTTACGTAAACCTTTTACACTTCTGGGAGCTATCTTGTGATGGAGCACTAGGATAAAATGACAAGTTCAAACATTTAAGTAAGTGTAATTGATTTTCATCCTCCAGGAATTGAAAAACAAAAAACAGCACAAGTTCAAAGATCTAAGTACTCTTTTAAAAAGCCAAATATTTCATCAGATGTTTTATGACAGTAAATATTTTATAAGGATTTCCTCAGCTTTGTTAATGCAACAAGCTTACCATATGCCAAACATCAAAAGACTAATGAGAGAGACAGATGGATTGAAATTGTACTGTACATTTGTTTGTAATAGCCATGTTTGAAGTTTTCAGTGGATTGTGTAATTTATTATTTTATTTAACAACACTGTAAATTAAAAGACACTATCAGACATTTCACTCATGTACTGTAGTCCAGTGACACACGCACGCACGCACGCACGCACGAACGAAGGCACGCACGCACGCACGCACGCACGCACGAACGAAGGCACGCACGCACGCACGCACGCACGCACGCACGCACGCACACACACACACACACACACACACACACACACACACACACACACACACACACACACACACACACTTACATGTAAACCAAAGATCAAAGTTAACTATTGTAAAATTAAAGTGGCTAACAAAGCAAGTTCTGAAAAGATTTAAGAAGACAGGAAAATAATCTGCAGGATCTAAGAAACTATATCCACAGCCAGATAAGTGATACATTTTCTGTCTTATAGAAAACGTACATGTAAAAAGATATATATTTGCATTAAAGGAGCATGAGGCAGGATTGAGGCAGGATTTATGAAAAAAATGCGTATACGTTTTAAGTTTTCTAGTAATAATGTCAGATGAAGCGTTCCAAACCAAAAAGAATGAGCCCTCTAGCGTATCTCTCCGTTGCCTTGAACAGGCTGTGTGCTGCAAAATGCGCTGCAATTCCGGGCCCGAATTTCCCACGCTGTCCTGCGGATGTGACGTCAAATGACGCTGCATGCACGTTCTCCCGTGCCGGCTTCGATGTTGGCTGCAGTAACCCCGACAATCATCGTGGTGCTAATGAGTCTCATTTCTCATTCTTGCCTCAAGCTCCTTTAACATGCCTCCCGAAACTACTGCTTAGACTACTTTTAGACTACTACTACCGTCTTGATTATGTAGTCTAGACTTAATTTTCCTTTTATGGACAGTCAAGTCATTCATTGAAGAGGTTTAATTACTGAGGTAAAAAATTATAGCAAGGATTTATGCTACTTACTATATACAACAGTCAGTGTTGTGCATGAACGCGTTCAAATGAACGCGTTCATTGAACACGTTCATTTCTGTGAGAACGTTGAACTGAACGCAACATATTTACACATAAAGAACTTGAACGTGAACTTGTTCATTCTGCAGATCATGAACTGGAATTTGATCTGTTCAGATTATGTGAGCTTCATTGTTTAGGTCCAATTATTACGGAATAATCCTTCTCATTTCACCAGCGGGCGCGCGCACATTTAAAATGCTCGACGAGCCCGGTGCAGTCTTTACGAATGTAGGCTGATTTATGGTTCTGCGTTACACCTACGTACGCGGCGTGCGGACCGTATGGTTTGCGTCGCCGCGTGCCTTACGCCGTAGTCTTCGCCGTCGAATTAACGCGGAACCATAAATCAGCCTTGACTGGTGAAGAGAGACGTTGTAGACGCAGCGTCAGCGAGCCGTCAGATGAAGATCCGCTTATCATTATCTGCAGGAATTTTACACATTGTCTCCCAAAGAGTCTGACGGTAGGAAACTAACCTTTCTGTGCAAATTATGTCCACCTGCGCTGAGAAAACAAGTCAACTTCACATTTGAAACGTCATGTGGAGTTAAAGCATCCGTCCAGTGGGAGAAAATACCTGCGAGTCCTTAACAATCAAAAAAGTTCCCAGAAAGACCAAGAAGTCTGATTTCCCAGTGACAGGTAGACAAATTGATAATGCACTACAATGTTGGAGATTTACAGCCTCTGAATAAAGTTGAAACGCCACTAGGACAATACTTGATTGTATTCAGCAGGGTCGCCAACCCTGTCCTGCATGTTTTAGATGTTTCCTTGCATCATCACACCTGATTCTAATTAATGGCCGTCATCAGCTTGTTATCCAGGTCTGCACAAGTCTGTTAATGACAGTTATTTATATCAGGGTTCTGAGGGGAAATATCTAAAACATGCAGGACAGGGGGTCCTGAGGACCAGGGCTGAAGACCACTGGTATACGGTGGGGGGCATTTCATTCGTACTTCTCACCTAAAAATATTGAAATGAACTGAATTTGAACTAGTTCAAAATGAAAATAGTGAACTATGAACGTGAACTGTTCATTTTTAAACTATGTGAACTGAACTTTGAACTAGTTCATCAGAAGTATGAACTTGCACAACACTGACAACAGTTAGATTTTCCATTCCATTTCCTGACATTACATCTGTTCCTGTGCTAGATTTCAGAAAGATTATCAGTGAAACAAGTCTCGCCCAAGAAGATGGACAACAAGCCAACCAGTGCTCAGGATTTCTTTGCCACAAGGATGTACAACAACAACTCCCCAGAGCAACGTACCAAAGAGGAGGGGATAGCTCAGTGGATAGGCCGAACAGGACTCCCAGCACGAATAGGTGAGGACAAAGAGTTTATCGCCATGATGGCAAAAATGGACAGTACCAAAGTACCAACAAGACACAACATTTTAAACTTAATTGAAAACATGTACAGTGGGGAGAACAAGTATTTGATACACTGCCGATTTTGTTTTCCCACTTGAAAAGCATGTAGAAGTCTGTAATTTTTATCATAGGTACTCTTCAACTGTGAGTGATGGAATCTAACAAAAAATCCAGAAAATCACATTGTATGATTTTTAAGTAATTCATTTGCATTTTATTGCATGACATAAGTATTTGATCACCTGTCAACCAGTAAGACTTCCGGCTCTCACAGACCTGTTAGTTCTTCTTTAAGAAGCCCTCCTGTTCTCCACTCATTACCTGTAATAACTGCACCTGTTTGAACTCGTTACCTGTATAAAAGACACCTGTCCACACGCTCAATCCAACAAACTCCAACCTCTCCACAATGCCCACGACCAGAGAGCTGTGTAAGGACATCAGGGATACAATTGTAGACCTGCACAAGGCTGGGATGGGCTAAAGGACAATAGGCAAGCAGCTTGGTGAGATGGCAACAACTGTTGGCGCAATTATTAGAAAATGGAAGAAGTTCAAGATGACGGTCAATCTCCCTCGGTCTGGGGCTCCATGCAAAATCTCACCTCGTAGGGCATCAATGATCATGAGGAAGGTGAGGGATCAGCCCAGAACTACAGGGCAGGACCTGGTCAATGACCTGAAGAGAGCTGGGACCACAGTCTCAAAGAAAACCATTAGTAACACACTACGCCGTCATGGATTAAAATCCTGCAGGGAGTCAGTGCCTGTTACTTCAACCCACAAGACAACAAAGCTGAACACAAGCTCTTGGAGGAGTCCATGGTAGAATGGGGAATCCCTAGAGAGAAGGTCCTCACCACCATAACTGACAATATGGTGGCTTCATTCTACAGCCACGCACAGGCAGAAGCTGCCACAACCTCTGAAGAAGATTCAGAGGTGGAACAAGACAATGGCGAATATGAAGGGGAGGATGACAGGTCAGTCTGTGTATCAAAGCCATAAATTCATTCTACATTTATGTAACTGGTCATGGTATAGAAAGTTAAGATTAAAAATTATTATTAATCAATTCAGCATTCATGAAACTGGTCATGATCTAATTTCATATACATAAAAATAAATTCATATTCAAATTTCATATGCTTCAATAATAAAAATGGGATAAAATGGTTAAAAATGTACATTTTTCTTTTTTTATATTTCTCTGTAGATACGAATATGGAGCCATAGAGAGGACCCCATGTACAGTATAGTTCACACCATGAAATAGTCCCCCGGGCAGGAACCCAGGAACGTTCCTCAGCGTTTCTTCTCGTGAATATGGTTCAGAAAGAAGCCCCAATCCGAAGGCTTTTGGAGAAAGTGAGGCACTTGGTGGACATGTTTAGGAAGTCGTCTGTCACCACAGAGCAGCTACTACTGTCCTCCGTCAGATTGTTTAGTGTGTTTGCCTAGCTCGCCAAAATTTCTCAGCCTACTGATACTGCCTGCCTGATATTGAGCCTGATTCCCCGTTTTTGGATCTCTCAAATTGGGGGTTGTTGTGTTGCGGGCCGGGGGAGAGTGAGTCTATGACCCAGTCAGCACCTCTTAACATGCTTCACCATCTCGACAACAGGCTCGTACCACAAACAACATTCCACCTCACTCGCTCCGCCAATCATAGGCACGCTCATGTGCACCCCCCGCCCTCATAGGTAGCTACGATGATTGACAGGCTTCACAGCTACACAGCTCATGAGATATTCACTGACCTCCGGAATCCAGTAATTACAATAACCAGTCTTCTTATCTACAACAACTTCTTCCTGTAAACACAATAACAGTTATAACATAACAGGTTAACATTAAACGTCACTCAGTCCGTTACACTTTATAATTATTTAAATCTGAGGATGTCTGTAGGGTTGATGTGAATGTAATCACCAACGAGTTCTCACAAGTTCAGTCCTTCCCACTAAATGCCCCTTGTAATGCTACCACACCAAACGCAGCGGCCTGTGGGGCGTCTAGTGTTTTTTTGAAGAATTGCAGTCTGGTGTTTTTGGCAGTTAGCTACCATGGCAACGGCTCCACTGAAGAAGGCAAAAACCTACCATTTCCATCCAGAATGGGAGGAGGAATTTATTTTTACTATGGTAAAAGACAAGTGTGTGTGTATGTTGTGCCACCAGTCACAGGTACTGTCTAAGCGAGAGAATTTGGAGCGGCACCACAACACTAACCACCAGAAATTCAAAGATGGCTATCCACCAAAGAGCGCAATCCGTACAAAGAAAGATCAAGAGCTGAAGGTGCAGTTGAACGCTCAGCAGTCGCTTTTCACAAAACCCACTTCTAAAAATAATTTCGTGCAGCAGGGCCGGATTTACCAAGGCCCACTAAGGTGAGCAGACTGAAATGTAGGGTGGGCGACACAAAAAAATTTGGGGGGGTCAGAAATGCATAGAAAACTATGCTATCATCATATCAGTTCATCTATCTTCTCCTTCTTTGACCAACAGTATGCTAACCCAATTGCCCTTCCTGACACTACCCTCTGCATTTACTCGGGCTTGGAACCGGCACAAATAGGACACTGGCTTGTGCCCTTTTGAGGCCTTTTTGAGATAAAGGCGTTTCTGTCAAAAAGGAACGAGGAGCATGAGGAAGGAAGAATCAGATGATGCGTGGCTACTGGACCTAGGGTTTCTAACAGACTTAATGGCAAAACTGAACTCCCTCAACATTGAGCTCCAAGGAAAAGACCGGCACCTGCCCCACATGATAAGTGCAATGAATGCGTTCAAGGGCAAACTCTGTGTCTGGACCACACATCTTAATAAAGGGAGGCTGACACACTTTACCAACCTGGAGAAAATGTCACATTCCATCAAAGACAATTATGATTTTTACCCTGAGCAATACTGTGTGCACCTGGACAAACTGGCAGCAGAGTTTAAGTGACAGAGGAGCCATATAGGGTTTGTCTTGTAAATTTGAACTCTTGATTCACAAACGTCTTAGTCTTAAAGTTTAAGACAGTTGAAAACATAAATCTACATCGACGGACCTGCTCTCGGTTCCTCTTATTTTGAACCTGCGAACGACCTCGGCACATTTGCGTCCATCATGCAGTGCAGACGGATGCAAGAACGCTTTGGAGTCGAGCTGTAACCTGGTGCGCCGAGCTGCTCTGGTGGAGGAGAACTGGACGATACAGAAGACACTGGTGGGATTAACAAATTCGCACAAGGAGAACAGGAGATGTTGTTGGGATTAAATGGACAGCTGCACCGCTAGCAACAACAACCGAAGACCGGCTTCCCACAGCCACCGCTGACAGCGAGCTGACAACTGGTAGCATCCGCTAGCAACAACAACAGCTGACAGGCTTCCCACGGCCACCGCTGACAGCGAGCCAACGCTGCTAGCAACTGCTAACAACATCACCAGCGGACCAGCATCATCCTGTCAGGGTTTGACACTTCCCCCCAGTTTGTGAGTATCAGTTCTGTCCCTCCTGTGTCCCATTGGCCTTGATTGTCTGCACCTGTGTCTTGTTGTGTCTCGTTATCCCCCGTGTATATCTGGTCTTGTCATTTCCTTGTTCCCTGTCGGTCCGTACTGTTTCTACCTCCATGTCTCCTCGTAGTTTTTCATGATCCTGGTTTTTGTTGATCCTGCTCTTCAGCGCTTTTAGTTCTTGGTTTTTCTTGAATAAATCCTTGGTTTTTGCAACTCCTGGCTCCTGCTCTCCTGCATTTGGGTCCTCAGCAAACCGTATCACAACACATCCAGGTTCCGCCAGCCAGGCCCGACACACTTCACCAAGTGCCACAACAATAACCCCGAAAGGGAACAAGACAGAGGTGAGGCCCGAAGACGAGTATGTAACAATAGCTCAAATGAACGAACAAATACAGCAGTAGAAAAAAATGTTCACGACACTGTTACAACAACTACAAGACAATTTCAGAGGCTTTGTTAAGGACATCATGGACTCCACAAACACCAGACTTGATGCTCTCACAAACGATCTGCAGGAGATAAAATCAAGCTTGCAGTTTACACAAAGATGTGGACGAGATCAAAGCCAGCATGGCTACACAATCTGATCGCTGCAGGTCAGTACAGTCTGACGTGTTTAAAGTCTGTGACAGCCTTCTGGCTGTCACAGATAAAATGGAGTACTTGGAGGGTCAGTCCAGAAGAAACAATCTGGTCATCGATGGAATTGATGAGTCACCAAGGGAGACCTGGACGGAAACCAAGGAGAAGGGAAGAAGATCCTGACTGAAAAGCTTAAACTTCAGCAGGAGGTCGAGGTGGAGAGGGCACATCGCACAGGAAAACCGGGAGGAGACAGACCAAGACCCATAGTAGTGAAACTGCTAAAATACAAGGACAGAACTACCATTTTACAGCGCACCAAGTTACTGAAAGGATCTCAAATATACATTAACGACGAGTCGACTACGCTGATGCTGTGAGACGGAAGAGGAAGGAGCTGATGCCAGAACTGAGAGCAGTGAGCGTACTCGGTGTGAAAAAAATGGTATTGGGGCATCCCTAGTCCCTTTTGCAGGGGGGGAAAAATCTGTAAATACGGTGAAACTGAGTCCAGCATCCCTGTGTGTCTCCCAGTGGAACAACTTTGTAGAAACTACACTAACAATTTGTTTGGTTAGTATTTATTCAGTGCCAAAGGAATAAAGTCAGTCAGTAACCAGATACATTAAAGGTATTGTGACATCATTTTTAAAATGCTTTTAACACTATTAAAAGTCTTGGCCAACATCCCTCAAATGTGTCTAAAAGGTTTTAACAAGAAAAACTTCACTCTAGTACTCCATTCCTGGCTTTTTATTACAGTGGTTTTTTGCGCCGTGAAAAACGCTTCCTTTACCCCCTTTCCTGTCAATCATTGCTCCGCTCCTCCTCCAAACCTCCTCCAACCAACTGCTACACACTTCTGCCGGCGTCTCCACCATGGGGTCTCCAGCAGGCGTGTCCAGCTGGCCCCGAGAAGAACTCAAAGAAGTAAAACTAATGTATACAGAACTGATGCGCGGTGGCGGTCGTGGGCGGGATTTGTTTATGACAAGAAGAGGATGTGTGCGAGCTCCTCATCCTCATAGCCATTGACATCATAAATAAGCATAATACAGAACCGTAAACTGCAATAAGCTACTAAAATGACAGACTGCAACTTTGCAAGGCAAGAAACTTGGGTTTTTAACACCCTGAACAAACATAACGTGACAAAGGGAGACTGCTGGTCATATTTGTGCAACGTGATTTGAAGGAAGTCACTACCCAAAACCCGTTGTTATTTAGTGTGGATTAACCACCCCTTCCATCTCCTGATTCATCCAGCTCTTTTGATGTTGGTGAAGCCGGAGAGGCCAACCAAACAGACAGTGGGCAATCATGTTACATAGTTCCACTTGATAACACCTCCCGACTCGTCTTCCCTCCACTCAACTCCGCTTCAGGCTCCAGGTGTGTAGACTGTCCAGCATGTGCTCATCATCCATGGATAGTAGCGGTGAAAACACCTTCTCTCTCTATCCCTTTCTCTTAGTTTGATCACATTAATCCCATTTTATAAACTTCATCCTGAATAGGATAAGGCAAACTGGTTGAGGTTAGTATATCCACATAAATTAAATAGGTACTATGTCAAGATCACCCAGCTGGTTGTGGTTATTCTGGATGAAGACACGAAGAAGCCAATTTGTTTTATTTATTTTTATGGGACCTTAGGCAGCACAGTGACAGTTGCCCAACTGGTTACACAGTAGCCAGTTTTCTTCACAGTGAGGAGGTTCCTGCTTCAAACCCTACAGGTTCTTTTGTGTTTGTATGCTCTTTCCGTGCTTGCCTGGGTTTCCTCTGGGTACTCTGCCCATAGGAGTGATGTGTGTGGTTGTTTTTTCTCTATGTGGCCATGGGATGGACTGGAAATATGTTGAGGGTGTAGCCTTGCTTTTCACCTAGGAGAACTGGGATGGACCCCAGCAGAGTCCTGTGACCCTAAATAGAAATAAAGAGGTATAGATGATAAAGGGATATAGGCTTAACTCTACACCAGCCTTACATAAGTAAAAGTTCAGAGCTCAAAACCCTGCAAGAGTCCCGTGATCGGGACCGCAAAACGGTACTAGTTTCTTCAGAGCGGAGGAAGATTTTGCTCTGCGGGTCGAGGCGCGCGTGGTCGGATGCGCGTTTCTAGTCAACACAATATATTAATATTAATAACCCAATATCGCGATACAGTTTGTCACCTCCACGACACGTATTGTGACGTTTTTGTATTGTGAAATTTCGTGGCACGATATATTGTTAGACCCCTAATATGAATAATTCAAATCAATCAATAAATAAATACAGCGCAGTCTTGTCCACTTCCTTTTTTGTGACCATTCAAGGAAAGCTGTGTCATGTCATGTCTGTGTTGCCAGCGAAAACAGACACCAAGGTAACTTGCAGTACACGACTCTTGATAGTTTCCAGCACATAATTAAAAACAATGACATGTCTTGAGCAGCGGGTAAGGCGTATTTAAGTGCATTATTAAAGTCATTCATTGTAGAAGATTCAGCTTCTCCTGACATTCTAGAGGTCCATGGAGATATTCTTAAGCATTATATTGCTATCAAAGATTCATAGTATTGCTGACATGAACAGGGTGTTTAATTGATTTATTTATGTGATGTTATTACTGTGATCTTGTTTAGATGTCTGGGGCAACATAAGAATTTCTTATTTCCTGAGACAGGACTTATTTTGACATAAACTAGTGACCAGAGGCCATGAAGAATTGGTTCTGGGGGAAATCATTAAGACTACATGTTAACCGGCTGTAACCAATTTTATACATGGAGTGTTATATAATAAATCATCTTTGACAATGTCTGCATATTGATTAAACCTATATTTACATTTAAATCATTCTGAGGATATTAGCTCATTAATGCACAGCTCACCGACTGCTGTGGTTCTGTAGGGCGTAGAGATAAAAGAGGAAAAGAAAGGGCTCCCCCTCAAAGGGGTTTTGGTGAACAGAATCAAGTTAATCAAGATATAGCTAATGCTATTTTTTTTTATTTTTTTTGCAAGACAACATTTACATCGTTTCATTGGCTTTATTGTAATTGGACTAATTTGGAATGAGTTGGACTGTGTGGTTGAAGTGCGTTGAGATGGCAATTTGAATTGACTCGTCACAACGTTGACATCAGTTAGGAGAACTTGGTTGCTGAGAAATCCAGAGACCCCCAAAGACTGAACAAGATCCTCAGGAAAGCTGGCACTGTGATTGGTCTCTGGCTTGAGAACTTTGAGACTTGGAGTGGAGGACACAGAAGAAGCTGTCCTCATTATGAATTACCAGGTCCACCCCCCCACCTCGTACTGGACAGACAGCGGAGAAGCTTCTTTAGCAGACTATTAGAGATCTGCTGTTGAACGGACAGACACAGGAAATCTTTCCTACGTCATGCCATAACCTTGTACAATAATTCACTTTGATTTATTAATCTTTGCACATTCCCACATTGCTCTTCATCTCTGCAGCACACTTACTTCCTTAAATGTATATGATGTAAATTTACTGTATGTAGAATTTTTTAGATAGAACTTTTTTATATTTTTATATTTTATTTTGAGCTTGTCACTGTCGGTTCCTTATATGTTATGTTGCTGCTGCCCAATAATTTCCCATTCCTGGGATCAATAAAGTACATCTTATCTTATACTTTTAAAAGGGAATCAGATAGGGTCAGATTAATACAATGTGACTTTATATCCCATTCCTAAACTAAAAATACATTTTTAAAATCCATAAACTGTCCATACTATGTAGCACTGCTTATGTTGGAGTTTTTTTTTTTTGTTTTTCTTCCGTCTGCTAACACAAGGTTTGAATTATTCTTGGGGTTTTGCAACCCATTTTCACAGTGGCAGAAGACAGAACCTTTCAGAAGTGAAACTTGATCAACTTAACAGGCTACATGGTCACTAAAAGATAGTGTGTCCTGAAAGACTGACAGCGTTATCAGTGTTGTTTTATGAATTAGCACTACTACATCAAAAAGCTCTTTACCATTAAGAAGAATTCATTAAATATTTTTAACTGTACTGTAAATGTCCATTTTAGTAAGAGCTTATCTGGGAAAAAAACACAAAGTATTAATTATTAGTGCTCTTAGTCTCTTTAAGTTTATTACTTATTAATCTTTTTTTTCCTTACCCTTTCAGAGTATGTTTTATCCTAATTGTCTTACCCGGAGGATGATAAAAATTATGAGTGAGCAGAACATCACTCCTCCTTTGTCTGCATTACAGTAGGGTTATATATTGGTTCCACAAAGACCACTTTTTAGTAAACTCAACACTGAGAGGCATTATTGCTTACTTATACAAATAGTATCTTATAAAAGATACACAACATCTTGCTGCAAACGCTGAAGGGACTAATGGCGCTTTTACACTAGTACCTACTCAGCGCAACTCGACTCGCCATGCCGCGGTTTTGCGCTTTTCCACTAGGGGTGGAGGTGGGTGGAGGCGTGCAGAGTAGATACTTTTTCTGTATCTATTCTGCCAAGGTTCTAAGCGTGCTGTGTCGGCTGCATCTGACGTCATCACACTACACGTCACCGATTGGTTGGGGGGCGGGCCATCAGACGTTTGAGTCAGGAGTAGGAAATCAGCGAAAGAGCGACTTGCGGCTTCTTCATTTTATTCGACGGGCAATGGGAGCACAAAAAGTCTGTTTCGTGATCCAACTCTGAGGTGCAGATGTTCATAAACCTGGTGGCTGAGGAGAGAATTAAAAAGGGATCTAGACGGGCGATAAGGAACGACCAGATCTACCAGGAGCTTGGTCACTTCTCAGCTGCTCGCGGTTACCAACTGACTTTTCAGCAGCACCGAGACAAACAAAAATTAAAAAAAAAGCGTCTCCGCATCTTTCACTCTCATTTTTTAACTTGATATCGAACACAAGCCACAGACCAGGCAGCACATATATCATCTCCTCCAGGTTCTACATCTTTAGTGTTGTTGTCTTCTCCGTTTAGATCACACAATCAAATACATCAGAGCAGCTTCGCTCAAATCCCGCCTACTTCTCATCTGGGTGTCTAGAAACAAACGAGGCGTGGCGAGTCGAGTCGCGCTGAGTAGGTACAAGTATAAAAGCGCCATAATATTCCTCAAGAAGTACTCAACGACAGTTTTAGATGTTGCCTTGCATTATCACACCTGATTCTAATTAATAGTCGTCATCAGCTTGTCATCCAGGTCTGCACAAGTGACACAGCCATTTGTATCATGGTGCGCTGAAGCAGGGGAACATTTAAAACATGCAGGAGAGGGGGTCCTGAGGACCAGGGTTGAAGACCACTGATAGAGATATGATTTTCTCCACATAAGCTGTATTTCCAAAAAAGTGTTAGCAGACAAACGTTCAATAATACTAATGATGATGTTTAAATATATAGTGGGCATGCACTTGTGCAGTAATTCCACCAAATAGTAATTGTCATTACAAGTACGTAGCTTCAACATTGGGCTACAGTTACTGTTTTATGTCAGGGGATAGTTGACATTTAGTAACTTACCAGGAAATAAGCAATTAACAAGCAAAATAATACATCCTTAAATTGTAGACCAATGTTATCGTCAAACTAAATAATGCCATTTTTTATGACTATATTATGATTGGGACTCTTTTATCTGAGGATTGTGTACATTTACATGAGCATTAATTTAATTGAATCCATGTCAGAAATAGTTGTATCCATAGAGAGATATAAATATTCAGCACTTAGGTCATGTCTGTGTTTCTATTGTGTCCAAGTCTCTATATGTATGAGCACTGACAGTTTTAGGAGATAGAAGTGATGAGGAACAGAGATGGGTAAGATGAGAAGCTGTCTGTGGTCAGAGGATGTGGCATACTGCTTGTGTTGTGTGATACTTGATCTGATGTTAATGTGCAGGGGTGTGTGTGGGATAGAGTTGAATGAGGCAAAGGGGAAGATGGACAGATAATCCCGTCTGCCTGATGAGATTGAATGCTGGGATTGATTGATCGCCTAATCATAGGAGGAAATGGGCCTGAAAATGAATGGGTCTCTGCCCCTGGCTTGCTGTGGAGTTGGGTAGTTGGATTGGAGGGATGTTAGCTGCAGAAAGACATGGCCTTAATGCGCATGAGACCTGATTTCATTTGTGTCTGATATACAGTTATATGATCCTGGCTAAATGATCAAATAAAAAGGGAAGAGAGAGAACAGTGAAGGGGATGTAAATCAAGGTTTATTGCTGGAATATTACTTTTTCATCTCATCAGAATTGGATGCTTTGAGAAAAGAGCAAGAATAAAAATCCATCATGAATGCAGAATTGAATAGAACCATGTAGGTACAGAAACATGCTGTCCTCCATCTAGTTGAGTGGTAGTGATAGATATTGAACCATTCTATGTGACAGTGTGACATTACTTGGTTTGTGTGTCTTTCTTTTCTTGGCTGCAGGAATTCTTTGATCAAACCGTTCACAGTTGGATTGGTGGTTTTAAAAAGGTCTAATAGATAACATGCTTCTGTGTGTCACATAGTGTCTATACCCACTGCTATATACAGGTATTTGCTTAATAAATTGAAGTCAATATATTATCCTACCTCGTGGACACAAATAGGAATCCTCCACTTCATTAGAGGGGGGTAAATCAGCTCTCTATTTTAGGGTCCTTGTATATTATATAGGGCCCAGAGTGAATGCTGCCAGTACATATCAGTCAGTACAATCAATGCTGTCACTGGTGAGGCCTGACATCAAAGCAGAGTCAACAGCTTTCCCAAATGTCAATTTCCGTTTTTGCCTATTTCCACCCCCCTGAAAGAGGCTTTGAAAATTAAGTATCCTTCATACTAGGAGCATTTATCACAATTTTCTAGCTCAAGCTTGTTTAACATGGCACAAAAAAACTTTAGGACAACAAATTGAATTCAATGTAAGCCCAGTATGATCAACATATGGAATAAATTGGTTCCACACAGCAGTTCACTTCCATTCAGTCCAATTCACATTAACTTGTATAGCTGTCAGTCTAGGTTGGAGCAAGACCCAAATGCAGGAGATGAGGCTCATGCACATCCAATCTTTGATGTCAATTCAAGGTCAAATGTGCTGCAAATCAAAACCCAAAATCTGAAAACAAAATTGGATAATCTGTAACCAAGAAATCAAAACCTTCTTCAGAACCATCTCCAGTCATACTTTATTTTCTCTCCATTAATTCTAAAACCATTGGCATTTTTAAACCGCTTTTGTCATTTGTGCTTGTTTTTGCAGTTAAAATTCTGAAATGAGTGTCAAATAATCACTGCATCACTCTACAGTGGGGAGACAGTGGACAGCTGAGATCTAGAAGTTTGTTGCAGTCATGGAAAAGCAGCAAGGGGAGGCAAGTTATTAATGTATGTCCTTCTTGATCGTATATGATAAACTTGTTAATATCATTGATAAAGTTGTTAGTGACATTAACAACCTAGCTTAGTTGATGTTAAGCCTTCAGTCATTTATGGCGCTTTTATACTAGTACCTACTCAGCGCGACTCGACTCGTCACGCCTCGTCTCGCCTCCATTCGCCTCATTTGTTTCTAGACACCCAGATGAGAAGTAGGCGGGTTGTGACATATTTGATTGTGTGATCTAAACGGAGAAGACAACAACACTAAAGATGTAGAACCTGGAGGAGATGATATATATGTGCTGCTGGGTCTGTGACTTGTGTTCCCGTAGTGTAAAAGCGCAAAACGGGGGCGTGGCGAGTCAAGTCGCGCTGAGTACGTACTAGTGTAAAAGCGCCATTAGTAGCCAATGAGCTATGGGATCTCAGCTATGTCCTACTTTATGCTTCAGATTGGTACAACACTGATTTGACACTTGCTTCAAAACTACAACCACAAAAGAAAATGCTGAACTGTAAAAGGCTGTTCAAAAACCGAGATGGAAAGCTCTTCATTCACCCGAACAAAAAAGGTGCATGAACAGTAGTTCAAAGGTTATTCTTAGGTATACTAACATTTCAATATGGCCTGGTGGTACAGGTCATTACATAGCGATGGTTGTAAATATTGTAATCTATTGTATAGCCATGTTGAATTATATATCGTTTTGGATTTTGTTTTCATTTTACAAATTACAGCCATATTTCATGTATCACCCATTTAGTGATATATTGTGAATTAGATAGTAGACAATTGATTAGCAAAAATGACAAACAAATCTAGCAGTCAAGACATCACGCTGTTGTGCAACTCAGGTAGCTTGGCTGTCCAGTTATCGAAGGCAATTAATGAATATTATTAATAATTATTAATAATTAATAAAGTTGACTATTTATCAAATTGTATTACCAAAATGATAATAATTCTCGTAGGGGCACCACTCCGGGGCCTTACTCCGGAGAAGATGATAACTAAACAGCAGAAAATCAGTCTCATATGATTATGGTTTAAGTATAGTAGCCAATAATATAATTGAAGGAGTGAGGTCCGAACACTAGGCTCTGCTTAAACAAATCAATTTGTGACCAAATCTTGCATGAAATAACAACAACCCATTAAAAATCACACTCATTAAAAATCAATCAGGATTTATTTACATACATACATAGGTGTCAAAAGATGATAAACGCAACACCCCAAATAAACCTGATGGCAGAACTTAAGTATTATAAAACAATTAATTAACTAGGAAAACAACAATCAATAAAAATGAAATGAAAGTTAAATGCATGGAATGGGAAAAAGAAATCAGAGCAATAATAAAAATGATATCACGAACATGTACGGTTTAAAATATTGTGGCTGCATAAAAATGGCTGCGTTTTTTTTTAAAGATGGCGGGACTGTAACCACGCCCCGTGCAGATCTAGAACGGGTGGTGATCCCGGTGTTTAAACCGTGATCAACTGGCGAAACGGCGCTTTAAAACATGAATGACTAGCAGAAAGTGGTGACTACAAATTAATGACAACAGTCATGATAATGATGCTGATGTAATCTCAGCTCTGAACACAGATTTAGCTCTGAAAACGCTCTTAAGTTACTGATAAACAAGGATCCCGACTTCACACAGTTCTGAACCGTTCTTAGTCCTACTGATCTGCTGCTCACGGGCTCACGTCTCGCCTGGGATCCGGATCGGGTGCCTGCGGGTTTTGTCGACTGGGGCCGTCCCTTCCCCTGAAACGGATTAGACAGCGGCGGGGCCGCCTCGTGCCGGGCCGTCCTCCCGACCAAACGGAGGCTCACACGCATTCCTAGGCGTGGCGGGGGACCGGTCTCTCCTGCCGTGCTTCCCTGCGCGCCGGTCGCCGACGCGCGGCCGTCCGGGCCCCGGGAGAGCTCACGCCGGGCGAGACGCCGGACGTCCGTCCTGATCCCTGCGCGGTCAGCAGACAGGGGCTCGGAGCGGGGAGGGGGGGGTCCAGTCGGAGCGTTCAGTCGCAGCTGTGTCCCGATCTGGTTGCCGGGAGCGCGTGGGCGTCGGAAGCTCGGATCTGTGAAACTTAAGAGGACAGAGTTTAGTGGAAGCCGGAGCCTTCCCCGGGACCGCGGCTTCAACGGCCGGACCCCGCAGGGCCCGGTCCGGTGCGGGCCTCCTGCCTCCCCCCAGCCCGGGGGGAGAGAGAGATGGGATCTTTGGCACGGAGCCAAAAAGATCCAGCTGTTCCAGGACGAGATGTTGTAGGAAGAGAGAGGAAAAAGGGGAGAGGGAAGCGGCGCGCGCCGTGGGTCCTCGGATCCTGCGGCTGGAGCACGCGGCAGATCTCTCCTCTTATCCCCCCCTTTGGGGGGGGGGGGGGGGGTCGTGGTCCCTTCGGCCCGGAGCCAAAGGACGTGCTGACCCGCCAGTGGAATGAAGGAAAAAGAGACAGATGGAGGAGCAGCGCGGCATTTTGATCCTACGCGCGCTGCGGTGACGTCATCGGTGCCTCATTGCGATTGGATGCGCGCCGCTTGTAGGCGCCACCCCCCCCACGCAAGGCATGCTGGGGGTTGTAGTTCATGGCCAGGCGGCCATTTTTGGAGGCACATTACAGCCGATTTTCAGCTGAGCCGTTTCAAAGTTGAATATACACATTCACAAAGTGTTCATACATTTTATAAGTTCAGAGTTCACATGGGCGACGCCCAACAACGCACTCCAATAGTGTAAAAATACTGAAAATTCTCTCTCCTCTGCTCTGTGTATTTCTCACGCTGCAGCGCAACCTAACCTGTGTGAAGGGGGCAGAGCAATACGCTACTTTGCAATAGTAATTCAGCTACACCAGCACAAACCAATTATATGTTTTCTTAGTTTTCCTATGCAGAACCATTTTCTGAAATAATCGACACCTCTGAAATAAAATTGATTTATAAAATAAACTTTATAAATATATATATATATATATATATATATTGTATTGTTCCCGGAAACTTTAGCAGAGAAAAAGGCCAGTTATTTCCAAGGATCCATGTTTATTAGACAGCTTCCGCCAGACACAAGCCAAAAACACTCATCCCAAAGTTCAACGGTCAGAACTGCCCCCGGCTTACACAAACACTTCCGGTTCAACCCGTGTCTCACAGCCAACCAAAGATACTCTATACAGAAGATCACGCATTACCGTTTCTGCTAATGGTATGAAATGGTATACACTTCCTGTCTCCTAAGTGGGCATGGTCGCCCCTCTCCCCACATCGTTTTGGAAGTGTTGTGAACGTGTGTGTGTGTGTGTGTGTGTGTGTGTGTGTGTGTGTGTGTGTTTCAAATAAAACGTCTCTGGTACAACTTTAATATTTGCGCCTTTTTTTGCCGCTCGTTTTTTTTTATCTGCTACCTTAATGTCTGATATCAACCCAGTACAAGATCATCGAATCAGTCTAATATTCTTCTTTTCCCTTCCAAAAAGACTTCAATAATAACAATAACAGTATTATTAAACAAAGAAGCAAGTTTTTTTTTAGTTTTAAAGTTTATCCGATGGGAAAACGTCGTTGGCAGTTGACAGGTCTCAAACAAAGTTCATTTTCTCCTAATTTGTCGGTCTGAAAATTGCCATTTTGGTGTCAGAATGTTCAGAAGGTATGTGGCTTTTGAAAAATGGGTCCCACATTTACTTAGGTTACTATTGGCGCTCTTGCATTAGTACCGCCTTAACTCGGTTCTACCCGCCACGGCCCCGTTTTGCGCTTTTGCACTAGGGGCTGAGGCGGGCAGAGCCGCTCCAAGCCGATACTCTTTCTGTAACCATTTCAGCGAGGTTCTAATCAGGGCTGAGCAGGGACTATTTCTGACGTCACCACCCTCCGCGCCACTGATTGGTGGGGGGGCGGGGCCGTCATCACCCTCCACGCCTCTGATTGGTCGGGGGCGGGGCCGTCAAACGTTTGAATCAGGAAGCGGGAGTCAGCGCGAGAGCGACCCGCGGCTCGCAGCGATTTTATTATAAAGCGCAAAACGTCTGTTTGGTGATCCAACTCTGAGGTGCAGATGTTCATAAACCTGGGGGCTGACGAGAGAATTAAAAAAGGGATGTAGACGGGCTGTTTTACTCTCAGCCGCTCGCGGCTCCAGCCGATTTCTGATCAGCGCCGACATGAACAAAGCGGTTGCGCAATCAAGTACGTCACAGCAGCTTCACCCCAACCTGCCCGCTTCTCCCCTGGCTGTGGAAAAACACACGGGGACAAACAGGAAGAGCCGCGACGAGCCGAGCCGGGCTAACCCTGCGTTCACACTGAAAGAGTCACGGGGGTCCCGACGCCAGCATCTCGCCGCTTGGTGCATTCACACTGAAAGCGTCAGTGCCTGCAGCGGGGCGGGGGTGGGCGGGGTTTCAAGCTGCGCTGCAGAACTGGAGGGAACAGTGGGAACAGCCTACACATATAGCGTACACATCTTAATTTTCCTATTTCACCATAGATTACACTTTGGGACGCCTTCTTTATATTTTAGCGTTATTATAGTTTTTATTATATTGTAGATAAGAGTGAGTTTGATGCTCCTTAACAAGTTTGGTCCGTGGATTCAACATCAACCGCCAGATCCCACTCCCGGTGAACCATAAATCCGCCTAGGCTGATTTATGGTTCTGCGTCACACCAACGCAGAACCTACGGCGTAGGGTACGCGGTGATGCACACCGCACAGCGTCCCTACGCCGACGGCTACGCCGACGGCTACGCCGACGATTTAACGCGGAACCATAATTCACGCGAAGCTGCAGTCTGTCAGCGGTGAACACAGACACACCGGGTCGGAGCGGATTTGGTCATGATGATTAACCTGTGTTTTGTGATTAATAAGCACGGGTTTTAATTATTTTTCGTTGGATCAATGTAGCAAATAAAATCGTTGGGACCATCCAGCTCGTCAACCATCAGATACGTGTTTCACGTGATCAGTTCAGGTAAAAACGGCAGTCAAACCAGCAAATATGTCATTTTGCTGGATGAAATATATTAATTCCTGATAAAATAAGTTTGTAAGTGCACAGCTCTGCTCCTGTACGCATGTGAATCAGTGTACGTTTGTGTCTAGATGAAAGTACAATCTGCATTGAGAGTTCTCGCTTCGGGAATCCCGGTCTGTGATTGGACGACGCCTCGGCCTCGCTGCTCATTTGCATAAAGTTCAGATTTTTCAACTTTTAAATTGACGCGCTGCGCCCGACGCTCCCGCTGGTCCCGCCGGTCCCGCCGCCTCTCGACGCCCGTTTTTTATAGACAATGAATGGCAGCCAGACGCCTATGACGCCCCTGACGCTTTCAGTGTGAACGCAGGGTAAGGCGGTACTAATGCAAAAGCGCCATATGGGGCGAAGGAATTGGTAATAATCTGTGCTCACGTTCACTTTTCCCATAGGACTCATAGACTCAGGACCTGCTGTTAGTCTCCTAAAGCGGCGGGGGAGTGGGGAAACCAACGTGACACATATACAGGAAACCAAACCCTAGTGGGGTGTCTCGTTTACAATAAAACGTCTCTGAGCCAACATAACGGCTCGCGGAAGTCCCGCCTTCAGTCACTCTTAAAGGGGCCATGTAGCGGGCCGCTACAATATATATATATATATATATATATATATATATATATATATATATATATATATATTGTGGCAGGGTGCGTGCCACGGGGGGCCCGACCGAAGGACGGAGAGACACAGGAATCGTGCAAACCCTTCTTTATTACTTAATTAAACACCCACATGTGCACAAGCATCACACACCGCATGACAGCAGCTCCTCCGACCCCTCGCCGCTGTCCAGCTCCGCCTTATAAGGCAGGCAGGTGAAGAGAATCAGCCACTCAGGCGGATGGGACACAGGTGCGTGTTCCATCCGTCTCTCCAACCTGCCACACACCCCCAACGCCAACTTCGAGCCGGGGTCCGTCCGGCCGAGCCTACTCCCCCCCCCGCCCCCTCGGAGCGGGAGAGGAACCCTCCGGGCTTCCTGGTCGGGGGGTCGTCCCCGGCGTCGGCCTGACCTGCGGCACGGTCGCGGGGGTCGCCCCCGGCGTCGGCACGCCCGCCGGGGAAGACGCTCTCGGGGCCGGGCCCATGGTGGCCTCGGGCCACCCGGTGCGTCCAGGACCGCGTCCCTCGCGGCGCAGCCCCGCTCTGGAGCTGGTGCGTCCCGGACCACGTCCTCCTTCGTGACGCGGCCCCGCGCCAGCTGCCGGTCCGCCTCCGGGACCGCCTCCTCCTCCTCCGCGACGCAGCCCTGCGCGGGCTGCTGGTCCGCCCCCGTCTTTGCGGGACCCGCCGTCGCTGGAGGCTGCGCCTCCGCAGCCTCCTCCCCAGCCAACTCCGCCTCCGTCTCCGCCGCTGACTCCATCCCAGGAGCCGTCGCCTGGCGGCCCGCAGCTTTTGCCTCGCGGCCCCAAAGCTGCGGCGCCACCAGCGCTGCCGCGGCGAACCTCAGACGGGGTGCAGGGATGGGTCGCTCCGTCGGTCCCGCCGTCTCGGGAGCCGTCGGCGCCAGCTCCTCCCGCGCTGCTGGCGCAGGGGTGGGTCTCCCCGCGGCCACGAGCGCCTCCATCGCGGCCAGCTGCCGCTCGCCCTGGTCCCGGAACATGGCCGTCATGCCCGCCATGGCCTGGGCGAGCGCGTCCAGGGCCCGCTCCATGCGTCCCCTCCTCCGCCCTTCGAAGCCCCACGTTGGGCGCCAGATGTGGCAGGGTGCGTGCCACGGGGGGCCCGACCGAAGGACGGAGAGACACAGGAATCGTGCAAACCCTTCTTTATTACTTAATTAAACACCCACATGTGCACAAGCATCACACACCGCATGACAGCAGCTCCTCCGACCCCTCGCCGCTGTCCAGCTCCGCCTTATAAGGCAGGCAGGTGAAGAGAATCAGCCACTCAGGCGGATGGGACACAGGTGCGTGTTCCATCCGTCTCTCCAACCTGCCACATATATATATATATATATATATATATATATATATATACACACACACACATACTCAGGGATTCTTGAAATAAGGGACAAAACAGGTTTTGAAAATCTTTTTTTTTTAAATGCACACTATATTCATTGGAACTGTATATTTCTGTAGAGAAGGGTCTTAGCTATTTAACCATCAAATATATAATATATATATAATAATATATATAATCAAATAATTCAAAATAAATTAACGAGTTTCGCGGCAATCATGTGTTATTTAGACGCTGCATCGTCTGTGTCCCGCTGTGCCCCGTTCACTACCGTTATATGAAGAAGCGGCTCGCAAAACACCCCCTAATATCTTCCGAAGGACTCCAAATGACACCAAACTTGCCTGGGTGAGTATACGACCATAAAAAATGCCAGAAATAAGGTCCAGGTTGTAAAAAAACGAACTTTCCCTTTAAGTAACAGGCGTCGGACATGCTCACGCTCTATGAAGTCCATCACATCAGGGGCTATGCTGTAGATCTCTCTTGTTTCACTATGATGTCTTCAACTGAGCAGAAACAGACATCCTTCCTGCCAAGCTTAGGTTTAACCTTTGCTGTTGGACCATGGGGATGTAGAAACTCCACTTTGATGTCTTTGTGCTCGGTATCCACAGCAATGGTTTTGGCTAGCCACCAGTGGTCATCGTACACTACTGCTAGCCAGTCTCCATTATTAAGACTGCAGACAGTAGTTACTGTCATTGTACCCTCAGGACCTTTCAAAGGCTCCTCATCCAACTCCCCTTCCATCTGTTGGGCGTCGCCCATATGCCCATGTGAACTCTGAACTTATAATGTATAGGAACAATTTCAGGATTATGAAGACCAGTAAAGCCAGACGTCGGCCCTTCTTCCTGAAGTCAGTTTTTATGACCCCCTGCTCCCAACTTCTGGTCATCTCGGCCTGGCTCGAGATAGTACGTTTATGACCCTAGAGGGGGGGTCAAAACAGTGAATCAGCAGGGTTTCTGCCAGGGAACAGACTCCCTGGGGATTTACGACACCTGGGGGGGGCCGGACGCAGCGGAGCCCGAAAACCAGGCCTCGGAGGGGGGTGCTGCCTCTTTGAACAGACCCAAAAGCTATAAATACCAGCATCCCCCCCCCCCCCTTGCCTGAAACCCGCTTTAATGTGCCTCCTAGAATGGCCGCCTTGCCATGAACTACAACCCCCAGCATGCCTTGCGTGGGGGGGCGGCGCCTACAAGCGGCGCGCACCCAATCACAAACGAGGCACCGATGACGTCACCGCAGCGCGCGTAGGATCAAAACCCTGCCGCTGCTCCCTTTTTCTCTCTCTTCCGATCAACCTCTCTTCCTGAGCAGCTGGATCTTTGGCTCCGGGCCAAGATCCCATCTCCTTTTCTCCCCCCGGCTGGGGGGAGGTGTAAGGCCCGTGTCGGATCGGGCCGCTCCGTTGGACCTGCGGTCTCCGGGAGGCTCCGACCTCTCACTAAATTCTGTCCTCTTTAAGTTTTGCAGATCCGAGCTCACGACGGCAACCAGATTGGGACACAGCTGCGAATGAACGCTCCGACTGAAGCCCCCCTCGCCGCTCCGAGCCCCTGTCTGCTAACCGCGCAGGGATCGGGACGGACGGCCGGCGTCTCGCCCGGTTGTGAGCTTTCCCGGGGCCTGGACGGCCACGCGTCGGCGACCGGCGAGCAGGGAAGCACGGCAGGAGAGACCGGTCCCCCCGCCGCGCCTAGGAATGCGTGTGAGCCTCCGTTTGGTCGGGAGGACGGCCCGACACGAGGCGGCCCCGCCGCTGTCTAATCCGTTTCAGGGGAAGGGACGGCCCCAGTCGACAAAACCCGCAGGCACCCGATCCGGATCCCAGAGGAGACGTGAGCCCGTGAGCAGTGATCAGTAGGACTAAGAGCGGTTCAGAACTGTGTGTGAAGTCGTGATCCCTGGGTTATCAGTAACTTAAGAGCGTTTTCAGAGCTAAATCTGTGTTCAGAGCTGAGATTACATTGTCATCATGACTGTTGTCATTAATTTGTAGTCACCACTTTCTGCTAGTCATTCATGTTTTAAAGTGCTGTTTTCTGCCGTAGTCACGTTTAAAACACCGGGAGTAACATCCGGTCTAGATTTGCACGTGGCTTAAAGAGGGTTCCGCCATCTTTAAATACTACAGGAGCCCCGGCTTCTTTAAACATTGCAGCCACGTTTGAACTGTAGAGGTTCTGTATCATCTTTATTATTGCTTTGATTTCTTTTTTTTTTTCATTCCATGCATTTAACTTTCATTTCATTTTTATTGATTGATGTTTTTCTAGTTAATTAATGGTTTTGTAATAACGTAGTATGCCATCAGATTTATTCGGGTAGTTACGTTACCATCTTTTGACACCTATATGTAAATAAATTCTGATTGATTTTTAATGAGTGGTTGTTGTTATTTCATGCAAGATTTGGTCACAAACTGATTGTTTGAGTAGAGCCAGAGTTCGGATCTCACTCCTTCAATTGTTATTCTGTAAGTGATAGTAAGATTTACTGTTCTGCAGGATAATCCTAATCATATGAGACTGATTTTCTGCTGTTTAGTTATCATTTTTCCCTGGATTAAGGCCCCGGGGTGGTGCCCCTACAAGAATTATTATCATTTTGGTAATTCAATTTGATAAATATTCAACTTTATTAATTATTAATAATTCTTTAATAGAATTATCATTAGCCTTCGATAACTGACCAGCTTAGCTACCTGAGTTGCACAACACATCACATCCACCATCTCCTCTTCCATTTTCCCTTCCATCTCTTTTTAAATTTTCTCCATTAACATGGCCAAAGGTCTTTTCTTCCTTGCCCTCCTTGCATCACTCTGCTGTTCTTCTGGGTAACCATGGAAATAGAAATTAGCTGGCAAACCAACATCTCGCTGCAAAAGCAGGAAAGTTGTCTGTGGTGGATCCTGTTCTGATGTGGGATGATCTGATGTATCTGTCTTGTGCAGGGAAGGTGTCAGAATGCAGGTGTCTACTTGTAGCACTGCACTTTCACTGGACCTTCGCTGTCTGGACCTTTTCTGTGCATCTTTCCAATACTTTCTCTGGTGCCTCTTTGCCCTGTCTCCCATGTCACCTATTTGTATTACTTTTTTAATTTCTCTCTTCTCTTCTATTGGTACTCTCTATTTCTTCTCTTTTGCTCCTCGACCAACAATTTCTGTCTAGCCATGCTTCTACAATACAAATTGAAATCAAAGCTGCAAGCAGCGATGAACGGGCCCTCGCACCCTTGTGCACGTTCAGGCGTGCTGCAGTGGAAGCGCTTGTATGACTTGCATGTAGATGTCTTCATGCCTGGACATTTAGCGGATGACACCAGCCACGACTCTCTATATCAAACCATTCAAAAGTTATGGCAGAAAGTAGGAGCTTTCAGATATTGACCAATCAGATGAAGTGGCGGGGCTAATTTGCACCAATTATGTTCAAGGATTCAAAACCATGTCCGATGACACCACCCACGAGTCACCCAGGCCACACACGGCCAAAGCTCCGGGGGCCGCCCTCGGGACCGAGCAGACCAGCGAGAGAGCTCGGGGGGGCGTCCCCGAGGCCTAGGCCTGGGTCTTGGCAGGGATTCTTGGCTGGGCTCGGGGACTTGACGTGGCTCTGGGACTTGACGGGGCTCTGGGACTTGACGGGGCTCTGGAACTTGACGGGGCTCTGGAACTAGACGGGGCTCTGGAACTAGACGGGGCTCTGGAACTAGACGGGGCTCTGGAACTAGACGGGGCTCTGGAGCTTGATGGGGCTCTGGAACTTGACGGGGCTCTGGAACTTGACGGGGCTCTGGAACTTGACGGGGCTCTGGAACTTGACGGGGCTCTGGAACTTGACGGGGCTCTGGAACTTGACATGGCTCCGGGGGTACCCGGGTCCGAGACGCCGGCTGCGGGGGTACCCGAGTCCGGGGTGTCGGCTGCGGGGGTACCCGGGTCCGGGGCGCCGGCTGCGGGGGTATCCGGGTCCGGGGCGCCTGCTGCGGGGGTACCCGGGTCCGGGGCGCCTGCTGCGGGGGTACCCGGGTCCGAGGCGCCGGCTGCGGGGGTACCCGGGTCCGGGGCGTCGGCTGCGGGGTACCCGGGTCCGGGGTGCCGGCTGCGGGGGTACCCGGGTCCGAGGCGCCGGCTGCGGGGGTACCCGGGTCCGAGGTGCCGGCTGCGGGGTTACCCGGGTCCGGGGCGCCGGCTGCGGGGGTACCCGGGTCCGGGGCGCTGGCCCCCCCTCAAGGGACAGATCCCAGATGTCCCCACAGTCCACATCCAGGACGGGCTGGGGGGGGACACGGGTCCTCGGAGCTGGCTGGGGGGGGCACGGGTCCTCGGAGCTGGCTGAGGGGGGTCCGGGACCATCACCGGAGCAGGGGCTGATGCGTCCGGGACCACCACAGGAACAGGGACAGGTGCGTCCGGGACCACCACTGGAACAGGGACAGGTGCGTCCGAGACCACCACTGGAACATGGACAGGTGCGTCCGGGATCACCACTGGAACATGGACAGGTGCGTCCGGGACCACCACTGGAACAGGGACAGGTGCGTCCGGGACCACCACTGGAACAGGGACAGGTGCAGGAGCTGGAGCCGGAACAAGCTGGGGCTGGCGCTGACGCCCTCTTCGTCGCCTCCCCTGAGCCTGCAGGCTCCTGGGCCCACCGCTGGCATGTTCCCAGAAGGGGGTCCCCATACTCCCCCTCCTCGGCCCGGCGCAAAAACTCCCTTAGGGTGAGGCGCTCTCCCGCTGGGTCCATTTGGTCGGTCCGTTCTGTTATGGTTTGGTTTTGCTAAGGACCCAAGTGTAGGAGAACAGGAGCCAGGAGTTGCAACAAAAAGGGTTTAATTTCAAAAAGGCAAAAACAAGGCGCTGCAGAGCAGGATTAACAAAAAACCAGGAACAGGAAAAACGACGAGGAGACATGGAGGAAGAACCAGTACGGACCGACAGGGAACCAAGGAATGACAAGACAAGATATACTGAATGTCATGAGCCCTGTCACTCCACCTGTTGACCCTCTATCCAATTAGCTCCACCTGCCCCCACTCTGCTCTGATTTACCTGCACAGCTGTATTGCATTGTCCACTTAACCTCTCCCAGTATTTAAAGCCCTGTCTTTCAGCTCTCCCTTGTCAGATCGTCTGCAAACCTGCACCAAAACCCTGCCTGTCTGCTTGTCTCTCTGACTCCCATCTGTGACCCGGACTTGGATTCCACCCCAACTCTGATCTCCTGCCCCGGTAATGTTGACCTGCCTTCTGTCCCCGACTACGATTTCTGCTTTGCCCTCGACTGCACTACTGCTCCGTTTTCACCTGTTCTGTTGTGTGTGTGTTTCCCCCAGGACTGCCCGGATCCTCCAGCTCCCGTGATAGCTGCCGGGGGAACACACACACAAAGACCCCGTGGACCCCCTGAACTCCGTGGACCCCCTGAACACCCTGGACCCCCTGAACACCCTGGACCCCCTGGACCCCCTGAACACCGTGGACCCCCTGAACCCCCGGGACCCCCTGGACCCCCTGAAGCCCTCATTCACTCCCAACTTCCCTTTCCCCTGAAGGATTAATAAACCTTCTTGTGTGACGCAATTGTGGTCCTCTGGTCGTCTGTCTGAACCGTGACACTGAAGGGATAACGAGACATGACGAGACACAGGTGCAGACACAATCAGGGCAGATGGGACACAGGCGGGGCAAGACAGAAACTGAAAGTCACAAACTGGGGGGAAGTGTCAAACCCTGACACCAATCAGATGAAGGGGGGGGGGGGCGCGCTTTTTGGCGTCGCCACGGTAACGCTTTTGACTGAGAAAAGTAATGCCCATAGTCGCAGGATGGAGATGCACATTTTGATGTATAACACACCTGGGTGCACGTTACGGTTCGGGCCGCATTAACGGCCGAAGAAACGGCATAAATTGCGCCAAAATTACACGATCAATTCAAACTTCCTGTTCGGTTTCGGCCATGGCGCCAAGAGACTTTTCTTTAAAGAGCATATTGCAGGTTAGGGTTTTTTCAAAAATTATACCTGACTTTATGTGAAAATGACTATGTGAGAAGTTAATGTAGGATTTAATATGTTTTACAAGACATAAGGGCACGTATTCAGAGGAAAAAGTGGCTGATTTTAGCAGAGCTTCTAAAAACGCTTTTTTTTTCGAACACTACGTCATATGACGTAGCAGCAGGGAGACGTCTCCACAGCTCTGCCCCATCTTACTGCGCAGACCCCGTACACACGTAGCCGGGTATCTGCTAAACCGAAGATATTTTCCTACGTTTGGACCTGTCATCCACATGAAAACGCAAATAAACGAATATTTAAAAAAACTCCGGGCAAAGTGAAGATTTTTGAAAACTCCGTTTATGTAGATGTGTTTAGACAGAGACAACCGGAGTTTTGCGTTTTCGAACGTCACATTATGCTCCAAAACAACAAATCTGCTCTGAGTCTGACGTCTAACGTGCGACCTTTGTTTACTACAGAACTACAGATGATCCACCATCTGTTCTCCAAGCTATTTATTAAATAAATGGTCTCTGCTCTTGACCACCGTTTACTGCGTTACACCGACGCAGAGCCTACGCCGTAGGGTACGCGGCAACGCGCAGCCCTACGCCGTACCCTACGGCTGCGTCAATAAACGCGGCAGCTCCATGGTAGGACACCTGGGGGGACTCGGGCTCGTTACCGAGAAGGAGACACGGCTCCCGGGGTAGCTGCGCCGCGGAGGCAGGCCCGAAGGCCGGAAGAACAGATGATCTACAGGTTTGGCATGCTTATGAATGTGGTCAAAAACGCAGATCTTCGGTTATGTGTGGAAGGTTTTTTTTTTTTTAACAACGATGTAATGTGGATACAAATTATTTTATAAACGAAGGGGGGGAAATATTCGGTTTTAAAAATACCCGGCTAATCAGGAAAAAGAGAAGATAATAAGCTTGTTTTCTGTTTAGAAAGTACAAACGTAGACAGATTACAAGTACTCACCCATCTTTTAGGAGTTATTTTCAGAGTTTCTTTCAGGAGCGCACGGGCGGGTGCTGCGGTGAATAAAGGCTGATTTATGGTTCCGCGTAAAATTGACGGCGTAGCCTACGGCGTTGGTTACGTGGCGCATGCAGCGTTTGGTGCATCGCCGCGTAACCTACGCCGTAGAGTCTGATTCACAGGGGTCTCCAACCTGCAATCTGCTCTTTAAGTTGCGACATGATTAGTGGTGGGAAAAAAAATTGATATTGCAATATATTGTTGTGCCCTCTGTCGCAATAAATTATCGATATACTGATGGAAAATATCGATATTTTATATTTTATTACAATACATAATGGATTTACGCGGTTGTCACCGACCGTCAGTACTCAATCTCTCCTGTCCTGTTTGTGGGGGCGCTAATCCCGGAAATGGTAAAAGCAGCGACCGGGAGAAGCGTTAACAACTGAAGAAGAAGAAGAAGAAGAACCACGTGAGAAGAACAGGCAAGAATGGCGGAAAATACGAAAACAGACAAACAAATACAAGACCCACCCGCAAGTTTCCACTCTAAAGTGTGGAGACACTTCGGCTTTTACGAGACAGATGACTGGAAAACACTGGATAAGGAATATGCAATCTGCAAGAACTGTTTGGCGAAGGTAAAATTTAACAGCAACACTACAAATCTGCAGAGCCACCTCCTTCGCTATCACGGTGAACTAGTCGCAGGTGAAGTCAAACAAAGTCAGCCGACAATCACGACTTCATAGACGAAAACTGGGATGCACAAACCTACGTCCTTCAAACTCGGGTTATGAATGAAAGTCATACTGGCGCTCACATGGCAGAAGTGCTTAAGAAGGCTGCAGAGGAGTGGAAGCTCACTGAAAAAGAGCCAGCAGTGGTTACTGACAACGCAGCGAACATGTCCGTCCCTGTTGAGATTACAGGATATCTACACGTTCGCTGTTTCGCTCATGTGTTGATTCTCGCGGCAGACGTCTTCCTTTTTATGGGTATTTTTTCTTTTTCAGTCACATATATCGTGATATATCGTTGATGAAATTTCTTACAATATATCGAATATCGAAATATCGAAAATATCGTGATATTATCGATATGGTGGGCCACATATCGCCAAAGTATCGAAACGTGAGTTACCCGTATCGTCCCACCCCTAGACATGATACAGGTGTGTACCAATTTCCGCGCATGTACGTCAAACTGTATTGTGGGGCTTGAGGCACGAAGTTTTCTAGGGGGCGCTGTTGAGCCATTAGGCCACGCCCATTAATGCAACCATTAAATATCACATTTTTTGCCAGGCCTGGCTTGCGTGCAAAATTTGGTGACTTTTGAGGCATTTTTAGGGGGGCAAAAAGGCCCTCATTTCGTCGGAAGAAGGAAAAAAAAAAGAAAAACGAAAAAAATTCCTACAGATACATCTCTGCGTTTCAGGAAGAAATCCTCAAGGAAGTAGTAGATCTCTGTGCGACATCCGGAATGGTCCTTCCTGATTTTCCGGTTTCACAGAATAAACAGGCAAGTCTCCCATTTGCTTGACAACCACATAGATTGTGGATTCCTAGCGATCCGCCAAGTTATGTTTATTTTGTAGGCGGAGAATGTGAACTGGCATCTTTTCCTTTTACTGGCAACCCAAAAGCTCAGTCTATTGGTAACCTTGGTTGCCTTCCAAATATTAGTTCATAGGGGGAGAAGCCAATAACAACACTCCTTGCGCAGTTGTACGCACTGGCGGCCCCTTGAGATTTTTTTTTTTTTGTGGCACCACTTGGTTCATATTAGGTATACAGAATTGTACAATATGTTGTGCTGAGATTTTCACACTCACAGTCAAAAATTGCAAGTGAATCTCCAAATGTATTTTGGGTAAAATCGTTCGTCATCAACAGCCCTCTATCAACGTCATACGTCATCATCGATCACTTGTCAACAGAGCGCAGTAATCCTACAGCCTAAACATGAGCGGGAGTTATAAAAACACAAAAATGGAAGAAAAAGAAAAAAGGGAGCAAGAAAAAGCCAAATTGCCCAAGATAGATGCATATTTTGTTCGCCCTAATCCTCCTTCTGTGGGAGATGAACCTGACGTTGTTAGCAGCGCTTCCGCCCTGGGCCCCCGGGCGAGTTCGCAGAGCGCAAGGCTCACCGAGTACCCTTCAAGTAGTGGTGAGTAGGCCACAATACTTCAAATTGAATTTTAACTTGTATGGGAATTTATGGGCCGGCGTGCCAATTTTACTACACGACTGTGTAGCGACCCAGTTGATCTGACGTCATTAAATAATCCAGCCGTTCATGCCCCTCTCCATGCAACCAATGAGCACACGCCAACACCCCTGCAAATTACTTCAAAACACACCCATCAACTCGTCAGACCTGCGGTGAAACACAGCCAAAGACACAACTAGTATTGACACAACTATTATTGATTGCTCTTACTTGCTACGGGAAGTCCTTGTCCTTAAAGCCATTGTGCATTGAAGCCCACGGTAAGAACCTCCTGAGCATCTAGCAGTTACGAGCATCTTTCAATTATAACCCATGGTAAAAATAAGCCTTACTGAATCTACAGAGTTCCAAGCTCCATGACTGCTTTGTCCCCCAGACTGACCAGACTTTGCTGACGGGAGGTACAGTGTCTTGTTTTATTTTGTCTTTAAAATCATTTCTCCATGTGGTGTGTTTACCTGACACTGTTTCCTGGTTGCCCGTAGGGTGGGGATCCGTGGTAAAACCCGGACCGGATCTAATTTTTGTATACTGGAATACACAGTCAGGGATCGGGAATGGAGTGACCGGAATTCCGGGATTATATGGAATGGACTGAAATACACAGAAACAAACGGAAACTTGTGTTGTGTCTTGTCTGAATAATTGTTTATTTATTGTATGGTGGCTATTTTGGAGCACTATCACATATTGTTGTACGGGTTGAAGGTCTGTTTATTTTTGAGTTGAAAGTTATTTTTATTTGTCAGACGTGACTCTGACTGGCACCCCTTAGACCAGCCCGTTACAACTGTCATTAGTTGAAGTGGATATCAGATGGTGATTTCAGAGTGATCTGGTGGCTATCCGTGGTGCTGAACTCCTACATATGCGTTGAAATGTATTTGTTTTATAAGGCTATGTTTTTGTTCTTGTGGTTTGTTGGACTTTGTCATGTTATATCATTATATGAAGTGGGTTTCCGCTATCTGTGGTGCTGATAAATAAAATCAAATGCTTTGGATTGTGTGTCAAATAGCGTGGCTTCAGGTGGCTTGTGTGTGAGGAATAAGTTGCTGAGATAGATGTATAAAGTCTGAAAAGTGAAGAAGTCGAAGACCGCCATGATAGGCCAGGATAGCAAATCTTTAAATTGAGTGATGCCAAATAAAGTTGCAAAATGATAGTAGAAAAATATTAGAACTAAATGTTATAATAAATTTACTAGAACAAATTTGTGACACACCCCGACCTTCCACATCAAGGTTTATAGACAATATGAAACATCCTATACATTTTGAAGTTTTCTTTAGAGAAAAAGCAAAATAATAAACAAATAAATAATGCATTCCTGCAAGCTATTTGAAACCTTTTTGGTTCCTCAGTACAATAGTAGTTAAGATTTTTTTATTTAAAGTCTTACCATGTGTTACATTGTACAAAACTAAAATGTATTGATTCTTTCAATGATGTTGATTCTTTGCCAGAAGTTGAAATTCAACCCTTTGGTGCATAGCCTCCACTGCAGTGGACAGCTATTAAAAAGTACTTTTCTCTTGAAGGGGACCTATTTTGAAAAAGAAGTTTTTTCTTGTTTTAACATATATCAAGTGGTCTCCCCTCACCTGCCAACACATAAAAGATGAAATACCTTGAAATTCTGCAAGGTCTGTACCCCACGCCCGGCTGAATCTTCCAGTGTCATGTGACGTCTACGAGCCGTTCAGAATCTGCTCCCGTCGTGACTCACGACGGGAGCAGATTTCCATAGGTCTGCCTCCGCTGCTGAAACCACGCCCACAACCAACTCCGTCGGCCGGAGCTCCGTCATTGTTTGGAAGCGGTGGCTGTTTCCACAGCGAGGGACAGTTTTTGCATTGACACTTACCTTCATAAAAGGATCAGTTCCAACAGCACGGACGCGGCAACTGCACACGAGTCAGCGGTAAGTGACGTTATTTTTTTTTTTACGTTATTTATATTTGTCTACAAGTATGATCTTTGCATGGGCTAAGTATTTAGCTTAGCTCCGTAGCACCGGGGCCACTCACAGGACCGGACCGGACCGGTGAGCAGCGTTACCTAATGGAGCCACTCACTCGTTAGGTAACACCGAAGTTCTATTAGTAATAAATTGTTCTTCTGTTTATGGTTTCAGATCTTCCAAGCACCTGAAGCTGTTCAACGACACCTTCAGAAAACGCACGGTCCTTCCTTGAGCCAGCAATAGTGCATAAATGTTATTTATATACAACTTATGTTTTATTTTTTTAACAATAAAGTTGCCATTTGTGAAAATTCAGTGTTGTGATTTACAGTTTACATGATTCATTTGTCTTGTAACATAAGAAATGAAAAGATGAATCGGAGTAAATAACTGTGGTGTACCTGTTTAGAATTCAATTAAATCTTCCTGTGTGAAGACGAGGTAACTAAAGGCTGATTTATGGTTCTGCATTACACTAACGCAGAGCCTATGGCGTAGGGTACGCGTCGATTTAACGCAGAACCGTAATTCAGGCTTTAAGATCCGTTTACACCGTGTCATAACTGCCGACTATCGCGTGGAGCTGCGTAATTATTTTTTTAATCATATTTAGACTTCTAAGGCAGCAAAGAATAGGGAAGCCTACAGAGTAGTAGAAAAAAAATTCCATCCAGCTCCAATGATGATGAGTCCACTGATGATGACTTCAGTGATGATGAGTGGCTGCCAGAGAACAATAGAGACATAGGAGCTGAGGATGATGATGATGCAGACAGTCAGGATGCAGAAAGTGAGGATCAAGAGGCTGAGGGCCAGGATGCAGAGGGAGACCAGCATGATCAGGGAGCTGTGGGAGATGGGAACCTGGTACCTGGCCGTACTCAAGCCCGCACAGATATCTGGAAAGTCCAAGACAACAACTTTGATGGAGACTTGCCTCCTTTTCTAGGAGAGTGGAAATTGAATGTGGAGGGAAGAGATCCCATAGATTTCTTTACACATCTGTTTCCAGCAGATCTCATTGATGATATAGTGCACAACACCAACTTATATGCTCTCCAGAAAGGGAAAGAAAATCTGGCAGTGACAGGCGAAGAAATGCAGATTTTTTTAGGGATCAACATGATAATGGGGTACATTCGGTATCCTAGGGCACGAATGTACTGGTCTAGTGAGGATGGCCTTCGTCTTGGAATAATTGCAAATGCCATGTCTGTAAACAGATATGAGCAAATCCTTGAGTTACCTGCACTTTGTGGATAACTTTACTTACCAGAGATGAAGTACTGATAGGCTCTTCAAAGTAAGACCAGTGCTAAGTGCACTTCAGGAAACATTCAAGGCAGCAGCAGACCCGGAGGAATTTCAGTCCGTTGATGAGCAGATAATTCCTTTCAAAGGCCTTCTGTCCATCAAACAGTACATACCGAAAAAGCCCAAACCCTGGGGGGTGAAAGTGTGGGTGAGGGCAGGAACCTCAGGCTATATGAACAGATTTGAAGTGTACCAGGGCGCTGCAAGTAGTGGTCGCATCAGTGGATTGGGAATGGCTGGAGAGAGTGGTGATGCGTCTTTGTGACTACATAAAACACAAATATCACAAGGTGCTTTTTGATAACTTCTTCTGCAGCATTCCACTCATCGAGGCCTTGAAAGACCAAGGCATCTATGGAACAGGTACCTGCAGAGCAAACAGGCTGCGGGGAGCAAATCAGAAACTCAAGAGTGACAAAGAACTGAAACAAATGGGCAGAGGAGCTTGTTCTGTTGTCAGCAATAATGCAAACATCACTGTCACACGCTGGCTCGACAGTTCAGTCATCTACATGGTCTCGTCCTGTGCTGGCCAGTCCCCTGAAGATGTTGCCAACAGATGGGTCAAGAAGGAAAAAACGATGGTCAAGGTCCAAAAACCCTTCTCTGTGGCCCTTTTTAATCAACACATGGGTGGGGTTGATCTCGTTGACCAATGTGTGGCAATGTACCCCCACAGACGAAGAAACAAGCGATCCGAGTGTTTTTTCATTTTTTGGATGTGACCATCGTAAATGCCTGGCGCCTCCACATGATGTTTGGATTGGAGAAGATGAGACTCCTCCACTTCAATGCTTCTGTAGCTCGTGCACTGATAAATAGTGGCACCCTACAGCAAAGGAAAAGAGGAAGACCCAGTGGGACCACACCTCAGGTGAAGCGGAGAGCAGTCACCAAAGTAGCCAGGGAGGTCAGGTTTGGCACAGGAAATCACTGGCCCCAACTCACCGAGGTGAAAAATGCGAACAGATGCCATGATGCTGCATGTATGCGGAAGACAAAATACATTTGCAAGCAATGCTGTGTGCCACTGTGCCCTGGATGCTTTGCAAACTTTCATACGGCCTAGGTGCGATGAACATTGAAGTGTTCAGAGATGCAGAGACTAAAATGTCAGTTCTTGTTCAGGAAAATAACATAAGGGTATGGTAATACCAGTCCTGCATCAATATAGAACTGTGGAGATTCACAATGTTTCTCTTGTTGGAGATGGTTTGACACATTCAAGTGTAAGATTATGAGTGACAGTTATGAGTCATTTTTTCTTACTTTTTTCCTATTCAGGCCTTAACATTGCGCCTACAGTGTTTATCCAAAAATGTGTTTGCTCTATGATTTTCAAAGCATAAAAAGTTCATATACCGTAGATGACCATTTAGTAGCCCGGGCGTTTAATATGCTAAATCCACTTGGACCCCAGGCGTTTATAAGAACCAGGCGGGTATTTGCACCAGGCTACAATTTATTTTTGCAATGAGCAGCACCAGACCATTACTTACAAAGAACATATGAGATCACCATAGTACCACTGGAACTAAAATTGTACACACTGTACACAACACAACACCTCACGACGAGCTCCCGATCACGAATCGTGAGCTCGTAAGAAAATCAAGCGTGTTTGAAATCCTGGTCGCTCCTCGTGAAGGAATCACAGCTGAAGCAGCTGCGACCCGATTTGACTCATCCTTTCACAGAGAGCATGCACAATCTCTGATGTTACGTCAAAAACTATTATTTGTAGTTTAAGTTTTGCAAATTCACATTACAAATCATGTTTTAATAGCAAAAAAAAAGAGCGCATTTCCACATGGTGCGGGTCGCCGCGTCCCCTACGCCGTAGGCTCTGCGTTGTTGTAACACGGACCATGTGTGGACCATAAATCAGCCTTCAGTGTGTGCGCTGTCTGCTGAACTCTTTTTTCTCTTCTCATTTTGCTGGGACGCCGGGTTCCTCCACCGAGACACAACTTTTGCGGTACGCGTTCTTTGTTGTGTCTAAAAATGATTCGCAGTGCACACACCCAATCAGAAACGGTACAGATATTTTGGGATTTTAGTATATAAAAAAATAAAATTAAAAATAAAAATAATAAAGAATCCCCTCGCCGCTCCACTCCGCTCACATGCTCTGATATACAAAGACAGTTTGTCTGTGTAACGGCGACACACGGAGCTGATCAGAGCAGTATGAACGATCTTGTACACAATACAATGCAAATACAGTGTTATTACCAGGTTATTACCGGTAGTCGCCCGGGCGTTTAATTGAACCGGCGTTTATTATGCCAAATGGGCTCGGACCCCCGGCGGCTATTAGAGCACAGGCGCGTATTTGCGCGCGGGCGACTATTTGGTCATCTACGGTATTTACCATAAAACACAAACAAATTAATTTTTACATTAAGTTCTCATGGTTTGATGTTGAGTGGACTACATGCTCAGGTGCATGTAGTCCACTGGAGTGGACGTCTCTGTAACTCCATGAAAAAAAATAATATTTAAAAAAAAAAAAAAAAAATTATATTTATGTTCCGAGAAGAATAAAAACACTTAAAGGGGAACTATTATGGCATTTAATGTATATTTTAAACAGGCCTTGAATGTCTTAAAAACAATCTAAAGCTTGTTTTCTCTACATAAAACAGAAATTCAGCCTGTGGGCCATGTCTCTAGTTTTACCGCTTCTAACCTCTTTTCTGTGAGTGATCCTGAGAGGAGGGGGAGGCTATGATAATGAGGCTCTGTGCTGATTGGCTGCTTGAATGACGTGTAGCAGGGGAGGGAACAAAGCCTCGCCCAGGGGAGAAGAGCCGACTGCGTACACAAAGCGTGTCCTATGCGACGGAGCTTCTGCAACAAAATAAATTATTTTTTTTGTATTGGACTGTCCTAACTGGCCGCGAGTTTAACGGTTTCAGTGTGGACAGAGAGCGTCCGATGTCACGCAGCTCGACGCGATAGTCGGACGCTCGAATGTATTTATGACACGGTGTAAACGGATCTTAAAGCCTGATTTACAGATCTGCGTTAAATCGATGCGTATCCTACGCCATAGGCTCTGGGTTGGTGTAACGCGGAACCATAAATCAGCCTTTAGTCACCTCGTCTTCACACAGGAAGATTTAATTGAATTCTAAACAGGTACACCACAGTTCTTTACTCCAATTCCTCAAGGCAAATGAATCATGTTAACTGTAAAGAAATCACAACACTGAATGTTCACAAATGGCATCTTTATTGTTAAAAAAATAAAAGAACATAAGTTGTATATAAATAACATGTATGCACTATTGCTGGCTCAAGGAAGGAGCGTGCATCTTCTGAAGGTGTCGTTGAACAGCTTCAGGTGCATTGCTTGGAAGATCTGAAACCATAAACAGAAGAAAAAATTATTATTAATAGAGCTCCGCTGTTACCTAACGAGTGAGTGGCTCCGTTAGGGAACACTGGAGCCACTGGGGCCACCGGGGCCACGGTGAGCAGCTCCGTGAGCATCTCCGGCAGCTCCGTGAGCAGCTCCGTGAGCAGCTCCGGTGCTCCGGAGCTAAGCTAAATACTTAGCCCGTGCAAAGACCATACTTGTAGACAAATATAAATAACATAAAAAAAAATAACGTCACCGCTGACTTGTGTGCAGTTACCGGGTCCGTGCTGTTGGAACTGATCCTTTTATGAGGGTAAATGTCGATGCAAACACTGTCCCCTCGCTGTGGAAACAGTCACCGCTTCTAAACAATGACGGAGCTCCGGCCGGCTGAGTTGGTTGTGGGCGTGGTTTCAGCAGCGGAGGCCGAACCTCTGCGCCTATGGTGACGTCACCATAGGCGCAGATTATGAACAGCTCGTAGACGTCACATGAGACGGGAAGATTCAGCCGGGCGGGGTGTACAGACCTTGCAGAATTTCATGGGATTTCATCTTTCCTGTGTTGGCAGGGTGAGGGGAGACCACTTGATATATGTTAAAACAAGAAAAAACGTGTTTTCCATAATAGGTCCCCTTTAAGAAAAAAATCTTGACCAAGGCTTTCATAATTCATTCATCAGAAGAAGAAGGTGTCCTTGCCATGGCCAAATTTTCATTATTTATAATATTTTTTGTCTTATTGTTACAACAGCTGAATTGTCTATACTTTATGTTCTCTATACTTTGTTACTGGTGCTTACTTCAAGGTTTTATGCTAATAAAGAGTGGGAGAGGATGAGGGAGCGGGAAATAAATTGTTGGTGGGGGAGAGAAAAGGAGAACAAGAAAAGAAAGGACAGTGAGAGCTGGAAAAAAAGAAGGACAAAAAGAGTAGAATGATAAGGATGCTAGAAGTAAAATAGATTAAATCAACTACAAAGGATTTAAGCCTAATTTCGAATCCTATCACCCCCCCATGTATATATATATATATATATATATATATATATATATATACATATATATATATACATATATATATATATACATATATATATACACATATATATATATATATACATATATATATACATATATATATATACATATATATATATATATACATATATATATATATATATATATATATATATATACATATATATACATACATAGCCTACATACATACATGTACACATATATAATATAGATCCAAAACTGATTAGACAGCGTCTGATATATATTTTGTAAATAGAATTTTCAAACTTTCAAAGCAATGCAATATGTTGAGATTAATGTACTCGCGGGTTCCAGATAGGCCCTTCTATGTTTAGAAGTATGATTAAAAATGTATTAACAACTCAAAAGAGCATCAGGAGTTTCTGTTTTGCACACTCAAACAAAGATATGATTCAAAGAACGGGGGTTGGAGGGGCTCTACTCAAGTGTGACAAGCAAAAGCTCCTACATTTGTAGAAGAAGTGAAAAATGAAGGAGTGTCTGCTTAAAGACTTCAGTCCACGCTGTATTCACACTTCATTCAAACTACAGCATAACTTGTTTTTGAAGCTGACCGGAGTTTTCATGTATGGTCTGTCTAAGATTTGGATGACTGCTTTCACACTACCTTAAATGATCCACAATAACGGACCAGTCGTACCAGTTTGTTTTTATCAAAATAAATCTGTCAATAGTGAACACATTCTTTGTTCCAGATGAAATCAAATTCCATTTTAAGTTAAACAAGGGGGTTCCTAAGGGTTTCCTAATTTGTCAATAAGGCATCCTGATGTTAGTCAGTCTTCCTGCATGCAGGGGAGCATGCTATGTTTTAAATCTAGTTTTCATTTTTGTCTAAAGTAATCTATTGGCAGTGATGTGACATGATGGACAGTGGATGCCGGACCCATTTAGCTGCCAAAACAGAGCAGACTGGGATTTTTGTGAGAGGGTGGCATCCTTCCCAACTTTTCATTTTAAGAAAACATATTAACATATCCATGATCAAACAGCACTCTGTTATTGTAGCTGTTTCACTTCAAATAACTTCAAACAAAACCACAGGGCTTAAACACAGACATGAAGAAAAAAGCTTCAAATAAACACAATCAGCTATTAGGTTGGATGTTTGTACGTATTTGCATGTCAATGCTTGTGTAATGCACTATTAAGTATCTCAGGGCTTCATTAACCAGATGTAATGTAAGTTGGGACCCTCCCTCTGTCTCCCTCTAGTGTGCAGGTTGCATTTGACGGTGACCATGTTTTGGACAGTTGTTGTCCAGAGGTTGAAGTCAGCGAGCGGGATGACAGAAGGGAAATAAGTGGAGGTACTCCGGGCCAAGTGATCAATGCCATTGATCAGCCAGTCAATCCTGGAGTCTATATTCTTCCCCTGTTTACACCCTCCCACTGCTGCTGAGTTAAACTGAATGCTCTCTGATCAGCCACCTGAGGGACCCTCTAAAAGCCGGCCTCACACCCGTCATTGATTGACATGTCAATTATCTTGGGAGCTGTTGTACAGCACAGTTGTTAGCCATCTTAAACATTAATGATCATGGGGAATGGGTGCTGCAAATCACACTGCTGGATTAGAGAAAGAAGGAGACAGCGTGTAAGGTTGGCTTATCATATGTAGTACCATTGCTAATGATGTGAAAAACAATAAATACAGCAAAATATTTTAGGTGGCAGTACTGTTATAATAACACGGTCATGCTGGCACATAAAGGCTTGTGAATTTGTCAGCATTTCTTTTCAGCCTGCATGTGTGTGGTTTTTTTTCTGGCCACCAAAAACTGAAAGATTGTAATATTTGCAGAAATAATACATCGAAGTCATTTAATTTTTAAATAAATAGCAATACGCCATCAGGTTTAACATTTTTATTGACTAATTTGTTATGAATTTCTCTTCATGTCTACGATGATGTAAGATAAAACAAACACTCAGGAATTTCATATAACCTTGAACATAATTGAGTTGCATTCTTTTAGAACCACTATATTATATATTTTTAAAATTAAATCAGCTTTGTGCTATGTGATATGGTTTGTACATAAATAAAATGTCATAATGTTGACATTAGGTTGCACCAAGCAAATTTTTTTGTTCCACGCTGGGAGAATTTATGTAAAGCAATACATTTATTTCTAGTATGATTGACTGACAGTCGCCTCAGCCAGTTGCTAGCCACCATCACTTCCTCATATGTAATCGTCATGCAACCCACTCAGCAAAGCCACCAGCCGTTTTTACGAGCCCAGCCTTGGCTAAACGTGACAGTAATCTTTTGATTCCACTGCGAGAACAGGTTAAATGGTTTATTTGGCTGTAAATGTCTGGAGATTTTTCAGAGGGGATCCGCTGAAGGCACTGTTTGGCCTGGCCAAGCTTACTTTGATTGACATACGGTAGGCGTGTTCTCGTCGGCTTCCAGAACAACATGGCTGCGCCCCATACAACTTCAAAACGGCAATGGGTCATATAAACTAATGCTACAGCCGTAGTTTTATATAGTTTATGGTTTACATATTGATTGTGTTCACCCCATATTATTCATGTATTTAATACAATGCAGGATCGACATTTGGGACCACGTAAGAACAAGGCCTGAGCTTAAAACAGTCTTTTATTCTGTGTGCCTGTAAATATTTGTTTCTGTTCATTTGTGTTGATTATACTAGAGTTATTCCTTCTACTCTGTTAAATATGTATGTTTTTTAGGGAGCCATAATGGAGTTATTCGGGCCTGGCTGTTAGGACGATTCTCTGTAAAAGTCTTTAAATTCAAATTTGTGCAGACAGAAAGAGCCAACCTCACACTAATATAAAGTCGTTTCTCTGGTTCCGTTTTTTGTCATCACTTGTTTAATTTATGCTCTGTCTCACAAATTGCCAGCGTCCTCATACCTCTTTGACTACTCAACATATTGAAGATTGTGCTGTCTACTAGGCTGTCTTTAATCCATGTCACCTCAAAATGTGCAGAGGCTGATATGATAATGATGTGGACCTGTCTAGGGTATTAGAGTTAAGCTGGGTGATTAGAGGGCACATTGATTACTCCATCATTCATCCTCGCCCATATCTGGGTATCTGGGAGGGAGGTGCCTTAGCTGTTGGAGAAATGGAGGATTGACAACCATCCTGGAGAAGGACATCACCTTGAATACATGACAAATTCCACATTATAATAAAAATAATTAATAATGAAATTATAACAAGTACACAAGCAGTGTTTGTCTTTCCTCTGAATACATTTTTTTTTAGACGAACTGATATAATGCAACCAAATTTTAAAAGACAATCATTTTAAATTTGGATAATGTTTCAGTAGTTGAGGACACATCTAAATGGTGTTAAGGTTGGGAAGTCAGAAGTTGCAGAACAATGAAAGAGCAGGAATAAAGAGTTAAAAGGCTGTAGGACCCCTACTTTGTCCAAACACTGTGAAGGTGTTATTTATTTTAAATTAAATTAAAAGCAGAGAGTATAAAGACTTAAGAAAGGCATCATTTTCTGCAGAAACCCTAGTCTTTTTTGTTGTTCTCCTCTCGACCTATGTGGGCCTCATTCACTCACAGGATAAGTAGAGCTATCAAACATATATACTGGAAATTTTTCTTCCCAAAAAGTTGTAGAAACATGCATGTGGTTAATGGGAAGTAGAAAGCTAACATTGTCTGAATGCCAGTGAAAAGCATATTCAGAGGATTTTCTTTCATTACAATTCTAAAAGAAGCCACTGCATAAGTAGGAACAGCAAAAAAAGAAACACAAAGAAAACATATGGAAGGGGTCAGATGGGCTTATTATGCTTCAGAATCTTTTAAAACATGATTTAAAACAATATGACATTACTACACTGTTGCCAATGAAGCTGGAATAAAACATGTTTTACATGTTCTCATGAAATGATTATGACTGACATGAAAATAAAATATTTTTTTCTGGAAACAAAATTCTTCCAACAGCAAGGGCAACAGTGCAGCATTATACTGTATGCCACATCAGGAAAAGTAATCTGTCAATATTGATAAACTGATTAATGTACTACTCTTCTAAATACTTCTATACTTTTCCATTCAGACATGACTTCACACTGTTGAAAAATCCTCAGCTAACCACAAGTCTTCATTTTTCTCCAATTAGCCGCTAAATCCATCTAATGTGCTAATTTAATAGAGAGACTGGGAGGGCGAACGCTTGAGCTAGGCTCCCTTGTTTACTGAAATAACTGATATTATCAGATTCTTGGTGATTAACAGGCTTACTTACATGTACCAGGCTGAGCTGCTTTGCCTGCATGTAAAGCTAAAGAATCCTATTGTCCTGGGAGTCATCTTAACTACTGTGTTACTGGGCTAAACTACGTGCCCAAACGTGTTTCATTCTTCCATCTTTTTTTTTTATAGCAAGTATTGTTGCTGTATTGTAGCAAGAAGAACGATCTATCTGTGTGTTTAAATATTACCAAAACAATTACCTATTCTCTCATAAATACAAAAGTACAACACCCAGCCACAGTCTGTGTGGCTTTTGCATTTTGTCTTCGCTTTTGCGTGGGGTTTTCCCCAGATACTCCAACTTTATCCCACAGTTCAAAAATGTCTATTTTAGCTTGATTAATTATTATAATTAGCTCATTTTTTGTAGTTCCATTGTACGTTCATTGGTTTCTGTGCTAGTTTTGCCATGTTTCGCCGCAAAATTGCTCACGTAACGTCACTCTGGTCCCTAACAAAAAAGTATGCATCCAGTTCAGTTCAGTTCAGTTCAGAAAACTTTTTCCCATACCGGCAATTCAGTTAACAGCTCCCAGTACCACAAACACAACAAACATACACTTGACTATCACACAATTAACTATCAGTGAATCGTTGACCCATGCTTTCCCAGCAGCAGAAGTTCCAATCATGTGCAATATGTCAATAAATATTAACAAAGGAGTAGGATAAGGAAAAATAATAATAAAATAAATAATGACAAACACATCCTATTCATTTAAATTTGCATTAATCAACCTGATAGCGGAGGGAATAAAAGAGGATGAATAGCGCTTTGTCTTCCTCAGGGTACATAGTAGCACCGTCCTCAGGGCATTAAGGTAAATCTGCTGTACATTACATGGTTCATAATACATTTTGCTTTTTGAACCACACGTTTATTCTCATCAGTTAGCTGGACTCCAATGATCTTGGTGCAGACTCTGACTACCTGGTTCAGACTGGTTTAACCTTCACTGAGAGACCATTGACCCAACAGATAAAAGAGAACATAAGAAGACTTTCAATAAAACAACGATCAAAGAACCATAAAATAGTTTTAGAAACACTAAGAGTTGAGCTTCCGCATCAAATGGATTCTTTGTTGCCGTCGTTTGACAAGTGACTCTGTTTATATCGAATAAGGTTCATACAATTTCATCTGGTTCACCGTGAATCTGGCAGTTTTTTGGCTCTGCTCTACTATTTCTAAAATCAATGATCAACTCCTTCGTTTCATTTACATTAAGATCTAAAAAGTTGGCATCGCATCATTTGATAAAATCCTTTAAAGCCAAGCCATGATCTGACTGGATCCTGAAGAAGAGACAGCGGGGCAGCGTCATCTGAGAATTTAACCAGGTAACTGGCCTCTTGTGAAGCTCTACAGCTGTATGTGATGAAAATAAGTGGTGAAAGAACCCAGCCCTGAGGGTAACCAGTTTAAAAGCAACAATAAAATCTGATCTGGGACAATAAAATAAGAGGCGAGTCGAGTCGTTCTATTAAAATGTGGGGCTTCGGGAAAAAAAAAAATCAACAAATAGAAGTCTCACGTTAGATATGGGTTTTTCAAGGAGCTTTTTTTTAGGTTTAAAATAAAAAGTTTTGTATCATCAACACCTTTACGCGCTTGATAAGCAAATTGCAGTGGATCCAGTCTGCCATCAATGAAGGAGATCACACTTTCTTTTAAGATTTTCTCATAGTTTTTCATCATAAGAGATGTCAGTGCGACAGGTCTGAAGTCATTGAAATCTCTTGGATGATTAGTCTTTGGAACAGGAATAATTGTGGATGTTTTCCATATCTGGGGCAAGTAACCACTATGTGCACATATGAAAGAGACCATTGAACCCCTCACTGAGCTGGTCTGCACAGCGACTCAAAGTGCATCCACAGATGTCATCATAGCTGCCTTCCTCATTTTTACCTTTTTTAACATAGAATTACTTTCCCTTCAGAGATGACAATTCCACTTACAGGTTTTAAAGACATTCTCAATGTAGAAATCTTGCTTACGAAGTCAGAACTTTCAAAAGGGAAAACAACTGAATTAAAAGCATTAGACGGGTCAGCCTACCACAAACAGCTGTGAGCTGCCTGGAATCACCATAGTTCTGATTTATGGATGCCATCTGTTTTATCCCATGCCAAGCTGTTCTCAGGTCACCACAGAAGTACTGTCTCTCTATTTTATCTCTATTCTTAATTTCGGCTTCCCTTATTTCGTTCCTTATTTCTCTGGAGACAGCTTTTTTTCTCTAGAGGGTCACCATTGTAAAATATCTTTTTCTTCCTATTGATTATAACTTTGAGTTCTTTAGTCACCCAGGGTTTGTTACTTGGGTACATGAAAACTGTTTTGGATGGAATTAGAGTCCACATAGAAATGAATGTGATAAAACAGTGTCACATAATTCATTCATATCATCACAACCATCATATAAACACAGCCAATCCGTACACCCAAAGCATACTTGAAGAGAAGGGATGCTGTCTTCACACCAGCACTTGACAGTTCTCACCTTTCTGTCCACACATCTGAAGGTGGGTTTATACGCGGGCATAAGGTACACACCGTTGTGATAAGAAGCACCCAGTGAGGGCATACGCAGGGATTTATATGCTCCCTTTATCGTACCATAACACAGATCAATGATAATGCCCTTCTGTGTAGTGGAGTGGATTAAAATCTCCAAGGACATTCTTTTTCTGACCCTCACTGTATTACAGTACCTTTTGTTGACGTAGAAACAGACTCCTCCTCCTTGGCTTTTTCTGGTGATCTCCATCGGTCTAGGCGAAACGGGGTACCGAATCCGCTAAGTGAAAAGTCCCTAATCCCGGTTAACATCACTGAGCCACGATTCAGTGAAGGTGGAGAGACAGGTCTCCCGGATTTCCCTCTTAAACTTGGCCCCTACTTCCAGCTGATCGTGTTTATTCCTGATAGACAGAGCGTTGGCCAACCAGATTGCAGGAAGCGGGGGTAATTTGCGCCAGTCGTTCGGCCTGAGCGTCTTTAAACTCCGGTGTAGTCCACCTCTTCTTTCCCTTTTCCAGGTCTTCACGATCGGCTTGTATATCTCCCTTGGGGTACCTTCTGGTATCTCTTTGGCTGCCGAAGTCTGTATGGAAAGAAGAACCTCTGGGTTCAGTGTAACCACCCCGGTGATCCATGTTCGACTCCATGACAGGTGGAGACCCCAAGTAGAAGTAGCGTTACCACATACAAAAGAATAATAACACTTGCAAGTCTTCTCATCTGAATCATTGATTCACTGACAGATCATTCACATAGCACGAGGAAAAACATTTTTAAGAGTAATTAAAATCATACATAAAATAAACAACCAACGTGGCATATACTGGGCAGACAGCTGGGTTGCGCTCTACACAGCGCCCCAAGCTGTGTTAGGTGTCCATGTACTAGACCTAGGTGTGTTTTTAACTCTACATGTTTTTACAAATAGTTGTTTTTACACAAATAAATTAAAGTTTAGAGTGCTGGACTATTCCTTATTTCTAATCACTTTTAATTTGTGCAATGTCTGAATAATTGGTGTTATTGTTAAAAATAATGGTATTGTAAATGGAGCTATTGATCAGCAAGTATTCAAAATTGCTTAGAAACAGGAATGAGCCTCACACTGTATCCATGAACATGCATATATGAATAGTATCCTGTAAATACATAATGTTTTGCCTGAAGAAGGACAAGTTAAAAGAGTTGACTGGGCTGATAAAAACTTGACATTAATTGCACCAGGTTCAGACCAACGTGAGAGATGTATCAAGGCAAATTAGATCAGCCATGTGTCTTCTTGGCCTGCAAATCCTCCTGAGAAGTATTTATAATAAAAACAAATAAACACACGAAAAAAACATGCCAGTTCGCACTGATTCACATAAGGGCTTTTTCTCTGATGATGCAGACCTTTTCCCTGTCTGTTCAAATTACACGTGTGACGGTTTTTGAGGAAGGTTTTGAGTGACTTAGTTCTCATGAAGAGCTTTTTAGTAACTGGTTGAATCAGGAGTCCTGGGGCTAGAGTTTAGTTTGAATTGAGCTTTGCTCTTTGTGAAGCTGTACCATAGCCAGAGTGACTTCCATCAAACTGGGTGACCCTTATGCATTTCACCTGGTGTTTGATTATTGTCAAAAGTTAACATTTCGTTTTGACCAGGGGATTATCTGGTCTATTTTTGAAGGTGTGCCCTTTGCTAAGGTTAGAGAATAAATTGAGGATCATCAATCTACTTGAATTCTACGGAACAATAGTGAACATGATTTTAGTTAATGTGAATATATAGCAGGTGCCCCAGTGTCTATATGAGTTCTCCAGAGGGAACTGAACCATCATCCTCTTCTTGCTTGCCTGTCATCCATCATTTGCAATGCTGATTGATATAGCTTTGTCTAACCCCTCCATCCCACACTGCAGCTGTGGTTTGCTGCCTCTTTATGTATGTCTCCTTTTGGTTTCCTTTCCTTCCTCTTGTGCTCAGCCTATACCGCTTTCCTTGTGTCTCTCTGTAGTCTGTGAGCTGATATCATCCTTTGAAAAGGTAATGATCCCACTGTGTTGAGATTATGCATGTGTGCTGCACAGTGTAATGGCCTGTCTTCTTATTGCCTGCCGCATACTAATCTCACAACTGAAGAAGCAAGATGACACCTGCAGGGAGCTGTGAGTTAACAGGAGCCTCACATGAAAGAATGGCCATTAAAAATGATCAAAGAAATTACTGCACTTGGCTCCACAACACTGCTCTTATGCTTGGCTAGGTATACATCCCTCTGTCCCAACACACAGGCACAGCCATGCACAGATACATATCCGTACATGCACACACGGACTCGGTCTAATTAGTATCTGTTTCTGATGCAGATTTTTAAATGATCTTCTACAGGAATGTTGTATCAACAACTCTGCAGTTGAGCCCCCCCCCCCCCCGCCCCTTGCGGACTGTTTTGTTGTTTACACAGGTGTGTCTGTTTATCATCTTTGTATAATGGTCATATGATATGGGAAGTATATGTAGTGACCCAAAAGAGCAAATCATGAAGAAAATATTCCCATTATGTCATACCATACCCCATCTGAAATGGGGTATGGAATGAGATTGAGCAGCAAGTTTTCTCATTTTTAAGGGCTTGATCCTGCCGGAGTGATTCAGATGGAAGCCATAACTGTAACTAAAGTTTCACATTTTAAAATGAGTAGTGTGAATGTAGCTTCAAACCAAGCTTTAAACATTAATAACAGAAGAGGAGCACTGCAAGCTACAAAGCTGCAGCAGACAAAAAAACACAAAAAAACACAATGCCAGTTAGCCCCATCCAGATGAAGACAAGCACGGGCCTAAACACAAAAGTGTTTTATAAAACCAGGGTATCATCTATACAAAAGCCAGCATTTTCAGGTTCCAGACTGAAAAGATGTTTACAAGGCTCCGTAGTTACTGCCTCTCCGCAACTTTCTGAAACGCTTGTGTCATACCTAGCTGAAACCATTTTCTCTGTATACAGATTTCTACGCAACTGCGCATGGCCAATGTTTGGACTCCTGTTTTTGCTTGTTTCCGTCATAGCGTCACAGTGCCACTAACAGGCCTGGCATGTATTTTACAGCCATATAACGTAATCTGAGTGACATCATTGCAGGATTTTAATTTGGTTGTTTTCCATTTAGTAGCCTACCATTGTACATTGCTACTTTAAGCGCCATAAACATTACACACAGGATGTTTAATGCATGAAACCCTTCTGGTTATTTCTAACTTTATAACTCTTTTTAAAGGAATATACCATATTAAGGTGTGTGAATGAATTTATAATAATAATAATAACAATACCTTGAATGTTCACTATGTTACCTCCCAATTGCATTTGGGCCAAATTAGGTCAGGTTCAGCCTGAAAGCTGGCTGGCACACAACCACCTTAGTTCAATCACTGCAAGTTAGCTATTTTAATTTAGCTGGTTTAGCGTATGGAGTGGCGATGGACTGGCGAGCTGTCCATGGTGAACCCCTGCCTCTCGCCTGAATACGAGCTGGGATAGGCTCCAGCAGAACCCTGTGACCCTGCAAAGGATAAAAGCGGGTATAGATAATGGATGGATGGATGGATGGATGGATGGATGGATGGATGGATGGATGGTTTAGCATATGCTTATCTATAATGCTAGTTAATATTTACATTCATTCTGATTAAACCCGTCCAAACATTCTAATTTCAAACCTTGTTGATGAAATAATATCCAAAACAAGCACTGCAAGAGCTGAAACAAAGATCTCCACTGCAGTGGTCCCATGGGACCAGCCATTGGCCGGCCTGACGCTCATATGGCAGTGACCTGCAAGTTAAAACAAACCTTCTGGGGTAGCTGACAGATCAGCAGTGGAGTGACTGCAGGTCCCAGCAGACTTGAGCTAGCCCTGGCTAGTAGCCTTCAAACGTGAGAGAATATAGCTACTTTGCTTTGCCTTCAAGCCCTTCAAGCCCAACCCATTTCTGGTCAAAGTAGTTTATTAGCAGCACAAAGAGCCATATTATCTTTAGAATGAAAATGACTTTGCCCTGTTCAGTTTATATTCACAGCTTAGAAATCAAATCAAGACAGTGCCAAGTGCTAAGCAACAAAAGTGATGAGAGCTAGCCAGTGGGATCAAAAGTCCAGGCCTCATGTAATGCACTCTGATTTTCTCTAAAAAAAACAAAGTATCTGATGAGCGTATAAGTTAAGAACAAGTCATGTGAGAAGTTCTAAAATGACAAGGTTAGACGATTATATGCGCTCCCTATAAACAGCTGTGAGAAGTTGCGCCTAATTGCGCAACAATGGCAGCTTTGGTACAAACTGCTAAAAATCGCAAAAACCTTTCAACGCTTTCAGGAATTGGTTTTTCAGATATGTGAATCTAGTGTATTGCAAAAGTGTAATAGAAATGCTTTTTGCACATCTGTTCATCTCCAGCATCAGTGGATGTGAGGTAATCGGTCAATCCAAAACCATTAAAACAAATTACCAACTGTTTTTAGCCTCATTTATACAATGTAGTTGTGCTATGACACTACGATCATCCGGTGCCTCCTCTTCTATTGACTGATTTTGCAACAGCGATAGTGGCAGTTGCAATACCGTGTCCAAAACTAAAGATGTTTTCATCCATCTTCTTTGAAGTTGGGATTTTTTTTTGTTTTGTAGAAAAGTCTCACATGATATACAGAAGGTTACAGAGATATGGAGAGAGAACTGGGAGAGTTATGCTCTTAAAAAGAAAAACAGTTCAATCGAAACACCGGCCACACTGGTACTGGTAATTTTGTTTTTGTTTTGCAAAAAAGTGTAATGGAAATCCACCTATTGTTATTTGGACAAAAGGTGAACACATGCCACAGATTTATACTCAGTTGCATAGTTATCAATGGGTGAAGACAAAGCCGTCCAAGTGGGACGCTGGCTTCTATTCAGTTGGGATCAGAGATGTGCAGACTGATCCGAACTGAGCGTTGACCATGGTCACCTACGGTGACGAGTCAGACAAAAATAGTCGGATCGGGTTCGGTCGGACTGTTTAGAAAATTATTGCACATTGAACATTAATATTTGAACCAAATTTAAAGGACATGAAAATGCAACCGCCATATAAGTCATAAATACTAAGACATCCTAGCTGATTGACAAGAAGATGCAGCCAGCTTTTCACACAGACGCAGGCATGCATGACACAACGCAGGTGATTAGGTTTAGGTTTAGGATTACAATTAGGTTAAAGCAGCACTATGCAGCACTATGTAACTTTTCCACCTTAATATAATATTTCCAGAGTCATTGTGATGGTACATCAACTTACAACAGTTTTAATGACACTTCTGTCATGGTCTGAGGGGTCTGTATCACCTTCACTGGCACTATGTAACTTTTTGGTGCATGGTAGGAACCCTTCCACACTAAAAAACTACACATTTTTACAGCTTTGACTGCTTTACGGCATACGTCACTTCCCTGTCCTTCTCGATTCGTGGTCGAGACGAAAAATGGGCGGGGCGTGGAGCGCAAAGCTCAGGAGAACTGGTGGTGAGCTAAACGCGGAGCTGTTATGGCAACGAAAAATCCGAAGAAAATAAAAGTTTTAACGGAGAAGGCGAATAAAAGAAAGTGGGAGATTAACAAGCTTAATGCCCGGACAAGAATATTGGCCCGGCGTTCACTCGCTGGCGTGAGATGAAAGACGAGGAGGGACGTCCGTCCGATGGGGATTTATGGGGATAAAACAAGAGACAGAATTGTTCAGTGTTGTGCATGAAAGTGTTCAAATGAACGCGTTCATTTCTGTGAGAACGTTGAACTGAACCCAAGATATTTACAAATAAAGAACTTATTACGGAATAATCCTTCTCATTTCACCAGTGGGCGGCGTGCACATTTAAAATACTCGACGAGCCCGGTGCAGTCTTTACGAATGAAAGCTGATTTCTGGTTCCGCGTTACACCAACGCACCGCGTACCCTACGCCGTAGGCTACGCCGTCGATTTAACGCGATACCATAATTCAGGCTTGACAAGTGAAGAGAGACGTCGCGGACGCAGCGTCAGCGAGCCGTCAGATGATGATCCGCTTATCATTATCTGCGGGAATTTTACACATCGTCTCCCAAAGAGTCCGATGGTAGAAATCTAACCTTTCTGTGCAAATTATGTCCACCTGCGCTGATAAAACCAGTCTGAGCGTCTGCCTCGTCAACTTCAAATTTGAAACGTCATGTGGAGTTAAAGCATCTGTCCAGTTGGAGAAAATATCTGCGAGTCCTTAACAATCAAAAAAGACCAAGAAGACCCAACATCCCCGAACGACCCCAGTCTCACTGCTGCACCTTCAGGGGGCAGTTTTGAAAGTCCGTCCCGTCTTATTTCATTAAAAATCAAAACAAATGCACGCGACGGGGACAGGAGTTTTCCGGCAGTACGAGCTGGTGCTCATGGGAAATGTAGTGTTCTTTCTGGTAAAGCACTACCGCTTTTGTCCAAAGGATCCGCCAAACTCAACAAAAGCTGAAAGTTACATTGTGCTGCTTTAAGACAGACCACGATTATTCCAAGCGCAGGGAAGCAAGATAGCTTTTTTTCTTTTCTTTTAAAATCAAATACAAGTGAAAAGAACAGTATGTTTCAGATATATCCAAGAATTGGTCACAGATGTGAAAGTCCTTTTTAAGTCTGAGCAATAGCCTATAACCCTATGATAATGCTGGTGCCTTGCTTATGCTGTCAAAACTCAGGTGAGGAAGGTGAACGGCGACCTAGTCATCATACCAGGGGGGATGACAAGCCAACTACAGGTGTTGGATGTGGTGGTTAACAAGCCATTTAAGGATAATCTGCGCAAGAGGTACACAGAGTGGCTCCTCTCCAGTGATCACGCACTCACACCGTCTGGAAAAATTCAAAAGCCCGCTGTACATCGGCTTTGCGAATGGATCCTCCAGGCATGGGATGCAGTTTCACCTGAGAGCATCATCAGGGGATTTAAAAAATGCTGCATATCCAATGCATTGGATGGCAGCGAGGATGACGTTCTGTGGGAGGAGACAGTGGGACCACAGCATGAGAGTGGGACCGGGAGAGACAGTGAGCACAGCGAGGCAGAGGACATCTGTGAGTAAAACACTCATGTAGACTGATATCTCATGAGCCAAGTTGGGACAGTTTGCATTCTACTTGGACTGTTGCAATACCATTCTACATTAAATCTGTTTTTATTGTAGTGGTCTTTATTTTAATACTGTTAAATTTAGTATTGTTTACTTGCACATCTGTTTCATTGCAATATTGTGTTTTCTATTAAGCTGCTTGAAAAGTTGACCTCACTGTGATAGTTGATGAATGATGAATTAGCAGTTTTTAAATTCTAAAATGCTAAGTGAGTTGTTTGTTTACACTTAGGAATTGCATTTAACATACAGTATAACTTGTTTTAAAGGTTTTGAAAACATGGTTGTATTTATAGCCAAAAAAGAAAGAGTCAATAATTATTCTTTCAATGATTTTCTAATAATTTCAATAAAAAATTGTTTCTTTAAAAAAAACAATATTTGGTTATGAAAGAGTCTTTTTCTGAAGATAAGTCTTGAAAAGAGGGGGGTCGTCTTATAATCAGGGTCGTCTTATATTCGAGTCAATACGGTAATTGAACATTAACATAAACACTTTTTTCGGTTCAGATAATCAGGAAATGTAGACAATAATAAATCAAGATATTACCTTTATCTATTTTATTTTTGAAAAAAAACAAACTGCGGGTCAAGTATTATTTTGTGTTCCAAAAAATTTGCAGTTCTAATAGCGATCAGTTTAGCTAATAACGTTGGTCAATCGTGTGTTGTTTCTAAACCTACCTGCGCATCATTAGTTGGGATGTATCACGGAGATGAGCACAGTAACAAGCATACGCAGGGATTCATAAGTCTGAAAATGTTTGTGTAGCATCTTTTAGTATGAAAGAAAGTTCTTCATATGTGACGCCTCAGGCCCCTAATGTGTTGCTATACGTTACCTTTTTTGTGTACTGCAACACAAAAAAGCCCCTCCTCCCATTAAAAATGTTTTCATTTTAAACGCAAAATAATGTGTTGCTTAAACTACTGGTAAGAGTGTTATTAAATGGTTCATAAAGATGCATGTTCCCTCAATATTATCATGTATATCTGGATAGATAGATAGATAGATAGATAGATAGATAGATAGATAGATAGATAGATAGATAGATAGATAGATAGATAGATAGATAGATAGATAGATAGATAGATAGATAGATAGATAGATAGATAGATAGATAGATAGATAGATAGATAGATAGATAGATAGATAGATAGATAGATAGATAGATAGATAGATAGATAGATGTTATCACAGGGATTCACTTTACTAAGAGATTCCCTTTGTCAGTACTCCCCTTTTTCCCTATTAGGCCCTGCTTTTCTCTCCCTCTGTAGTCAATTTCAGAACCATGGGACTGAATGGTTTGGTGGGTAATTTCACTGCCTTTTCATGTGTCTGAGGGCAAGGAATCCTCCATTAAGTAGTGTCATCGTGTGATGTATGATGTATACACAGAGAGGCAATTCAATGTTTATTCATGACTTTCAAGGCAATGCCTCTGCTAAACTCTCTGATTTCCTTTTATGGAACAAAACTATGTGGAATTGAGGCTTCAGTTTAAAGGCACACGGACCATCCTGCTTCTTTTCTCACTCCTCTTAATTCACACTTTTTCTCATCTTTTCTCATCCATCGCATCTTTTTTACCCCTTGATATTTTGATATTTTCTGTTAGACTAGATTTATTAGAAAATTGAAATAAGAAAAAAGTTTACGTGCAGTGATTTCCTCCTCATTTTACAGACTGTCTTCCCAACTTGCCTCTGCACAGAACTAAGACCTTTGATAAGAGATTAATTAGATCAATTTATAGCAAGCTGGTATACGACTCCAAGGCTGTCACACACACACACACACACACACACACACACACACACACACACACACACACACACACAGATAGGTATAAAAATAAAAATAATTCAGAAAACGTATAATATTTTCACATCTACATGTTGTCGTTTGACTAGACCCATTCTACTGATTGAGAAATTTCTATTTAATAATATTCTCAATGAAGTTACAATAGAGGATGCATCTTTCGCAGGACCTTCTGCCTTTACATGTGCATTCATTAACCATTGATTATCCAATGAAGCAGTTTTGTTATGTGTTTGAATGATGTTAGCCAGAAATACTAGTGGAGCTTGAGATAGCAAGTTTGACTACTGCCTGCATAATTCTTTAATAACTGATAACCTGGATACCTGGATGCGTGATATCAAGACAGCACAAGTCAGGAAAACTCTAACTCAGGCCTGTTTGCTTGGCTTTAGATATTTAACTTGTACCACAGACAAATCTATTTTCTCCAACCTATTATTTGGGAACGCATTGTGGCATGAGAAAAGCACATGACTGCATTTTGTATATCACATTTTTATATACAGCACTAATAACCACACATTCTTACCTCAATTTATGAATATTTTAACCTTTTATGATAAACAATGCAAATGTAGCAACCCCTGCAAATGCCAGAGAAAATGAGATAGAGGTGAAGGAAAAGAGCAAAGAGCAGAGAGTGATAGAGCATTGTTGTGCTGTCAAATTGATTTGCATGAAAAAGCCTGCCCTAATTGCAACACTTAGCTGCAACATACTGATAATGCAGAGCAGGATTACTAAAGAACACGGAAGAGCTTTTATTAAGAAGGATTTCCAGGATTCTGATTCTTTTCGAGGCCATTCCAAATAAAATATCCCTAACCTTGCCCTGCCTACTGTGACACATCCATCATACAGATGCACACACTCTCAGCATTCATTGCCAGGAATGAGTATTGTCAGGACATTAGTGATGCACAAATATTGATGTAAAAATAAAGACATAACATAAAGAGGTGTAGAAAATATTCATAAATATTGAAATTATGCCACTTCTGTCATATTTCTCAGTTACTGGCCTTATTACATTTCATCTCAAACAGAATGAACATTGCTGCTGAAGCACATTATGAAATCTTATGAAAAAGACTGGCAACACAACCACCAAACCACCAAATCACTACATAATAAAAAAGATCTTCTGTTCCTTGCCAGCTCTTCAGTTTAGGTAAATAAAACATTTGATGTACAACAATAAAAATTATATGACATCATTTCACCATTTAATTAACAAAAAGTAGTTCTGTCAGTTTGCTGGTCTGTAGGATTCAGGCAAACTTGTCTTACATCCATCCTACAATCCTACAAAGAAGGTACAACATCAGCAGTGATCTGATCCGTGTGAGAATATATAGTTAGAGAATATGTAGTTGTCATCCTTAATTTAGGAAACTATTGGAAAGTCATTTTCAAATGTTCTGGGAGTCCATCATTCTTAAGTGAAAAAGATTATTCATGAGAAGAAAACACAAAAGGTAGTTGCCAATATTCCCATGTACCATCAAGTTCACCCCAAGCCCAGACCATGCAGCGCTTAAAGAAACAACAAAAACCCAAGACCTTCATTTGAAACTCCACATCAAACAGATCCAAAATGTTCTTTTCCTTAGGCAGAACTGACATAATATATGTGTCTGCCGAACGCCAATCACAGCTCATTATTTGGCCGACATCCTTCCTACAATGATGTAGAGAGACAACATCATCTGTTCAACGGTGCTTTTCAGCAGCAGAAATAGGAAGACCGGTCAAAACTGGTCAGAGAGATAAATACATGACTAAACAGAGATCGACAAAAGTACACTTGACCTGAGGGTGCACTCAAACTAGGCAAGCACAACTGATCCCTAATGCCTGGAATACACTGCATGATTATGGGCTGTCAGAGAGGACAGATGGCCATCAGGAAAGCTTGTGGTGATCTCTTATGTTGTAGCTCCAAATCTGTGGTTCTGTGTCATACTGTATGATCGGTTTGATGATGGCCATCTCAAAGATCTTGCAACCAAAGACTTTTAAAATTGCAATTAAAATGCAACATGAAACGACATATTTGAATCTCTGGCACAGTTGGAAGAGGAGTGGTTTCCAGAAATGGGTTGCGTGCTTTCTCCACATACTATAAACCCAATAAAACCACTTTGAATAAACTTTAGAATAACTATTTTGCCAGGACGATGAATAAGTGCCAGGAAAAGTTGCCCAAAGAAGAGCTTGCAAAGTCTGTTTAAACTTCAATATGATTAAAATATGTATTGACCACCAAAGGGGATTCTGGAGTGGAGTGAATTTTCAATATTCAAGTCCAAGTTCAAGTCAAAGTGTACGGAATTATCCTACACTGAATTGTTTGGTTCCAAACAAACCAAACGATATAAGGTAGTCCCACTTTCTAAATAAGAAGATAAAAATGTAATATAAAAAGACTTCAAGGAGCAGTGTCTTTGTATAAAGATATAAACAGCACTTAAATAATAGGAATATTGGATAATTGCAGATAGAAGAGGAGGGCCTGCACAACCCAGGGGATGTCTGCCTTTTAAAACATGGTGTGTTTTAAAAGGCTGACCCCACCACATCGTCTACCTCGTGTTAAGAATTAGTTAAAGCATCCACCAGCACATCATCAGGTAAACTCAGAGTTGTGACACTACGTCTCCCCAAACTAAACAAGCATCAGTCATGGCACTGTATTTGCATTTTCTAGGCTGAATTTTGATAAAGTAAACCAAAATTAACTCCTTTAATAGATTTTTGCTCATTAAAAGCTGTCTTGCATGGTAATAATTGTAACACGAACAATAAAATTTGTAGTGCAAGTACGTTAGGAGGAAGCAAAGTGGAATCAGCGTAATCCTCAAAGTGTTCTGCTAATGTTCTGCTGATGGTCAAATAAGGAACTGAATAAAAGCAAATAATCAAGCAAATCAGTGCAATTACATCATCATTTCCAACCGCTTTTATTTTCATCCATCCACAATATACAGCGACATTTGCATTTACAAACTGAAAGCGGGCCGACAGCATTTAAATGAATTTTTTCTGAAGATGAAATTTGTTGTTGCAATGTAGATGATAGTAGAAACAGTAATGGAAATTTTATGTTTTGTGGATGTGGCCTGGTTGTTTAACATCATAAGCATCTTCTTGCAGTAATTCTGTCCAAATCTCATTTCCAATTGACCCAACCTTTTCTCTGAAAAAAACCCCCACCAACAATCTGACTGATTGGAGCACCCGGCCTACCTGTACCTCAGTCACAGCAGATAAAAGGAATGTAGCATCTATACTGAGCCCTGTTAACCATCACAAAACCTCTGGCCCTGACGGACTTCAGGGCAGGGTGCTGATGGAATGAATTACTCAGCTTGGTGATCTCATTATTTAGTTATTTCAGCAGCTCCTAGACTCCAGCTATGTTCCACAGGTGTGGAATAAATCCATCAGCATTTCTGTTCAAAAAAAGGCCTCTACGGGGGAGATAAAGTACTTCAGACCAGTGGCATTCACATGCATACAGAAGGTGTTAAATGACCACCTCTCTACTACAGTGGCAGGCAAGTTCAACTTTCTACGGTTCCCCCATTTGGCAAAACCAGGGATTGAGGATGTCTTTCTGACCCTTTTGGACACATGAAGCAGCCACCTGGACTCCCCATATCCCAACATAAGAATCGTATTTGTGGATTTCTCCTCTGCTTTAAAAAAAGTTGGCTTGCATTGTCTTCAAATCACATCAAATCAAACTTTATTGATTTGATTTGAACACTTTTGGGGAACTATCAAATATGGACCAATCAGATGAAGGGAGGGCGCGCTTTTTGGCGTCTAGCGTCGCCACGGTAACACTTTTGAAAGAGAAAAGTAATGCGCGTAGTCGCAGGATGGAGACGCATATTTTGATGTATAACACACCTGGGTGCACGTTACGGTTCGGGCCGTATTAACTGCCGAAGGAATGGCATAAATTGCGCCAAAATTACACGATTAATTAAAAATGTTCAAAATGGCCGACTTCCTGTTCGGTTTCGGCCATGGCGCCAAAACACTTTTCTTTAAGTTGCGAAATGATACAGGTGTGTACCGATTTTCGTTCATGTACGTCAAACCGTATTGTGGGGCTTGAGGCACAAAGTTTTTTTCTGTCTGAACCAATCAGATGAAGGGGGGGCGTGCTTTTTGGCATTTAGCGTTGCCACAGTAACACTTTTGAAGAAAAAAGTAATCCGTGTTGTCACAGGACAGAGACGCACATTTTGATGTATAACACACCTGGGTGCACGTTACGGTTCGGGCCGTATTAACTGATCAGATGAAGGGGCGGGGCTAATTTGCAGCAATTATGTTCAAGGACTCAAAACCGAGTCCGATGACACCACCCACGAGTCTTTATGTCAAACCATTCAAAAGTTATTGCAGAAAATCGGAAGTATCACATATCAACCAATCAGAAGAAGTGGCGAGGCTAATTTGCACCAATTAAGGTGAAGGAGTCAAAACCGAGTCTGATGACACCACCCATGACTCTGTATGTCATAGCATTTAAAAGTTATGGCAGAAAATAGGATCTATCAAATATCGACCAATCAGAAGAAAGGGCGGGGCTAATTCAGGCCAATGAAGGTCAAGTACACAATACCGAGTCCGATGACACCACCCACATGTCTTTATCACAACCTGTTCAAAAGTTATGGCAGAAAGTAGGAACTATCAGATATTGACCAATCAGATGAAGGGGCGGGGCTAATTTGCACCAATTATGTTCAAGGACTCAAAACCAAGTCAGATGACACCACCCACGACTCTCTATGTGAAACCATTCAAAAGTTATGGCAGAAAGTAGGAACTATCACATATGGACCAATCAGATGAAGGGGGGGCCTGCTTTTTGGCGTCTAGCGTCGCCACGTTAACGCTTTTGAACGAGAAAAGTAATGCGCGTCATCCCAGGATGGAGATGCACATTTTGATGTATAACACACCTGGGTGCACCTTACGGTTTGGGCAGTATTAACTGCCGAAGGAATGGCATAAATTGCGCCAAAATTACGCGATTAATTCAAAATGTTCAAAAATGGCCGACTTCCTGTTCGGTTTCGGCCATGGCGCGTAAGAGACTTTTCTTTAAGTTGCGACATGATACAGATGTGTACCAATTTTCGTTCATGTACGTCAAACCGTATTGTGGGGCTTGAGGCACGAAGTTTTCTAGGGGGCGCTGTTGAGCCGTTAGGCCACGCCCATTAATGCAAACCATGAAATATCAAATTTATCGCCAGGCCTGGCTTGCGTGCAAAATTTGGTGCCTTTTGTGGAACTATCAAATAGGGACCAATCAGATGAAGGGGGGGCGTGCTTTTTGGCGTCTAGCGTCGCCACGTTAACGCTTTTGAACGAGAAAAGTAATGCGCGTCGTCCCAGGATGGAGATGCACATTTTGATGTATAACACACCTGGGTGCACCTTACGGTTTGGGCAGTATTAACTGCCGAAGGAATGGCATAAATTGCGCCAAAATTACGCGATTAATTCAAAATGTTCAAAATGGCCGACTTCCTTTTCGGTTTCGGCCATTGCGCCAAGAGACTTTTCTTTAAAGGTGACCTATTATGGCATTTAATGTATATTTTAAACAGGCCTTGAATGTCTTAAAAACAATCTAAAGCTTGTTTTTTCTACATAAATCATAAATCCAGCCTGTGGGCCCTGTGGGCCGCATCACCGCGGCTTTAACAGGGGAATCTGACCGGTTCCGACCGGCCGGGACCGCAGGAACCGGCCTGGACTGGTAGCAGGGACTCCCGGGGACCGACCAGCGGAATTTCAGCCGGATCCGCCCGGCGGATGCTGCGCGACGGGCGCCGCAACGCCACGGCGGGCGCACAGATCCGCTCCGCGGCGCATCCGTGGCGCATCGCCCGTTATCGGGGATCAAACCAACAGATTTGCCTGAAAATCTCGGAGGGTGAAGCTGGTCCGACCTGGGACAGACCCCCGAGGACCCAGCTCCCAAACCACCCGGGAACCTGGATGATTTAACCCGGATCCGCTCCGCCGCGGCGCCACGTCCGACTGGCTGAAGGAAGCACCGCTCCAGCAGCGGAGAGAGCTGGTTGTGGGCGTGGTTTCACCAGCGGAGGCTGAACCTATGGAAATCTGCTCCTGTCGTTACGTAACGACGGGAGCAGATTCTAATCGGCTCAAAAAAAAACACGTGACACTGGGGGACTCTGTCCGGCGGGGGTCAGAGAGCTTGCAGAAATTCATGGTATTTTGTCTCCCCTGTGCTGGCAGGGTGAGGGGAGACCACTTTATATATGTTAAAACAAGAAAAAAAGGGTTTTTCATAATAGGTCCCCTTTAAGTTGCGACATGATACAGGTGTGTACCGATTTTCGTTCATGTACGTCAAACCGTATTGTGGGGCTTGAGACACAAAGTTTTTTCTGTATGGACCAATCAGATGAAGGTGGGGTGCGCTTTTTGGAATCTAGCGTCGCCACGGTAACGCTTTTGACTGAGAAAAAAGTAATGTGCGTCGTCGCAGGATGGAGACGCACATTTTGATGTATAACACACCTGGATGCACGTTACGGTTCGGGCCGTATTAACTGCCGAAGGAATGGCATCAATTGCGCCAAAATTACACGATTAATTCAAAATGGCCGACTTCCTGTTCGTTTTGGCGATGGCGTCAAGAGACTTTTCTTGCGACATGATACAGGTGTGTACCGATTTTCATGCATGTACGTCAAACCGTATTGTGGGGCTTGAGGCACAAAGTTTTCTAGGGGGCGCTGTTAAGCCATTTTGCCACGCCCATGAATGCAAACCATTAAATATCAAATTTATCACCAGGCCTGGCTTGTGTGCAAAATATGGTGACTTTTGGGGCACGTTTAGGGGTGCAAAAAGGCCCTCATTTCATCGGAAAAATAAAAAAGAAAGAAAGAAGGAAAATTCCTACAGATACAATAGGGCCTTTGCACTGTAAGTGCTCGGGCCCTAATAATTAAAAAAAAAACAAAACAAAAAAACAAACAAACTGAAAACACCTGCAATATAAATATCAAGTTAGAATATCCATAGGTTGGTTTCTGAGTAAAAACAATAGTGGCTGTAATGGTACTTGCAGGAGTCATATTACTTTAACATGTCTATAAAATGACCTTCAAACATGAAAAACATTCAAAGTTTTGGCCTATGGCTGTTTTTACCTACTTTTAGTGTCATGGCACCAAATACAAAAGGATTGCTAAAGGGAATCGCAAATCTGATTTTAGAAATAAAAGCATAAATACATAAAGAGTGCAGTTACTGTGTGGTGACCCTCAATTCTATTTAATTTTAAATTTTATTTATTTCAGTTAAAAAGAAAAAAAAAAATCAACAGAGTGAGGCATAATCTTCCTTCCTATCTCTGCTGAAAATTGCATAAGCGCAATAGCGTCCAGCCGCTATTGTCTCCATTTGTGTTTTTTAACAGAGTGAGGCATTGTCCTCCCTTCTTATCTCTGCTGAGAGTTGCATATGTGCAATAAGATACAGCGCCAGGTAAACAATATGGCTGCGCCTGCACATACGACTGTCCATGAAAGTCCATGAAAACATATATTTTGAATAACGTGTCCATCTATCTCTTCTTTTTAATTAGCACATCATTTGAGATTCGCAATCCGATTTGTCTACTAACCGATTCAATAGGTAGATGACTTATCAGAATAGTCGTTAGTTGTAAGCCCAATTGCATGAGGTTATATTCACATCTGTTATGTGCTTTACACGGAGAGCACATGCTTCAGAGACACTTACATGATTTTATTTAAAGGGGACCTATTTTGAAAAAGACATTTTTTCTTGCTTTAACATATATAAAGTGGTCTCCCCTCAGCCTGCCAACTCAGAGAAGGAGGAAAGCAACCAAATTCTGCAGTGTCTGTACAGCCCGCCCAGATGAGCCTACCAGTGTCATGTGACTTCTACGAGCCGTTCAGATTCTGCTCCTGTCGTGACGTAACGACAGGAGCGATGCGTGAAACCACGCCCACAACTAACTCCGCTGGCCGGAGCTTCCGCCATTTTTTCGTAGCGGTGTATCGCGTCATTCACGTCATCGCGTCAGGCAGCCAATCAGCACAGTGCCTCATTATCATAGCCGCCCGCCCACTCAGAATCCCCCATAGAGATGGAGGTAAGAAACGGGGAAGATAAAGACATGGCTTAGAGACTGAATTTATAATTTATTTAGCAAAAACAATCAAAAGCTTGTTTTTAAGACATTCAAGGCCTGTTTAAAATAGGTATTAGATGCCATAATACGTCCCCTTTAAGTGAATAACAAAAAAATATTTAATCCGTCTATGACTTCACTGGTTCACCTTTTGACTTTTTTTTCTTTTGTCTACATAAACTTGTTTAGTCTTGTCTATGTGAACTTGAAAAGATGGGGGTTGTTGTGCAATGTCTTTGTAGGGAGAGCTATATAGTTTTGTAAAGGCTTCTGCAGATCTAAAATCAAGAGTAATGCACCAATAAAAATAGTAGTATAGTATAGTATAGTATAGTTTATGTGAGAGGTGACAACGTGGTCTATATTACAAAGCTTGGGAGAATTGTGGTTTTAACTGACTTCTGACATCATGAGAGAGTGAGCTGTCAAAGATACATGAAATGGCTCCCTTGCTAGCTGCCCAGTTCAGGCGCTGTGGGACAACCACAGATATCTCCAGCATTCATTCCTCTCCTTATGCCATTTCCTCTACCTTTGTCTTGTCTTTTGTTGCTTGCTCACCTCAAGTCTCCTGTGTTAAGCTCTAACCCAGACAGGGACCATGCCAAGTCTCTGATATCTCTCGTCTATTTCAGTTCTACAGACAGTGAATTGTACACTTGCCCGCCAACACATACACAGAAATTGACTCTCACAGAGCATGTAGGGCTCATGAGAACCATTTAGTGACTATATCCCATAATATGTCCTGCTCTGCTCTGTATACAATGGATTTCTCATGGGTAGTCAAGTCTGTCCTCATTGACACAGGCTGCTTCTCACCAAACCAAGCAGCAGTCACACTCTGATGGAACATCTTTATCTCTCTGACAGCTAAAGTATGCTATCAGGACTGCTCTGTAAATGCTGTGAATTCTGTCTAATTCCAACTGGATTTGCCCTTCAAGTGCAAGAACATTTTAATCTGTAGCGTCGGTGAAGAAAGAAGAGCTTGTAGCATTAACATTGAATCGTTACATTGATGAAGAGGTAAAAAAAGGCCATTGGATTTTACCCAGATAGTCATATTGTACTCTGTGTGTTGATGGTGTGCAGTGGCACCGTCACATCTTTTGTTTCAAATACATGTTCACTCAAAGACTGGGCTTCCTCATTCCATCTTCTCCCAATCAGTCTTTAAGCATTCATCCCTGGAGGCAAGGAGTTATGACTGTTCTTTCATCATCCAATACTCCTGGTGTTAATGGTGTCCTATTGCTCACTTTAAAAGACTGATTATAATATTGGGACGTCTGATTGACAGGTGACCTTCACACCACTTTATGAGAAGACAGCCAGATACCGTGGGTCACTGTGATTGCTTCCATGACAGCATATTAGTAATAATGTTATAGAATTACCAAAAACCAATTAATCTGAAGACCCTGGACTAGACAGTGGTTAAAGGCATAGTGGTAATTGTTGGCGTAGGCAGTTCACAGACATTGGTGCTTAAATTTTAACTGCAGAAGTGGTTCATTTCTACCAGCTGGATTATATACACCAAAAGGGGAGGGGATGAGTCAGAACAAAGGCTCAAGAGGGAGGGCATACTGACCCAGTGAAGCTTACTAGTAATGCAACAAATAAGATCAGGTGGAAATACACTCTTGACGATTTTATCACATTGCTCACTTGTGAATGTGCTGTGTGAGAAAAATATATACTGTAACATTTTTGTTTGATGTGGTTGATTTTTGAATATTTTGAAATAATTCTAGAAATGTCGTTATTTGACCCGCCTTAGTGATTTGTTGTTCATTTTTTAAATTTCATGTAAATATTCATTGAACAGCTAAATATGTTAAACTGCTGCACAATTTAGGTTTAATTCAGAAAATGTTATTGTGCGTTTGAAGCACTCCCACTTCTCGTCAAGTGGTACTTGTTAGCATATGTTTAAATAACTGGAGGTTAAATAGAAGTCAAGATCCGTTTCTGTTTGTGAATGTCATTACTTTATATTCTTGTAAAAAGAAAAAAAGGTTTAGTGTTATTCTGAAATCTGAGTAACTGCAGTGATTGCAGCATTTACAGTATATGTGATATTGACATGAATAGCAGACATCTTTTAAAATAGTTCTCAACAAGTTAACCATGACATTTTTGGGGTTGCACCAACTACTTGGCTGGTAACCAGAAACTAACCACTTTCATTTTAATGAGTCTCTGTAATGACAAATCAGCCAGTGGAGACACTGATCTTTTATAGTTATCTTCAAATGCATCATACTGTATGTGAACCTCTACCAAACATCTTGATTGACTAATTTGTAAACAAATTATGCATATAGCTCAAATATGCCCCCCACCCTTTTTTTTTTGCCTGTCTCTAGGAGCACATAATTCCCAAAACTATCAATCTGTATATACTGTAAGGTTAAAATAAGTCTAGGAGGAAAAACAGACAAAATGTTTTAGACAATAATCAATCATTCACAAAACAATCTCCCTTACAAACATGTCCAAAGTCATGAAGCTCAAAAAAAAAAGATTGATGCTAAAGTTAAAACTAACAGAGCACACTGCCAGTAGTTGTCGTCTTTCACTCCTATCAAGATTGAAACTCACAATCACTGAATTTGTGCCACTGGGTTATCAGCCATTTGCTGTAGTTTGGGATAGAGGCTTCAGGCCCCGTTTACACGTAGCGAAAACGGTGGTGTTTTGATGCGTTTTGGCCGTTCGTTTACACGAAAACTAAGCTCAAAGTCACCAAAAACGATCATTTCTGAAAAATCCGGCCAAAGTGGAGATTTGCAAAAACTCCGTCTTAACTTAGACTCTCGTTCCATCGTTGAAGTAACTGGAAGTTACACGTGTCATTTGTTGACGTTTTTTTCCAGGATTCCGATCACTTTATGCTTCTCGTTACACTGCCCCCTGCAGGTTTGGCTGCTCATAGCACCCCTTAACAGCGTATTTATGCGGGTTCGTGTAAATGATGGTATTTTTCAAAACGTAGAAGGGGAAATATCCGTTTTTGTAAATACGGCTATGTGTAAACGTGGCCTCAGAAATGTCACTTGAGCCCAAAATACACACTACAGAGCAGGGCAAACTTCTCCAATGTTGCATTATCAGAACTTTAACATCCCGTCTCATGCCACACACAGCTTGCTGAAACTCAGTCCCCTTTACACCAATCAATATTACAACAATATTTAATGTCAGCCTGATGTTCATTTTATTTTAAGTCTCACTGCTCAGGTCTTATTTTCTAATCCACTTTTGATTATTAGGAAAATAACATTGGAGCATTTTCATGTTCAAAGTTTGCAGGGAAAAAAAGTGTATCCTATTGTCAGGTATATAAAAATTCTGTTTTACTCATCTCAAAATATACTTTGATTACATTTGTTTTTTTTTCATGTCCTAACAAATTACATAACAGATTTTATAATCCACCGTTCAAATTAACTGATTGCCATCAGCTTGTCACCAGGGGCTGCGCCTACCAGTGTGGTAATGACCCATTCATTTGAATCAGGTGTGTCAGAGCAGGGAACCATCAGGGGTGTCGGACTCCAGTCCTCGAGGGCCGGTGTCCTGCATGTTTTAGATGTTTCCCTGCTTTAACACACCTGATTCTAATTAATCATCGTCACCAGCTTGTCATCAAAGTCTGGATAGTTCTGTTGATGACACGGCTCCTTGTATCACGGTATGATAAAAAAAGGGACACATCTAAAGCATGCAGGACACCGGCCCTCGAGGACTGGAGTCCAACACCCCTCAAGAACCGGAAATGAGAAACACTGATATAACCTAGAAATAGGGATACACGGTATTACTTTTTCTCTAGGATTATAAAGAAATGTATCTATTCAGTAACCTGGAGTGCTTCGTTTGTTTATTATTTCTAATGACAGTAACCAAAAGTCCTGCCATCTACTTCAGTTTTTTTGGTCGAGGGGGGGGGGTGATTTTCAACATCTTATATTTTATTTTATTTTATTTGTAGTTAATTGTTTAATTTAGACATTATTGACAAAAACTAAATTTTTGCAGTGTGCTGTACCTTAATTAAACCTGAAGTAATCCAAACTCTGAACTTTGAAGAGTATGTAAATAAATAGGAAATCAGAATTGGCCAACTAAGTGCATCTCTAGAAAATACAGTAGTGCAGTGAATGATATTGACTAATGTATCTTTTGCATCTTGTTTTAGGCAGTGGTACTTTATTCCTACAAGTAGACACAGATTCAGTGTCTTTTCCAAGGACACGTCAACATGTTGCAGTGTAGGATCGAACTTTCCTGTTGGAGGCTAACTACAGAGTCTACGGAAAAAAACAACCAGAATTGGAAGGCCAGACTTAAAAAAAAAAAAAGAAAAGATGAACCATATCAGAAAGCTGCATATTTACTTATATAATTATTTGACCCTGTTAATAATGGAGCTTGTCGTTTGAGATACAATGTTTCCATATCATATTGACCTGTTGATATGATCAGTAATTAAACATTTTGATAGGAGAGTCAGGAAATGAGTGCTGTGTTTGTTCAGGGTGAGATAACATTCTCAGAGAGTAACCAAAGCATGGCAGAACAGCCTTTCAATATTACCTCATGCTGAGCTGCATAATGAAGAGGGCCGGCATGCATATTAATACCAGCACTCTGCATAATGTCTACATCTTTTGACAGGTCCTGAAATACTCTGACACTTTACTGGTATTGCTTAACCTCTCACGCTTTATTATTTGCATCCACATTCTCTCATCCTGGGAGGGATCTCCCCTAAGTCTGGACTCGCCCATGTTAGGTCCTCTGGCCCTGGCTGCCAGCCTCTCTCCCACACTCCATCAGTTTTCACTCATTAGAAACGCATGGTGGAGGTATGTGATGCCAAACGAGCTCCTCGTTACCCTCCCTCCCACTCAGTTAGTAGACGGTTTTGGAAGAACTACAGCGACATCTGCATGTGCTTTGATTAAAAAGCGCCAGGCTCATGCCCACTCAATTCACCGGGCTTACCCTGCCAGCCTGCTACCCGTCTCTGCAACCGCTCTCCCTAGCCCCTGCGGCACTCGTTTCTCAAATTACCAAACATGGTTAATTGTGTGAGGCTCACTTCATTTGAATATTCTATCTCATGGGGAGGGTGTGTGTGTGTGTGTGTGTGTGTGTGTGTGTGTGCGCGTGCAGGCAGGCCTAGAATGAGGGGGGTTTACAACCACTGAGCTCTGTGAATTATGCCGTTGATTTAAAAAAATATATATATATATATATTTTATCATTGTTAATATCAGGCATCTCGGGGGAATAGAAAGGGATTTAAACTCATAAAAAAAAATCAGAAGTAAACTTTAAATGTGCTAACTAGTGATCTAATGTTTAATTGCAAAGTAGGTCTTTTGAAAAATGTCTCCAAACAGGATTTTCTGCATTGTCTTTAACATTCCAGTAAATATTAAGCCTTCAAATATTTTTTCTCCTGTGTCATCTTGCACGTCTATAAAATGCTGAACATTACTGCATCCCTAGTATGTGTGTGTTAAATTATTTCATCATAAATTAATAAAATGATTATAAGAACTTGATTTCAATAATAGGATCAAGTTTTGGTTTACTTTGATGGGTTTTTTTTGTCACAATTTCTGAGGAGTAACTTCAAGTCGTCTTTGTTGCATTGTGGAAAATCATGAAGAATGTACGGTATATATATATATATATATATATATATATATATATATATATATATATATGTATATATACATATATAGATGTATAGAATATATAGATAGAATACAGTTATATAACAGATTAGCTCTGGATGCGCTCCTTTAAGTAAAAAGTTGGTTTTAGTCCACCATGTAACTTGAATAAAACTCACACCATTTGTCACCTAAAGTGCTCATCAAGATTTAAACATTTGCCTGGGCTATCAAAAATAATGGTAACTTCTTCATTAAAACAGCTTTTATTATATCACAATTTAGCTTGTCACAAGTCACAAATTCTAGATAATGAATCCACAAACATCTTACTTCGATATCAGTAGACATTCACAGTATCTGCGATTGTGTCTTGCACCGATTGAAAGGTGCTCAATTAATCCTTTTTGAAAATAGTTTTTTTTGTAATTTAATGTTGAAATAAACAAATTGGGAGATCGCTTAAATCACACACAGCTTTGAAGATTATCTTCGCATAATGAGTCGCTGTTTTTCCTCTATATTTTATGCTTTTCTGTTTCCACTCCCTCGCACTCCCCTGCCATTTGCCCGTATGCCATAGCAGTTTAATGATATGCAAATGAAATATGCATAAAACCATTGTGCTGTGGAATGATTAAGCAGACGAGACATTAGCCGGTGCCCGCCACAGTGTCTCTTCTGTATTCCGCTTCGACTGGGCGCCAACGCCACTCTTGCAAAGATTTGTACCACTAATGCACTAATCGTTAAAGTAGCACAAATAATATCCAATTTGACAGAAATTAGATCCCAGGAAGGTTCCTTCTCACCCCAGTTTGGTAAGATCCACAATCAAGAAAAGGCGGATGCCTCCATATGTGAGACTTGGTGGTGTAGAGAGCAGGCACAGAGCAAAGAGACCAGATTTTCCAAGAGGAAGTACCTGAACATCACTCGGAATGCAGGAGCTTTTCTCTCCTTGTTTGTGACTACTGTGGCATTATTTGACTACTGGCATATAACGAAGGAAGAAAAATATCCCAGTTCTTGCCTTCTCGCTTTTTCCCACTCACTCACTCACTCACTCACTCTCTTTCTCTCTCTCTCTCTCTCTCTCTCTCTCTCTCAAATACACACACACACACACACTCCACCCCCCCACACCCTCCTGCTTTCTCGTGCAAGCCCTCTTTTTCTGTAATCCATTTCTGTAATGAAGACACTCCATAATTAACATCCCCCATGGAATCAAATAAAAGGGTGATTATCCAAAGTTGATTAGTTCCGAAAGATTAGAATATCCACATTTCCTCCTGATGAATACGAAAGAAATACGCCACCAATTAGTAATTAGATCGCTAATCGTGTTTGTTGCGATCATGATTATAGCATCTAAAATGCCCGAAAAGATGCCATCTTTTAAGCGGTCCTTCCTCAGTGGTGGAACTACCAGCTTCAGACATCTTGGAAGTACCAATGTTGTGTAGGAAACACAAAGATACAGTAATCCCTCCCTTTGGATGACTTCTTTAATTATTCATATTGCTCAACCATGCTTCTTGTCCAAAGAAATCCAGGAGGAAAGAAAAAAGAATCATAATCGTTGGATGCCATTAGATGAATATCCATGCGTTGCTAATTTCAGTTTTAATTAATAACTTAATGAAATCTCCGCTGTGTCTTTGCAGCGATGCCCATCCTTGGCTCCGTGCCTGATGCCAGCAGATCTCCTTGAAACCAGAGAAACATTCCTTGCATCCCAGAGGGTACCCCGAACTGTGATACAGACCAGTTGGTAGGTCTGCCTTGCATCTGTTTATGATAGTTTAGCGCAGGAGGGAAAATCCTCTAAGGGTGGAGTTTGCTCAGTTCTTTTGGATGGTTGGCAGGAAGGGGGCAAAAAAGTCGTGGGGATGTGGGGTGTGGGTGTGGAGGATGTAATGAGTTCCCACGGCCTCACTACCCCCGGTGTGGTTGCGAGCAGGCCAGCACCTCCCCCTAAGTGGCTCTTGAACTCACTTTTCCTCTTCTGTCCTATGCCTTCTGTGCCCATTTCACTGGGTTCCACTAGTCTGTGTGCCAGCTCTCTCACTTGGCTGTGTTGCTGCTGATACGATGTTGAGCCTATAGGAAATAAAAATCCAGTCGGTGCATTGAATATGGATGAATAACACCATTGCCTGCATTTCTCTCTTCCTTGTCACCAAAAGATCTTCTTTAGAAATAAAAATGCTGCAATGTATGACTGGTTTTGATCAGTACAAGTTTAAAATAAGAAATTCCCCCCCCAAAAAATTAATTCCTGTCTCCGGTGAGTAATTAGTTTTGGTAGCTCATTAGTATGCATCCTCATGTTTGAATTTTTTTATCTTTCTTTTGTGTCTGTGACATTGTAAACAGATGCTATTGAGCTTCAGACACAATCCCTCAGGTCCCTCTATCCCCCTCCTCTTCTTGCAGGCATGTGCAGAGGCGATTGGCAGATTGGTGGCGTCTGTTGCAGTGGTAGATGTTCAACGTGGCTGCCAACCAGTGCAATAAGAAATGGCAGTTTACTCTGGGGAAAATGTGGTGCAAAGGGGGAAGGGGGTTGGCACAAAAAAAGACCCTCACTTCACGCCCTATACTAATAGTTGGACAGTTTGTTGTCATTGTCTTGCTTCTTTTTTGTTGTTATTCAATTCCCATGATGGTTTCTTTTGTTAATAATACAAGTTGTGCCTTTGATTGAATGGCGTACCTTAATTAACGAAGCAAATTTTGCTCTAATTAGCCCTAGGTCTCCCTCTGTTTGTTCTTTTCTCTTTTGTTTTTAGCAGCCGATACGCATCGGGGATCCGATCATGTCGATGTGGCTAGAGCGCGATATATCTCCTGCGTCCGTCGGTAGTTTTCACGTCAGATGCCATCACAATCCCGCTGGCAAACCACTCGAAACTCACAAGTGTCATATTACTGCTCCTTGGCAATCCTCCAGACCAATTACTTTTTTGCCCAAGTCTATAAACGCCAACTGCGGTGTTGGTTTATGATTTTCCATGGGTACGTCCTTTACTGCTAACGAATGGGTTGGCACAGCGTCTCCTGCCCAGATGGCTGGCTGCCTGGCCCAGAAAGCTGTGCCTGAGATGGTTGGTGAGAGAGCGAACGCAGCGAGTAGGAGGAGCTTCTTCAATCCCCACACCCCCATTTATCTGTAGAACAACAAAACAGCCTCAAGTTTCTGTTGTTTTTGTTCTAACGGTTCCAGCTCCTTCGCACAGCTTTGGTCTTGCGCCCACTGTTGTGCACTTTGCATCCTTTGTTAACGATGCATTTCCTGTCTTACATCTGTTCTCCAGATTGTTAAATATCCACTCATTTAGCACTACTGTGGTGCCAAGCGTCAAAACTTGTTCATCTGAACTCCAGCTCCCAATGTTCTTCCTGGTTAAGGTCAAATCTTCCAGTCTTCATCATCAGATGTTCACAAGTCCTTCAAAGGGGCACTGAAGAAAATATGTGTCTGAAGAGCCTTTCTTCATTTATAAGACAAACATCCTCAAAAAGAAAAAGGAAAAAAAAGAAGAAAGAAAACAAGATAATGGAAAAAACTAAATTCCTGTGACGCACTGAAATGGCAGCAGTAGCCTCTGTCTCCCAGGCTACATCTAACTACATCTAGCTACGTACCCGAGAGAGCGAACATAAGTACGCTTGGTGCTGCCACTGAATGGATGGCACCGTGCCAACTTCTCTCTGCCATCAACCGCATTCGCTCCTTGTTTCCTTTATTTGCCCATCCCCTTTCTATCTCAGTCCCTCTCTTACTCGCCCTCCTCCTCTCCCCTTGCTTTTCTTCCACATGCCCAGTACACCCAGCTTCCCTTGCCCTCTTTTCTTCTATGAGCTTGACATTAATTAACATTTGTGTTAATTGATTCTAAAAGCTGGTGACTTATTCTAACTGTTTCACATTTTGGTTCGGCTTGCTGGTCTTTACCAGGTATATACCCTTGATGCCTGGTGTGTCCTTTGCCTTTCCTCTGCATTAGTCCTCAACCCATAATCATTAGCCTAAAATTGAAGCTGAATTAACTTTACTTTGGCTGGCATATTGTCAGTTTTTCCTCTACAACTCCCCCCTCCTTTTTTAAGCCTGCATTTTTCCTTGTTTAGTCTCTCTCTTATAGCTCAGTGCACATTTCTTTCAATTATCCTTAATTATTTCACTGTTATAATTTCACATTTTTTTAACTTAATTTAAATAAGGTAAAGTTTAGATTTATTAGTGTTCCCACCAGCAATGATTTTTTATTGAATAATAATTTTTTTCCTTTTTAGATTTCATTTGACCATTTGATGCAGAGCTGATGAGTTTCAAAGCAATGGGACAGTAATAGTAAAATTATTTAATAAAAGGACTTTTTTCCTAAGAGGGTTGCCCACTGCTCTTAATTAGCATTGTAGTGGTTTGCCTTGAGAGTCAAGACAGCCATGACTAATTAGGAGAGAACATTACGGATGCTTTTAATTACTGCATGACTTCACGTGATCACTAATTTAGTTATTGCAGATGTAATGCTCCTTTTTATGTCTATGTCTGTGCACAATTTCTGTTCTCCAGTTATTTTGGCAATGTCATTGAAGATGATCTGAGCACAAAAATCTTCTAGCTTTTCTGAATTTGGGGTTTAAGATAACTGGTGGTAAAGGGGTTCACGGGACTCAGATGTTAATGTTTGTTGTTTTACACTTTTCTTCATTATTAAGTAAAATGCAGCAACTGGGCAATTGAGGCAACAAGAGGAATTCATTATGCAAATTGGCTTGGATTTGCATAATGTCTTATGCCAAGAATATGCAAATGAACCGTATAATTTATGAGCGCCTGCGTCTGCCTCAGTGTTCCCATAACTTACAAAGAGTATTTTTTTACCTTGTCTCTCCTCCTACCCAAGCTGGCACAACACCCACCAGAGCCACACTTAACAAGCACACCCACATATGGGATTGTTGGTTGGGTACGGTGACTCAGAGAGAAAACTTGCCTAGAAGACTGATAGGGGATAAGGTATCAAGGGGAGGAGATGGGTCGTATGGGAGACATTTGTAGGGGGGGTACATACAGACCCCTATAAAGGCTCAGTAGCAGATGTTAATTCTCTTAATCAACTGGGAAACTAAACAAAATGAGAGACACAAAACAAATGCGGAAGATTTTGACCGGGTGGAGCAACAGCAGATTCTGACTTTATTTTTCATCTAATTTTTTTTGTGGGCTCTTTCTTTTTTCTTTGATGCCTGCTTTTAAGTGCTTTTTTTCTTTTTTTGTTATTGGAGTTGGCAGCTTTTTTCCTCTTGTGGAGGATTTCCTCATGAGTCAGCTGGATGAAGGCAGCTGTGTGCTGGCAGAAATGGAAAGGAGCGAGAAATGCAGAGGGAAGAAAGAGACTGTATCTTAAAGCCTGCGTGCAGGCTCCAGTCAGTCTCCACCGGTGCCCTGAGATGCCACCACTCAGCCCAGCAGAGCCCAGCACTGAGCATCCAGGCTGTATCCAAGGAGACCAGGACCAGATATCCTCATGTGTGATATAAACTGCATGCCAATTGTCTGGGCTTCTCATTTCCAGCAGGATTTCATCTATTTCAGTTCCATTATGACTCGTTTGTAATGACTGGCCTGCTTTGCATATTTAATGTAAGCACTAATGGCGAAAGAGACGTTTCTACAATTCTGTTCCGGAAAGAGAGGAAAAAAAAAATACTGGAAAAAGCTTTCACCATTGAGATGGGGATATTATTTTTTTTCTTTTTATAATTCCTCCTCAGGGCCTTCAACCAGGGGAGCTCCAGATGTCATGTCATATTTTAACATCTATAGTACCTCTGCTGGAAGATGGGATCTTTCTGCATTTCTTGTTATTTGGACACTGCCCTACTTGTGATTATAAAAAACTGTCTCTGCCAAGACCACCTTATTACACACAAAGGCAGTATGCCCGTCTCTCCGTAAGGATGAAGTGACATCTGGTGCCTCGCGTCCTTGTGTTGCAGTAGTTACTTTTGCGTGTAGGTGTGAGTTTTGTATTTGTGTGTGAGTTTTGGAAATGTGGGAAATATGTGTGTGTTATGAAACTAGAAACAAAGGGAACCGAACCGCATTATGTAAATCAACATGTAGCTACCTCTGCTTGGTTGCTCAACACATGCACAATCAGTGGAGTAGGATGTTACCTCCTCTGTTGCACTATGACAACTTTGTGTTTGAGGAAGTAAAAAAGGACCATCAAATGGATTTTTTTTTTTCATTTTTTATGTTCTGAAATGTCAACATTTAAACATAATTTGTTATTTATCCTTGTTGATTCTTCCTTGTGTTGCTAATTACGACTCACGTGTATAATAATCTAATGGAAACATGATTATCGAACCCTATTTTATTCACATTTGTATGTCACAATGCTAAGAAAGTATTGTTTGTATACGGTATTCATAATGCTTTCTTCCCCCCTTTGTCTGCATATATACAGTATGGATGGTTAATACCAAGTTTGGGAAAACCTTAAAGCCACATGTATGCATACAGGTTTTTTTTGTTTGTTTTTTAATCTTTGATGAATTATACATTTAAATGTGTTACATGTGGACTTGAATCTTGCATCTGATTATGCACTGTGGATTTACACAGGGATTTTCACAAGTGGTTCCTGTGATTTTATTTTGATTTATTTGTTTATGTGAAATAGCATATTAGCCTTTAAATTTAGGTAACAATTCATCAATTCAGCTTCGTTTTGTGCAACATGCTTTTATATTACATCTTCTCAATATTGTTTTCACAAATTTTGACCATTGAAATGCAGAATATTTTCAAACGTGAACTTATATCATAATATTAAAGATGACTCACACTAATTATAGCAGGGTCTGGGTCGATAAAAACCCATTACAATATTATAGTATGCTGCCACACCTGTACAGATGTAATCCAAACAATCAAACAAAAATACAAGAGGAGGAAAAACTCCTAAAACCATAAATCCTTTATCATTTTTAATATACATGTTATAAACTTTAAGAGCCGTTTCATGAACATGTAAATTATTTTCCCCTCCTTTTGTGACATAAGAGATCCAGTTCCACTTCATTTGTTAGTTGTGCTGAAAACACGAGATATGTGCCTGCACATTGTTTCTTAAAATCCCTCCAAACCAAAGATGTTAACAAAAGAAAAAAAAGTAATATCCCATGTTGTTGGCCTTTTAAAATCTCACTGAGGGAGGGAATTAGCTTTAAATTTGTCCGAGATGGTTTGCAAGTATGTACATATGACATGGTTCTTGCTCTTTGACGTTATTTTTGAATGTTTGACCAAAGTTTTAAAGAGGATTTGGCAGTAACAATTGTCTGAAACAGCAACTTTCCAAAGAAACAGTCCTATTAAATGAAACAAGTGCTTTCGGTGTTTATCATGATCAGTTTGATTCTTTTCTTAAATATTTAATTAATCTCATATTGTGTCATCTTTTGTAGCATCACAGTTTTTTAGGAAGATAAAAAAAATCTTATAAAGTTATACCTTTTTGGAAACCAATAGTTCAAAGTACATTTCAAATGTTAAAAAGAATATTAATTAAAAGTTTGTTTGTTTTTTCATGTAGCCACAGAGGTGTTGGCATCAAGCCTTCATTCTGTTACATAAGATATGTGGTGACAGAGCAGGATTAAATGGTATACAGAGAAGTAGGGAATGTGGAAATGAAAGAGTTACAATAAACATGCACTATTTTATACAATGTCCATGACTCCCTGTAAATTAGAGCTCAGATGAAGTCGTACAATAATCATCCGACTCTAATGTAATGTTTACAAGGATTCCTCCCAAAGTCAGTCTGTTGAAATATTTGAGGCATGTTGAGCAAAAGAGCAACGTGTTGACTTTCGCATGGCTCTCCTATAGATACAGTATGTGGGGCCTCTTACTACCTCTTCCATAATGAAATACATTTTCAAGGCCTAACTTATCCGTGCTTTAGTTTTAGATCCACCATGAGAAAAATGTTGATGTTGCTGAAACTAAAATATAATTTCTAAACACAATGTTAGTTGTTTTAAAAAAGGCAAAAAAGAAAATGTTTCCTCCACTGAGTAGATTTTATGAGAAGTTCTTTGTTCTGTAAATAACTTTAAAACTATTTTACTCTCTACATGTACTAAACTTTACATTTATGAGAAGACATTAAGATCTAGAAAGATGTGAAATTAATGTATAGTCTTATCCAAGTGTGACTTTTGCGTATGTATGTGGTGTATTTAGTCATTTGTTAGTAGCTGACTTCAAAGACTTTGTGTTAAACATTTGACTTCCAGTAATTACTGTAACTTAACTTTTCCTTTTTGTACTGCAGCTTTAGTACAGCTTTTAACTTCGGCAATTTGGTTACTTTGCATCCAGAAAAAAAATGTAAGGATTAAACACACTGTTCATATTGTTACGCCCACCTGAGTCTCACAGTGACCCTTGTAGGCTCAGCATGTCAGTGCACGGGCAGGGCTGGACCTGGTTGCTGAGGACAAGATTGGAGACACCTGCACTTTAGGGGGTGGAGCTCCCCTGGAGTCCGGCCACCTCTTCCCTAGGGGAACTTCTGTTTGGCAGACACTATTCTCTAGCTTCTGTTTCTTAAAAGCATGTGTTTTCTCTCTTCCCTCACCAGCATTTTTGACACTGACTTTTTCTAACACTCACTGATGTACTAAGGCTTTCACTGCATCTATTAATTCCTGATATTCCATTATTCATATACACGAGACATTAGTTTGAATCTTTTTTTGTATTTACCTGAATAAAATTTGATTTAATTCACCCACTTGTTGTTGTATCCTTTGATGTAATGTGTGTTTGAGCCTGCTGTTACAATATCCACTGGATAACTTACCTGTGACTTGGACTGGGTCTGTCAATCCCAACCTAACCCAACCAACCACAAAAAAAAAAACAACAATACTGGGATAACTTCACCAGTCTCTCCTTGAATAAAGATATTACAGTTGAGGAATGTCGTGTGGTCTGTATGGGATGAAAGTGTCCAATATGAGCACTTGTTCCAGACACTTCCCTTGTTATTACCACAAACTCATCATTGTTTGAAGTTCCCATTCCAAACCTCGTCCTGCTGAAAAAAAGTGTTGAAAAAAAGTGCATAGCAAGTTTCAAGTGGGGCCTCTACTGTGTGGTCTGGAAACCAAGAGAGTCCTGAAGACTGCAAAAGCCTGTTTGTGCAGCAAGGAACATATTCTGTCATCTGCAAATTTAACAGAATGCTGCAGACACTATGATGTGGATTGTCAATCAGATAAACATCTGATGAGATTGGATCTGAACGCCGGAGGAATAGTAATGGTGAAGAACAATTTTGTTGCAATCCATGCTTCGTATTTCATGCTGTGAGCCAGGGCTCTCAAGTCTCACGCATAGAGCATGAGACTCACGCATTTCAACAAGTTTACACGCTCTCACGCCACACATGGCACTTCTCATGATGAGAAAGTAACTTCACCGCACAGTAATTCCAACAACCCACCTTACAAACGAGTCAAAGGCAGACTAGGCTCCTGTGCGTGAGCTCTCAGCTCAGAGCAGCTGTCTTGAGTTACCAACCTATCAGCCAATTAGAAAATATATTTTTTTTGTTGGTAAGGTCTGAGTTTCAGCTTCAAGGGTTCCATGAATGCGTAGCGGAGTTAACCAAGTTACAACACACATCACTCTTAAACTCACACACACATACACAGAATAACCACCAGTGTTCAAGGGGCCCGTTTGGGGCTAAATGTGTTTTCTTTATGTAATGTTTTTGTTTGTTTGTTTAGAGCAAATAATAATAATAATTATTATTATTATGATACACCACTAAGATAATAAACCATAAACTAATACACCCCCCCCTCAAAAAAAAAACTCACTCCAAGCAACCTTTAAAACTTGAGAGCCCTGCTGTGAGCTGATATAGCTGTAAAAGACCTTCACCCATGTTATTACCACAGGGTGAAATCCTCACGTGCCTATTTAGATTGAAGAATTATCATAGCCAGGAACTCACAGGAAATTCACATACTCCCTAATCTTGGCAAACTGTGTTAAATGGCTGCTAACAGGTTTATTTTTGACGTGTTTTTGATTTGATTTTGATTTTAAGTAAGTGAAAATTGAATAATAAAAATTTGTGAACAAGTGAAGTCTAGAGTCTGTCAAGTCCTTCCTTTTCAAGTGTGGAAGCCATGCAGTTGTCAATACACTTGACAGTGTTGTTTATTGTTTTGAACCGTACATGGGATAAAATCACAATCTGCCTCTGCTTGAATACACAGCACGGACGGACTACTATGCCACATCATGTACATGTACTGTGCATGTATCATTGTCTTGTGTCTATCACTGCAAAACCGATTCACTGTCCTGGCAGCCTAATTGTATTTTTACATTCATAGTGGCAGTTACTGCTCTGCAGGTATTTGCACAAGCCTGTTTTCATTTCTCCGAGCATTTGTGTCTGTCTTCTGCCCCACTGCATTGCTCTGCTCTCATTCTAGTAGATGCTTCCAAAACCTCCTGCCCTTTCCTGCTTGATGAACCACAGACAAGCGCCAGAGGGTAAACACATCCACCACTCTGTGTCTTTCCTGAATGGCTGCATTCAGTATGTCATGTCAGTGGAAGCATACACATCTGTGTACTCACACATGCATACACAACTTTGATGAGTCTAATCTTGAAATTCACACTAGTCCAAGGGGGCCCAGGGCTGTATTGAGCAGTTATGTTAACTACTGCATGCTAAGTGCACTAATGTGGTTTTAAGCAGAATCCTGCATTATTCAGACTGGTTGTAGGGAGTAATTAAGACTCTTGAAGCCTCTTCATAATTCATCTGCTTTAAAGCTCCAGCAGTTTAACTGGGATAAACAGAACTTTCATATCAGTAAGATAAGTCATCATGGAGCTTGTGCACACTATTACTGTCTTATTTTTATTTAGCCCAAAGCTAGTTGGGATGAAGGTTGAATAGAAGCAGTAGAAATATCAGTTCATGGTTTATAAAATATATATTTTCATCACATGTTCGACTAAGCAGCATACCTTTTTAAAATGTTACTTAGCCAGTTAGTTACAGGTCTAGTAAACTAAATGGAAAAATGTGCAGAGTTCAGAATTTTGTGCATATAGTTAATGCTGGATTTTTCTGACACTGGAAAAGTATGCTGTGACATCTTAGCCATCCATTGAGACCAAGATTATGCATATTGTCCTTATAATTGTGGAGATATTGTTGATTTAATTTATGATAGGCCTGTTCATGTGAAATTCACCTCCAAAATCCCTAGGGGTTAACAGGTTAAGTATATTTAATATTATGACATTATGACTTTTTAAATATTTATATTTTTATGTATGACATTCTTTGCTTTATTTCCAAAGATATCCTCATCATAGATGGAAATCGCCACTGGAACACATATTAAGCAAAACTGGTAAAGATGCAGCAATCGACCTGCCAGGGACCGGAATTTGACGATTTTCAGCTTGACTGGCCTAACTGGTGACTGACAGGTCACCTTTACTTTTTTACTGATTCCATTCTGTCCGTTTTATGCATGCACCATACAACGTACACAGGACATTAAACTTTAAAGCATTGTGTACACACAAAGCAGGATCGACATGGTAACATGGACATTTTTTATTGACCAAACACCACCGCAAACCAGTAGTCTTTCTTATCACAAATGCTACACTGATCCATTTGTCAATCTCCAGCTAATTCCTCTCCATTCTTCGTGAACAAGACCCCAAGATACTTACCGTAAACTCCTCCACTTCAGGTATTACCTCATTTCATGGGGAGGACATTCCCCCTTTTTCCAAATGAGAACCATGGTCTTAGATTTTGAGGTGCCGATTCTCATCCTCACTACTAACGGCTCTAAGGAAAGCTGAAGATCATGGCTCAATGAAACTACGGGGCCTCTGCAAAAATAGAGAAGAAATCCTTTGGTCACCAAATCAGAACCCTTTACATGAAAGTCCTCGAAGCAATCCTCCCCTCTGCTCCACCATGAGTACAAGCTGCATCTTTTTTTGTATTCACCTATGCCTGGACAACATCAATTTACACATGGCTAATCAAAATGGGAGGTCAGACACCAGTATGGGATGGAAAATCTGGTTAAAATTAAGCACCATGGACTCTGACATATGCATCAACATAACATTAACTTGCAAAATAAATTGGGCCTGAGAAGAGATTTCAACCACCCACGAGGAAAGGTTCCTTTTAGTGGTTAAAAAGCATCTTTATTTGACACAACCTATCCTTTATATTAGGATAATAGGAAAGAGACCTACTGTAAACACGGCAGGAGAAACACCTTTAATCAAGCAAAATACCAAATTATACTCATGTGATCTTGAAAATTTAAGGTAAACCTCAGAAACAAAGCAACATCAGGCAGCACTCAGAAATGCTTCCAGTGGGATCTGAGGTGATGCTAAGGACAAAGCAAAATGTGAATGTCCTAAAGCAATAACTTACATCGAGCTTTTTGGTTGTGACTTATTTGAACACTTTTTGTCCATGTTTCCATTTCAGTCCTGTGTAAAATAGGAGTTTATTTGATTAATTTAAGAAGATGTGTTGCACGTAACTATTACAAGGACTCAAGATAACTCCTTGGTATCTAAGACTAAATGTGCTTTAAACATTTTTCTGGTGTATGATGCATTAATTTGTAACTGATGACTTTAGTTAGGTCATCAGCACCATGATACAGTCATACTGCCAATCCCTTTTCTCTTAGCCCACTTCTTCTGCCTGCAGTCTTGTGTGCAGCATGCTCTGGTGGCTAAAGGTGCTTGTTAAAGTCCATAACTTATCTCACGTTTGAAGCTAATGGGAAGAATACTGGCTGCAGTGAAAAATAAATTACATTCCCCCCTTCTCTCGCTTCCTGCCCTCCTAACCTGCTGTGCAATATAGAAGCATTGAGTGTATGCATTACAGATCTTAAGAATCAGAATTTATCTGTGCTGCACAACGCTGACTGATGCATTTGGAAATAATGTACTGGAGCTGGGCCTTATAGGAACCCCGGCAACTAATGGACAGCTCTTGCCTGTGGCTGGCGATGTATATCATTCAGCTGGACAAGCTCATCAACTCCCAACAGTTCCTTGCAGGGTTTCATAGACAGACCAGTGAGTCTGACTTTTTATTGAAGACTTTTGAAAGACAAGTTATTCCCATGAAACCTTTTCTCTTTCTTTCTGTACATTAATTTTGTTATTTCCTTTTTTAGTTTAGCTTTTGTCATAATTCATGTACATTTTCTAAATCAACACTTTGTATATGCACACAATAAAATGTGTTTAATTTAAAAATATTAATATTAATATTTAAAAAACATTAATACAAGACAACATTTTATAATGCCACCAAATCAACAAAATATTAAAATCCAACTCATCTCGTAGCCTCTTTTTGTTTTGGTTGTTCAGCATAGTCATTAACTGTAGTTGGAGATCCTGCCAGAATAAAATATCACCAAATACTTTCCTTCAGAGTATAAAAACCTATACAGTGTGGTGCTGATGTTTTAGAGTTTTCTACCATTGTAAATATTTGTCCACTTTCTCTAGACAATGTTCCACAGAAACCACAATTTGATGAGGGATTTCTCCATGGTTTTTCACACAAGTGCGGGAGATTTTATGCTTGTGATGCGTTGTAACTGACGGCAAAGTTTATGTGTCTGGATAGAGCGGAATTAATGCAGGATATTGAGCACTGGACATACGTATCTAACATATTTAACTTACCTGGTTAAACAGGTATCCCCGGCTATGGCACAGATTTGAGTCATGTCCTGTAAACCTTTGCTACACGTCTTCTCCCTCTCGCTGTCTCCATGTCCTGTCCACCTACTGTCAATAAAGACCACTAGTCACAAAATATTAAAAAAATGAAAGGACAAAAAGAACACTGTTTAAACCAATGTTTACAGAAATTCATGGAGTAGTTTTTCAGCAATCATGGAAATATTTGTAGTTTAAAAATGTTTTACAAAAATTAGTCGTGTTCATGAAAACTACTTGACATTTACTGATTATGGTCTGCTATTTTCACAAATGCCTGATACCTTTAATACACATGTTTTAAACATTGTAAATATTTAGAAATACAAATGTTTATCTTAGCTGATGGGAATTTGGTTGGGAATTTAATTCAAGAGCAGCAGGTGAAAGATCACATGCCAGATCAAACAGAATTTGCTTCCATTAGTGGCCCTCCAACTTTGAATAACCTGCAGTTAAGGAAGTGATCATGCCATACATTTTTTTGCTTAAAATGTGTTAAAACCAATACATCCCCTGGAAACCACAATGCACAGCAATATAACACATACAATGACAAGTATAAACTTACCTTAGGAGTATGCTATTTAACCCTGCAGAAGTATATGTGTCACTCCTGATAAATAGGTATTTTTCCCTCCAACTGTTTATACATTTTCACTTTATAGTTTGAATGACGATATGTCACTGACTTCAGAAGTTACCTTTCCAGGTCCATGCCATGCTGATCCCTGTCATATCTGTAACCAATAAGACATGAAATAAAGTAGATTAAATCCTTTTGCATTGCACCAGTTAGCTCTTGGTAACTGGTGCAGTTAGCAAGACTGCACCAGTAAAATGACCTGTATCGCTGCATTTAAATAAATATTTCTCACCATCTCTCTCTTTAACATGCACATCCACAGGTAAACACACAGGTTGGGTAAACTCCTTTACAGCTCCACATTTGGTGGTTTCTTGATGGGGATTTTGCTCATTAACGTGCACCGGGAGTGTGCAGTGGTCTGCGAGTGAGTCACATTCATGAAGACACATACTCTTTTAAGTAAATCTGAATTTTACACAGCGTGAAGTAGATTTTTGTAAGGGGGTGATTTATGTGTAACTCTACTCACAGATATATTACTAAAGATTTCATGAATGACACCAAGTGTTTGATACATATACATATATATATATATATATATATATATATATATATATTTTGCTTACCTGCTTAAGGTTGTCCATTGTGTCTGATGATGACGTTCCGTCTCTATTTCTTGTGAGTCCTCATGTGGCTGTGTAGTCCAATTCGTGATCCACACTGCTTGCCATAGTCAGAACAGGTGAAGACGGTGGGCGTGGGCGTGGCACTGGCTTCGTGTCTCTTTTGACGCTTCCTGGTCCGTCCGTCACCTCGGTCCTCCTCAAGCTTGTGAACTCCTTGTTGGAGGAGCTGCCGCCAGATGGGGCGTTGAGCTGCAGGGTCCTCCAGCTGGGTTGGGTTCAGGTCGCATTTCTTCATGGCAGTCTTTATTTGGTCTTTATAGTGCTTTTTCGGGCCTCCTGCCAAGCGACGGCCAAGGTGGCCATAGAGCACTTTGCGCGGCAGGCGCTCTTCTGGCATCCTGATTACGTGGCCTAGCCAGCGGAGTTGGTGCTGGGTGACTGTGGACTCCACACTGGTGCAGTTGGTTTTGCAGAGTATGTCAGTGTGCAGCACTCTGTCCTTCCAGGATATCCCCAGGATGCATTGTAGGCACTTGATGTGAAAGGCCTCAAGCATCCTGAGGTGGCGGCTATATAGTGTCCACGCCTTGCAACTGTAGAGGAGGGTCGTCATGACGACAGCCAGATAAACCGCGACCTTGGTGTGGAGTTTGAGGTCTTTGTTTTGAAAGACCCTTCTCCTGAGTCTGCCAAATGATGCTGATGCCTGTTTTATCCGGTTTTGGATCTCTCTGTCAATGGTGCAATTGTCAGAGAGAAAGCCGACCAGGTATTTGAAAGTGTCCACTGTTTCAAGTGGCTTGTTGGAGATGGTGAAGGTTGGTGGATGGGATGGGGGAGTAGATGCCCACTGTCATATTACTTCAGTCTTTGCTACGTTGACAGAAAGGCCCATACCAGTCATCCATAGGCACTTGCGACAGGATACGAATAGCGGGGCGTACTTGTACTCGAAGTCTGGTCATGATAAGTCGGTGGTCAGTCCAACACTCAGCTTCTCTCACTGCACAAGTCAGTAAGACGTCTTTTATGTCCTGGCGTCTTATGATATATATATATATATATATATATATATATATATATATATATATATATATATATATATATATATATATATATATATATATATATATATATATATATATATATATATATATATATATTAGTGCTGGCCAACGATTAAAATTTTACATCTTAATTAATCCATGATTTCTGTAATTAACTATGCGATTAATCGCGATTAATTGCATAATAATTGCAAATTTATTCACACATTTTGTGCTGTTCTAAATTACCTCAAGGTATTTTTTATGTTTTTAATACTGTTGACAACATGAGAAATATGCTGCTTTATGCCAAAGTTTATTCTACTTTCCACAAAAAAAGCTTTTGACCTGAATGTAACATTCCTTCATAAATAAAAACACAATGTAGTCCCCAACTTTACACTTGTAAAGACTAACTTAAGATTCCTTGTTTTTTTAAGCAGCTCAATGTAAAACAATGAACCATATGCATAATAAACATATGGAGGAAAATAAAAGGCTGAAAAATATCCCCTTCTCCTAAGCGGGATCAAAACAGGGGGATACAAAAACTAAATTACAAACAAATGTAGTGCACATGTAACAGCAGGGAGTGTAACTCAATCTATAAAGTGCAGTCGTTTCCTCACCTGGATCCTCAGTGCTCAGCCATAAACTTGTGCGGATCGCAGTGTGCGTGCGCCTGTTTGTGCGCGTGTGTGTGTGCGGGGGGGCATTATTGAGTTTTATGTTTTATGTAAAGCGCTTTGCGTTGCATTTTTTATTTTGTAAGAAAAGCGCTTTACAAATAAAGTTTGATTTGACTCGTCCTTTTTTGCAAGCTGCTACAGCATTGTCTGCTTTTGACGAGAGGGGGGGGCGGAGCAGAGCGGAGCAGAGCGGAGCGGCGCGCTGCGCTCTTTGCCGGCAAATGTTATTTGAGACTCGACGTACTTGGATGGTAATTCATTTCAAATGGACATGCAAATAACTTCAGTCTTGTCCAGCGAACCATCTGCATCTTTTTGAAAGTGAACTAACCGTTCAAAAGTCCCTTTTAATTCTCCATCTTTCAATCCACCATACTTTTCCTCCAGCTACGGGTGCCGCCGAGCGGCAGAAATTATATCATGCCTTTTTTTTTTAATCGCGCGTTAAAAAAATTGTCGGCGTTAAGAAGATGTGAAGTTAACGCGTCGTTAACGCGTTAACTTGGACAGCCCTAATATATATATATATATATATATATATATATATATATTTATATATGTGTATACAGTGTTTGTGAAATTGCACCAGTAACTGTTTCACTGTTTATAGACAATTACTGCATATTATAGCTGAATGAACATATAGGAGATGCAAATATCATGGTCTCGGCTCGCTTCCATTCCAGACCTGGAGCGGTGCGTTTTTTTTATTTGGAGTGAGAACATTATCCACACAGCAACTGATACAACTCCATTCATGTGTATGTGCTCCGCGGCGCAAGGAGAAGAGTCGGTGCAGAGGCTCCGCCCCCTTCTCTCCTATTGGACACAAATTTCTCTCTTCTTCCTTCTCTTTCTTCTCCCTTCTCTCCTATTGGACGTGCCGAGGAGTCGTCACAGCGCAGCACGGTGAATTTAAGAAATGTTCAATTCGGGTTGATTGACAGAGGAGGTTCCGGATCCAATCAAATAGGTACCGGATCTTGTACCGGCAGGATCCGGCACAAATTAAGCCCTGCATACATATATATACATACATATATATACACACACGGACAATGGTTTATGAGGCTTTTTGATAAGTGTTTTTGCATCCTATCCTCGCTTCCAATTCGTCACATCTGACCCACCTACTTTGAATAACTCAGGTAATACTCAGGTATTTGAAGCAACAGTTTTAAATGTCTAGTATACCCCACTAGCCTCATTTTTTCCACATGTGGTATTTTACACCCAGTGACACTACTATAAGGGGACACCTGTGTCAAACATTTGGTCAAAGCTTTCTTAGACTGAACACGAGGAACCCAGTGGTTCAAAGGGCTCCTGTGCATGTGTCAATATGTGGCATGCTTGGAGTGAGAAAAGTACTGGTTTTAATGTTGATATCAGTGACATATGTATTCTAAATGGATCCTTTCAAATCAATTTGAATTTAGCTGTGCAAAGAAGAATACAAGTAGGTATAAAGAGTGTGAGGCAAACCTCTTGCCAGTACACATAACTGCTTACACTTAATGGAAAATTCAGCGCTACACTCACTTATTGTATCTTGCAGCATGCCTCAGGAAATATAAGAGATAATTAAAGCTGCAAGCAGCGATGAACGGGCCCTCGCACTCACCACCACGGGCCACCGCTCCCCATAAGCATATCAGAAATGACACCACCCACAACTTCCTATGTCAAACCATTGAAAAGTAATAGCAGAAAAAAGGGACAACCAATCAGAAGAAGGGGCGGGGCTAATTAAGGCCAAAGAAGCTGAAGGACTCATTACAGAGTCCCATGACACCGCCCACGACTCTCTATGTCAAACCATTCAAAAGTTATAGCAGAAAAAAGGGACAACCAATCAGAAGAAGAGGCGGGGCTAATTCTGGCCAATGAAGGTCAAGGACTCCATACAGAATCTGATGACACCACCGACGACTCTTTATGTCAAACCATTCAAAAGTTATGGAAGATAGATAGTATTCTAGGGGGGCGCTGTTGAGCCGTTAGGCCACGCCCATTAATGCAAACCATGAAATATCAAATTTATCGCCAAGCCTGGCTTGCATGCAAAATTTGGTGACTTTTGGAGAAGTATCAAATATGGACCAATCACATGAAGGGGGGGCGCGCCTTTTGGCGTCTAGCGTCGCCACGGTAACACTTTTGAAAGAGAAAAGTAATGCGTGGTGTCGCAGGATGTAGACGCACATTTTGATGTATAACAAACCTGGGGGCACGTTACGGTTCGGGCTGAATTAACTGCCGAAGGAATGGCATAAATTTCGCCAAAATGACACAATTTATTCAAAATGGCCGACTTCCTGTTGGGTTTCGGCCATGGCGCTAAGAGACTTTTCTTTAAGTTGTGCCATGATACAGGTGTGTACCGATTTTCATGCATGTACGTCAAACCGTATTGTGGGGCTTGAGGCACAAAGTTTTCCGGGGGGCGCTGTTGAGCCATTTTGCCACGCCCATTAATACAAACCATGAAATATCAAATTTATCACCAGGCCTGGCTTGCATGCCAAATTTGGTGACTTTTGGGGAACTATCAAATATGGACACTTGTTGGCGTCTAGCGTCGCCACGGTAACACTTTTGAAAGAGAAAAGTAATGCGTGTAGTCGCAGGATGGAGACGCACATTTTGATGTATAACACATCTGGGTTCACGATACGGTTCGGGCTGAATTAATTCTCAAATGAATGGCATATATTGCTCCAAAATTACGCAATTAATTCAGAATGTTCAAAATGGCCGACTTCCTGTTGGGTTTCGGCCATGGTGCCAAGAGACTTTTCTTTTAGTTGCGACATGATACAGGTGTGTACCGATTTTCGTTCATGTACGTCACACCGTATTATAGGGCTTGAGGCACAAAGTTTTTTCTGTCTGAACCAACCAGATGAAGGGTGGCCGCGCTTTTTGGCGTCTAGCGTCGCCACGGTAACGCTTTTGAAAGAGAAAAGTAATGCGTGTAGTCGCAGGATGGAGACGCACATTTTGATGTATAACACACTTGGGGGCACGTTACGGTTCGGGCTGTATTAATTTTCGAAGGAATGGCATAAATTTCGCCAAAATGACACAACTAATTCAAAATGGCCGACTTCCTGTTCGGTTTCGAGCATGACGCCAAGAGACTTTTCTTTCAGGTGCGCCATGATACAGGTGTGTACCGATTTTCGTGCGTGTACGACATACCGCATTCTGGGGCTTGAGGCACAAAGTTTTCTAGGGGGCGCTGTTGAGCCATTTTGCCACGCCCATTAATGCAAACCATTAAATATCACATTTTTCGCCAGGCCTGACTTGCATGCAAAATTTGGTGACTTTTTGGGCACGTTTAGGGGGGCAAAAAGGCCCTCCTTTCGTCAGAAGAAAGAAAGAAAGAAAGAAAGAAAGAAAAATTCCTACAGATACAATAGGGCCTTCGCACTGAAGGTGCTCGGGCCCTAATAATATTGAAATTTGCATTTTCACAGGGTTCATTTTTGGAACATTTTTACAAAATGTGAAGTATGCAGTGCACATGTCAAAATAGCAATAAATCGCTCACCATAGTCACATTAAAGTGAGCAGAGCCGGTTGCCCTCCTACTGGAAGGTCCAGAGATTGATCGTCATCCCTGCCAGGTTCTGAAGAGTCTTTGTCTCAAACCTCAAACCCCACATTGTCCAATTTTGCAAAAACAACCAGTTAGTAATAGTTGAGAATTCAGTGCTGTCATAGTATTGTTTCCCAGATTGGATAAATGGGAGGATTGTGACAGGAATGGTGTTCAGTATGTCAAATCAACATGTGAAACACTTTGATCTGCTGTGGTGACCCCTAATAGGGAAAATCCTAAAGACGTTACTCATCACATTTACTCAAGAGTCAGAGCACAAGTTGCTTTAGTTAAATTACTTCCTGGAATTGTGAAACTAAATTTATCTCAGCACACCTCCCATGAGTGTAGTCAGTACGAGGGACAATGAAAACAAAAAATGTTGACTAAAAGTCTTTGCTTCAAAGCAGATAAGACATTAAATGACAACGAATGATTAAGAGTTCCAAGATGTATAGGTGCAGTAAATATGGCAACAATTATTTTCTTTCTTTCCAGCTTATACTCTTCAGCCTTTTGTTTATTTTTCTGTCTTTTCTCTCTTTTTTTTAACCTCAGGTTTAAAACAGTGTAAAAAAAAGCATAAAATAAAAAAAACATCATTGTCATTATTATCATAACACCACTTGGGGTCTAAGGTCATTTTGCTTTTCTTTTTTACTCCTTTCTTAATCGTTGTATTACATTAAGAATAACGTGTCTTGACAATCAATATAGACAACATATTCTCCTGGCATTTCAAACAAATTACCATGAGACATTCTCTTTTTTCTGTCCTCTGTTATGACCTTTCAAGACCTACCATTTTAGTCAGAAAATAATGGCAGGACCAACAGTAATTTACCAAAATAAATAACATTGTATAACATATTTCAATAAACCCCAGATTTTGTGCCCTGGAAGATTAAAAACATCTTGTACATTTGCAAGATGGGCAACTGTTTCCGAACCTTTCAGCTTTCTAACTTATCACTGTGCCTCTTCTCGGTCTTTTATGGTTTGAAGTAGAATGTAAATATTGGTCCAAAGTCAATAACTGTGGCAGCTGAAAAAAAAAAAGGTTAACAACTGAAGACTGGTCAAGTACCAGAGTTCTGATTAAAGTAAAATATATGTAGATGAAGTACATCTTGAGCTGTCTATCTGAAAATACACACGTAGTTGACTACTTTAACACAAATGTGTTTATTTCTTTCCTATTTTTTATCAGAATGGCTTTTCATATTGTGATTAGTAGAAATTGGTTTGTCGTAGTTGTTGTAGTTTCTTTTCCGTATTCAAAACAGTGAATGTAACAATACACTCATTCAATACAAAGATATTCAGGGGAAATGTTTAATTTCAAATAAATTGCATTGGATTATAAATATTTTAGGATAATTTATTCACACTTTGCGATTGTAAGACTCTACCCAACAAGTCCTGCTCGTAAACATTTTTATTTAATGATGTTCCTGTTTAATAGCTGCATCAGACAGTTCCTGTCTGTCTCCAAAGTAATGTAAAGAACAAGGGATAGCCTAGATGAATTCCATCCACACAGAGGCCAGAGATACAGAAAATGGATAGCAACCTGGATCCCCCAGCAGACTGGAGTAGACACAGACTAATAAGAGCATAACAGGAGAAGGGAAGGGGCCCCTGGGAACCAGAATAAAGGTTCCAGTACATTTTTAAAGAAAGTGGTCTGAAAATACAATGATGCTTGCTTTGAAATCCATCAGTAATCAGGGAAGGAATTTGTCATAAGATAGGAAACAGGATTTAAATTCCCTTGTATTGAATATTACGGGTTGTAGGTGAACATTAAGAATAGTGGGGGCAATAGAGTAGAGTTTGGCATGAAAAATGTGTGTGGAAAAATTGGAAGATATTTTTCTGCTCCTGCCTTTATTGTAGGTGCAGGGGATAAAGGATGAAAGACTCATTATTCTGTTTTTGTTATTCCTACATCTTTTAAAAATGTCTTGCATGCACATCTCAATACCAAGACAACTTTTGCAACGCTCCAAAGCTCTTGGGCCATATTTTATATTTTGAGCACAAATTGCAGTCAAATTCAGACTGATCCAAAGTTGGTGAACAGACCATTTAGGAAGGAATTATATTCTACATGTACAATCAAAAATCGCAGAGCATTTGGTTTAGGTTCTTGTTAATGGAGACTCGGCAAAGGCTTTAGTTGACACAGGCATAGTGCTGGGCGGTATGACCAAAAATTTATATCACGGTATTTTTCAAAATTATATCGGTTTCACGGTATATCACGGTATTTTTTTTTTTCATGCACAACTGGGTGTTAACCACATTTTCTAATGATTTGGAAAGGAATTGCTGCAGTAAATTGACTTAGAATGGCCTATTTTACTGTCCTGAGGACGAAATATTGTAGAAAAACATTAATGTCCACACTAGTATAAATACAGGTTTGCATGCCCTCACAAAATTATGCCGTTTACAATGAGGTGGCAGCACTTATGATTCTAATGTAGGGCTGAACGATTTTTGAAAATAATCTAATTGTGATTTTTTTCCTCAATATTGCGATTTAATATGTGATTATTTTTTTCAAGGTCCTGTTCTCATGTATTTTACAACTACACAAGCAATAAATCAGTCTGTTTCAAGTAGATTTTCACTTGAAATAAGTAGAAAAATCTGCCAGTGGAACAAGATTTTTTAGTAATAAGAATAAGAAGGTAAATCTTGTCTCACTGGCAGATTTTACTACTTATTTCAAGTGAAAATTTACTTGAAACAGGTGAAAATGGTCAAATAAGTTATTTTTCTGGTGATGACTCTAAATGTTGAAATAGCAGTAAAACCACATTCATTGATGAAATGACAAGGAAAGGGGGGGTGGCAGTTTTACAGGGGGGAGGATTTGGACCGTTTTTACTTCAGGGGGGGTGATTTGGACCGTTTTTATTTCAGGGGGGAGGGTGCCATCACATCACCCTTCATCCCCCCTCAACTCGAGTACTGCTCACAGGGAAATCAGCTCCGCATCGATTTAGCGCGGAACCATAAATCAGGCTTCACAGCGCCACTCACTGTGCGCCCGGCTCGTGCTCCTCGCCGCGCGAAGCTCCTCGCCAACTCCGCGCTCATATATTTAATACATTTATAAAGCCCATATATTTATAAAGCCTCACTTGGCCGAGCCCTAACGCTGAGGCCATGGTAGATTTAGGTTACACGCGGACACGCGGCACTGTTGACTTTTCCCTGCCAGCTCTGCTCACTGCTCACTCGCTAAACAGTCCCCTCACAAACAGTGTCCAGCGGCGCTGCGTTCCGCCGCGCGGCGCTCCCAACGTTGTGTGCGCTACTCACCGGTATTACGGTATATGAAAAATTCATATCATCACTCACTCACTCATCACTCATCTTCTCCCGCTTTATCCGTTCCCGGGTCGCGGGGGCAGCAGCCTCAGCAGGGGTGCCCAGACTCCCCTCACCCCAGACACTTCCTCCAGCTCTTCCGGGGGGAGTCCGAGGCGTTCCCAGGCCAGCCGAGAGACATAGTCTCACCAGCGTGTCCTGGGTCTTCCCCGGGGATTTTTCTCATATCATAAGAAAAATAAACACCGGTATTCGGTATGAACCGGTATACCACCCAGCACTACACAGGCAGTTCCCAAACACTGATTCAGAGAGTTCACTGTAAAAGTATGCTGTGTTTATGGTGATGTTAGGAGTTACCCCACTGCTGAAATGTTTCTCACTGTTAGTGGTCAAAATCTTTTCATCTCCATTGCTGTGGCTCCTCAGTTGCCTTATAAGGTGGAGTTAGGTCATGACCTCCCAATTTTGTGTGACCTGGTCCCGGTTAAGCATTGTAACATTGTCACATGAGAGAATGGCACTCCCTTTTGCTGTTGCAGAGTTAAGAGACTGATGTGGAGAACAGATCAGAGAAGAGGCACTTGTCAAAGCAGGAGAAACGCAGGCAGAAAGTAAGAGTGGGAGTTGGTGACATGCAGGCAGAAGAGTGGCCACAGCCAGAGAGGACAATGGAGCTAGACATACCCACAAACATTGTGGAGCTTCATAGAGTCACAGGGCATAAGGAGTTTCAAGGAGGAGGAGAGATATATGGTGAAGGAGGACATTCTGTATCAGGTAAAAGGAGAGAGTGAGAGGTTAGGCGTACCAACATCCCTGAGACAGAAAGTGATGATGTTGGCTCATTCTATTCCATGGTCAGGGCACCTAGGGAAGGAAAAAAGGCAAGGCAAGGCAAGTTTATTTATATAGCACAATTCAACACAAGGTAATTCAAAGTGCTTTATATTGACATTAAAAGCAGCAAGACATAATTAGACAGTAAATAACAAATAAGATTGAATAACATTATGAATAAGATGATAAGAAAAGAAGTAAAATAATAAAAAGCACAAGCTGTTAAAAATAAGGGCAGTAGAGTCCAGCAGGTAAGTATTTAATTTAGGAGTACGCTTGAGTAAACAGTAATGTTTTTAGTCCTGATTTGAAGGAGCTAACAGTTGGAGCAGACCTCAGGTCTACAGGAAATTTGTTCCACCGGTGAGGAGCAAAATAACTGAACGCTGCCTCACCTTGCTTGGTTCTGGTTCTTGGGACACAGAACCATTTAGTGCTTTGTAGACCATCAGTAAGATTTTAAACTCTATCCTTTGACTCACTGGAAGCCAGTGTAGTGATTTCATGACCGGTGTGATATGGTCCAGTTTCCTGGTGTTTGTAAGGACTCTGGCTAAAACTCCGGCTAGGATTGATAGCCGCTTTAGTTGGCCCAACATGTATGTTGACGTTACAAAATATGTCCGCACATGCCCGGAATGCCAGCTTACTTCAAGAAAAGCGGTCCCCCGGGCACATTTACATACTCTACCTATCAACACACCATTTTCACGCATTGGGATGGATATAGTGGGTACATTGGAGAGGAGTAAGAGGGGATATCATTATATTTTGGTCCTCTGTGACTATGCCACTAGATATCCTGAGGCTTTTCCACTCAAGAACATTAGAGCAAGACAGGTGTCCAACTCTTTGGTACAGTTTTTTTCACGCGTGGGAGTACCAAATGAGATAGTGACCAGGGCACTCATTTTCTATCCTTGCTGTTAAAGCAAGTGTATAGTCTCCTAGGCATTAAAGGCTTAAAGACCATGCCTTATCACCTTCAGACAGATGGTCTGATGGAGCGGTTTAACCAGACACTGAAGACCATGCTCTGCCGCTTCATCTCAGTCTGGGAAAGATTGGGATGAATGGTTGCCATATCTCCTGTTTGCATACTGGGAAGTGCCACAACCTTCGATGGGCTTCTACCCATTTGAACTTTGCCAAGTGAGAGGGCCACTGGACTTATTGAAGGAATTGTGGGAGGGGCCCAAAGACAACAAGCAGTGCATGGCATTGTATGTCATTCAGATGCGAGAGAGGCTGGAGCAAATGTCGGCACTGGCACACCAGAATATGGAGTCTACCCAGAAAAACAGAAAACGTGTTATGACAAGAAAGCTAGGGAAAGGACATTCCTGCCAGGCCAAAAGGTGTTACTTCTCCTTCCTACTGATGATGGCAAGCTCTTGACCAAGTGGCATGGTCCTTATGAGATCATCGGGAAAGTTGGAGATGTAACCTATGAGGTCTGCATGCTGGACACAGGGAAGAAAAAGCAAACTTTTCATGTCAACCTCCTGAAGGATTATCATTCCAGGGAGCAAATGGCGACGCAGTTTTTCATCCGGGATGTGAGGGAGGAATAGGAACCGGAGGAGCAGTTTTTCCCTGTCCAGTCCACCTAGAAGAAGACCAGCATGACCAAGTGAGGGAACTACTGGACCCCAACCTGTTCACAGAGGCCAGGGCGAGCGACAGCTGTGGAGCATAACATCATCCTGCCGACTGATGTAGCTCCCCTGCGCAAGAAATACCGAGTTCCGGAGAGGTTGGTCTCTGCCTTGAGAGATGAGTTGGATGTTATGCTGTTGATAGGAGTCATAGAGCCTTCGTCCAGTGATTGGTGTAGTCTGATCCTGTTAGTGCAGAAACGTGATCACACCATCAGGTTCTGTATTGACTTTCGGCAAGTTAATGCCCTCAGCAAGGTGGACCTATACCCAACGCCCCTGACTGACGATCTAGTGCAGGGATATTCAATTGGCGGCCCGCGGGCCACATGCTGCCCGCCAGGAGCTTTTATGTGGCCCCTGGTCATATTTCAAAAAAGGGGTTGTTTGTTGATTTTTTTTTTTTTTTTTTTTTTAATAATAGTGATGCATCGAATGTTCAGCCGAAAATAGCAAAAAAACAAAAAAAAATACTGTGGCGACGATAGACGCCAAAAAGCGCGCCCCCCCTTCATCTGATTGGTCCATATTTGATAGTTCCTACTTTCTGCCATAACTTTTGAATGGTTTCACATAGAGAGTCGTGGGTTGTGTCATCTGACTTGGTTTTGAGTCCTTGAACATAATTGGTGCAAATTAGCCCCGCCCCTTCATCTGATTGGTCAATATCTGATAGTTCCTATTTTCTGCCATAACTTTTGAATGATTTGACAGAGTCGTGGGTGATTAGAATCAGGTGTGTTGAAGACAGGGAAACATCTAAAACATGCAGTAGACTAGCCCTCGAGTACCGGCTTGTGTGCACCCCTGACTATTCAGAATATGCACGATCTCTAGTAAAGAGGGTTTAATGTTGGATATGTAAATCAATGCATCATAAGCATACAGGGATATATAATGTTCGGTGCCTATTGATATTGGAGTTAGAATATTATTTTGACATACACACTGGGCCGAAGGTTCTATAGAGAGATTGCAAAGAAGGGGGGAAAGTGGACAACCCTGCCTTGTCCCACAGAATATCCCAAATGCGTCAGAGGAATTTGCACCATTCTGATAAAATTTGGGCCAAATATGAATTCCTTTAAAACTCTCCATACCAATCTCCACTCTAATCGATCAAAATACGGAAGCAGCAGAGAGAACGCGGAAGCAGCAGAACGCGGAAGCAGCAGCGTTTGACAGCAGCGTTTGACAGCGTGGGAAAACGCTGAGAAATTCTCACCTCTACCGCCGAGCTTACCGGATTGCTTACCGGATACCTTCTCATCTCACCGGGCCCTTTACTGGGCCCGCGCCGGTAAGTGCCTGTACCTCAGGCTATCCTTAAAGGATACAATCTACCTCTCCTGAATCTCAACCGCTGTGGACCACACACCTTGCTGCCGGAGCTCTTTTTCTGTTCTCCCCAGCTACACAATGCCAGCCCTGCCGTGTGAGGAAAACAAACTCCTCACACGAGCAAACAAAAGAATCACCGACCTGGAGGATGATGTCAGACGACTCCACGAGGATCTGAAGAAGAAGGATTCCCTGCTCTCCAGCGTCATGGAGGTGGCGGCCGGGCAGTCCAGGAAGATCTCAGAACTGAGCGCGGCTCTCCTGGATACAGCCGTGTGGGATCCTTCCACCTGTCCACGGCCCTCCTCCTGCTCCACACCGAACCGCGAACCACCCTGGTCTGAAGTGGTGGTTCGCGGCCGCAAGAAGCACTCAGGCGGGGCCGCCTCTCCTCCTCCGCCGCTGAGCCTCTCCAACCGCTACACGGCTTTGTCACCGGATGAAAATCCGGTCCATCCGGCTGATGTCCCGTCACCTGCGGTTCCAGCTCTGCACCCGACAACAGCGCCGGCCGACACCACAGCCCCTCCACCGTCAGCTGGCGACACCCAGGAGCCTCAGCGACGCTCAACCTCATCCCGGCCGACGACCTCCTCTGCCCGGCGGGAAATCCTTAGGGAGGCCGTGCTCCGACGCTCCGGGGGCCCTCCTCGTCCGGAGCCGGCAGGAAATCCCCGTTCCTCGTCTGATGCCGCGGCCACAGCCTCACCACCTCACCCGTCTACCCGGGCACCCAGCGGGGACCCTGCATCCTCCAACCGTGAGTCCCCACAACCTTCTTCTCCTCGCCCCCTCTTCTCCCCAACCACACTGGTCGTGGGAGACTCAATATCCCGGAACATTAGGTTCTTCAACGCAGCCACGCATTGCTTCCCTGGAGCCACAGTCCCGGTGATTCTGGAGAAACTCCCCGCTCTACTACAGTCTGCTCCATCCACCATTGCTCGCGTCATTGTCCACGTGGGATCCAATGATTGCTCCAAACCGCGCTCTGAGCTTTTAAAAAAGGATTTTAATGAGCTGTTCACCTTCCTTAAAAACTGTGGGAAGTCCATTTTTATCAGCGGCCCCCTTCCAACGCTGTCTCGGGGAGCAATGCGCTTCAGCAGGCTGCTCTATCTGAGCTCTTGGCTACAGAACACCTGCAGAGCCCTTAACATTGGTTTTATCGACAATTTTAATCTTTTCTGGAATCGTCCCTCGTTTTATAGGCCCGACGGACTTCACCCAAACAGACTAGGGGGCCGCGTGTTGGCTGCAAACATTCAGCATGCGGTTCTGTCGGCTCCACGGGAGTGACTATTTTCTGGCCACACCCACACTCCCAGCTCGGGCCCGGAGTCTTCTTCTCCACCTGTGGAGCCAGCCGCTCACAGCACTGCCCCCCTCTCCAGCTTCCCCCACAGGTCACAGTCACCACTGCCACCCCCACCAGATAATTCCTCCATAAAACCAGCTACATCTGGCGCCACCAACACACCCGATCCTCAACCAATTCATCCCCTGGTCACCACCCGTTTTCCCCGTCAGATCCACAGACCCACTGGTTTTAACAGAGACAATCTTGTTTTTATCAACCCGGTACGTTGTGGTCGTGAGCGCACGTTCAACACAGACATTAACTTGGCTGTGTTGAACGTGCGCTCTCTTTTAAACAAAACCTTTATTTTAAATGATCTTATTGTACATCATAAACTTGATGGTATTCTTTTAACAGAGACATGGCTTAGCACGGACGCTGCATTTTCCCTCATCCAGGCTTCTCCACCAAATTTTAATTTTTTATTTACTACACGGGGTGTTAGAAAGGGAGGCGGCACAGCTTCAATTTTTAAAAACATATTAGCTACAAAGGAGGTCTCTTTTAACAACCACTCCTCATTTGAACACCTTGCCTTTGTTTTTAGCAGTCCTCCTATTCTTTGTTTAACTGTTTATAGACCACCCCATCACTCCACTGTTTTTATCAGTGAATTTTCAGAGCTTTTATCAGTCATACATACCACTTACAACAGAATTTTAATAACTGGTGATTTTAATCTACACATTGACAATACCTCCGACCCACTGTCGAGAGAATTTTTAAACCTTTTAAACTGCATGTATTTTACCCAACATGTCACACAGCCGACTCACAACAGAGGACACACCCTGGACCTGGTCATAACCTATGGCCTGTCCACCGGTGTGTCCTCTGTTGTCGACCTGGCTGTGTCTGACCATTACTGCGTGTTTTTTAACATCACCAGTCTTAATCATCAGGAAGCCTCGATGAGAACGGTGAGGAAACGCTACCTAACTTCTGAAGTGGCTGCAAATTTTATTGAGATTTTAGAGAGCACTCCTGCTGATGTTTTACCTGCATCATGTGATTTTATTGTTGATAATTTTAACAGGAAACTGGAATCTACGCTGAACTCAGTTGCTCCACTTTTAACAAAAACCATAAAAACTAAGGCTACACCCCCATGGAGAACTGAGGAAGTCAAAAAATCAAAAAGAAAATGCAGGAGTGCTGAGAGAAGGTGGAGAAAAAGTAAACTTACAATACATTATCAAATATTTCGTGAACAACTCAAATCCTACAATAAAACCGTCAGACAGGCAAGGATAGCTCATTTCTCAAAACTCATTACAGACAATAAAAACAATCCTCGATTTCTTTTCTCCACCTTCGATCTTTTAACAAATGTACATTTTAAGAATTCCTCACAACCACCAACAGACAATCTTTGTGAGGATTTTGCAGACCACTTTGGAAGTAAAATTGACAACATTAGGTCCAGTCTTTTACCACATCAAAATGTCATTTTTAACACATCTGGACAGTTGCTTTTATCCGAGGAAACACTGGAGAGTTTTGCCCTGGTTGATGCGAGGACCCTTGGTCGAGTTTTCTCCCAGGTAAACCCAACAACCTGCCTTTTAGATCCTATTCCCACATCACTTTTAAAGACATTTTATGAATTCTTTGAGGAACATATTTTAAATATAGTAAATTACTCTCTTCAGACGGGTGTCTTCCCTGCCGCCTTTAAAATGGCGGTGGTGAAGCCCCTTCTGAAGAAGAGCAATTTAGATCACAGCATTTTTAATAACTACAGACCTGTATCCAACTTACCCTTTTTAAGTAAGATTTTAGAAAAGCTGGTTTTTAACCAAGTAAATTATTTTTTAATAAGAAACAATATTTCAGAGAAATTTCAGTCTGGCTTTAGGATGAACCACAGCACCGAGACAGCCCTTTTAAAGATTTTAAATGACATCAGGTGCAATTTAGATAACCGCAAACTGACAGTCTTGGTTCTACTGGATCTTAGTGCCGCCTTCGATACAGTAGACCATCACATTTTATTAAACAGACTGAAGCACCTGGTGGGCCTCTCTGGTACTGTTTTTAACTGGTTCCGCTCCTATCTCACAGATCGATCTTTCTTTGTAAGTTTGGATACATGTTCCTCCAGAATGCATGAAATTAAGTGTGGGGTCCCCCAAGGGTCAATTTTAGGTCCGCTTCTTTTTAACCTTTACATGCTTCCCTTGGGGGACGTCATCAGGAGACACGGCATCAGCTTCCACAGCTACGCTGACGACACACAGCTGTACATCGCTGTGTCTCCTGATGACACAGGGCCACTTGATGCCATTTTTAACTGTATTTTAGATATTAAGTCATGGATGGCAGATAATTTCCTACAGCTCAACCAGGACAAAACAGAAGTTTTAGTTATTGGTCCTGAAGGCCAGAGAGAGAAACTTTTACCAAAACTACAAGATTTTAAACCTTCGAAATGTGTAAAGAACCTGGGTGTTATTTTTGACTCTGAGCTCACTTTTATTCCACACATAAAGAATATTACGAAGATAGGTTTTTACCATCTTAAGAATATAGCCAGAGTCCGCCCGTTTCTCTCTCAGGCCAGCACGGAGGTGCTGATGCATGCTTTTATCTCATGTCGTTTAGATTATTGTAATGCCCTGCTCTCTGGTCTTCCTAAAAAGAGTATTAAGAACCTACAACTATTACAGAATTCAGCCGCTCGCGTGCTGACGAGGACCAGAGGGCGGGAGCACATTACACCTGTTTTAAAATCGCTGCATTGGCTCCCCGTCCGCTTCAGGATTGATTTTAAGGTTCTTTTACTGGTTTTTAAATGTCTTAACGGTCTTGGGCCATCTTATTTATCTGATCTGCTTTTACCGTATCAACCCTCACGGACCCTGAGGTCCTCTGGCACCGGCCTTTTAACCATTCCCCGAACCGCGACCAAAACCCACGGTGAGGCTGCATTCAGCCATTATGGCCCTTATTTATGGAACAGCCTGCCAGAGAACCTCAGGACCGCAGAGAACGTTGATACTTTTAAAAGGAGGCTCAAGACACACCTTTTTAGCTTGGCTTTTATCTGATCACCTTTAATCCATTTGAGTGACTTTGTATTTTATGTTATTTATTATTCATCTTAAGTTTTGTATAGATTTTTCTAAAATTTTACACTTTTTAGGCATTTTTTACTTTCTTTTAATCTTTTAGTTTTTAGCTCCAGTGTTTCCTCAGGGGGGTCGTCCACACTGGGAGGTGTGCCTGCTCTGCCCATGGGGGTGTCGTCATGGGGATCCCTCAGGCCTGGGTAGCTGGGGGAGGGACTCCACCTTCTGTGTGGGGTCTGTCCTGGTCTGTCCAGGTTGGGGGGGTCTCTGTGGCGATGCTCCTTGTGGTCGTGGCCGGTGGAGCCTCTCGGTGTGGACGGCCACCCATAGGTAGTGTTTTCCTCACCTGGATCGTTAGTGCTAAGCCATGTCACCAGTCCACTTATTGTGTGTGTGTGTGTGGGCGTGTGAGTGTATGCACATGTGTATGAGTGTGAGTGAGGGTGTGTGTATGCGTGGGGGGTGGGGTCGTATGGGATGTTTTAAATTGTACTTTTGATTGTTATTTTATCTCTGTATGTAAAGCACCATGAGTTGCACTTACACTGCATGAGTTGGTGCTATATAAATAAATAAAGTTTAAGTTTAAGTTTAAAAGCATTTTGTGCATCTAGGAAAAAAAGTCCATTAGGCGTGTCTTTTCTATATGCACGATACGAAGAAGCCACCTATATTGTCAGATGCTAGGCATCCTTTCATAAACCATGTTTGATCCAAGTGGATCAATTTATTAATCACTTTCTCAAAATGCAAGGCTAGCATATATTTTTAGATCTGCGTTAATTAATTAGATGGGACTGTAATTAGCACAATCCAAGTGGTCTTTGCCTGATTTTGGCAACACAGTTATGAGTGCAGTATTAAGGTCCTTAAGGAGGCTACCAGTGCCTAGTGCAAAGGTAAGGTAAGTGCACCATGTCATAATGGACCCAACAATTTCCAAAAAATCAAATATAGCTCTACTGGGAGCCCATCAATACCTGGAGAATGGCCTTTATTAGTAAGTTTTAAGGTAATTAGGAACTCCTCCAATTGGAGAGTCTAACTTTTCAATGTCATCAGGGGAAATATTTTGGAAGAAAGAGTCCAGTTGGGGGCAACACAGTGGCTAAGTGGTTAGCACTGTCGCCTCAAGGCAAGGACGTTCCTGGTAGAACTACCCGGCAGGAGTCTTTCTGTGTAAAGTATGCATGTTCTCCTTGTGCTTGCGTGGGTCCCCTTCAGGTAATCCGGCTTCCTCCCACAGTCCAAAAACATTCATACTAGATTAATTAATGATTCTAAATCGCACGTAGGTGTGAGTGTGCATGTCTGTCTGTATATGTGGCCCTGCGATAGACTGGTGACCTGTCCAGGGTGTACCCCTGCTTCTTGCCTATAATGAGCTGGGATAGGCTCCAGCAAACCCCAGGGACCCTGCACAGGATAAAGCGGGTATAGAAAATGGGTGGATGGATGGAGTCATGTTGGTTTGGAGTAGGAAAACATTCAGAGGTGTATAAGTTAGTGAAAAAGTTTTAAAGGTCTGGTGTAGTTGTCACTATTCCTGCATGAGGGTCACGAACAGTAGAAATGGTCATGTTTGACTTCAAGAGCCTGCTTGGCTTGCTACTGAATAGTATTTGCACTTAGTTATATGCATTAAGTATTCAACTCTCTGCTTAACCAGGGGCCTCATTTATAAAGCTTGCGTGCGCACAAAACAGGGCTTGAAAGATGTGCACGTCACCTTCTACGCAAAGGTTGGAATTCAAAAAAAAAAAAACTAAAGGGAAAATGTGCGTATCTTTACCCACACTTTGATCCTAGTGCACAAACATTTTGAAGATATGGGGAACTGGCGACGCAGGCAGTGAGGTGGTGAAAGTAAGCCAGATTCATGTCATACTTTTAATGTCATCACATATCAGACTTATAGATCCATGTACACTCAAGCCGGCAGCGTTATAGATCTATGTGTTCCGTAAGTGAGCCATTACGCAGGTATTTGTAGTAGGTACTACGTTCATATATCATACTTCCATCTTAAAATGGTATGTAGTAGTGAATAGCACCAGAATGATTATTTATCGTGACAAGGTGTGTAACAATCAGTCCAATTGCTGAGTAAGAATATAAATTGCGTGGTGACAGCCGTGCGTAATGCTGCACAATGGATGCGCTGCACTGCTTGAAGATCACGTAAATGGCAGGATCAGGATGGGGAGAGTATTTAGGGACCATGAAGATTTCCTGGCCCATGATGATGACTGGCTAATAAGCCAATTTCGATTCCCTAGAGCAGTGCTCTTGGATCTATGTGCTGAACTGGGTCCAGTGTTAGACAGACTGACCCGCCGGAATCGCGCCATCCCGGTGCACATACAGCTGCTGACCACTCTTGGTTTTTTGTTCATCCTACGGGTAGGACGATTCGCGGAGGTAGGACAACTCGGCAGAACACCGGCATCGGAAAGTGACTCGGCTGCTCAGCATGGCCAGAGAGCTGCGGGCTCGTGCCCGTCGCAGCGCTAATCAGTTCTCCCGGTCTCAGCGCGATCAGGCTCGGATGAAGCCCGACACACTGAGTCCTGACAACTGATTAATGTAATAACTTAAATAAAGTACAATCAAACTAAGTTTTGCCCCCGCTATATTTTTAAATACGCACACTTGTATGCTTGTGTGTGTGTGTGTTGTGCAGGGTGTTGGCCTTATCTCAGCCACAGATCTGTCCTTGGCACTCACAGTGTTTACAGCAGCAACAACGTGCTGCCACTCACTTGCTTTCTTTTTATTAGTGATGCCACTACTGTGACCACCAAATAATGTTGTTTTCCTGGCCTCCATCTCATCCACGAGCACCTCGATCTCAGTCTCCGCGAAATTTCGCTTTCTGGTCCTCCCTGCCATGATTTTTGAGTGTAAAACACCATTGATCGGCAGGCTCATTTATATGCAAATACAGTTATCAAGTACTTTGCATTGCCCATTCATGGTATGAAGTGGGCGTGTAGAGGGCGGGATATGAGGCGAATTCACGTGCGCAACCTTCCAGGTGAACTGTGATTTATAAAGCGAACATTGTGTGCAGATGTGCGTGCACACGATTTTATAAATCTGGATTTTTTTGTGCTCACGCCATTTTCGGCTTTTGAGCGCACGTACACTTTTAGTATGAATCCTACGCACTCTTTTATAAATGAGGCCCCAGATCATTTAGTTCTGACTGTTTAAGTTTATGATTGACATTTTGTTGTTTCAGATTAGTTAGAATTAAGGTCCTGTTCAAGGACATGGCAGATGATTCCAATCGCTTAATCTGTTTTTCTTTCAATTTTTTAAGATAAGTACAAAAACAGATGGCATTAAACCTTTGACTCCAGCCAATACAAACATAGGATTAGTAAAACTGTTAATATTATCCATCCATCCATCCATTTTCCGTGCTTATCCAGAACCGGGTCGCGGGGGCAGCAGTCTCAACAGAGATGCCCAGACGTCCTTCACCCCAGACACTTCCTCCAGCTCTTCCGGGGGAGTCCGAGACGTTCCCAGGCCAGCCAAGAGACATAGTCTCTCCAGCGTGTCTTGGGGTCTCCCCTCCGGAGGGACATGCCTGGAACACCTCCCTAGGGAGGCGTCCAGGAGGCATCCGAGACAGATGGCCAAGCCACCTCAGCTGACTCCTCTCAATGTAAAGGAGCAGTGGCTCGACTCCGAGCTCCTCCCGGGTGACCGAACTCCTCACCCTATCTCTAAGGGAGCGTCCAGCCACCCTGCGGAGGAAACTCCTCTCGGCCGCTTGTATCCGCAATCTTATCCTTTCGGTCACTACCCAAAGTTAATGACCATAGGTGAGGGTAGGTGCGTAGATTGACCGGTAAATCGAGAGCTTCGCCTTTCGACTCAGTTCCTTCTTCACCACGACGGTCCGATACACCGACCGCATAACTGCGGACGCTGCACCGATCCGTCTGTCAATCTCAAGCTCCATTGTTCCCTCACTCGTGAACAAGACCCCAAGATACTTAAACTCCTCCACCTGAAGCAGGACTTCTCCACCCACCCGGAGAAGGCACGCCACACTTTCCTGGTGGAGAATCCGGTTTTGGAGGTGCTGATTCTCATCCCTGCCGCGTCACACTCGGCCTCAAACCGCCCCAGCACATGCTGAAGGTCCCGGTCCGATGAAGCCAACAGGACAACATCATCCGCAAAAAGCAGAGATGAAATCCTGTGGTTCCCAAACCGGATCCCCTCCGGCCCCTGACTACGCCTAGAAATCCTCTCCATAAAAATTATGAACAGGACCGGTGACAAAAGGCATCCCTGCCAGAGTCCAACATGCACTGGGAACAAGTCTGACCTACTGCCGGTAATGCGAACCAGACTCCTGCTCTGATCATACAGAGACCGGACAGCCCTTAATAGAGGGCCCCGGACTCCATACTCACTGAGCGCCCCCCACAGAATGGCACGAGGGACACGGTCAAATGCCTTCTCCAGATCCACAAAGCACATGTAGACTGGTTGGGCAAGTTTCCATGAACCCTCGAGCACCCTGCGGAGGGTATAAAGCTGGTCCAGTGTTCCACGGCCGGGCAAAAACCGCATTGTTCCTCCTGAATCCGAGGCTCAACTATCGGCCGTATTCTCCTCTCCTCGTATTCTCCTCTCCAGTACCCTGGCGTCCCCCTATAGTTGGAACACACTCTACCACCCTTTTTAAAAAGAGGGACCACCACCCCGGTTTGCCACTCCAGCGACACTGTCCCCTTCCTCCATGCAATGTCGCAGAGGCGTGTCAACCAAGACAGCCTTACGACATCCAGAGACTTGAGGTACTCGGGGTGAATCTCATCCACCCCCGGTGCCCTGCCACCGAGGAGCTTACGAACCACCTCAGTGACCTTGGCTTGGGTGATGGATGAGCACGTCCCCGTCCACACTCTCTGCATTCTCAATGGAAGGCATGTCAGTCGGATTGAGGAGATCCTTGAAGTATTCCTTCCACCGTCCGACGATGTCCCCAGTCGAGGTCAACAGCTCCCCACCCGCACCGTAAACGGTGCCGGCAGAGTACTGCTTCCCCCTTCTGAGGCGCCGAACGGTCCGGCAGAATTTCCTTGAGGCCGACCGAAAGTCTTCTTCCATTGCCTCACCGAACTCCTCCCAGACCCGAGTTTTTGCCTCCAGGACTGCCCGAGCCGCGGCTTGCTTGGCCTACCAGTACTCATCTACTGCGTCAGGAGTCCCACAGGCTAACATAGCCCGGTAGGACTCCTTCTTCAGTCTGACAGCATCCTTTACTTCCGGTGTCCACCACCGGGTTCTAGGATTGCCGCCACGACAGGCACCGGAGACCTTGCGTCCACAACTTCGAGCCGCTATGTCGACAATGGAGGCAGAGAACATGGTTCACTCGGACTCTATGTCCCCCGCCTCCCCCGGGATCTGAGAGAAGTTCTCTCGGAGTTGAGAGTTGAAGACGTCCCTGACAGAGGGCTCAGCCAGACGTTCCCAACAGACCCTCACAATCCGTTTGGGTCTGCCCGGTCTGTCCAACTTCCTCCTCCGCCAGCGCATCCAACTCACCACCAGGTGGTGATCAGTTGACAGCTCAGCCCCTCTCTTCACCCGAGTGTCCAAGACATGCGGCCAAAGGTCAGATGAAACAACAACAAAGTCGATCATTGACCTCCGGCCTAGGGTGTCCTGGTGCCACGTGCACTGATGGACACCCTTATGTTTAAACATGGTGTTCGTTATGGACAAACTGTGACTAGCACAGAAGTCCAACAACAAAACACCGCTCGGGTTCAGATCGGGGAGGCCGTTCCTCCCAATCACGCCTCTCCAGGTATCACTGTCATTGCCCACGTGAGCGTTGAAGTCCCCCAGTAGAACAATGGAGTCCCCAGCTGGAGCACTATCCAGTACTCCTCCCAGGGACCCCAAGAAGGCCGGGTACTCCGCACTGCTGCTCGGCCCGTAGGCACAAACAACAGTGAGAGACCGTTTCCCGACCCGAAGGCGCAGGGAAGCGACCCTCTCGTTCACCGGGGTGAACTCCAACACATGGCGACTGAGCTGAGGGGCTATAAACAAGCCCACACCAGCCCGCCGCCTCTCACCCTGGGCAACTCCAGAGTAGTGGAGGGTCCAACCCCTTTCAACGAGCTGGGTTCCAGAGCCCAAGCTATGTGTGGAGGTGATCCCGACTATCTCTAGCCGGTATCTCTCAACCTCACGCACAAGCTCCGGCTCCTTCCCCCCCAGCGAGGTGACATTCCATGTCCCCACTGCGAGGGTTTTGGTCCAGGGATTGGGTCGTCGAGGCACCCAGCCACGACTGCTACCCAGTCCACATTGCCCCGGCCTCCCACGGTCCTTCCTGCGGGTGGTGGGCCTACAGGAAGGCGGGCCCGCGTCGCCGTTTCGGGCTGAGCCCGGCCGGGTCCCACGGGCAAAGACCCGGCCACCAGGCGCTCGCCTATGAGCCCCAACCTCAGGCCAGGCTCAAGGCCCCGGTAACGCCGATCCGGGTGACGTAACTGTCCTTGATCTTCTGTTCACCATGATTAGCCTATGAACCGCTCTTAGTCTGGCCCGTCACCTAGGACCTGTTTGCCATGGGAGACCCTACCAGAGGCGTGATGCCCCCGACAACATAGCTCTTAGGATCACTCGGGCCACACAAACCCCTCCACCACAGTAAGGTGGCGGTTCAAGGAGGGCAGATAGTCTTTCTTTTAATTGGCTAGTTTTAATTTAAATTAGATTATAATGCATATCTTATGTCTCTGTTACCCGTAAGCCTACAGTAAAATCTAACAGTCATTTGTGGATAAAATATCATTTGTGCAAATGAAATATAACCATATGACCCCATAATTTCAAAATGCAGGGTTCTTTGTAATAAAAGCAGAGAGATAGAGCCATGTCTTGGCCAAGTGCAGTCTTAAGCAAATGTTCTGCTTTTGTGGATTTAAGAAAATCCGAAGTCAGCAATCCTGCTGCCTAAGTGTTTGGTTTACAGACTGAGATATACAGAAATGGTTCTGTACTTATTTTAAAGTTTGAATCAACATTCTTTTAAGATGCTTGGAAAAAAGCCGATTGGCCAAGGAATCTAATTAAAACTACTTTCTTTCTTAAGTCTCTAGCTGTGTGAGTTGTTTTTAGGTCCTGTTAATTGACTGAGTTCAACTTCAGGGTAGATGCAACTTGAAATCTATCTTGCCCTATAATGGGTTTGTCATACACTCTATAAAACTCCGGTAGACATCAACCAGTGCGCTATTACAATGCCATGTAGGGAAAAATCATTGGTTGGAAACTAAAACTGGAGGCCAAAAGATAGATGGCTATTATCTAACAGCCTTCCATTAAAAGGTTGATTGTGCTAGTGCCAGAATAGAAATGCCCCATAGCGAGCCCAATTTCACGTAATTGACGTTGTCCGATTGTTTACTAAAGTGCACATTTCCAGTGTATGTTCATCATGGCTCCAATAGGTGTTATATTTTATTTTTTGTGTGACTATCATTGATGATCTACCTATATCCACAAGCATTCCCTGAACTGGACTGTCAGCCCCCCACAAAAAGTGCTTTTTCCTTTTGGTAATGGATATCAATAATACATTTCATTTCCAGAGCAGGGAATTATCCCAATTGCGAAATTTCTGTCTCCCTGTATTTATTTTTGCTGCACATGTTACAGTCCTGGGTCCCCGGTGGATGTCCTCACTGAGCCTCTGCTTTGATGTGAATTATCACTAAGCCCCATCATATCCCCCAGTTACCCTGTCAAGACCTTTTGATGTGTCCTGTGTGCATTTCCAGATAGAATTTCTAATAAGGCATCATTATCATTTTGATTTCTTGCTGAATGAGATTAGTGACCTCTAGCAATTAGTCTTGGGTGTCTGGTTGGAAGAGGGACAATTTGCAGCAGTGATGGCTGAAGGTTCGGTGAGTTTGGAGGCGAATTTGGCTAGCATGAAGTCCAAAAGATTTTTGTAGACTGTTGTGCTTCATTTATCAACACAGAATGTAGCCTTTGTATGTGTCCCAGCCAGTTCTGGCTTTAGACCTGACTTGGCAGTGAAATGTTTTGCAAAAACATGCAATAATTGCAACTGGAAAATTAATATACAGTATTGACTGTATACACGTGCAATTGGGAAAATGGCTTCTTGACTTTTTTTTGCACAATAAGGACTTTTCCTGTAAAATAACATTGCATGATGAATGTTTCACAGACAATTCTCTAGTTTTCATTCCTAAACTAAGAAATTTGTGTCGCTGAACCAAGCCAAGTAGTTATGTAAGTTAAACATAAGCAGCAAGTGGAACGACATGTGAAAAAGAAAATAGTAGATAATTTTGTCTGCCCACTCTCCAGTCAAAGTTACCTTGATTAATATTCTAATTATGATTCAGTAAACAAAACACAGTTAAGTTTTTAAATTAATAACCCTAAAATACTATTCTCTCTATTTGTTTTATGTTTAATTATCATATACCTCAGCTGCTTTAAGTAAAGATAATTCCAAATGGATTATAAGGGTCTGTGAAGCTTTTCAGAAGCCTTAAATACAAGAAAGGAAAGACAGCTGCATGTCTGTAATTGAAGTGCTTATAACCAGGTGTGTGTAATGAGATATGGTTTCATGCTTTTGGGCTTAAATCTGCTTTTTCATCTAACTAATCCAAAGTGTGATGTACATATGATGTAATCTATTTCAAAAGGCTTTCTGTGCCAATGTGGATTTATTTCAATACCCTGAGATGACATATAGTCTTGCGCTTGTTCTTTTAATATAGGTGTTGAAAATCATTTATGATAAGCATGCTAATGATTGGCCCTGAAACCTGTAATCATAAAGATAATGGCGGCATTCTGGGTGTGTGAAGATAATAAAAGTCTATCCACAAAAGAAATGTGCTACTCTGTTAAGTAAACTTCTAATTTTAAGAGCAATTTGTAAAAGATACAGGCAGTAAGCTATTTCTTATGCTTCAGAATCAGACATCTGCCTCCAGCTCATTATAGTTAATTACACTCAGAATCCTGTGTTCTCATCTTTTCCTTTCTTTGGTGTGTTCTTGTATTATCTGCATAATTTCTACTCAGCTGTACTTAAAGTTGTGCCATGCTGTTTGAGTTCTGTGTGGCTCGTTTAGGAGGCCTGGTGCTGTGGTTTTGTCACTGTGGAGAGAGATCAAAGAGGTTACTTAATGCCGAGGTTTAGGGAAAACTAGAACACCCACTACAAACTGAGTAGTGGGCCTACTGCGGCTATCATCAGGTCAGAAATAATGAGCGTTACACACCAGCCCTTTAGAAACATAAAACTCCTCCAATGTGGACATTATGCAATGGAAATGCAAAACTATCCTCTGGGAGAGGGATATTAGGACAACTGCAGATATACGTAAGGGTAGAGTAAACTGCTGTACAACTTAGTGTGGGTGGGAGAGGACAATGGATAGTTACAGGACAACAGTCTTGATGGTACGGTGAGGGCTGCATTTCACAGAGGACATACTTTAAAGTTAACACTTGAATGGAGAAACACTTTCATTCAGACGATGTGCAAATTATTTTTCCGATCTAAACTAAATGTTTATTTTATTTCCGCTGTTAGGCGTCCCTTTGTGTGTTCTTACTATCTTTGATTTTCCGCTACTTTTGTAAACGCGTCATTGGTATACAGAGATAAACAGTTTGTGACCCACTGTGTTTAAAATCTACCCTTAGTAGTTGTAGTAGTACCCTGCAGAGTGCACACCCGCTCATCCCTCTCCATGAAATGCCCAAGGCCACAGGCTCCAGACAACCCCTGCCTTACACTCACCTTCTCCACCTCGCTTTTGAATTCTCTTTCTACTTCTTATTGTCTCTATATCCATCTTCTTTCTCTCTACATTCATTAACATCATTTGTACCTATTATGTGTCTATGTGTATAGATCTGATACTAAACAGACTGCAATATGTAATTCATATTTTCATGGTTGTTTAAAGGAGCATGAGGCAGGATTGAGGCAGGATTTATGAAAAAAATTAGTATACGCTTTAAGTTTTCTAGTAATAATGTCAGATAAAGCGTTCCAAACCAAAACCAATGAGCCCTCTAGTGCAGTGGTCCCTCACTCACTCACTCATCTTCTCCCGCTTATCCGTTACCGGGTCGCGGGGGCAGCAGCCTCAGCAGGGATGCCCAGACTTCCCTCACCCCAGACACCTCCTCCAGCTCTTCCGGGGGGAGTCCGAGGCGTTCCCAGGCCAGCCGAGAGACATAGTCTCTCCAGCGTGTCCTGGGTCTTCCCCGGGGTCTCCTCCCGGTGGGACATGCCTGGAACACCTCCCTAGGGAGGCGTCCAGGAGGCATCCGGTACAGATGCCCAAGCCACCTCAGCTGACTCCTCTCAATGTGGAGGAGTAGCGGCTCGACTCCGAGCTCCTCCCGGGTGACCGAACTCCTCACCCTATCTCTAAGGGAGCGTCCAGCCACCCTGCGGAGGAAACTCATCTCGGCCGCTTGTATCCGCGATCTTGTCCTTTCGGTCACTACCCAAAGTTCATGACCATAGGTGAGGGTAGGGGCGTAGATTGACCGGTAAATCGAGAGCTTCGCCTTTCGACTCAGCTCCCTCTTTACCACGACGGTCCAGTACATCGACCGCATTACTGCGGACGCTGCACCGATCCGCCTGTCAATCTCACGCTCCATTGTTCCCTCACTCGTGAACAAGATCCCGAGATACTTGAACTCCTCCACCTGAGGCAGGACTTCTCCACCCACCCGGAGAAGGCATGCCACCCTTTTCCGGTCGAGAACCATGGCCTCGGTCTTGGAGGTGCTGATTTTCATCCCTGCCGCGTCGCACTCGGCCGCAAACCGCCCCAGCACATGCTGGAGGTCCCGGTCTGATGAAGCCAACAGGACAACATCATCTGCAAAAAGCAGAGATGAAATCCTGAGGTTCCCAAACCGGATCCCTTCCGGCCCCTGGCTGCGCCTAGAAATCCTGTCCATAAAAATTATGAACAGGACCGGTGACAAAGGGCAGCCCTGCCGGAGTCCAACATGCACCGGGAACAAGTCTGACTTACTGCCGGCAATGCGAACCAGACTCCTGCTTCGATCATACAGAGACCGGACAGCCCTTAGTAGAGGGCCCCGGACTCCATACTCACTCAGCACCCCCCACAGAATGGCACGAGGGACACGGTCAAATGCCTTCTCCAGATCCACAAAACACATGTAGACTGGTTGGGCAAATTCCCATGAACCCTCGAGCACCCTGCGGAGGGTATAGAGCTGGTCCAGTGTTCCACGACCGGGACGAAAACCGCATTGTTCCTCCTGAATCCGAGGTTCGACTATCGGCCGTAATCTCCTCTCCAGTACCCTGGCGTAGACTTTCCCCGGGAGGCTGAGAAGTGTGATCCCCCTGTAGTTGGAACACACTCTCCGGTCCCCCTTTTTAAACAGAGGGACCACCACCCCGGTTTGCCACCCCAGCGGTACTGTCCCCTTCCTCCATGCAATGTCGCACAGGCGTGTCAGCCAAGACAGCCCTACGACATCCAGAGACTTGAGGTACTCAGGGCGAATCTCATCCACCCCCGGTGCCCGGCCACCGAGGAGCTTACGAACCACCTCGGTGACCTCGGCTTGGGTGATGGATGAGCACGCCTCCGAGCCCCAACCCTCTGCTTCCTCAGTGGAAGGCATGTCAGTCGGGTTAAGGAGATCCTCAAAGTATTCCTTCCACCGTCCGACAATGTCCCCAGTCGAGGTCAACAGCTCCCCACCAGCACCATAAATGGTGCCGGCAGAGTACTGCTTCCCCCTTCTGAGGCGCCGAACGGTCCTCCAGAATTTCCTCGAGGCCGACCGAAAGTCCTCCTCCATGGCCTCCCCGAACTCCTCCCAGACCCGAGTTTTTGCCTCCAAGACTGCCCGAGCCGCGGCCCGCTTGGCCTGCCGGTACCTATCTACTGCGTCAGGAGTCCCACCGGCCAACATAGCCCGGTAGGACTCCTTCTTCAGTCTGACGGCATCCTGTACTTCCGGTGTCCACCACCGGGTTCTAGGATTGCCGCCACGACAGGCACCGGAGACCTTGCGTCCGCAGCTTCGAGCCGCCGCGTTGACAATGGAGGCAGAGAACATGGTCCACTCGGACTCGATGTCCCCCGCCTCCCCCGGGATCCGAGAGAAGCTCTCCCGGAGGTGGGAGTTGAAGATGTCCCTGACAGAGGGCTCAGCCAGACGTTCCCAACAGACCCTCACAATCCGTTTGGGTCTGCCCGGTCTGTCCAACCTCCTCCTCCGCCAGCGCATCCAACTCACCACCAGGTGGTGATCAGTTGACAGCTCAGCCCCTCTCTTCACCCGAGTGTCCAAGACATGCGGCCGAAGGTCAGATGAAACGACAACAAAGTCGATCATTGACCTCCGGCCTAGGGTGTCCTGGTGCCACGTGCACTGATGGACACCCTTATGCCTGAACATGGTGTTCGTGATGGACAAACTGTGACTCGCACAGAAGTCCAACAACAAAACACCACTCGGGTTCAGATCGGGGAGGCCGTTCCTCCCAATCACGCCTCTCCAGGTATCACTGTCATTGCCCACGTGAGCGTTGAAGTCCCCCAGTAGAACAATGGAGTCCCCAGTTGGAGCACTATCAAGTACTCCTCCCAGGGACTCCAAGAAGGCCGGGTACTCCCCACTGCTGTTTGGCCCGTAGGCACAAACAACAGTGAGAGACCTATCCCCGACCCGAAGGCGCAGGGAAGCGACCCTCTCGTTCACCGGGGTGAACTCCAACACATGGCGGCTGAGCTGGGGGGCTATAACCAAGCCCACACCAGCCCGCCGCCTCTCACCCTGGGCAACTCCAGAGTAGTGGAGGGTCCAGCCCCCTTCAAGGAGCTGGGTTCCAGAGCCCAAGCTATGTGTGGAGGTGAGCCCGACTATCTCTAGCCGGTATCTCTCAACCTCACGCACAAGCTCCGGCTCCTTCCCCCCCAGCGAGGTGACATTCCATGTCCCCACTGTGAGGGTTGATGTCCAGGGATTGGGTCGTCGAGGCACCCCGCCACGACTGCTACCCAGCCCACAATGCACCGGCCTGCCATGGTCCTTCCTGCGGGTGGTGGGCCTACTGGAAGGCGGACCCGCGTCGCCGTTTCGGGCTGAGCCCGGCCGGGTCCCACGGGCAAAGACCCGGCCACCAGGCGCTCGCCTACGAGCCCCGACCCCAGGCCTGGCTCCAGGGCGGGGCCCCGGTGACGCCGATCCGGGCGACGTAACGGTCCTTGTTTTTCTTCTTCTCATGATAGGCTTGTGAACCGCTCTTAGTCTGGCCCGTCACCCAGGACCTGTTTGCCATGGGAGTCCCTACCAGGGGCGAAAGTGCCCCCGACAACATAGCTCCTAGGATCACTCGGGCACACAAAGTGGAGTGGTCCCCAACCCCCTAATTTCTGTAGAATCCCCTGATGATGGTTGACTCTCAAACTGATGGTTCACGATGTTTTTATTCCTTGGATGTACAATAAATACACTGCAAACACACCGTAAGAGCTATAAAGGAATAAAATAAAATAGAGTTAGTCTTTCTACATTCATATAAGTTTCATTTAACTTAAATACAGACCGACGCAGCTGCTGCTCGCTCGGTAATAACAGCTACAGGCTGATTTATGGTTCCGCGTTACACCTACGCAGGGCCTACGGCGTAGGGTGCGCAGCGACGCCGTAGGCTACGTCGTTGATTTAACGCGGAACCTTAAATCAGGCCTACCGCTGACAGCAAAACTCAATATGTACATAAATAAAGCATAACATTTGCAAAGAAAACAAATCCTTATCAGAAGGTGCTTTTTGTGTCAGTTGGGCACCACTTTAGCTTTCAAGTCACTAGTTTAGTCTTTCAGACATACTTTCTACTGCCGTTAAACTTTTACCATCAAAGTCCGAAGCTCAGGATGTTTACAATTTCTCGGCGAGACGCCTTCAAAATAAAAGCACTAAATATCGGTCTCCTTAATAAATAAAATAAAAGTCTGGCTTTAAATAACGTTAATGAGACTTAAAAACATAAAAACACATTTATAGGAATACTCATTTTAAAGGTAATTTACAATTTCCATTATTTTATTTTATTTTTTCGAAAATTATGTTTTATTATTATTCATTATTATTATTACTATAGAGAAAATATCACAGTTTTTAATTCCGATCTTGTCATTTTATTTAGTTTTTATCAACTACACCTTTAGATTGGGCCGTGAAAATATTGTCAGACATTAAACCGGTCCGCGGTACAGAAAAGGTTGGGGACCACTGCTCTAATGTATCTCTCCGTTGCCTTGAACAGGCTGTGTGCTGCAAAATGTGCTGCAATTCGGACTCCGAATTTCTCGCGCTGGGCGGCGAATGTCACGTCACATGACGCTGCATGTACGTTCTCCCCGTTCTCCTGTGCCGGCTTCGCTGTTGGCTGCAGTACCCCCGACGGCCGTCGTGGCGAAGGGTGGCGCTAGAGAGTCTCATTTCTTAAAAGGAGCCTCATGCTCCTTTAATATTGAGACTTCACTGTGAGGTAATGTATAAGTTACAAAATTCATATGTGGGCATCATAAATATATCATCCATGATCGTTAAATTTACAATACATAGCTTAGAAAAATGTTTTAATATTTTTAGCATCTATGTCTCTGCAGTACAGTTTCATCCTGATGCGAGTAAATAAATATTCTTTTGGCATGTTGTTCTATGCAGACAGAATACTGTACATTTAGAGTGTCATGGCATCTTAATGCATGCGATGCACTGACAATGAGTTTAGATAGACTTTTTTAATAAATTACCTTTGTAATTGATTAACACTAAAACAAGAAGGAAGAGCTAATCTTAATTAATTATTTTTATTGAAGGAAAAGTATGATTTTATGCTGTCACCTGAACTTCCAAGATGGGTAAAATAGCAGCATTAACAAGTGCATCCTCTGTATTAGTTGGAGTATAAGAGCCAAGCAGCTGGCAACCTTGAAGGTGGGTCTATGATCCATTTTTAGGTCACATTATTGTTTTTGTTTATTTCATTTTGTCTTTATACTTAGTGTGGGCACTTATGCTCGTGCATATCATATAATCGACAACATTTTTACAGTAACAAGATTAAAATTTTTTGATTTGCATCAAGAAACTCTTAACATTTATATGTACACAGATACACTTTGTGGGAGACACTGTCAAGTGATGTGCGAATTCCTGCAGATCTAGGTTAATCTCGTGGATCCATGGGCAGAATCCAATGTCTTGAATCCCAAACTTCCTATCCCTCCGGGATAGGAATCACAAATTGTTAACATAAGTTATAAATCAATTAGCAACTTTATATTGTTCTTGTGCTTTCAAACATACTCAAAAGCAACTGCCCTTCTGTTCACTTTTGATTTGGAAGTCATATCATAAATATATATAAAATATATATGCATCATAAATATTGCCTTGGGACAATTACCACTGTGTCGGACAAAAACCCCATTACCAAAGAAATACAGGGTCCAAGCTATTTAATCTGGTACTTCCATACTTCCCTATGTCATTCTTATAGTCATCGTGTTACTGGGATAGCAGTGTAACTGTTTTTGGCCAGCTCTGAAAGGCTACTTGTTAAATTAGTTCATAATAGTGGTTCATGTTAGAGCCAAGGCCAAGCTGAATAGTGGTCTGTCTCTGTAAAACCCCTCGCCCTTAGGCCTTACAGAACACCCTCTATGTGTGGACACCACCACACATCTGGCAGCTAGCCGAAAGACCATGGCATTAAATTATCTCTAATGAATCGTAATGTTTTAATAATTTCCTCATTCTGCATAATTACATAATTATTAAAATAGAACTAAAAAGGGGAGATATTCAACCAAATGTAAGCATTTAGAGGCTATAAAACAGCTTTCTTTGTTTATTTTCTGTTTTAATTCAGAAATTGTGCAAAGAAGATGACTTTTTAAAATTCTCTGCTTATTAAATTTGCAAGGTCAGGCACAATGAGCAAGTCTCAGAAGTGCTGAGACAGTAGATAGTCCAATTAGATGAGGTCCTTCCAGTAATAAGCTGCTCTCTCTGAGTACTAAATCACCATGCCCTTGGACTCACTGTAAAAATTAGTTAGAGCTGTCCTGACTAAACTGTTTTTTCTTCATTGTAGGAAAACAGTTTAACTAGCATTTTGTTGGGTTGGTAAGAGTTAAGCAAATTCAAATACATTGCGAATGCAGAAACATCCCTGTGTTTGTTTGTTTACGAGTTTCGGAAATTGAATGTTATCTGTGAAGATTTTTTTTGTCTTTCTTTATCTTGACATAATGTTTCTCCCATGTTCCTCACAGTTTTGCTGTCATCTTCCCTTCCCCTTTTCCCTCACTATGGTGGTAATACATTGGAAAGGAGAACCAAAGTCACACTACATTAGTTTGGTAGTGGCTGTTGCTGCAGAGAGCCATTACTCTTCCCTGACAGTATCGAAGAGAGCAGCAGAGCCGGGCTGCGGCTGGCCCTCTGCTTTCTTTCTCACCATGCGCCACTCACAGGAAATTGCCTCATACTTCAGCAGACAGGAGGTGAAACGGCAGCGAAACCCATGTATGTGTTGCTCCCTGAGCTCAGGGCTTGGGTGGGAGTGTGCCTAGGTGTCACACACAAATACCCCCTGGGGAGCAATAGAGGAACACAGGCTAGGGAAGGAGAAGCAAGACAGACGCTGCAGACACTGAATCTGCTTCAAGACAGTGATGACAACTGTTCAGCACTTGATTCCCTGTAGACAGGACCGAACATAAAGCAACTTACGGTTAACAATAGTGATCAGTCTTGGCATGGGTAAAAAAAAAAAACTTTTCCATTCGGTGCTAATACTGTCCATGGAACAGTTGGAGAGTTTTAACCAGTGTAATACCTCAGTAGTGACAGTTAGAAGCAGGTGTAATGCCATTTTAAACTGCTGAACAAAGACATTTTAGCCAAGGCATTCATGAAGTGTAGACTCAGAGTATGGAAAAAAGTCACCCCTTTTAAAATTCTAAGAGTATAAGTATAAATGAAGAAGTGAAAAATGGAAAAATTGTCCAGTTGTTGTGGCCTTGTCTTTTGGGATGGTATTGGACACTATGCTGAGTAGCTGGTTTGAAGAAATAATGACAGCCGATATTGTGCTTTAGTTCCCATCTTTGAAACAAAGTCTATGACAAAATTAACTGGGGCCTCATTTATAAAGCTTGCGTGCGCACAAAACAGGGCTTGAAAGATGTGCACGGCATCTTCTACGCAAAGGTTGGGATTTAAAAAAAAAAACCTAACGGGAAAATGTGCGTATCTTTACGCAAACTTTGATCCTAGCGCACGAACATTTTGAAGATATGGGGAACTGGCGACGCAGACGGTGAGGTGGTGAAATGAAGCCAGATTCATGTCATACTTTTAATGTCATCACATATCAGACTTATAATATAATAGCGCTGATCGTGTCCCTCTGTGTTTGAAGCACAGCGTCAGTCAGGACTCCGCCACTTCCAGGTGCGCCATGCGCTTGGATCGCTCTGGTGCTGCTGGTGCTGCAGCTGCGGTGCAGGACACGCCGGGCCGGGAACCTCCTCGTCATCCACCGCTTCCAACTGTAGAGTGACTGAGGACATAACAAATAAGTGCCGGGCCACTCTCCTCTTAGCCTCCACCTTCGGTTTCGCACCACTTCTTTTTTATTTCTGCCACAGATCTGTCCGTGGCACTCACAGCGTTTAGCGCAGCAACAACGTGCTGCCACTCACTCGGTTTCTTTTTGTTAGTGATGCCACTACTGTGACCACCAAATAATGTGGTTTTCCTGGCCTCCACCTCATCCACAACATCTCGATCTCGGTCTCCGTGAAATTTAGTGGCACGGTTGCCTGGCTCGACATATGACTCATCCATCCTGACGCACAGCAGAAACAGACTGCAGGCAGGCGCTGCGCATGCTCAGCAGGCTCATTTATATGCAAATACAGTCATCAAGTACTTTGCATTGACCATTCATGGTAGAAAGTGGGCGTGTAGAGGGCGGGATATGAGGCGAATTCACGTGCGCAACCTTCCAGGTGGACTGTGATTTATAAAGAGAACATTGCGGGCAGATGTGCGTGCACACGGTTTTATAAATCAGGAGTTTTTTGTGCGTACGCCATTTTCGGCTTTTTAGTGCACGTACACTTTTAGTATGAATCCTACGCACTCTTTTATAAATGAGGCCCATGATTAGTATTTTCAACATTGATGGAAAAAGGTGTGATAAATTCAGCAGGAGCATTTCAGCTTTTCTGCAGTTAAGGTCAATTACATTTACTCTCATAGGCGAATGATTCACTGCCTCGTGGACTATTGGACTGCTTCTTGTCCGTCACCACACTTTTAGACAGGAAAATAACCTTTTCCAATCTTTAGTGGGGGTAAAAATGTGTTGACGCCATTCCAGCTTCTCTTACATTTTACCACACTGCACCCATCATTCTGTGCAGATCTCTCATGAGGACAAGTGTTTATTGCTATTATAAAGCAGCCTTTGTTGTGATTGTGTGTGCTCGCTGTCCCTTTCTCCTTGTTTCTTCTCTGCTTTCATTTTGTGCTGGGCTGGAGGGGATTGGTGCAGCCAGCCGCCTCTGCGGCTGTGTGATTAGAATGGGAGGGAGGGAGAGTGCTTCTCAGCAGGACTCTCTGTTTTATATTCATCAAAAGAGCTGCCTTTGATTTTCTCCCTCTTTGACGTGTGACAGCATGGACTGCAGCACCACACTGCTGCTAAGGAAATTGTGCACTTACCAACCCCTCTTCCACACCACCCTAACAACCCCACCCTTTCTCCCCTTCCCTCCTTTCCTGCCAGTCGCGCCCCCTGCCTGACCATTAAAGCCTACCATTGCCCCAGCACCACCACCTCCTTTTGGTCTATCCCTCAGGCCAAAGCACCAGCTTATTAATTTCTTCATTATTATTGATATTGCTTCTCTCTGCAAATCATCAGACTTGCCAAGGTCATCTTTGCTCAGTGTGCCCTTGCTTATTTCTTGCTTCCCATTTTGACAAACAGGCTGACAAAGGGGTAAGCTTACTAGCAGACATTCTGTCATTTTGTAACAAAAAAACAAAGAGACACAATAAAGGAAAACTAAAGCCTTTACTAGGGCAGGATGGTGATTATATGATTTTGATGATGATGATGATGATGATGATGATGATGATGATGATGATGATGATGATGATAATGATGAGGGATTCATTAACTACTTTGTCGTCAGTTGTGTAATTGTTGAGAGCTTTTTTTCTTCCAAATTGCTGTTCACTGCATTGGCTGTATATATTTTCATTAATGATCCAACTACTAAGTGCCTCACGAGGTGGGTCGAGTGTGTGACCTTCAGCTCTTTCATTGTTGAAAGGAATCTAAGATTTTCCCCTGTGTTGACACAGGAGCCCTCCCTATAAGCACCCTCGACTATCACATCAGTCAATTCTTCCGGGTCTGTGATAACTCATACAGCAATCACATACACATTCACATGTACACATCCACCTCACTATTCAAACACTGTTCCATTTTCACTTTGCTGTACAGATACAAGTGCACACACGGACATGCATGCATTGTTATATTTGAACAGGACTGTTCTGTGCTTGGGAGACCAAGCTGGTTATTAAGGGTATAAATTATTTAAGAAATTTCCAACTCTGCAAATACTGGTAGGAGGAGACAAGATGCATGAGAGAGAGAGTCTGCATGTGTTTCTGTGAAGATGTGGGTCTTCGATTCTTGATGCATAAACTGAGGGCATTTGCCGCCCGATGGTGGAACTTCCCTGCATTGGGGTTACTAACAAGGTTTAGCATTTCCAGTGTTAGCCTCCAGAGAAGAGATCATGCTTGTTCAATATTTCATATCTTTCAATTGGATTGCAAAGATTGCAAACAACTACTTATAGCAGTACTGATATTAAAGTTAAAAACAGAAGAGATTGCAGAGTTAAGTAAAGTAAACCAGGTTTTTCACAATTGCTTCCTTATGTTTTAACAACCCATGCAATGCTTACCACATATGTTTTAGTATCTCATTATACAGTGAATAATAATTTTTTATTTTTTTATTTGTAAAAGTCTATGATCCACTGCATTTGTGAAGGTATGACTGCATTGCCTAATCTTGATAGACAACCCTTGAACACCCATGTCACACCTTACGTACATCTTAAAGTGTCTCTTTCTGACAAGCAGTCCTCCGTTCTTCAGTGTTAAAGTAGCACTTAAAAGCTTTTTGCTTAATAGCTGAACTCCAGAATGCCACCTAAAGTAAGAACATGTCATAGTATTAGTTAGTCACTGTGCATGAATAATAACAGGGTGTTGGGGTCACATCACCTTTCGGCATGTGTGTACATCAGCTTGATTTGGCTGTCAGCTTTGATGGAGTTTGATTGGAGTTTGATGCCGCACTCTCACCATGTGATAGCTCTCCAGAGCAGAGGACACCTAACTGTTCAAGGTGAACATTTTGTGGCCCTGTCTACATGCATGCATCTTATCACTGTCTCCCTAATGGTTCTTCACTTAGCTCTGAGGCATCTTCTCCAGCACTCAAGCCAGCGTCACCCTCTGTCACTTCAAATGTTCACTTGCCCCAGTAAACAGACATAGGCGGATCTCTCTCTCTTCTGTGCCACTTGACAGAAAGAGACTGCAAAAGCAGACGAGTAGATGAGAAGAAAAGAAATGAAGAGAAAGAGGAGTCTTAAAGTATGCAGCTCTGCACTTTGTGTCAAAAATGGCACATCTATCCTCCATGTAATCTCTGAAGCCATGGTGTGGTCTGTCAGTGTTAAGTTGATACCAAGCTTTGGGGCTCTGTCTGCAGACTCGTATATCTGAAGCCTCACTGTAGCACCTAAACCCCATAATCCTTCTCAAAAGGACAGCTAAGTATCTATGCACTCAAAATTCACTGCTCTTTTTTTCCCGAACAAAGTATTCTATCTTCTTTTCTTGTTCCTTCCATTGCCTTGTGTTGCCAGTCGACTCTTTGACCCTATAGGACCACGTGAAGGCCCCTGGGTGATTCCAGCATTTATCCCTTCTTTTACTGTGACTCGCACCATTAAGATAAAAAAGCTCTGTCTCATGATTGGCAGTCTGCCTGCTCTGGATTCCTTATGTCATGCTAAAGACCAATTAGAAGTACATATATTATAAGTTCATATATTTTAATGGTTCTTTTTAGTTGACCTTGATCATTGACCTAAATATTATTGCTATTATAGTAGTTATAACCCTGTTGTTGGATGATATTTTTGGCTAGTGAAAAATGTCCAATATTATCTCATGTCTTATTGATATATAGCCTATCTACAGCAGTGCCAAATGTCTAACACACTACATAAACCTTCCACAAAATGTTTATGTTTTTGAAACTGGGTTGACTTTTCTTCACTATCTGACATATCCACTTATCAGTATAACTATAGCAAAGGAAATCATGTCAAGAGGAAGAGGCAGAGGGTGCATCTGTTTGCTTTCATTTTAAGGGTGTATTCTGTTTTATTTATGGTGTTTGTATAATATAAAGTCTTTCTTTCTGTGTGTGCATCGCTCTCATGTCATTGGTTTATCTACGGTGAACTTCTCCATTGTCTGCACTTCCGCTGCTGAAGTCAAGAGTATTTGATAGGGCTTTTGACACAGCTGAGCCTTGGCAACTCACCTCCTTTGTTCTCCCAGGAAAGGATGCCAAATCAATGGAAGGTGGTAAATGGGAAAACGCTTTAAAGTCAATGCTTTATACCCGTTTGAGCGACAGACATATTTGTGCACTTGGCACAGTAAGACTGTTTTGCACCCACAGAGGAAAGAAGAAAAAATCTGTCTTTTAAATGTGGCGCATTATCACAAATAAGAGCAGATCTAATCTTATCTGTTACATCTACGCAGGGGAATCTGGTCTAGTTTAGCAGAACTGAGAGAATCACAAAGCATAGAAAAAAGACACTTTCAGACACTTGTTCTCACATTGCAGTGGCTTTGACAGAGCCAGCTCCAAGTAATTACTTACTAGTGGTCAGCATTTGGCCTATCTGTGTGGATTAACAGTGAGAATGCTGCCCGGGAAGGTGGTTGGCCGTGATGCTGTCACACCTGAGTGAATGGACTCTGGGCTTGACTGCAACAGCACATGGACTGTCTCTGGGGACAGGAATTAGGGGGGGAGACTAAATTCAGTTGGAGAAAAATTTCCGCTGATCCCTTTATGCGACTACAGTTCTTGACTGTGCCTTCCATACCAATACCCTCCAACAGAGATGACGCTTTTGAAATGATCCCCTGCATAATGGAGATAAACTAAAGTCACAGGTCACAGTGAGCGATAAGAGTCTGTCTCAAAATGGGTTCATACATCATCTCTCCACCTTGAAGCAGTGGATAGTTTGAAATAAGTCAAAATATGATTGCATGGAACAGAATGTGCTCGTGTGTGACTATGAGTTAATGTTTTTCTGTGAGTGCGTGCATGATTATGTGTACATTTGTTTAAATGTGTTTGTGCGAAGAGAGAGAAAGAGACAGAGCCAAGGAGTTGCTTGGGTGTGAATGTGAGTGGAGAAAATGGCTGCAGGCCTGTGTGCATCTGTTCTGGCACTGAACATGATAGTGTTTTGATTAGGACTCAGTAGTGTGCAAAGTCCAGGTCTTGTTGAGAATCTTGGCTGTCCAGCACTGCCCTCGCTTTCTCAATTTGGCAGCTGATGGGAACTCAGATGGAAGATGCATTTATGCATGGCTAGCAATACACATGACAACCTAATTTCTCTTCTCCATCTCTTACCCATTTTCCTACCTTCTCGCTTTCACAACACCTCTTCTTTATTTCTCTGCAGTCACTGCTGCCTCTTTCCTTCTGCTTTTTCATATACCTCTCACACAATTCACATAGTTCAGGATCAATGGCAACCTCTGACTTTCAGCTATATATTTTTTTCTTTGTCCATGTGATTCCATGCTGCCTTTGTGCAATGAAAGGGTTTTCATCACAGAAACTGTAGTCCAAAATACATGCATGCAAGATTATGCTTTCCCTACTCGTTTATCAGGTATATTCTCTTGTATAAAATACAATGTTCTTAATAAGTCCAAACTGTCACTGATACTATGATATTTATCAAAAGAAAAGTAAGATGTATAAGCTTAAACAATCATTATTAGACCACAATAAATTAACTGAATTATTAGCACAATTATTTAACTGTTAAATAATATTTTCACTCGTCTTTTTCAACTTCTAAGTACATTTCTGACAAATAAGTAAAAGAAAATAGATGGTAAACAGCGCAGATGACAGCAACTGAGCAATAGCAGTCATTTAAATAGCCTTTGACATTAACAATCAAAGATTCCGATTTTTTCTTCAAAAACTGAACTGATTCTCAATGAAACTTTTCAGGCTTTTCTTCCTCCATCTTACAATAATCACTATCAACCATGTTTTATGTACAGACACCTTTATGTGAATGACAAGTACCCTGGACCCTGTATAAATCATGGACACTTGGAATGTACAGACATGGAGAAGTTTGTTGGTACTCTTCTATCAAAGAAAGTATAATGGTATAATGGTCACTGAAATAACATTAAAAAAGGGAGGAAAAAAACAACTAAAGAGACTGGCCCAGGTAAATGAGTTGGTACCCCAAGAAAAGATTGAAAAGACTTTCACTATAGTGACATGGTAAACCAAAATGTGTCTCGTAATTAGCATCACAAATGTCTGCAGACTGTCAGTCTCCCAATTTAAATGTGAATTAGTATACCCTGTCCACAATTTATTACAATTCCAAGTTTTATAAATGAGGTGTCTGTGACATGTATTGGTCAAAACATTCTTTACAGCTTCTGTTTCACTGTGTATAAACTGGCCTTTTCAGATCAGCAGTATTTCTATGCCTTCAGCTTTAAATGCAAATAAGCCACTTCTCTGCTCCTCCAGGGACAAAGGAACAACACTCCCTTCCCAGTTTCCATTGAAAACTTTTGCGGAGGGGAAACATGGCTACCGGGTCGCAGCCTCTTCATTACACGGGTTAGGAGAGACTACTGAGTGTGTGTATATGTGTGTGTGTGTGTGGCACATACACACTGAGTGGGGGTGACATGCTAAGTAACGGAAAGTGGTGCAGACTGTAAAGCCAAAATAATAACCAAAACTATTATTTAGGAACCCTGAGGGCTTGTGACTATGAACAAAACATCAGTAGCTCTCACATTCACTGTTTACGACTTGGTTTAGTCTCTTCTCGTTAAGGTGTGCTGATAAAATATTCACCTAACACCATTAATGCCGACTTGAGGCAAACAACACTACTTTACAAGCACAACACATCTGCTCTTAGTCTGCTAATCGACCAAAGACATACACCTCATTAAGTTAAATATTACAAAAAACGTTTTCATCACCTGTGGATTCATCATGAACAGTTGGTACTGATCCTTCTTTTAATATGTGTTTAGTTGCCCATCCAGCGGTGAATTGCCTCGGGCTTGTGAAGCAGCTTTTAAAAGGGGAATTCTACATAATGTGTCCCCGTTATAGGGTGAAAAGTAGTTTCTCTGCCATTTTCTGTCATGGTTTACATCACACTGAACATGGACCTGAGAGTTGTCTGAGGAGACAGAAAATAAAAAAAAGATCAAACTAACAAGCATGTTAAAAGAGAAGGCTATAGGACCATCTCCAAGCAGCTTGATGTTTGTATACATTTTATTCAGGAGTTCAGGGTCTATGGGATTGTACCCAACCTGCTGTGGCCGCAAGAGAAAAATTGATGACAAATTGAAGAGACGGATAATGTGAATGGCAACAAAAGAGCACAGACCAACTTCCAAAGATAACCAAGGACAACTCCAAGGTCAAGGTACGTTGGTTTCAGATCGCACCATCTGTCACTATTTGAGCCAAAGTAGACGATTGAAGAGGACTGTACCACTAAAAGCAAACAAAAAGGGCTAGACTGGAATCTGTCAAAATGCATATTGCCAAGTCACAATGCTTGTGGGAGAAAATCCTTTGGATGGATGAGACAGACGAGACTAAACTGTAGCTTTTTGGCAAGTCTCATCTCTATGTTCACAGACTGAAGCCGAATCTAAATTCTCAGAGTTACAGAAATTGCTTGATTGCTGTGAAAAGGTTTTGCAACAAAATCCTTTTTTTCTGGGCCAATATGCTGATGATGATGATGACGACGATTACGAGTATTATTATGATTATTATTATTATTATTATTTTGTTGTTGTTGTTGAACAACCACAATCCGAAAGCAGTACTTGATTTTCATTTATCAATTAGTAAATTCCATCCATCCATCCATCCCTCTCTCCCTCCCTCCACAGAGGGGATCTGCTGAACCTATTCCAGCCCCCACAAGGTAAAAGGCAGGGGTACACCCTGGACAGGTCACCAGTTCATCGCAGGGCCACATACACCCAGACACACACACTCACATTCACTTTTAGTCCTATAAGTGTGAGTGCTTGTTAAGATTTGTAGCTGTTGAGTAAAACTTTAGCACCTCAACCACAAAGCCATTGAATGTCCTCTTCACTGTGTGCATGTGTGTGTTTGTATGTGCATACAAACAGTTCTTGGCAATAGTTGAATTAGAGCTGAAAGAATCAATAATTCACTTATGAGACAGTTCAATACTAGTCCAGTGATATGCAGTTACCCTTCAAATATATGGGCAGCACTGTATATTTCTGTCTTTGTGTGTTCATTTGCCTTGTGTACGTTTGTTCATAGTATGGCATGAGATGATGAGAAGGATCTGACTTGTGAACTCATCGTTGGTTGTTTAGACATGATGTTACAGGACAGGGCCATGTTAATGATTCCTGGCAGCAACTTACTTTAGTACTAAATGCAGATCTACCTCCCTTTGAAGGTAATAAAACTGGTTGGGATCCAAAGAAATGTTTACTGCCCTGTGATTGGCTCCTCTGCCATCCCTGGCCGTGGAGGACATTATTCCAGCTTATAGCTCTTATCACTTATTCTGGGCACTCGATCAGTGCCCCCAGCCTTCCTTTTCCTACATCCTCACAGAACTTGCAATGACTGCATTACAAGACTTTACTATGGAGGATCAATACTGACATAGTTATAAAGAAAGCAAAAATATATATTTTTTGTTTTTACATTTCCTTGTCTCTTCTTTTTACTTGACCTTATGCATTTCTGCCCCATTATGCAAATGAGGACGACTGCCCGGTCCAGGTCCTCTACTATTGGTCAATAAACCTGAAGGAGCAGGATCGGGCCAAAATTAAGACTATTGCGCAACCTGTTGCTTCTTTCATTTTTATGTGGCCTGTGACCTGAAGGTTGAGAAGAAGAATGTAAGGAGATAACCTTTAACTTGGGCTTTTCTTGAGTGAAGTTCTTGCTGTGACATTATCAGATTTTAGCAAAGAAAAGTATATATCTGGAAATGCATAACTTTTTTTTTTTCCATTTAGATCTTGTATTGAAATTCACAAATGTCAATTTCACCTGTATTTCTCCACAGTTTACATTTTGCCCCATTTTATCATGTCAAATAACACAAGATGGAGGAGATGAAACTTGGTATAGCAAAAGTGGTTTTTTATTAGTGAGTCAGAATTTGGCTGCCACGGTTTTGACTCAGGGAGACTAATTATAATCCCTGTAGAACAAGGACTTGTCTAGCTTCAACTAAACTTCGCCGTGCTTTAGAATTGCTTTTCTATTTTTAGGTGATCCAATTTGTGTCGTCTGTGGCAAACTGAGCATGTGTGCAACAGCATCTATGCAGACATGTGCATTACCAGTGCAGAAGATTTTCAGAGCTACAATTTTGTAAAGTAAAAGAAAAAGGCTTTACAACACTGCTTTAAAAGAAATATTTATTGAAATTACTTGATCACTATGGGGGATAGTAATTCTTCAAAATCATTTGAATTTGAAACTTATATTAGTAGAGGATATTGTTATTTACTGCAGTTAGTTTTATCTTTACCTGTATAGTTTATTCAGGTATATCACAAAAGTATGTTTAAGAGATTAAAATATGAGGAAGAACACTATCTACATGCATACATACAGTATAAAACTTGCTTAGAGGTGAAAAGACAAAAACAGTGTGTGGTAATGCACAACACAAGTGTGCGTATATTCCTTTTGCTGATTATAAGAGTTAATTCTAAGAAAGGGGCATTTTTTTTCTGGTGTCAATAATTGGAATATACATAGTGTATTGATTATAGTATTCAATACACTAAACTCTTATTTCTTATTATTGGAATTTGAACAAAAAGCCTGAATCGTGTGTGCATTTCTATTCATCTGCTGTTACACAATAATTTCCCAATTTGAAACAATTAATAAGGTAGATTTTTTTCTTTCCTTTCCTTATTTTTTCTTTAATTTCAACTTGATAGCCCAAAATGTGCTATCAAAGTGTTTTAATGTCCTTAAAAAAAGGGCATTAAAGACTCAATTTTGAAAAAAATCTCTTGCAAAAAACACAATTCCCAATTCAATTTGAAATGCCAAATTTGAAAATAAAAATGTATTAGCAGAAATGCTTTTTCATTTTCAAAATAAAAGCTGCATTATTGACTCTTAACTTAATAATAAATCATCCAAATTGCATTTTAATGTTCTTATTTACCACTGCTTTAACATTGCTTCTTCGTATTCATACCCGCCCTGCAAAAAGTGTAACCTATTTCAAATTGATGACAATCCCAAGTGACACTGGACCCGCCACCCTGCGTCGGTCAACGTAAAAAGGACAGGCAACGCGCTAGAACCATGCGTTAACGGTTAAACACTGGGTATCCGTCAATGTACTTGTTATCTCCACTTGAGGTAACACCTCACTCTCAACACAAAGGGGACATTCCAACCTCTTTCACAATCGTGAACATCGATTTTTGTTCAAAGGAGTCCATAGAGTCTTTCTATTAAGCTGAGTTCCAAGTGCTCCGTCACAATTTTGTTCAATGTTGGCTTTTTAGCGTTACAAAAAGGTAACATGGACATTTTGAAAAAGCTGCAAAAATTTTATCATAAGTGTTGCAGAGTGAATGTTAGATCACTGCTTGGTTAGAGGGCTTCGACACGGAACCTTTGTTGGGTGTTTTGCATACCCCGCACCGGATTAGAGGGAACAGGAGCGCCGGAGCACCGGAGCGCCGGAGCACCGGAGCGCCGGTGGCTGCGGTGCTGTGCAGGCTCTGGAGGCACGGCTACGCCGCATGGTACGGCGTAGCCTACGGCGTAGGGTACAGCGTAGGGTACGCGGCGACGCGCACCATTCTGCGTTGGTGTAACGCGGAACCATAAATCAGCCTCACGGCGATCCCTATGCCGTAGGCTCTGCGTTGGTGTAACGCAGAACCATAATTCAGCCTTCAGTGTGTGCTCTGTCTGCTGTTCTGAACTTCTCTGTTGTGCTCATTTTGCTGGGACGTCGGGGCCCTCCGCCGAGACACAACTTTTGCGGTATGCGTTCATTGTTGTGTCTAAAAATTATGCGCAGTGCCCACCCAATCAGAAACGGTACAGATATTATGTGATATTTTTTTTATATTTATAAAAAAATAAAATTATAAAAAAATAAAGGGTCCCCATAACTTTGATTGGGTGGGCACACCCCTGCCGCCCCCCCTAAAACCGGCCTCGCTTACAGGTGAATGAGACATGGGGTAGTTTTGTTGAAAATGTGCTGTCCAAAATGTCCTGGAAAACTCGACTCCTGCAAATGCATGTTCCCCAAAGTTTGTGGGGACGTGGCTTTGGACAAGCGCTGACGGGAGGGGGAGGAGGGGCTTAGAGGAGGTGCCACTTTCAAATCTTGCTAGCTCTCAAAAAATCAGGGACCCTACCTTTAACCATAAATCTTAACCAGATTTCTGGTTAAGATGTAATCATCCAACTTCTACAACAAACTAAAATCTAAATATTACCCTGGGTCAAATTGGTTCACATCATTATATTAACTATTCAGTCAACTGCATTAGTAACTTACATGTTTGATTTGATACCGTTCATGTGGTTGCTAATAGAAATACTATGAAGAACCTGTCTGAAAGATCTAGCTCTTAATCTGGTATTTCGACTGGCCCTATTATTATTCAGTCCCTTACAGTACAGTTCCAAGTTGGCAGAGCTGGCCAGTGGCCACCACAAATCATAATGCTTTCATCAAACTTTCATCCTGTTAGCAGAAGATTTATAAAATACCCACATTAGGAATGCTCCTGTCTTGATGATGGTTTTGAATGTGGGAATCAGGTGTGACACCGGTGCTAATGATAAATCTCATTAGAGGTAACTCCTGTGTGAAACTTAAAGAAAACACTATGTTTGGCAGCTATTGGCTGATTCAAACTAAAGGCTTACATGCAGTTCAACTTTAATTACCTGGAAGAACCTAGTAATAAATGAGGCGGCAGTGGAGAAGATGAAAAAAGAAGGAGGGGGAAGTTGGAATGATGAGGTGGAGGGAAAAACTGAGAGGAGCAGCAGTGCCGCAGTAAGGGGTGCATTAAGCAATTAAAGTTGGGGCGCAGCAAAATGAAGTGATGCAGTGTTTTTGCCTGTATTTGTCATAGCTATTGCAAATGATAACACAGGAACAGGAGAACAGGAGTCAACAGCTACAGTATGCCATATATCAGCATGCTGCTTTGACAGCTTTTCATGCATCACAGTCAAGTGACTATGCACAAATAAGTTCTATATAAAAAGCATCATGAATTCACTGCTGTAATATGACAAGATAATTATGTTTATCCCTAAGGTAATTAGGTCAATTTGCAGAATAAACTAGGATCAAATTTTCTTTCATGAAACCAATACTAAAAATTTCCCCCATGACTGGCATACCTACATATTTGCACAATCTGCACAGTTATGCTTAAACAATTATGCATGCATAACAGACAGTGCTCTCAATCCTCGTCTATGATTTAGTTATTGCAAGAATCCAAGGCACGTGTATTCTAAAAAAACATATTTTTTTCTCCCTCATAGCTTTGTTCAGACTGTCTGAGGGGTTAACCAGTGGGGAAATGGAAGCTAATGTTACAGAATGAAAAAACCCTTATATAAGGCAAAGATGGGAAGATGACATAGATGTAACCTTTTGTGAGGGTTCAGTTTAAAGCTACATTTCCCTCTTCCCCATTCTGTTTTTGCTTCCATCAGTCCTTCTCTCCCACCCACCCTTTACTGCAGGTCTTTCGAGTCCCCATTAATGCTAATTTATGCAGCTTGGCTGGCACAAAACTAGCACGGAGGGTCTTCTCCCTTGATTACCGGCAGTGAGAGTGGGGAGGGCTGGGAGGCTGGGGGTAAGGGTGACCTGGACAGACACCTCATTTAATTTAATACATTGGAGCATGCAGCAGCAGGGGAGTTGAGGCGAAGGAGGGAGATAATCAAGAGGCTGGCCCCTTATAAATGTGCTCTGAGATGACATGGAAGAGATTGGATTTGGAAACGAAGAGCAAAGAAGAGCAAAGCCAAGCGGAACACAGTTGATTGATTCCATTCAAGTGATCGTACCCACTGATGAGGAATGAGTTAGGTTTTTTTGTTGCTGTTTTTTTCTCGGGGAGTAGGATCTGACAAGCGTTAAAAAATAAATTAAATTCAACATTAATGTTTTTTGCATCTCTTAGTTGCCAAATCATCCTGCGATGGAGTCAAACACTCCCCAAACAACAAACAAACATGGATTAGAAATATATTTCCTTCTAGTCGTCCTAAATACATAAAGTCAAAATAAAACCACTGTACATCAAAGTACTACACATCTTTAACATTACAAGGGTCTGTGCCTTTGGTACGGTCAACCAACACATCCTCATCTCCACACTCTCAAAGCTTGGCATTTCAGGATATGTCTTTTTGTGGTTTATGTCTTACCTCACAGGAAGATCATGGCAAAGTCGAGTGTCCAGATCGCATGAGCTGGCAACAGGGGTGCCACAGTGATCGGTGCTTGGTCCTCTTCTCTTTTCACTGTACACCATCTCACTATGCGAAATCATCAGCTCTAATGGTTTCTTCCACCGCTGCTATGCTGAGGACACCCTGCTTTTCCTTTCCTTCCCACCTGGTGACACTGCCATCTCAATGCGAATATCAGTGTGTTTTTCTGATATCTCTGCATGGATGAAGTAAATCTGTCCAAAATTCAGCTTGTCGTTTGTTCACCCAGTCATTCCTTAACTCCTCAGATAAACATGCGGTTGGATTCCAACATACTTTAGCCTCCGTCTTCTGCTAGGAATCTTGGTGTCATGTTAGACAGCCAGCGGACCTTTAAGGACCATGTTGCCTCGTTTTCCCAGTCTTGCCGGGATTGCTCTTTACAACATCACAAAGATCAGACCCCAACTGACAGAACATATGGCACAGCCCTAGGTCCAGGGTCTGGTCATGTCACACATTGACTACTGTAATTCTTTATTGGTGGGCTTTCCTGCATGCTCGGTTAAAACTCTGCAGATGACCCACAATGCTGTAGCACATCTGGTCTTCAACCAGCCCAAGACAGCTCATGTCACCCTGCTGATAATCTCTCTGCACTGGCTTCCAGTTGCAGCACGCATCAAATTGTAAACTCTGCTTCTAGCTTACCAAACAATAACCCAAACAGCTCCTGCCTACTTTCAGTGCTTAATCCAGAGCTACACTCCCTACGTTCATCCAGTGAAAGACCCTGGTGCTTCCATCGCAATGTGCTGTGAAATCAGTAGCCAGACTCCTCTTTTGTTCCCCTTATGGTGGAATGACCTGCTAAACTATCTGATCCACCTTCTCTGTTCATCAGATTGACTTATAAGATCTATCATGCTCTTTGCATGACTCAGCACTGAGAAAGCTGCATGCACTTATGCCAAGATGATATAATGATGTTGAATTAAAGACCTAGTTTTGCTGAATAAAGGGACTGTTATGTTGGGTAGAAAGGGAACAAACAAAATCATCCAGCACTAGCATGGTAGCACCTGTGTCCAACTGGAGTCACAGCAGTCTGACCAGCACTTATCCAGCTGGACCCTCCTATGGGACTTGCTTGTGTTGTTAAGTCGCTTTGGATAAAAGTGAACTGCTAAATGACAGTAGTATTAGTAGTAGTAGTAGTAGTAGTAGTAGTAGTAGTAGTACTAATCGTAGCAGCAGTAGCAACAACAAAGATAAAGAACAAAATACAATTTTGAATTCTTCCTCACTAAAAATGATATAATTTATCCCAAAAAATATGTATCTACGAGTATTTAAATCTGCCTTAGCCAAAAATAAAGCAATTCAAGAAGAGTATCAATCATTTTATATGACCTATTGTTTTTATGAATTTGCAGGGCATGATATTTTAAGGTTTGACTCAATTGCAATGAATTGCTATGAATAAGATTATGTGAGGATTGCAATGAATTGGACTTAATTTGAATATAATTTGGATCAAATTGGATTATATTCAACTTTGTACATTTTGAATGCCTTTGCAAATTGCCTTAAGATGACTTTTTATGAATTGGTCCTATGCAAGAAAGGGAATTGAATTAAACATCAAAGCACTAACAAAGCTGTTATCTTGTGCTAAATTAGAAAAAAATTACAACTGAAATACATAAACAGACAATCTTGCAATGTATACTTGTACTCTTACAGTACAACCCCATTGTTAAGATTGCAACAAAACCTGAAATATTTTTGTTCTTAGTAGGCATGTTCTATTGGAGAGAACTACTGCGTATTGTAATTATCATAATTTTTGTCTCCGTCTTTTATATTCCACCACCAGCCAAAGATGGGAAACTGCCATTCAGAATATTGTATCGTACAGATGTCCCCTCGTCTGTGGCTGTGCCTGAAAGTCTAAGATTACTGGAACATCTCAGGTCCAGAATTCAGCACAAACAGCCATGTCAGTGAGTGCTTCAGGCTCAACACTGCAACTCCTTAAAGTGATACCTGAACCCCCTCCTCTAAAGATGAGCAGTCCCATCCTGAGGCTAGTGCAACTCTCAGAAGTCAGCTGACTGTTGAAACACCATTCACTCATGCGTACTGTGACGAATGCTAGGAAATCAGGTGGTTGCTATGACAGGGAGATTAGGATATCCCTCCGTCTACATGACTTAGCCCTGTCTCTGTTTCTTAATCGTTAAATGTGATTAAAGCAAACAAACGAAGCATTATTAGATTAGTCAGAAGGACACGGAGTCTTTGTTTCTGATTATCTTTTCCTCTTTAATGAAATGCTGCTTGAAATTAACATGACTTTCCATAATTTGATTAAGGATTGCTCTAAGAAACACCAGGCAGCATCATTTGCCTGCAGACAGTTTGTGATCCTTGTCAAGGCCATGAGATCAAATGTTAGAGCAAGGCAACCATTTTGGTTCTACAGCCAAGGTCATGTTACATGACTGTTGTGGGGCTTCATAAACACAACTCTCTAAGGTCTCGCCTGCAATCATCTGAGACAACAGAGACTCACAGGTTGACCATACAATATCTGGATTATAATCAATAAAGAAGTATGTAAACACAAAATCAAAACAGTGTCATAATGAAAATAATATTGCAGTAGTCACTTTCAGAGATACTCATCTAGAGCAGGGCATGTAAGGTCATTAGAAAGCTGTTGTGTGCTTGGATTAAAAGGAGTTAGTATTTGCATGAATAGCTTGTTTGTGGGTCTGTAACTGGCAACGGGTGCTGCATTGTTGTTGAAAATAATCCTGTCAGCATAATCCTCCTCTGTGAGGTTCATTAATTGCATTTAAGATAGGATGCAATCTAGCTGATTCAAGTCCTGAGTTTGAGCCCTTCTCAGCTTTTGCTGCACAAATCCCCTGTCACTTCAGATGCTAAAAGGGTTGGGTAAAGAGTGCTTTCAAATTCTTTATTTAAATATATCCTGCTTTTTCATAGCTTAACTGATGGTGTGGTTGCTTTGTGTGCTGAGTGCCACTAAATTTAACAGCTTGCCATCTTCGCGGTGCAGCTGGTGCTTGCGTTGCAGATCTGGAGGCAATTATAATTAGTTCTCATTAATAATACATGTGCCTTTCGTATCAGGAGATTATATCATTTTTACATTACAAATACAAAAAATGTAAATTTAAAAATTTCTGAAAACATCGTTTGATTATACTAGGAAAGATAACATAGTTTTGTTCATACTGGAGTGTGCTATAGCACACTCATTAAATGTACATGGAGGACCATTTGTATACTACAAAGTATAGAATCCAAAAGAAAAGTAATCAGCAATGTTTTTTCTGCATAAAAAGTTGAATTACGTTTTGTTTAGTTCATTGAATTGAACTTTTTTACCAGATGTTTTTGTCCAGATGAGAGGTTTTGTTAATCATAGAAACGTTGTCTCTGCAAAAGTCATTGAAGCATTTTGCAGTTTACCTGGCATGTCATATAAGCTGTAAAAGCTGTTTGCAACGTATCTCCTAATTTATTATTAATTGTGTTAAAACATGGTTACCTATCAGGTTGTCTTATGGCACAAAAAACACAAATTCGAAAGCATTCGAGTAGCCTAGTGTGCAACCATACTTGTTCTCACAAAGGTTTATTACCCTCTCTTTTATTTTTCCTGAATGAAACTTTAGGAGATCCATTTAGGATGCCCTCTGTGGCTTTGGCTGTCAGAGATATGGGCCCTTAAAGCCAGAAGTCACTTCCACACTTGTTTAATAGCTACTCAGAGCACCTTGGTGAGTGTGATTTTGCCCCGACTGGCTGTAAATACTAAAGAACGTGGCCGGGTTTACCTTGTGTAAGTGTTTTAAAGGGATAGCTCTTTTTTGAAGGCGAAAAGTATAACATTCATGCTTTGATGGCATGTAACTGTAAAAATGACAATTACCGTACAGAAAATGTCATAAGTGATGGAAACATCTAAAACACTCCTGCAGAGCATCTGTCTACTTTAGTCAGTATGTTTCTTATATTTTCTGACAAAATAGGCTTCAACATGATAATGGTACTCTACAAAAATACTTTGTCTATCAGTGTGTGTGCACATATACACACAGACTAAAGCTCTTTTGCAGTAGACTTCACTTTTTTGGATTTAAAAAGAAAAACGTAAGCAATTTACCAAATATGTTTGGACAGCCTGCCCAGACATTAACACTGTGGGGTAAAAAATATCTACTGCAACAATACTATGTCCCATTTTATTCAAAATATTTAATTTTACACAAGGACAGATCTTGCTAGCATACATGATGCTACATGCATCAGAAATTTAAAAGATAAAGTGTTCATGGAAACACAGAGTAAGTCCTCCATTGCTGTTTGGACCATTTCTTCTGAAGTTAGGTAAAGGTAATGGTAATGTGTTAATGTCACCTGTTTGTCTATTCCGATTGTTTCATGTCAGAAAAAATGTTCTTGGTGGAGACATCATATTTTACTTATTCTGTGAATTCAAGCCTGTGATAGCAATAGCATTATGTTTTTCAAGTAGTTTTTTTTTTTTTTTTAACAAGTCATGACTTTGTATTCTTGTAAACATATAAACTGCTTACTATGCAACAATATTATCTTGCAGGAAAAGAATAATGCAGGTCAAACCAAAATATACACTCAAGGGCTATAAAAAATTATGAGAACGGAATATAATAAAATATCTGTATTGTTTATACAAAACTGTCTAAAAAGTGTACTTGAAATGTTGTTTTTATGTGGATGGTTTAGGCCAGCTAAAGATGGTTTGGTCCTTCCAGTTTGCATTAATGTGCTCAAAAATGGTCCGCTACAGAAAATATTAAGAATGAATAGAATCATTCCTGTAAAAGGTTTTTTGAATACATTACAAACACACAGATTTAAATCTTACATTGTGTGGCATGTTTTCCAGCTCTATCTAATTTTTCTCATTCACATATCTCGCTCTTTCTTCTGATTACTTCCCTCCCCCTTTTTTCTCTGGCTGGTGGCAAGAGGGAACTTGCCATGCAGTTCACGTTGAACTCTGAGTATGTTGCTATGGTGGTTGCTAGGGATTTAGCCTAGAGTGACGTGGAAAGTCCAAATATTAAAGGTGTCCTTCTGATGCAGAGGCCATGGAAGCTGTGAGGAATGAGCAATCACCTCAGACAGACTTTTTTTTATGTGCCCTTTCATTATCATGCCTTTCTCCTTTGGAAATAGCAAAATTGATTTTCAAAATACAAGAAAGGACTACTCATAAAAGGCTGAACTTACTACAAAATGGGGAAGCACAGCCTGCACATATAATACTTGTGTATTGTTTTCTTCATTTTGGCATTTATGTGAAGACCATTGTCATTATCTTATTCATATTAAACTGCTAAGATATTCTTTACCTGGGATAGAAAAGACAAATGAGGACAAAACATAACATTTGATGTGGCTATATTATGTATCAGCAACTCTCTTCTCCTTCCTCCTTTGTTTCTTTAAAGCATGTTTGAGTTTTTATCATTATTATTATTTTAATAATGTAATTTGCAATGGTATAGGGACAGAGCCAAAAAATACAATACATATTGGAGTTAAATCAAGAGGTGGCCCTTCCGTACTTATGAACAGGTAATCACACAAGAGAGACTATGGCACATCTGGTTAAAATTTATGTTACTATGTATAACTTTAAAAAAGACAAAACATGCCATTTCTTTCAATAATTTAAGCTAAAAAATTTCTGTAGGTTCATTATTAACAGTTTCAGAACTATTACTAATTCAGTTCAGTTTATTTTTACAGCACAGAATTACGAAAAAAAAGTATTTTGGACAGAAAGTAAAAAGATTCAGTGCAGTCCAATTATATTGCATTTATATTAAATTGCTTACAATCCATTTAGAATATAATTTAAGAAAATCAAAATTCTAATAGTGTCAATTAATTAAAAGATTCATACAAATCCCTGCATTGAGTCTGTATTGAACAGAATCTGTTGAATCCAAGTAAACTTGACATTTCAAAGTGAATTGCTCTATTGGGATAATATCAAACTATAAGATGTTTCAGATAAAAAGAAGCTAAGCCCTTAAGGGCTTTATAAAAGCAAGTTTTCATTGGCTTGATCTGGGGTAGTGTAACGGGGATTTAGCTATTGGTGTCTGTCTTCATAACTCGGAATTGGCCGACAATTAAAATTTTCCAAGACTTCTATGGGTCCAAGAAAAGTCTCTGGGTAGGTACTCAGAGCTGATTGGGTATTGTGTAGACAGGAGATGACATATAGCCCTCTCACTGCTCCTTTTAGCCTTTTACACGAAAGCGCTTCCACTGTTAGTTTGAAGCTTGTGGCAAACTTAGATGATTTTTTTTGTCAACAAAGAAATCACCAGTTCAAAGCCAGGAAAACTAGTGCTACACTGGCACTAAAACATTGCAGGGGCCCATGCAAGAATGGGTTGGATCAATAGACAACAGTATACATTAGACTTTGCAATAGGAAATTATAAATGATCCAAACCTTAAGTTGTTTGAGACATTCTTGTGGTCCAAGTAACTGCCTGGTCTCATTTGGATTCACTGATAGGTATAGCTGAGCATCATCTACATAGCAACAAAATCATAAAGCATTTGAAGCATGCAGAGTAAAATGTATTGGTCCAAGCACAGAATTTTAAATAACACCAAGAATAATTCTAGTATATAAGGAAGACTTCTTGTCTACATGAAGAATTTGTAATCTGACCAATAAATATATTACTTAATTTACAGGACTGTCTCAGGAAATTAGAATATTGTGATAAAGTTCTTTATTTTCTGTAATGCAATTAAAAAAACAAAAATGTCATACATTCTGGATTCATTACAAATCAACTGAAATATTGCAAGCCATTTAGTATTTTAATATTGCTGATTATGGCTTACAGTTTAAGATTAAGATTCCCTGATTTATTCTAATTTTTTGAGATAGGATATTTTAGTTTTCTTAAACTGTAAACCATGATCAGCAATATTAAAATAATAAAAGGCTTGCAATATTTCAGCTGATTTGTAATGAATCCAGAATGTATGACATTTTAGTTTTTGTAATTGCATTACAGAAAATCACAATATTCTAATTTTCTGAGACAGTCCTGTAGGTTTAAATGGTTCATTTTTTTCTTTCTCACCTAGTTCTTGGCATGTTTTCCTCATGGTCTTGCCATCTCCTGTTGATGCAATAATTGTCACCAGAACATTGAGGTTTCCTTTTGGAGAAAAATAAAGAAAGATGATATAGAAGTGGGGTAAAACTTACAAAGGCAAAAAAAAAAAGAAAAAAAGTTTGTGAACCCCTTGCAAATATTTGGTTTTCTGTATTAATTTGCCATGATATATGATATAACGTTCATCTAAGTCTTAATGGTAAACAAAGACAGTGTGCTTAGGATAATACACAAAAATTAATGGCTTCATTTGTGTTTTATGAACACACCCATTATATTTTCCTATTGCTGGTGAAAAAAGTAAGTCAATCCACAGACTATTTTTTTATAATGTAATCTAAATGAAGACAGTCATTTTCTAACCTGGAGTTCAGTTAAGGTTATGCATTTGAAGGTGTAGTTTGGAGCTCCTTTGATTGATAAGAGACAGTCAAATGTTTTAAGTCTCCTGTCAATAAAAGTATATACTGATGTGAACTGTACCTTGCAAAAAGGAAAACTCTAATAAAAAACAGTCAAAAGTTATTGATCTGTGTAAGGGTGAAAAGGGGACAGTAGCAAATCTATCGGTGTATGGCTATTGCCCGTAAATGGAGACAATTTAGTTTGGCAGCTACTCTTTCTAGAAGTGGGCACCCAGCAAAGATGGGTCCAAAGGCACAATCCTCAATGAGGTAATGAAAAAGAATGTAGAGGCGTTTTTAGATTGGATCTTGTTAATATCACTGGATGAAGAACGCGTGTTTAACGTGTGTTGGATAATATAAAACACAATGCATGTTATTTGCCACCCTGTGCCTGAAGGCGAGTCTGGAAGCATTATCTGCGAAACATACCATAACCTGTGTGGGTGGGTAGAATGTAGTCTTGTTTTTAGCAGCCTGTTTCAATTTTTAATTTTAGTCTAGTCTTTGGGTCAGGCCATCATTTTAGTTTTTACAAGTTTTAGTCACGTTCATACTCGTTTTAGTCATGTCAAGTTTCAGTGGACTAAAAGTCTGAGCATTTTAGTCTTATTTTAGTCAGAATTGTCCATGACCATTTTAGTCTAGTTTGAGTCGAAAAAAACTGATGACGTTTTAGTCTAGTTTTAGTCAAAGATTGTATTTAGCCAAACCCATTTTACAATTTAAACAAGGTTATCTTATTATTATATTATTGTATTACCTTATAGACTCAAGAATACGTTCATTCCAGACACAGAAGACACTCTAATTTGAGTTTACAACATATTTATTTTTTCCTGTGATTTGTTGGTCGCATTTCTCCCCATCTTTTTCTTTTTCGACAACACATTTGGTTTTCTTTCCCACGTCTATGTAGCGAAAGTGTATCCAAAGATTGTCTCTTCTTTTTCTCCCAGCCCCAGAGAAGATCCCCGTGTGGCTGGCCATCGGCCCCTTTCTCTATTTACCGGTAACTTTGTTTTTAATTGATGTGAACTTAGAGCTCTGCGTTAATGGCATCAGCCTCTAAACTGCAGCTGCATTTTCTGGATCTGATTCCCTGCGGGCAGCGACTGGGATTGAGGACGTGACGTCACCCAGCAGCAGCTACTATACGAGAGGAAACAACTTAAAGGAGACCTATTATGAAAAACACGTTTTTTCTTGCTTTAACATATATAAAGTGGTCTCCCCTCAGCCTGCCAACTCAGAGAAGGAGGAAAGCAACCAAATTCTGCAGTGTCTGTACAGCCGCCCGGATGAGCCATCCAGTGTGATGTGGCTTCTATGAGCCGTTCAGATTCTGTCGTTACGTAACGACGGGAGCGATTTACATAGGTCGGCCTCTGATGCGTGAAACCACACCCACAACTAACTCTGGCCGGAATAACAACAACTCCGCCGGCCGGAGCTTCTGCCATTTTCTACGCGTCATTCAGGCAGCCAATCAGCACAGAGCCTCATTATCATAGCCTCCCCGCCCACTCAGAAGCCCACATAGATAATGAGGTTAGAGAATGGGATGATAAAAACATGGCTCAGAGGCTGAATTTCTAATTTATTTAGCAAAAAAAAAAATCAAAAGCTTGTTTTTAAGAAATTCAAGGCCTGTTTAAAATAGGTATTAGATGCCATAATAGATCTCCTTTAAAAAATGTATATTAAGGATCTTTGTTATAACATTTCGTCTGGTGTTCATTTTGATCAGCGAAAATGAAGACACATTTTAGCATAGTTTTTATTTGGTAATCTACATTTTAGTCTCGTTTTTAATCGTCTATGATATTGCATTATATATTTAATTATCGTTATCGTCACATGACCAGCATTTTCGTTGCGTCTCGTCTCGTTTTTCTCAGGTGATAGAGGTTCGTTGACGACGATATTTAGTCGTAATTTTCGTTTAGTAGAATGAGGTATTGTCCTTACATCAGCATGATTTATTCGCCCTCAGAATTGAATGACTGTAATTCTTTTTTTGTTTCCTGGCATCATGACATCACTATTATAATGGCGATTGGAAACAGAACACTTGTAGTCTTAGTCAAGTATCAATGATAGTGGTTGTTTACTTTCACTTTTTTACTTTAATTGAATGTTTGAGTTCTTCTAAGTGACTTTATGTTTGTTTGTTAGTGACTCATCAATGGAAAGCTTTATAAAATCTGCCGCAATCAATAGCTGCCTAAGCAGCAATGACCATTGCATAACTGCAGGGATCAAGGCCTGAGGAAAGAAAGACCTGTTCTGCCCTTCCTCCCACTATCTCCCACAGCTGTACCAGTCATCACACAACCTCCGGCAGGCTAGTTGGCCCACAGAAAAGAGCCTGAACCCCTGATCAATAATTTTATTCTTGTCTGCCTAATTGCTTATTGGTCAACACTGGCGCCAGACTATATGTAAGTGACGTCCCCCCCCCCCCCCCCCCCCCATTGATCGACTCTGGCTCCGCTTCCACCACTTACAGCAGAGTGCTGGGATCAAGGAGTAATTCCTCTCTTTTGCTTGTGTTCCTTCATCTGTTCAACCACATTTGCACAGGACAGATCCTGACCTGATCGGCTTCTCTTTGGTCACCTCAGAGGGATGAGACCATCCAGGGACTAAGGATGGTCTCACCAGGCCCGTCACTCTGAGACTGCTCAGGTAAATATTCAGGTTTATTGATGAACAGGTAGATTAGCTAGCTATTCCAACTGGCCCTTTGAATAAGCTCCAGGAAATTATCTATAGTTGTGTTTTGGGTTTCCTGAACAGCTTATTTTATGATCTAATGCAGAGACACTTTGAGTGTGTTAGGCAATAATTTGCAGAGTTGCCTAAGTAAATATTCTGCTGAATAAATATGAAATATGCTTCTATCAGCATCCAGATTATGGCCATACCACTAGTCATTTGAGATGGTAATTTGAATAGTATGTTTGCTTTCTTTTTCTGACAAGATATTGTGATAGTGCTGTTCAGCCTCAATTTAAATGTGTATTGATCACCGCGAGGCTCAGGATCTCAAATCAAAACAGCTGTGCAGCCCTGCATACTCGCATATGCTTTTTGTTTTTTTCGCACTATAATTTTAAGACATGTAGAAATCCTTAGACATAAATCATCCAATACATTTGTCACTTTACTCATTTGTATTTCTTCTCAGATTTCTTTTCTCTTCAGACGTGGGTTAATGTCATGATTTAAATGAAGTATTGATCAGTTTAGGAGGGGAGAACAGAGAGAGAGGGAGCGATTGTGAGGGAAAGAAAGCTAGACCAGGGTTATCGTTGTGGATCGCACACAGAAAGAGAGTGCTAACGGATGGGAGACGTTTTAAGCGATTCCGTGAAATGGATTTATGCGTAATCTTGGTTTTTAATCCAGGAATAACAGCCAGGCTCTTTTGTTTGACTCATTCCAAGAAATGGACACTAAGATGACAGCAGTGCTTTGAGCTGAACAGAAATGGAAAAACAGGTCTTCTTGTCTTGTTTTTTGTTGATTTCATGGAGACTCTGGCAGACCACATGCAGATGGTTAGACTGTTTGTCCTGGTTCCTGTCTGCGGCTCCATCTTGTCCCGTTGTGATTCCATCTACATCAATGATACTGCAGCAGCATCAGGCACACTGGACTCAATCCTACGTTCAACTGAACCAGGAGCTAAGTCTGTTTGTCTTCCGCTTTCTATTCTCCCTTCCTTTTACCCAACCTCCTTCCTCTTCCTCTCTCTCCCCCACTGTCTTTTTTGAGCTCTCTCCACCTTCACTCCTTCCTCTCTTGTGATTTGCCTCCAGAGATCTGTATTAATTAATGGTCTGTTTAATATTGTTGGCGAGCAGCCCACTTTTACATAACTTATCCCAACATTTGCTAGAAATGATCAATACATAAAGGCAAAATTTCATTCAAAATAGTCAGAGATTTTTCAGCAAAGCATCAACTTTTATATTTTGTGGTTTAGCTATCACACAAATTAGAATCCAATTGAATGCCTTTTATTGTAATTATAAAATGTACAAAGAAATTGTAGCAGGGATAACCTGTAATTTTATAATTTAAATCTAAAATTATCATCAAGTTTAAATTTGATTTTATGCTATATTGTTCTGATGTTAGTAATGAGACATTTTATTTTTTATTTACTTTCATTAACATAACCAATGGCATTTCCCTTTAAAATGTACTTTCATATTCCTTTTTAAATGTTTTACTTGACATAGAGTTACTGTTGAGCAATAATTTTGCAACAATTATTTTTAGTAGTTTGTAAGAAAATCCAAAGAATTCTTCTGAGGCATCAGATCATTTTATTTTCTTCTTTCACTGGGTAAATATTAACAATTCGTTTTAGAAAAAGTTCGGCTGCGCCCCTTTGCTAAGTTCATGACACTAAATTAGCAGATGAAGGCATTAGGCCTGCCTGTGAAGGACAGGACTCTGGGTGGATGTTGCCGGGCTGCTCAGGTGTATGGATAACCATGGTGCATTTCAGCCTCAGCTAGAGAGCAAGCGGGTTTGCTGTGCAGAGAGTGTAGTCTCTGAGTACTGGATTGATTTTTCTCCTCTCCCCGGCGCCCTGCCTCCTTTGTGGTTCAGTAGTTGGACATCCTGAAGCGAAGATCTCTCAGTCACTCCCTGACCTGGAGGAGAGCTGACTGGATACCGAGAGGACCGAGCGTGCACAGCAAAATCTGAAGCAGCTTCACACCCGCACTCAGCAGGCCCAGGAGCTCCAGAGTAAGTTATATATATGTTTACTGCTAAACCCAGGTTTTTCCAGCAGGCCTCAGACTCAGTCCTGTTGTGCTTTATGAAAAGTATTTTTAGCAGAGCAATAGTTTTCAGGAGCACATTTAAGATATTTATTTCCAAGTGTTGCTTCATATTCTGTGAATGCATTTGGATGTATGTGCTGTTAGCTTGGAAAGTGAAAGTGAAAATGGATTTTTGAAAATTAAGTCAGAGCAAAATTTGCAGAATAATGCTTGGCTTGAATATGCAATGACTTTAAATAAACTGACATGTAAAGGGACAAAAGTTGAAAAGGCAGTTAGACATTAATGCAAAGCAAGTCCACTATGAAACCAGCAGAATCAAAGCAAATGCAGTCAATGAGGAAGAGATGGGGGAAAAAAAAGGCGCAACCAATCTGAGTCCTTGACTGTGTGGATTGCTAATGATTGTCTCACCTGTTGCTAAGCCTCTGGGCAGACTGTGGCTGTGAGGCTTGCTCAGTATCAACAGTGCTGCCAAAATATTTTCATTGTGAAACTGAAGTATGTTGTAATGTTTGTGACCACTTTGGAACTATACGTTGATTAGGTTTGCCTTGTTTTATATTTTGTCTCTCATAGAGATGTATTTGCAACAAAAGATATGGATTTAATATAAGATACACATTCTGCAGTTCAGCAATAGTTTTTTTGTGCACATATTTCAAGCAAAAAAAGTAATTTATGAAACAGAGGTGAGCATTTGCAGAAAATTCTGTAACCATCAACATTTAGCTCATCTTTAAGGCACTGTACCTTATCAATAAACCCCATAGAAATATATTAGCAAAATCAGTAACAAAAATCCTTAGGACATGCCGAAACATTTGTAATCAAGCTTTATATTTGTTTTCTCTTACTTTGTAATTTCTTTCATTGTTTGAATAGTGATAGTATTGTCTGTAAAATATGCCAGCAGTCTCTTTCTGATTCTGTGCTTTTACGAACACCATGACTGTATAAGTCTTATACGACAACAACACATACAATAAAGGTTGGTACAATAAAACACAGACAACACGTTTGTTGGCACCAACACGTTATAGATTTAAAAAACTGTGTGACAGGGCAATTTTAGCCAATCTGTCGCATCCCCTCTTCTTTTAACATTAGTTAATGTATGCCCCATCTAGAAATTGAGGAGAACAGTTGCTGGATTTTAGTGGAGAAATGAAAAATACATTGTCTGGATTCTAGCTTATGTTGCTCTAAACCCTGTGTATACCCAGAGGCGATTCTAAAGTGTCTTGGGCCCTAGGCAAACATTCACAGGGGGCCCCTCCAACTAACTAATCAACCTTATATAATAAATAATCTGACACTTGTGAAAAATCTGAAAGAAAAACATTTTAAATAGTGCACATTTGTATTGTTTAAAAATAAAAATAAACATTAAAAGTGTGCAGTCTAAAAATACAATTCATAGGAAGTAGAACCACAACAATAAAAATAAACATAATTAAATGATTGAGATAACAAAATAACTTTGAAAAATATACACAGTCATACAATATACATAAAACATTTCTCAACAAAGTATAGACACTCTGAAGTCACTGCCCACTGACCTGTTGAGCACTGTCTTTACAAATGCTGCTGTCAAGCCTTCGCTTGTGCCAATTCTGTTATGAAGTCCTCAAGATCCAAAGATCTTTGCACATAGTGCTCTATTGAAATAAGTGCTAGTCCTGAAAGTTTCCCTTGGAACATAGTACCGTGATTCCCAACCCCCGGTCCCCGGACCGGTACCGGTCCGTACAGCCGTTACTACCGGGCCGTGGAATGGCTTGTGTTCCGATCATAATTAGGGCTGCAACGATTCGTCGACGTTGTCGACAAAAAAGCGATAATCAAAATTGTCACCAGACGTTTTTTTTCCCAATGGAGTGAGGCATCTCACTTCACTTCACCTCATACAATCTCTGCCCAGAGCCGCGCTGCAGGACGTCTCAGCGGAGCCTTTTTTTTTTTTCTTTTGCGCCCTCCCAGCGCAGCTGCGGGTAACAAAACTTCAAATGTTCGGGAGCATTTTAGCCTGGATACGGCGAATAAAAGAACACTTGCAAGTAGGGTTGCCACCCGTACCGTAAAATACGGAATTGTCCTTTATTTGAGAAGAAAATGTTGCGATTTGTCCCGTATTTTCATTAACGCCCCATACACACGTCTGTCACACACACACATCAACACTAAATTGATCAATAATAACACAAATTAAAGCTGCAAGCAGCGATGAACGGGCCCTCGCACTCACGGCCACCGCCCCCCATAAGCATATCAGAAATGACACCACCCACGACTTCCTATGTAAAACCATTCAAAAGTTATAGCAGAAAAAAGGGACAACCAATCAGAAGAAGGGGCGGGGCTAATTAAGGCCAAAGAAGCTCAACGACTCATTACAGAGTCCCATGACACCACCCACGACTCTCTATGTCAAAACATTCAAATGTTATAGCAGGAAATAGGGACAACCAATCAGAAGAAGGGGCGGGGCTAATTCAGGCCAATGAAGGTCAAGGACTCCATACAGAATCTGATGACACCACCCACGACTCTCTATGTCAAACCATTCCAATGTTATAGCAGAAAATCGGGACAACCAATCAGAAGAAGGGGCGGGGCTAATTAAGGCCAAAGAAGCTCAACGACTCATTACAGAGTCCCATGACACCACCCACAACTCTCTATGTCAAAACATTCAAATGTTATAGCAGGAAATAGGGACAACCAATCAGAAGAAGGGGCGGGGCTAATTTTCACCAATTATGGTCAAGGACTCTATACCGAGTCCCATGACACCACCCACGACTCTTTATGTCAAACCATTCAAAAGTTATGGCAGAGAAAAGTATTCTAGTGGGCGCTGTTGAGCCGTTAGGCCACGCCCATTAATGCAAACCATGAAATATCAAATGTATTGACAGGCCTGGCTTTTCTTTAAGTTGCAACATGATACAGGTGTGTACCGATTTTTGTTCATGTACGTCAAACCGTATTATGGGGCTTGAGGCGCAAAGTTTTTTCTGTCGAACCAATCAGATGAAGGGTGGGCGCGCTTTTTGCCATCTAGCTTCGCCACGGTAACGCTTTTGAAAGAGAAAAGTAATGCGTGGTGTCGGAAAATGGAGACGCACATTTTGATGTATAACACACCTGGGTGCACGTTACGGTTCGGGCCGTATTAACTGCCGAAGGAATGGCATAAATTAGGCCAAAATGACACGATTAATTGAAAATGGCCGACATCCTGTTCGGTTTCGGGCATGACCCCAAGAGACTTTTGTTAAAGTTGCGCCATGATACAGGTGTGTACCGATTTTCGTGCATGTACGTCAAACCGTATTGTGGGGCTTGAGGCACAAAGTTTTCAAGGGGGCGCTGTTGAGCCATTTTACCACACCCATCAATGCAAACCATTAAATATCACATTTTCCGCCATGCCTGGCTTGTGTGCAAGATTTGGTGACTTTTTGGGCCGTTTAGGGGGGCAAAAAGGACCTCCTTTCGTTAGAAGAAGCAAGCAAGCAAGCAAGCAAGCAAGCAAGCAAGCAAGAGACACACATACAGAGAAAATCATGGCGGTACAGATGAGAGGATAGTAGTTAAAATCAGATCACTCAAATGAACGACGATCATACAGTACAGCTGTATCTCATGGTCCAGAATGTATGATATTATATTAATCTATTATACCATATTATATTACATGTTGTTATATCATATTAGCGTACCCAGTAATATAGCATATTGTATTATTATATTGTATGTTGCTTTATTTCATATATTTTTGACTGTATTATATATCATAGCGATTGCATTATTATATAATTTCATTTATAACACTAATATACAATTCCTCACACACACACACTCCTTCCAAATTTTTCTTTTTTTTCCGTTATGTTTTTTGTTTTAAAGTTTGTTATGTCTGTTATTCAAATATATTAATACATTCATTAATATGCTATACTGTATTTTGTATTGTGTATATTGTGTGTGTGTGTGTGTGTGTGTGTGTGTGTGTGTGTGTGTGTGTGTGTGTGCGCATGTATATATATATATATATATATATATACATATACATATATGTGTGTGTGTATACCTGAAGTGTGACTACCTGCAGAACGTATTTTAGCATGAAAGCTTGCATATTTAACGTACATCAAGCATCCTGTATCATAGCTACATGTCTGACGTTTGTAACAAAGCAAACCGCGTGAAAATCGGTTGAAAATTAAGCAAGTTATAGTTATTTTACTTATGCAGACACCTCCTTCCACAATAGAAGTGAACGCACTAGAGTGAAAGTGATACCGATCCAAGATGGCGGCCACGCCCGACGTTCTCAGGCAGTCAATGTGGCGCCTCGACCAAGATGGCGGCCGCGCTGAACATCAGCCCCTCCCCCCGCGGGAGCTGCGCGCGCAAACCAACCATAACATTTGTAAATACATATAATATAAACTCCTAAGTATGTGTTCATGTGAGTGTGTATATATAAATATATTGAAGTGTCAGTGTGTTGTTTTTTTTCTTGGTCTACTTATCATTGAATATAAACTCCTAAGTATATATTTACAAATATTATGGAAGACAACACAGTAAGCAGGCTATTAATTAATGACATCAATAACCATTTACCCGATTTTTGTTATCTGTGACTGTGATTGTGGGAAAGTATGACGAGGGGGGACTTTTCACGGCAGGGGGGCTGAATCCGGCACAACACCGGCCCCCCGGAGCCCCCGGGTTCGGACCCCCGGGTTCGGACCTCCGGGTTCGGACCCCCGGGTTCGGACCCCCGGGTTCGGACCTCTGAGCCCGGAGTTCCTCGACGGTCCGGTCCGTATGCGGCTCCGGAGCTAAGCTAAATACTTAGCCCATGCAAAGATCATATAAATGACATAAAAAAAACCTGAACTTACCGCTGACTCCTGTCAGTTACCGGGTCCGTGCTGTGGGATCTGATCCTTTTATAACGGTTAATGTCCATGCAAAACCTCATCTTAACTCTCCCTCACTGTTCAGCAGCCACGGCTGCTAAACACTGGCTGCAGCTGGAGCGGACTGAGCTGGTGGTGGGCGTGGTTTCAGCAGCGGAGGAGATGGGGGTGGTGTGCATTTTGGTGACGTAAAGAAAATGCACAAATCTAAACGGCCTCACAGAAACCACATGACACGGGGGGACTCTGTAAGGGTGGGGGCGAGCAGACCCTGCAGATTTTCATGGGATTTCATCTTTCCTGTGTTGGCAGGGTGAACGTCAGAGATGTAGTTATAACACTGCATACTTGTGAATAATTATAAACATTTAATTAAACGTACTTTTATATGAAAATAACCAGAAACAGATAGCTATAACATGGTATTTATATACTGCTTTAATGAACATTATTTTTATAGCCTATAAGCTATAAATATTATTTTTCTATTTTAATAAAATTTCTCTCATTTCAATTAAAACAAATAGGAATATTATCGGTTTTAATGACAATTATTGTACATCACAGCTAATTGTAAAATACATTGATTCAATTCGATTATATACAGGAATTACAGGCTATGATAATAATAGAAAAGAAAGAAAAATGACTCAAACAAAAAAAAAAACAGTGAGTGAGACAAGCAAGACAGCGACAACCAATGCAAGTGGGATGTCAACAGTGTATACATATTTCAAAACACAGACAACAACTTCTGAGCAAGTGGTTTGTTGAGCAGATATTGGAATTAATCTCAGATATTTGCATGAGGTCACTCTCACTCTCAACTAAATAAATAAATATATATAAATACAACAACACACCCCTCTCCTCTTAAAATAAATTCAAATAAACAATCAAACTTATTTCCTTATACAATTTATACAAAAACCATATGTCTTTGTAAAAGAGCATAATACAAAGTCTTTCAGAATAAATGTACGTATTTTTAACGTGTGACAGCATCCTGTATCATAACTACATCTCTGCCGTTTGTAACAAACCAAACTGTGTGGAAATCGGGTAAAGAGTCTGAGAGTTATGAATGATTGTAGTCCGGGAGAAACCTTGCTCAGTAGAAATGATGCACTAAGACGCAAATAATGCCCTGTCCAAGATGGCGGCCGCATCGATCGGCGCCCGGTCCAAGATGGCGACCGCGCCCCACCCATGGATGTATTATAGAAACGGCCCCACCCTCCCCTCCCCCGAAGAGCTGCGCGCGCATTCCAAACTGCACTCATCCCCCCACCTTCCCCCCGCGGGAGCTCAACCCCTCCCCTCCCCTCCCAGTGCTGCTGCAGTCTTCTCAGCTGCAGTCCTGCTGCATCTGACTGAGACACAGTCTGATCACACATAAATATTCATTTAAAATCACGTCTAATGATTAGGTTTATCAAAATCACAGGACATTTTCAAAATACAGTAAACAATATACTTATGAAGTCCCATATGTCTACGACATTTATTGACAAAGACATAGCTTTTTACGTTATTAGTTCATTTTTTGAATTTTTAGAGTGACCAAGTTTTTCAAAAACAATATGTTACAGTGTATGATTTTTTACTCCTGTTGTAAGCTATCTGAAACTGTCATTTGATTTTCCATACACAAAATCTTTGATTTTTAATTAATATTTTTCCAGAAATACAGAGTGACATAAAAATGCCAATTCCTTTCAAGAAATAACCACGATACGCGACACAGTCAACAAGGAACCTACTGCCAATCAAATGTGTCAATTTCATTAAGATTGGATAAACCAAACAGCAACTAAAGCACATAATTTGATGAAAAATGTATACCTGACCAAAAGGTGGCGCTATGGAGTTCATCCAACATTGTCATATCCACTTGTTCAGAATGCAAGCCCGATTAAATGTATTGAATTTGGGTTCATTCTGACCAATTATGTTTAAGTTACAACAACTTTTATGTTCATGGCGAGACCTCGAAATTTGACAACCTCTGACAGCGACGCCCTTTGACACAAACTTACAGTTTTCTCTGTCAGTCATCATCAATGCCTTACCTATTATCTCACCAACTTTGAGATCAAGAAACTGATCTCGTTTGGAGCACAGATGCAAACTAGAAGACATGACAATTCCTGGTGCCAACAGGTGGCGCTACAACCGATCCTGAATATTCCACCATAGATGTCTTCAGGCTCAACCTACAATCATGCACATACGTTTTCGACCACATCAAATCATGTATTGCTGAATTACAGCCAATTGATGTTTGATGGCGAAGCTTAAAAATGACCTCAAACTTCGCCGGATCACTACGGTCACGCCCTCTGGCAGAAACTTAAAAGCTTCGCAATTTAGCGTCGGCCATGTGTCTAGATTGTACAAACCAAGTTGTGAGCCAATTCGATAAAATCTCTAGGAGGAGTTCGTTAAAGTACGAGGCCTAGAAATGATCAGAATTCATGAAAAATGACATTTTCTGTTCAAAATGCCGGACTTCCTGTGTAACTTAGAGCATGGGTCCAAAAGACTTTTTTGTAGCTCTTTGTCTAATATAATACACACATAAAGGTCATTGCTGTAAGTCAAACCATATTGTGGGGCTCGTCAAAAAACATAAAATAGGTGGCGCTATAGAGCCCATTCTTGTGGACCCATGCCTGTCGCCCATAAAATACGTAATTTTACGCGACTCTGGAAGCGTGTGCAAAATTTGGTGAGTTTTGGAGCATTTTAAGGCCTCCAAAAAGGCAATTTATTTACGGCGAGAATAATAATAATAATAATAATAATAATAATAATAAACATCACAGATACAATAGGGTCCTCGCACTTTCAGTGCTCGGGCCCTAATAAAACACAGGAAACATTAAGGCCAGCAAAATCTTTGTGGCGGACCTGCTGCGTCTGTGCCCAGATCTTTCTATGTGCCAGACAGCGCTGCGGGGAGGAATCGGGCTTCACTTCCAGGTAGGGGTTGGGAATTGGAATTAAAAGTTCCGTATTGAACCAATACGGACATATATTATGCCAGGCCCGGTTCTACGAGGGTGCATAAGCAAGCATTGCACCCTCAGTTTGTGTTTGCGTGCTCAGTTGAAAAGACGAAAAGAAAAAGAAAAGAAAAAATCGTGCGACGCGCACTGTACGTTCAGGTCTCCGCGTATCCTACCCCGTAAACTCTGCGTCGGTGCAACGCGGAACCATAAATCAGCCAGCGTCCGTCACTCATCTCCGTGCAGCAGTTACCTGCAGCAGCAAGACGCTGCTCTGATTATGGCTCACAGTTTATGAAAGCCCCAAATAAAAAAATAATTAGAGAATATTTTATGAAATCAATAAACAATTCCATCATCAAAATTATAACATAGGTTCAAAATATCATGCTTTGCATGTAATAAGACTAGGTAATATATTAGTTTCACCTTTTAAGTTGAATTATTGAAATAAATTTAACTTTTACACCAAATTCTAGTTGAATTATTGAAATAGATTAACTTTTACACCATATTCTAGTTGAATTATTGAAATAAGTTAACTTTTACACCATATTCTAGTTGAATTATTGAAATAAGTTAACTTTTACACCATATTCTAGTTGAATTATTGAAATAAGTTAACTTTTACACCATATTCTTCACCTGAAGCATTTTTTTGTCATATAATTTCCTCCAAAACTTGTATAAATCGAAATGTGTTTCTTTGAGTGGCAGCCCTGTCATGGCTTGGCGGACAATAAGTTCTGGTACCCGACTGGACTGAACAGCGCCATGCACAGGTGCTGTATGCAGGTTAGGTTCAGTCAGCTGCAGAGATGAGCGGACCTCAGCAAACCTCCATGAGCCGTTTCTTTACTGGTTGTTCGAGTAAAAGAAATGGTGATGAACAAGTGGAAAATCCTACCAAAAAGAAAAGCAAAAGCTTTAATCGCAAGTACGACATTATGTATATAAAATATGGATTTGTTGCAATTGGCGATTTGGAGGCGCCAAACCCACTATGTATTTTATGTGGAGAAACGCTCGCCAACGAAGCAATGAAGCCATCCAAGCTTCAAAGACACTTAAATACAAAACATCCTTCTCTCAAAGACAAACCAGTGGATTTTTTCGAAAGGAAAAAACGTGAGTTAGATTTGCAGAAGCAAGTTTTAAAGGCCACAACATCAGCTAACGTCGCTGCAACGAGGGCTTCATATCTCGTTGCTCACCGGATTGCAAAAGCTAAAAAGCCCTTTACAATTGGAGAGGAGCTAATACTGCCCGCTGCAAAAGACATCTGCCTCGAACTTTTGGGGGAAAAAGCAGCTGGCAAAGTGTCGCAGCGGTCTGGCAATTGAAATAGGCTGTTATTTTCGTAAAATGAGTCGCCACCTGTTGGTGGATAAATATATGCACCTGAAACCATTGTAAAGTTAGTAAAACAATGATAGCCTGCATTTTAAAATGCATAGTTTTTTTCTAAAATGTTTATTAAAATTTACATAAATTGTCAACCGGTCCCTGAGCTTTTTGTTTATACTTCTGCTGGTCCTCGGCACAAAAAAGGTTGGGAACCCCTGACATAGTAGACCTGAGGTTGGTTTTGATGAGTTTAAAAGCTGAGAGGCTTCTCTCCCGAGAGGTAGCAGTGACTGGGAGAGTTACCAGCAGAGGAAGGGCAATGCTGTGGTTATAACTTAGCATTCTTAGCTTGACAGTTAAGTTTAACTGGACACAGCTTTGATTAGATTGCAGAGGAACGAGTTTTGTCCAAGATAGCTGTTTCATTTTAAGCCTGCTAGCTGAGTAAACAAGTTGATTGCAGGTGTCTTTACTGTGACACTCAACATTAGCAGGACACACTGAGCTGCTCTGAGCTAAATTAGCTTATGTATTATCTGCACTACTTACCACTTTCTTGATGCCTTTTTTGCACCAGTTTTTTTTCTCTTTCGTTTCCCATTACCAGATGGATGGCTTCTCTTCATTTTGATAGACCCTCTCACCAGGTTTGTTTACATAAGACAGGATTGCTGAGAGAGGGAGAGGTAGAGGCGGGGCCAATTTAGGGAGTTCCCCGTCGACCGACCACTGTCATTGCAAATTCTTCTTACTGTCACAGTTCTGTTGTGATTCAAATTTGGTCGGCCCTTGGGTGCATTACTGCCCATCCCATAGGCCGTAATGCACTGATAACAAGCCATATGGTCCCCTCTAGCCTTTATCCTGAAGGATTTCCCGTCCATGGTTTAAAAAAAAATAAATTAATCTTAAATTTTTATTTGACTGACCACAGCAAAGTTTTACACCTTTGCATCTCTCAATTTTAAGTTTTTTTTTTAGAGTATTTAGGGATCATCTTCACACGTGGCTTATTCTTTGCATGAAAGACTTTTAACCTGAATTTGTGGATGGACTGGTGAACTGTCATCTTACGTATTCTTAAATTGTTGAACAAGTTTTTTGGATGTTTTAAAACTTTTATTGTATTTTATCACCTTTTTGTTTTCATTTTTATTGTGTTCTAAAGGCATATGGTCAACTTTTGTTGTTTTTAAACATGTGTAAATAAACCTTGACCTTCAGTAAATCACACAACTATTGCTTTTAAATGTGGGTAAACTTTAGTTACAAAGGCTGGAGTGGAGGTGCACTGTTCAGCAGTAGAGGCCAGTGTCTTTAAATGAGACTGAAGTTAAATGTATGCTTCAGCAAGAGACTGATGTAAATCTTATGGCATCAGTTGTCTCAGTTGGTACGATAATTTCACTGTGGAACACAAATGTAAAGCATAAAAGGCTACATTTTAAAAGCTCTGCCAGTCCGTGTGAATATTTGGTTTGAAAGTTGTACTCAACCTTCATTACCATTTTATATGTACATATTTTTCTGTGCTGAAGTAATTTTTTTTAAAGAGATTATTGTAAATATGAATAATATTTTATTTATAGGTGCCATTCAAGGGTACTCAAGGTCACCATACAAGGAGACACAGCAACAATCACACAGGGCAATGCAACATAAAACAGTAAAACAATAAGAGAATAACAAAAAGAAAACTACAAAGAATAAGCTATTTTAAAAAGATGCATCTTAAGTAGGGATTTGTAAGTCAGTATTGCATATTTGACATGATACAGAAATCCAGAGACGAGGGGCAGAGGAGCAAAAGGGTTTGAAGCCCATGGTGACCATACGATATCATATATTCAATACATGATTTGATCGGATGTCAGTGAAGCTGCTACAAGACAGGAGTGACGTGATCTATTGAGGGTGTTCTTGTAATAATGTGGGCAGCTGAGTATTGGATTAGTTGAAGTTTGTTGATGGATTTAAGAGGACTAGATAGAAGGGAGTTACAGTAGTCAAGATGAGAAGTAACTACAGCACGAACCAAAGTAGCAACAGGTGAAAATGGTTGATATTTCAAAGGTGAAAATAAGCAGAGCATTGTTATTATTGTTCAACAGCTGTTTCCTCTTCACATATTATTTCAACTGTTCGGAAATATGATTTACCAGTTGGATAAGCAGAGACACAGGAGCAGATCCAATTGTGGAGCCATTACTGCCCAGTGTTATCCCCTTAGTAATCCACCTGCTGCTGCTGCTTGATTTGAGTTTTTGTGTTTTGGGCACAAAAGGCCAAGCTTGGAGCTTTGCTAGATGGATCCTCTCATGATTTTTATGCCACAAATCTCAGAAGAATCCATCTGTTTTGCAATATTATGTTGTTTTTTTGCAGCTGCAGAAAGTCCATCAGGAACTGGAGCTTTAAGGTCTGAATTTCAGACATGAAGACATGTTGCACAGGCATGCATGCTAGCATCAATCATTTCAGACATATCTAGCCTACACTGTAGGCTCCGAGTCAGTCTGACATAACATAAGATGACCCTGTGGGAGCTAGTTCAGGCATGCATCTCAAGCAGCATTTTTGGAGGGAGATTAAGTTCAGCTCTGCCAATATCTCTACGTATGAATAATAAATGGGGATTAACGAGATCGGAGCCTAGATGCCAAAAATCAAGTGTTTTGTCATTAACAAATCATTTGCATTCCTCAATATTAGAGCTGACAGACTGAACTCGTTCTTAGTTTTACATTTCATCCAAATCATTGTCCTCCAGGAGACTGTTGTGGATAGAAAGTTTCTTGGCTTTGTCTGTTTATAATAAATTTCTATCGTAGTGTTTTGACAGGATCGCAGCTGTCTGAATTTTACTGCCAAGTTAAAATATTTAATTTTTAATAATGAAAAAAAATAAAAAAGTTGTACAGATTTACAATATTGCAGAGCAAAAATGGTATATTTGAAATGAGATTTTATCATGACCAAACAAGTGATTTCAAACGCTTGTGCTCATTCGTTACTTGGATCACACAGTGCTGCAGTACATTATCATTTCCATATTTCTCTGTGTCAGGTTTTCAGGAAGTTCGCTTAATAGGAGTATGGCTCACATGGAAACAGAGATTGAAGCGCTTATGGGATACAAGCAGGAGTGAAGAGCTCAGGTCAGTCTATCTCAAATATTCACCACTGTATATGATGACCATCACACCTCTGCACGTGTGACCAACAGCATCATAAAAGAGCAATCACAAAATAGAAAGGGACTGTAAATCTATATATTACATCCATAATACGTAATTATACATCCACCAGTCACAATAATCCTTGAATCTATCAATTTTGTAAATCTGTAGTTGTCAGTGTTTAAACCTAATTACAAGTGAATGTTTTTAAAGGTACAATGATAATGCTTTGTTGTTTGTTTCTTCATTTGCTTTATGTACCTTGATGTGAATGCTGTTTCCTTGAAATGTAGATGTATCACAAGCAAATATTAATTTGCTTTGCGGATATGTCAAGCTACCTTCTGTTGGAGTTCATTACATAGGCCAAAAAAGTAATGGGGGGCCAATCAGATCAGTCTATCCTTGTTGAGAGAATCTCTGGGCAGGTTTAACACAATGACGACTGAATGTTGACGTAATCTGGGTGGTAAATTGTGCAGACGGGTGCAGCTGAGGAATAGCAGGTGGTTTTTTGGGGGGTTTTTTTTACAGCTCTAGTGATCTTTATTCAAGGTGTATATAGAAGGAGGGTAGATAGAGAATGGGGACGACATGCAGCAAAGGGTGGCAGGCCAGGACTCAAACCTGTGACCGCTGCAGGAGTGTAGCCTCAGTACATGGCCGGTTGCTTAAACCACTGTGCCACCCAGCAGCCCAGAATAGCAGGTGTTTCAATCAGCTTTTGCATCGACAGTTAAAGGTTCAGACTTCATCTTTGAAAATTGAACAGAATACTCAAATAATTTCTTTGTGAGATAGAAGTATTTGCAGAGAGGCTACAGCAAACATTTAATCAATTTTTCTACACAATGCACTCTCTCATTGAGTCGTTTCGAATATGTCGCTCTGAATATGTCACCTTGTTCGTTGTCCTGTCTGGTTGAAGCGGTAAGCAACTGCGATCAAAGGCAGTTTGGTAAGCAACTGTTGGCGCCTGGTTTGGATCGTTTTCAGACCCTAAATCTTTCTAGATGTGTATCTGATCTATCAGGCTAGTATTATGTTGAATGGCTAGGAATTCTATCAATATACTAGTGCACATAATTAATTTACACGTTCTTCTCTCATACATGTAGGATGTTTTAAAACCCTAAAGGCCTTAAAAAAAGGTGCAAGTCCTAAAATATTTTTGGGATTCTGAAAGATGAATATTAATTTGGCCAAATTATTAAAAAAGTAGGCAATCACACACACACAACCCGACTTTAATCCTGTCATAGTAAATTTATTACAACATGTGAATTTATAACCAGATTCCTGACACACAGTCCATTTTAGCCAATGCTGGAGATGCACCACAGCATTGTATCCCAACTGCCAATAAATCATAAACAAGAAATAGTTTCACACTCTTTGAATCCATGACTTCAGTTTTCACCTGCTTACGTCCAGCTGAGAATCAGCAAACCAAGCACACATCAAACACCAGCAGCTTTAATCCTGGCAATAACTGGCAGTCAATTACTTTGAAAATAAAACAAAAAAGAAAAAGTAGCAACACTTCAACCTTCAAAAAACTGAAAAGCACTGCTTGAGAGTTACCTGATAGTGTTAAGCACATAATTCTTCTATAAACTGTGGCTCCTAACTATGTTGCCTGGCTCATAACTTTTAACTAGCTTTTTACTGTTTGGAACAACTCTGCTGTCGCAAGGTGGAGGAACAGATTCAAGTGGGGCAGCTGTGAACCGGAGGATAGAGTCGGTCATCCTCCAGTCGGAAGGTCAAGGCTTTCATCCCCAGCCACATGTCAAAGTGGAAAGTGCATTTGGAATTTATATATAGATAGTAAGAAGCACTGCATGTTTATGTGAAAGGGTGAATGAGAAACACATTGTAAAGTGCTTTGTAGACCCCAGACAAGGTTAAAAAGGTGCTATTTAAGTGCAGACCATTTACCATTACAACACTATAACTTTACATTAACCCGGTCTTTAATTTCACCTCCGTGACTCTGAACGCTATGTGGGACATGGAGATAACAGTTATTCTAGAAGCCATTTAAAAACGTAATGGCTGATTATGACTGATCCACTGGCATTCATTTCTCACTTACAGAACCACTGTGCTCTGCTGTGTCCCACTTCCCCCAGTTACGGTCACAAAAGGATAACAAATAACTGTGCACAGTCACATGATTAATTTATAATTTACAGAAATAGCTTGACAGCCCTATGAAAAAGAGATGAAAAAACAGTCAACAATGTTTGTTAATCAAACTTTATAGTAGAGTATAGAGTAGAGTATATTCACAACACTGACAGTAAGTTCTCTGGAAAAGAAACCTGGGAACAAGTTACACACAAAAAAAATACATATTTAAGCAAAACAACCATCACACATGTACACACAGATCATAAGTCATACTGCTAGAAATAGTGAAGCCTTACGGTTTGAGGTACAGACAGGAGAACAAATATCTCCAGCTCCAGTCGTGTTGCAGCTCATTACACACATGAAGAACTTTCAAAAGCAACTTAATCGGTGATGTGATGTCATGTTTGTTTGCACTGAACTCAAGTGAAGATGTAATGAAATGTAGCAGCTTGGATAGTAAGGCCTTGGTAATGAACTCGCAGGAATGCTGATGTCTTCTATATGCAACCTTTTCCCCCCGGCGTCAAGTGTAAAAGCTGCTTTATGTTGGATGAAGGTTCAGTGAGCAGCACATTAATGCATAAAATAATCATTAAATGTATAATGGAATGTATAACTGGTTTGCTTTGTGTTTGTTTTTTTTATGGTAAAACAACCTTAAATCTTTTGGGGTATTAGAATATTATTTATTCTCTTTTTTAATTAAGTGAGGCTTAAAATGACGACCACAGAGGAGCACGTTTTCACCAACATCCAAACCTCATAAAAGTCATGGTGGTTCAAACAAACTGAGTTATATACATTTACACATTGTCGCTTTTACACAGGAAGGTTATTTGTTTTGTCGCTACAAGCACTTTTGTGGAAATTGTCCACGTTGCATAGTACACAGTTTGCGCAATATGATCTGTGTTGCATCATTGCATCGCAAAATGGACCGCGTTAAGTGAACCCAGTCTGTGTAACTATCTGATGTAAAATTGACATAACAATTCCTAAGAAACGTTGAGCTTGAGTTGCTTTTGGCAAAAAATCTGCTCTTCCGTGGTCATACAAGCAATATGGCTTTCTTTTAAAATACAATCTGTGTGCAGTGGAAGGATTTGATACTTAAACAAGCTGAAACTATCAATCTGGCCTTGTAAATGATTGTGTATATATTACTCCATCCGAATCACATGATTTGTTTTTTACTCACCGAGTTTTTATTTGGCTGTGTCATATATAGATGCACGTACTGTATATCAGCTTGTCTGACTGAAATATTTACTCACAGTGGACATTTATGTCAAACTCTACTCCTCAGGATTGTTACAATTGAATAATCATGATGCTCGAAGGGGATAAAAAGTTAACGAACGTACAGTAAATACTCATTAAAGGTTAAATATGTTTTGTTTCTCTTGGAAGAAATTTAAATGACTACAGTTTTTGGACAAATATCAGTGTGCACAACTATTAGGCAACTACATTGAAAATTAAAGCTGCAAGCAGCGATGAACGGGCCCTCGCACTCATGGCCACCGCCCCCCATAAGCATATCAGAAATGACACCACCCCACGACTTTCTATGTCAAACCATTCAAATGTTATGGCAGAAAATAGGGACTATGAAATATCGACCAATCAGAAGAAGGGGCGGGGCTACTTTGTATCAATTATGGCCAAGGAATCAAAACCATGTCCGATGACACCACTCACGAGTCTTTGTCAAACCATTCAAAAGTTACTGCAGAAAATAGGAACTCTGAAATATCGACCAATCAGAAGAAGGGGCAGGGCTAATTTGCACCAATGAAGGTCAAGTACTAAAGTACTAAAACTACCGACTTTGATGACACCACCCACGACTCTCTATGTCAAACCATTCAAAAGTTACAACAGAAAATAGGGAAAGCCAATCAGAAGAAGGGCTAATTCAGGCCATGAAGGTCAAGGACTCAATACCGAGTCCGATGACACCACCCATGACTCTTTATATCACACCATTCAAAAGTTATGGCAGAAAATAGGGACAACCAATCAGGAGAAGGGGCGGGGCTAATTCAGGCCAATGAAGGTCAAGGACTCAATACAGAGTCCGATGACACCACCCACAAGTCTTTATCCCAACCCGTTCAAAAGTTATGGCAGAGAAACATTTTCAAGGGGGCGCTGTTGAGCCCTTAGGCCACGCCCACTAATGCAAACCATGAAATATCAAATTTATCACCAGGCCTGGCTTGCGTGCCAAATTTGGTGACTTTGGGGGAACTATCAAATATGGACCAATCAGATGAAGGGGGGGGGGCGTGCTTTTTGACGTCTAGCGTCGCCACGGTAACGCTTTTGAAAGAGAAAAGTAATGCCTGTTGTTGCAGGATGGATATAACACACCTGGGTGCCCCGTTATGGTTCGGGCCGTATTAACTGCCGAAGGAATGGCATAAATTGCGCCAAAATTACGCGATTAATTAAAAATGTTCAAAATGGCCGACTTCCTGTTCGGTTTCGGCCATGGCGCCAAGAGACTTTTCTTTAAGTTGCGACATGATACAGGTGTGTACCGATTTTCGTGCATGTACGTCAAACCGTATTGTGGGGCTTGAGGCACAAAGTTTTCTAGGGGGCGCTGTTGAGCCATTTTGACACGCTCATTAATGCAAACCATTAAATATAAAATTTTTCGCCAGGCAAAATTTGGTGACTTTTTGGGCACGTTTAGGGGGGCAAAAAGGCCCTCCTTTCGTCAGAAGAAAGAATAATAAAGAAAAATTCCTACAGATACAATAGGGCCTTCGCACTGTCAGTGCTCGGGCCCTAATTAATGAGTTATATGCTTATTCTAAATTTTTATACATTGTACAATGTAAGGAAAGCCGAATGGTAAACAAAATGTTTGACCAACCAAAAATATTCTGCGACAACTACAGATATCTTTTTTCTCATATCGGCCATCAGCGTTTCATCCACGAAGTTAGTCTTGGACTTAGAGGTGTTTGATGAAGCAGTATTTGGGATGGATTTCATGGCCTCTGTGAATGCTGCAGACCACTGCTTTAAGAAAGTATCTTCCACAAACTGAAAACACATTTAGGAGTAGAATTCAATTGATCTTCAACTCAGCAAAAATCCAGTAGCTTATCATTAATAACAACAGATCACAGCAGCACTCCTCCTCCACCCTGCTGGCGACGGATTGCAGGTGTTGCCCATGTCTCCCTTGTTTCCACCAAGACTCAGTGTCATTTCATTTATCCGTTAAAGCTCGGGTCTTGCTTTAGCTTGTAAATCTTATTCGGTTATGATCATGTTCTTGCCTTCTCTCTTGATTTTCTCTCAGAGCAGTTGACACCTTGTATTACTGGAGAGTTTAGTTGCAGCACTGAAAATCGGTGGCACTGGAGGACAATCCATATTTTACAGTCTTTTACAGTTAATTTTCACCTATCCTCAGTTTTTTACCACCCTGCTAATTTTTTCACACCAAATAGTTGTGCTTTAAGAATAGTTATGCAGTTTCCTATTTTGTTCCCCTTAGGGAATAAAGGTGTTAATAATCCTCACTTCACGGTGGGATGTTAAACACTTAAAGACACACCCTTCCTCATTATTGAAATCATATAACTTAAAACTTATTGAATCCAATAAACACTTAAATCTTTTGAAAATGTGCTGGGAAAAAAATACTAAAGTGGTATTAATCGCTTACCTCAAAATAGTACACACAATATATAGGATAAGAATGGGTTCCTGGAAATGCACACCAGCAGTTTGTAGGCTGCTAAAGGGAAGCTCTGCTTATCATAGTTGATGTTTAAAAATAATGTTGAAAATGCTAAACTACATAAGGAAAGAGGGATGCATCTGAGGCACTGCGAACCAGCAATAGCACCGACTCAATGTCACAAAATATTCAGTCATAGTTGGGGCTTCTATCTAGTCACAGTGTGTACACTTTTTTTCTGCATTTGTGCATTTGCTTTAATGCATCTCCCCTCTCTGAGACATCCATTAAAGCAACACCACATTATTTTTATTCACTGGAGGTTCGGGAAATTGTATGTGAGAGAAAAGAGGATTATCTTTGTGTATGCTGACACAGGCATACGTGTGTATTGCGCAAGTTTACAGTAGAGGTTTTGTTTTTATTTTATTGATGCACACGTGTACTTCTGTGTGCTTGCAGATGTGTGGGGAGGGGCACATTTGGGTTTCTGATATCCGTCTCTGTCTCACCTTTGTTGACTTTGTCTCTCCTCCTGCAATACTGTGCACTCCGCTTTAATGACGCATGTATCCTATCTTCACTCACCGCCTAATCCCAGCAGCACCAGCTCAGGAACAGATTACTGCTTGCAGACACCAGAGGAGAGAGCAGCAGCTAAGGGTGGGGGCTGCAGAGCAGAAATAGATGCCTCACTGATACAATATACAGAGAAATTGAGATGGTGTGCATTGAAGGCATATACATAGTATGCATGTATGTTTGCATGTTTAGAGCAGAAACACTGATTAAGATGCTTTTCAGAAATACATCACAGGTTCTGTCTTGTTTCATTTACCCAGTTAATGTAAAACGTTTTTTTTTCCACATTTAAGTGGATTCCTCCCATAAATATCCATGGCAGAATTTGTTATAAACGGAATGCATCTGTTTTCCTTTCCTCACCTTAGGTGGAAGAAAAGACCATCTCCCTACATGTGAAGTTGTCCAACATGTTTCCTTCACACAGCAGGTACACTTGCAACTCAACCAATAAAATCAAAAGAGTGATTTTAATGTGCTTGATGCATCTATTAGGTCTAATTTTGTTATTGGATTTTACTGATATCATTATTATCACCGAAGAGTGATTTTCTTCTCTCTTCTAATTGTTTTCTGGGATTTTTTTCTGGCTGCATTATGAGCCATTTTTATGTGCTCTCTAACCAGCTGAGGTTTTGTACAAACTGCTTGTTTAGTGTTAAGCTGCCTTTTTTTTAACCCAGATTCTACAGTGTTTCAAAATGCAGTACGTATTGTATGAAAGGATGGACAGGACAGAGACAGAAGGTGTGAATAACCGTTCTACCCTTGGTTAATTAGAACTTCTTGCCGTCTCCTTGTGCAGGTGTAAGTAATTGGCAGTGGTTTGTGGTGAAGAGGGGCTGTCTGTCCACCAGCTGCTGTCATCATGCCAGCTGCCTCTCAAGAACATGACTTTTAGGACCAAATGATTGCCAATAAAACATTTGATTGAGAGACGGAGAGAGTGGAACCATAAACAAGCAAGATTCTGCCCTTTAATTTCACCATCCCCAGTGAATTGGTTTTGCTGTGCTGTGGAGTAGCTCCAATACACAAGCAGTTTAGTAGTCTGCCCAGGGACTGAAATTAAATTTAGCCTGTGTGTAGCCAGTCTGGTTGTGTCCATGAATGTGCATGTGCATACGGCCGTCTTTGTCTGTGCTTGTGTCTGTTTGTTTGAGATGGGAGTTTGGAGTGCTTTTGTGTCTACAAAAAAAAAGCACTGAATGAACTGCATATATAAATGTTTGTGCATGTTTGCTGGATTTATGTGCTTTTTTTCTTTCTCATCTTTAGGGATTTAATCATTTTACACCACCAGGTTGCTGCACAATCATATATATATATATATATATATATATATATATATATATATATATATATATATATGATTGTGCTTTGGTTGTTTTGTTTTTTTAACATGGAAATCTGAAAAATGGCTTCAGTCACTGTTAGCATCATCAGTTTGATGAATTCTGATGAGGGCATGCTACATTCAGAAAATACAAGAGCCGAATTGTTGCATCGTTGTTGCACTGGCCACTCTCTGCGGCTAGTTCGTAACAGCGCTTTGTGTGTATGTGCGTGTCTGTTTAGGTGTTTAGGTGCAGGTTCTTGATGAAAGCCTTGAGCTGAGGCATATATCAGAGCTCCAGCACTAATAAAAGGCCAGCAAGCTGTGTTCCTCTCCTTCTGGGAGCAGCACTGGTTTTTACTGCCTCTCTGACAGCAAGATAAAGTGCCCTTCCAATTAGAAAAATATTTGGCCACATACCTACCAACAGTGATCCTAGGTTTTTTATTTTTCATGCCATTTGATCAGGAATCCTTTCTATTTTTGCAGTGTGCTTTTTTTTTTTTAATATCGTGTCCTGGCTTTGCACATGTTAATATGCACCCTTTCACCTCGCCTCCACCCCCCTCCAAAGGCACCACCATGCTGTATAATGAAATAATGTTTTTTGTTGGTGTCTGTCTTTATTTTTGCTCTTTGTTTCATGGGGTCAAGACGGCGTACAGTTATGTTTTGGTATGGATTCCAGACTAAGACGGTCTGTTTTTTAGCATATGGCATGAAAGGAGTCATGCTGTTGCGTGTGTTTGGGTTGATGTCATTCTTGTTGGCCCTGTCATCCATCTCTGCCTCATATAGAAATGCGTGCATATACACTTAACTTCTGATGTTAGTCCCCATCTCATACTGTAGATGTTTTTTTCCCCCTTTCTTTCAAGAGAGTGCATTAAAATTAAATTCTCTCTTGTTGTTGTGAAAAGAGGCACACGTAAAAATAATTGGCTGTAGGAGAGAACAAAGGGCTGGCTCCTCTCTCCTCCCTGCACACCACAACCAGGCATTAATACCAAGCCTGCTGCATTGTTCTGCTGTCTGCAGCCATCCCCCTAGCCAGACACTCAGCTCTGAAGAAGTCACTTTTAATGTCTGATAATCAAGGTGAATTTTCAAAAAGCTGCCATTTTCAAATGATGGTGTATATATTATGTGTAGATGGGAGTTCAGGAGTGGAGGATCCCCATTCGGTGAGAGAGATGGCTGCAGCAATGGGAAGTGAAAGAGAGACATCTAAAGGCCAAAGAGGAAACTGCTAGCTAATTTTTCGGTCTAATCAGAAGTCGATGGAGGATAGAAACCAGCTGGAATATCACTGTCGATGAGAAATTATGAGCTTAACTTGGTTTGAGATCAGAAAGGTTTTTCTGTGGTTGTTCTTTTTTGTAACTAGCACATCCGATTCTACTATAAACAATACAAGTCTTATATTGAAGCATCCGTGTGTCCTCTGTGCCTATGAAATTTCAGGGTAAAATATGTAAAGAGTGCATATTTTGCTCATTTCTGAATGGGGATCTTGTGCAGTGTTATAGGGGAATCAGGCGTCATGCGGGAGAGCAGAGGAGTTCCATTTCCCTGCTACAGGGCACAGACTCATCTTCCTATTGCTCCTCCCATCCCCCATTTTTCCCCCACCACTAGGTATGATTATTTCTCCTCCGATCCACCGCACCATTATATTCCAGGTCTGCAGTTACCCCTCCCTGCTGTCATTTTTCATAGCATGTTTTTTTCCCCCTTATGCAGGGCTGCACATTTGCACTGTGCCTGTGCAATATGTTAAGGAGGTGAATGTATGCGGTGTGCAGAGTATAATAAGTATATTTATTTTCTTTGCTGGTTATTTTTTATTTTTTTAGGGGGGTGTTTGAGAAGAAAGGCCAGCACCAGCCATGTATCTTAACAAACATGACTGCTGTGTATGCACTCCCCTTCAAGGCTTCTTATTCACCAGGGAAACCAAATTATACATCTGAGGCAGACTGGTTGTTTTTTCGTGCTATGACTTTTAAAAAGCATCTTAGTATTTTGTTGGAATAGACTTTGCTAGCACAACCTGGGTAAAGTTTTGGTTGTATGTGCAAAATTTGCGGAAATGTTGACAGCCAGCCAGGTGATCTTACGTGGATCATAAAATATTGGTCCTTGAATATCTCTCAAATAACTGACAACAAGCCAGCCACCATCAGCAGTTTAATCACAACCTCCTATTTTGCAGTTTTGCAAAAGAAAAACAAAACAGACAAGTCTCCAAAATCAAAACACATATACACACCACACATGCCCACACGCACACACATGGCTGAAATGACATTATGTTTCAGAAGGAAAGCAGATCTAACCCTGAGAAACAGTGGGATTTAAATGGAGTCTGTGTTGGGAGCAGCACGGTGCACAAGTCTCCCTCTGTGAGGCTGTCACAGTGGGACACTTGCAGATTTGCAGAACAGACAAAAAAGTAGAGGGGGGGAAAAAAGCTCTTAAAGATACACAACCTAATTTAGTTATTGTGCCATTTTCCTCCTATAAATCCCAGAATTTCCTCTCAGTTCACTTATGATGACTTTAAAAACAGCAGTGAACTGGAACAAGGAAACAGGGATCTGAAAGTGAAATGGGAAACTGCAACAGCTATAACAAAATCAGAGGGTCTGCCTAAGATATTACACAAAGGTATGCAAACCGTGAATTGCTTGCAAAGCTCTTTGTAGAAGGGTGGGCTGTAAACCAGTTGTTCCATTATTTGCTAAATAAAAACATAGAACTTTGGTGAAGTTCCTTCTTTTAGATGAGAATTTGTATGTGTTTGCCCATCTCCCCTGTCAGTAGTGTAAAATGTCTTCTAAATGGACTGGTAATCATTGTGACATTTTTATTCAAAATGATTGTGTATGTTGATTAGGTTTTACATTGTAACTTCTTCAATTTTAGCACCAATGCACACAGTAGAGTTCCTCTATCGAAAAGAACACAGAGAGGAATTCCCTTATTTTGTTCTATTATCATCTGGGTCATAGGCAAGCCAAACAAGAAGGATAATTTTTTGGAGCCGATCCATAAAATGTTGTAAAATTTAATACATTTCAGGGGTTTAAACGCCTGTTACTGTACCATGCAGACATACCTGATACCTGACTCAGTGTATTGATGTAACATTGTGGAATGATAACTTGGTTTTGCCTGGGATTGCATAATAACCAAGTATTAAAATGTGCAAGTGCTTTATTTGTTCCCTGGCTGCACTCGTGGTAGCGTGATTTATTTATTTATTTATTTATTTGTTTAGCTTTTTTTCTTGTTGGTTGGAGGGCATACTTTCAAAGTGTTGATCTCAGCTGTGGTGTAGAATAAAGACTGAGGAGAGGGCCGTAGGCATTCTGATGAAAGGATGTGCAGGGAATTTGGAGTGTGGAGAGAGGGAGGGAGCGCTGTGCTTGTCCAGCGTGGCAGAGCGGGGCCTGGCCCCGTGCCAGTCTGGGCACTGTGCCCACGAGGAGGCAGTGTGTGGCTAACTTTGACTGTTGCACAGAGAGGTGCACAGATAGGAACAGAGATGGTGAGAGAAACAAGTGTGTCTGTACGGGTGGGGTGGGGCGTGGGGGGTGCATGTCTGAAGCTGACTTGCAGACCAGGTTCAGCTGCATTTGCATATGAAGTGGCTCGGTTGTGATGCAGCAGGGGAGAAGAGTGGGAAACGGCAGGGAAGAATGAGGAGAGATATCCAGGGCCATGTTATGTCAACAGCCTTATTACTGATCACAGTCCGAGTTTTCCCAGCCAGCGCCGGTTGAAATTTCAGCTGAATTTGAATCCTGCTTTAAGAGACAAAGAGTCAGTGGAACAGTTCATTTAATCAGCTTTGTGTTGTTTCATTTAATCATGCACTGGATTGCTGCTCTTAATTTCGTTGTCTGCTGTTTCTTTGTGCAGTGCCAGAGTAAATACTTTCTCTATGGGACGTAAATGTTATCGTTCCTCTTTGTATGCATTTACATATTGTTTGCCTTTCTACATATTATCTCACTTTCTCTCCCTTCCCTTCTCTCTGTTCTCCTCTTTGTATCCTTAAAATATTCTGCACACCCCTCAGCAGTTCCGCATGGCAGGCAGCCCTAATATAATCTGTGCGCCTGAATTCTAATTTATACCGTCAGGATAAAATAAATAGTCTGCAGTTAATTATGGGGAGCCGGCTCCTGGCTTTGCCCGGGTGATTTATGAAGTGCACGTCGGCATTCTGCAACGCATTTTTCTTAATTTATTTTTAATCTTTTTTTCAATTAATTTCACTGCAAATGTCTTAATGATGGCAGAGGGGCTGTGTTAATGAGGCCTGTGAGGTGAAATGAACAGGCACTTGGTCCTGTGGGCTGGAAGTCGAGGCTCTGGGGATGGGGGTCATGCAGTGGGTTCTTGTCCAACCACTTATGTTCAGTTTGTCTGTCAATCAGGTAGTTCCTTACTAAAATGTTACACTAACTCCAGATCTTATAACTTTTCAGATGAGATGGCAATACTTTGGAATTTCTTCTTTAACCTGTTTTTTGTGCCTCATTTCACTTCCTCAACAGAATACAATGCAGCATCTGTTGTTCTCATTGACTGGCATCTTCACGCCCACCGTCACAGCTGTTTAAGCTGTTTCATTCAGCTGTTGTACAGAGAGTGCATTTCTATTCTTGGACGACTCCTATTTCCTGGTAATTTTGACAAAGTGTGATTGTTCAGTTCACACGTCTTGCACACCCCAACCTACCAAATTCAGTCCACAAATGAAAGTGGGGTTCATGATGAAACAGTGTTACTTTCTTGTGACTAATGAACGTACTCTAAAGCAGTGATGTACAGCAGTATCCAGTGTGGCTGTTTACTCCCTGAGCACTATTGAATAAGTGGATTTTAAATGTTTCTGCATGGTCATGGCAAGTTTGTGGAGACTCAATCCTCTTGTTCAACTTTAGACATTATGGCACTTATACACCAGCAAAAAAGCTTCAGCCTCTCCCTCAAAACCAAGAACAGTGCTTTAGATCAGTGGTTCTCAAATGGGGGTACGCGTACCCCTGGGGGTACGTGAAGGCACTACAGGGGGTACGTGAGATTTTAAAATATACATATATTTAAAAAGTAGCATCCATGCAAAAATCCTTTAAAAATAAATATTTCATAAATAATTGAGGAAAATATAAGTCTAAATTCATAAAATGAATTTTATCTTCAGGAGTAGGCTATTCAACTTATTATCCTAAAACCGCAGAGTATCCCCCACACCAGGATGGTTCCACCTAACCTGTCAAATGCCACCTGGCTTCACCTGTCAATCACTTGGACCAACGATGGAGTCGTGGTTGAAGCATAGCAGCAATATTTTTATGTTTAATAAATCAGTTACTGATGGCACAGTGCTCTGTTTTAGGTCTTTTTTTTACAACCAAAAGTGCTTTGTGCTGGTTAGGGGGTACTTGGCTGAAAAAATATTTCACAGGGGGTACATCACTGAAAAAAGGTTGAGGACCACTGCTTTAGATGATTTAGAGCATGTTATCCATAGTTTTAACCCCTCTCCAATCAGACTCCTAACTCTTTTGTACTTGTTATTCACCATCGTTTTTTGCCAATTAGCATGGAGTGTGGTTGTCTCTGTGCAGGGAGGGCCTGGTGTGTTGTAGACAGAAGGGCGGGGCAACCCTGGTGGTCAGCTACCAGACAGCTCACATCAGCCTACCCCATTAGGGACATTCACCCTCAGCTCTCTGCATCAGGATGCTCTCATTTACTGCCTCCATATCCAGCCATTTATCTCTCTTTCCTCTGCTCTCCATTTCAGTCTCTTCTCTCTCATTTTTTAATTTTCCTCTCAAAAACAGATCCCACATTAAGCAGCCAAGCATGGCTCGCTGCGGTGCTTCTCCTGAAAGACCAAAGGATTTATTTAATTTCTCTTCCTCTCCATCCTTGTGGCCTCCTCTCCCTGCTCATGCACAGATCATTACACACAAAGGCCTCATTTTCATCTCCCGGTGAGGGAACATACAGGGCTTTAACTAGTCAGCCACGCCATGGTCATTGCTGTCGATCAATACCTTTGGTCAAGACGGAGCACGCAGTGCACCCTAAATGGACCTAGCAGGTCCAACCATAAAACACCTTTGTGGCCATACATGCCACACTATAAATCTATTTTTACTTGTTATTCCTGTGGAGGAGTGAACAGAGTCGAGTCTACATTGTGTGAATTACCCACCGAGCTTTAGTAATGACAATTAAAAGGTCAGGACATGGTGCTAAAGTAAAAGTTAGGGAAAGCAGTTTGAGTTGAATTTCAGTGATTCTGGAAGGCATATAAATGGTATAAGTTTGATGGAGAAGAAAATAAATAATTCTATTTATGAAAATAATGCAAATTATAGTCAGTGTTTCAGAAGCTGATGTGGAGGCTATATTGCTTGACAAATAAGCTGTCATGCACTTTTAAATTTGGTTGTGTATCTTTCCCCATTTTGATGTGGATACAATACAGTTCAGGGATGAATTAGGTTTCAACAAAGTGATTCACTTTGATGTGATTTAACTGAATGCAATGTGATGCAAGTCTTGTGACTTCATGAACTCTTCTATGAAAAGGCATCTCATGAGCGGCGGAGGGTTTCTGGTGAATCTGCAGAACACCAACTAAAGGTGAAATCAGACAGCTGAGACCCCCCGCATAGAGGGTTCAAGGAACCAGTGGTGACTAATTGTGTGCTGGAGCTTTGCAGACAATTTACATTAACCCTGTGGAACCATTAACATAAGAAGCTACTGAAAGCTAGAAAGATATGTCTGCACAAGCTGAACACAGCAAAAGGTGGAGAAACTAATTGGTCTGTTTTGTTCTTGATGGCAAAGATGGCAAAGATGGCAGACCCGGTATGTTCTGATTATGACTGGGGAAGAAAAAAAATCAGATTCTGTGAGGCTTTATGTCTTAACCACAGATATTAAATCATGACAAAAGATGATTTGGTTCGTTCAAAAGCACAGACTGATGATGTTTTAATAATTTATCCAAGAGAAATAGTTGTATACTATAACCAAACACCTCCATCAACCCATCTATCCATTATTGCTACACACTTATTCCAATTCATAATCACGGGAGGCCTGCTGGATTCTATTCCAGCTCACCGTGGACAGGTCTCCATGCTCACATTAGCCAGATGAGCCAGATTATCATATCCATAGATCCCAGAGAAAGGTCAATGGTCAATGTGGAACTGGTAATTTACATTAAAACAGCTTTATTTAAAGACAAAAAAGGAATAATGACAATTTTGGTTCCTTCTTGTACAGGAAAAGAGGATTTTATACATTTTGTCGCACCCAATTTTTTACTTAGTTTTTTACACAATTCAGTTGTCAAGATCTTTTAGAAAGCTTTCACTCTCAAACATACTGTAAGACTGTAAATCTATAGCATTTAATCAATACATGCAACAGTTGCCTTTGATCTCGCACAGTTGTGGCTAACTTGTAATTGTAAATAGGTTTCAGTCTTTTCCTCGTGTACTGTTATCATTCATGCTGTTTCTGGCAGTATGAGCATCCGGAGGTTCATCAGCTGTTGTTGCTGTACTTGAGTAATGCTGTTCACACATTTGTTCAATTTCTCTTCATTCTGGCAAACTGATGTTAGATTTGATGATGCGTTGTAAAGCACGCCTACATTGGTTGTCTTTCAAGCAGCGATGCTGGGCATATGCATGAGCGGGCAAGCTATTACACTTCTTATATTGTGTGAAGATTCCACCCATTTGTGGTAACATGTTGTATTTCTGGTGCAGACCTATTCTTATGTTTTTTTCTCAGACGTTGATGTAGAAATCTTGCATTGACACTGTCAGATCAGTAGCAAAACTGTAGTCGACCTAGTTTAAACTATGAATTTGAGCTACCAACAGTTGTTCAAGAGATCTGCAAAAAAAACATAACTTCATCCTAAGATGGTAGTGCTTTGGAAAAAAAGGGGTGTTGAGTCGAGACACAACAGTAGTTTTCAAAAGCAACTAATGGCATTGTTTTATCAAAGGGGCTGCACTGGCCAAACAGTGATTACTGAGTCCTAAAATGTCCAAGCTTTTGTACTTATCTGCTCCTGTTGTTAAATATTCTAGTTTATGTATCGCTGCAAAGGTCGCATTTGACTTCTTTTCAAAATAAAATGAAATGGTTGGTTAAGCACTCACACTTGTATGTGAAAGGAATAGGATAAAATACATGCCCACTATTTTGTTCTCAGGTTCTATTTAACCTATGCCTGTTTTTCTTAACTAGAAAACAAAGAAATTGCATCTTGCTTGCAAGACACATTCTGGAAAATGTGTATAGTGTGTTCTGCCGAAAAAAGAAAAAAAAAACCTGGCTGGTGAAGTCAGTTTGATTTGAACAGTAAACCTCCCATACCTGAGATCTTCTAATGAGATTTTACTCAGTTGGAACCTAAATGAAATGAGATGATGCTCAGAGGAACAGCCAGTTCAAGTTTTTCTGTATGGATACTTCCCTGTTTAGTTGGTGACTTGCTTGACTAGAATCAATAATATATGGACCAGGTGAGAGCAGCCAGGAGGTTGGAAGACTGAGCAGAAAAATAGATGTGTTTTTTCATCTTGTTTTTGCCTCCAAGGCTCTCAACTAGCTTGATTCCAGCATCAACCAAAGAGATAGACAACAACTTTAATTACTTTTGCATCCTGTCGCTCTCCCCATCCACTTCTCCCATTTTTCTTGCACAAATAAAAAGAGAGAGAGAGAGAGAGAGAGATAGGAAGAAGAAAATGTATAATTACTTATTTCGCTGGAGTACCACAGAACATCTTTTACCAAATGACTCTGATTTTAAATGGTTAACAGGATTTTTCTTTTTAATGGAGCTGACTCCACGTGTCAGAAAATTGGTTTCCTGTTTGGGCCCTTAATGGCTTTTACAGTTTGCACTTCCAATAAGCAGTTAACTCAGAAATTAACATAGCAGAATGTGTTATGATGCAAATAGAGATGGAAAAGCTGTACCTTCATCCAGAAACCTCCAGTTAGATGCATAATTGCTCTGGTGGCATGATTTTTCCTATTTGTCCAAGCTAATTCATTTATCTCAAACAAACAAAGAAAAAAAGTTGAACCTATCTCTCCAGCATCATTGCCTACTAGAAGCACATTTACAGTTTGGCATGTTGCATTTTCCCATTGGCCAATTTGTAATCAGCAATAATCACAGAGAAACGTAATCACACGAACAAAAATTTGTAATACTAATCTCTGAAACCCTGCAATGTTGCCACTAAGCTTTAAATTTTGATTGAGACAACGGTAAAAACCAAAAGACAACCTCTTCCGCAGTTACAGAGAACATTTGTATTACTCTGCTGTTTATAGGCTGTCACAGTTGGATCAGTTTGAGCCCCATGTGAGCAGGTACAACCTGAAAAGATATATTTGTGCAAGGTGTTTCTCAATTAACTTTTGATCCACTACTTTTCCTTTCCAATTACATTTTACACATGCTCAAATATTAATCTGTCTGTGCGTTAAATATTGTATTCTTAATCACAAGATGACACAGTGGGACAGTTTTTGCTTCACGTACATGCAGAGGCTCTGTTGTTACCTGCACACCGATCAGAACATACCCACACTTTGTCTTTTCGTTTTCTTTCAGCAACATCTTTCTTCAATTTACATTTGTGTTTTTAGCTTTTTACACTTTTTCACACTTACTCAAGTCTCATTTAACTCTGAACGCCTTCCTCTAAGGGCCTTAATGAGGAGAGCAGGGCCTGAAAACATCCAGGGCGTTCCTGCAGTTGCACCACCAAACTACAGGCAGTGTAATCACCAGGAAAAACATGCCAGTAAATTCAGCTGGATCGAGCTGTGATCGCCACCAGCGTTTGAGGTTAAGCGCACTTTGGTGTACTGGACATGAGCATAGCAGCAATTCAGCCAGATATTGGTCGCATGACCATAGTTATTCTGTACAGTCTTTGCCACATCACCATGGCAACCTTTCATTTCTCCACAGGATGTTAACATTTCACCTGCCATTCTGGTAATTGGCTCCATTTTCTTTATTTCATTTTTTATTCATTTTTGCATATGTAGAGGAAAAAAGTCATGATTATTATAATAAGACAATGTTTACGAAGTGAGCGCTGACAGGCATGGGTAGGGGAAGGGAAAAAAAAGCTTTCATTAGTCTAGAATATTAATGTAGCAACAGGGCTTTTTAGGGGCTAATAAAGCTTGTTCTCATTGTTTTCACAGGTTCCTTTCACTCTGTGCATGAGCCACACTGCAGAGTGAATCTGAGTTTCCATTTAATTGGGTCACCCTCTCTTTCCATTCTCCTGTCGTGCCGCCTTTCTGTTGAAATCAGCTTAATTAGACCTACAAGATTGTGACACTAGCAGAACCATGTTGTATCTGCTCTGCTTCTATTTGCATTGATGTTCTGTTTTTAGAAGTATTGATGATACAAGCTATGTAATGACATTTACTATAATGCTGTAGTCATTAATGGCCCTAGGCTGGCTTTAGACTGTATACCAGCACAGACAGAAATGGATAAAAGGTTTTATGGAAATAAAAGATAGCTCCTGAAGGCAGAGAAAGCAAGGCCTAATGACTGTTATATCAGCTGCTCCTCATTACCAAGGTCGCTGGCATCAGGACCAGCTGAGATCTGCTAAGTGGTCTATTGCCTTTAAAATGGCCATGAGGCGCTTCCATCAGTATTGCACTCACTGGCACCATAAAGTCTTTGAAATGTATTGCAAACCCATATTTTCTTTAATTATACTCATTTTAACTGGTTTTCAGCAAAGGCGCTGTCTGTATTTACACGATAGGTTCATGTTAATATTACAGTTTGCTCCAGAATGCTTTTTTTTTAGCTTGGCTACAGTTGCCTGAGTGATAATTATAGGGAGCGACATGTCAAACTCCCTGCTATTAATTTTATGAAAGATATTTCTCTTCTTATGCAGCAACAGCAGCACTGAGCCATACACAATGTTATTTTTCTAATTTATGTGCTCTCCCCAGACCTCATTACATTGTCAAACATCAAAATCTAACTCATGTAATGTTCTGTAGCAACAACCAATTTTCTCTGCACTGCATAGTTTTGGTTTAGAGCACGAACTAAAAACTACGCCATTCAGTCTTGCTTTATAAAGTGTTTATCTCTTTTTATAAACATAATGTCGGATTTATACACATCCTTTGGAAGGTGGAGGGGGGGGCAGACATCAGTAGAATTAGCGAAGAGAATAAACACCTAATCCCACCTTGCATTATTAAAGATGGTAGCATGGTGGTTCCTGCAAGACCACCTTACTAAATCTAAGTCTGACATGGATTGATGATGTATAGATATATTATTCAGAGCATCACATGTGCCTCAGAACAGTGCAGCTCTTTTATCTGCCCTCCCAGCTCACTGCCTCCTCATACGCAGACACATGCACACAACAAGCACTCATCAACCCCTGGAGGGCACCTGTGTTTTCAAAGTAAAGACCACTTAGAGAATAGCCCCAGGCATCTGAATGCTGAAGTGCCCTGTGTTACACATTAGAAACTGCTGTACATGCCAGGAACATAAACACTCACTAGCCCTTGTCTCCTCCCAAGAATACCCTAAATACCTCAAAACATGGGCTAAACCGCTCACACTAGCCAGAATAAGGAACAGATCGTCCATTGGGACCATTACCATATTAAGAATCACTCGCTTACAGGTGCAGCACTTTGTTCAGTAAGGTGGCCAAGTATATCAGGAAAGGCTTTATCTCTTATTGGGCTTTTTGTTTCCTTGCAGCTGATAACTAAAACTCTCTTCTTTATAGTGTTTACCCACATTGCATGAGGCTTGTAACAATCTGAAAGGGTCATATGTGTCATTTGGCCTTAATGAGCCTGCATGTTATTTGTTTTTAATGGCTACATCTGACTGCAATGATGTTCATGACATGAAAACCAGCAGCTTAAACTGAGGTGCACTGAAAGATAAAATGCGTAGGAGGTAAAGATCCACACCCCCTACCCCTTCAGAGGCAGACACGGGGTTAATGATCAGACATTTCATTCAGTCCCCCAGTTGACTAAATGAGGTTTGATCAGATGCCAGCAGCAGAACAACAAGCAGCACTCCGAGTCAGCCGCTCTTTCTGTCATAATGAACAGCAGTTTAATATCAAAACAATTACATGAACAAGCAGATGAAAACAAGAGGTTTTTGAAAAAGCAGTGAAAATGTATTCTAAATTTTTAATTATATATATATATATATATATATATATATATATATATATATATAGTTCTATTTATATGCATGAACATTTTGCATGTTTGTAAAGGGAAGCATGTCAAAGCTGAGCTGTCACGGTTAATTTGGGCTACCCTTTTCTACTAGAGCAGTGTGTAAATAGCTGGGAGAGACATTTGAAGGTCTTAATAGATGTTGTGACTGCTCTATCTCTAAATGTGTTGAAATGGAGGCGTGAGGGATGGCATCATTGAGGTAATGTGTTCAGGAAACCGATGAGTTGTGCTCTAACCTCTGCTGCTCAGCTTGAGATTCAGTAAGTGCACAATCTAAGGTCACCTCTTAATCAGTCAGAGGCAGCACTTAATAACACACACACACACACACACACACACACACACACACACACACACACACACACACACACACACGGCTTCAATTTCAAGCCATATACCATTTCTACCTGTCAGTGATGTGACAGCACATATGTGGTGAGTCTGAGGTTTGTTTGTGCAGTTTTTGCAGAAGTCTAATACTATCAAACTATTTCACTTGTAAAATGGAGGCAATGGTGAGTGTCTAATCAACCCAAAGGGCTTCAGAGTTCCTACATAAGTTTTGCTCTCAAGACAATGTTTTCATGGACCACATAGCAAAGCCTCTGATTTCCCTCCCACTCCTCTAACTTTTCCTGGTCAAGCCTGGACAGAATTATGGCTTTGTTCCGCAGGTCGACAGCTATCTTTTTTTTCAACACAAAAATGTCCTATAAAGATCCTTGTCCCCTGTTTGGAGGCAATCGGCGCTGTAATGACCAGGCGATCCCATGTCATTTTGCTCTCCAGCGTTTGTTTTGTTTGGACTGAAGAGTTTTCTGTGATGAATTTCACCTATCACTCCCTCCACTGTGGTTGACCAATGAGCTTCTTGACTGCATGGCCTGTGGTGTTTTTCTTTAATAAGTCCAGAGGTGAAACAAAGCAAGCAGACCATCAGTCATCCTGTCAGGATCTCACCCTTTGATTGCCATAGTTGCCACCATCACACAAACTAGTCTTCTCCTTTATGCTTTGACTTGCACTGGAAACTTGAAAACATGTTGGGGTTTTTTGTAGTTTTTTTGCAGACAGAATTAATGTCTATTAGTTGATAGTTTAGATGTTCTATTCAGAAATATTAATTCATAAAACTGTTTTGTTTCAAGAGTGTCTAAAATTGCTGCCAGTAGATTTTTTGAACATTGATGAGAAATCCAGTTGGATTGATCATGCCCTCTAAAAAACTGAATGCTGAATAAATGATTACATGAAAGGAAGAAATAACCAATTCATTACATAAAATTAATATATTTACAGCATTTAATTATAAGAGGGTGAGGCCTGTTTCAAGTAAAGTGGATTCAAATGAACAGATTATAAACATGACATTGCAGTGTTAACGCTGATGAATGGAGATTATAGTTTTAAGACAAACACTCCGGTCCACCACTTCCGCTGTCAGGCCTCACCTGTCCTCTGATCTCTTTCACTCCGCGCCACCTCATCAGGACACTTGTGTGGTCCAGTACAACACATGCACGTCCAACCTGAACAGCGGCACTTTTCGCCTTTGGGCCTCAGTTACACACCTCAGAACGGATCTTTATTTACAACACAGAACTCGGAAACAGCTGGTCAATCCATTTAGCCCAAGGCCACTGATTTGTTCGTATTTACTACAGCAGCCGGAGAAAAGCCGGGGTATTTTTTTCCTCTCTCTTTCTTATTGATCCGGTGCTTAGAAAATCTGCCCTGCTGTCTAAACACTATTGATCCCTCCCTCTCAACGACAAGCTCCCGCACCAGTGTATAAAGGGACTGGATGAATTGAAATTTCATTTCCGACAACTTGTTCCTGTTATTTTTACCCTTATTTTCAATAGTTGGGAACATGCGCTGGCGGGCCGCTACTCAAAGAGTCAATAAGTGTTTGGCTTAGAAGGGAGACAAGGGATAAAGGTGAGACTGTTTGGATTACGGAGGGCAGATCTTTGACCAATATGCCATCAAAAGGTGTCACTCTATTATCGGGATCCCAGCGTGTTTGTTGAACTTCGAGGTGATCACAGGCTGCATTCCATTACATCAGCCATTTTGGTCATTATTGGGAGTATTAAACATGTTTATTTGTATTTACTGTATTCCTTTGAATACTGCTTTTCTTTTAACTTTAGTGCCTTGAAAAGGTGTCATCCAACCAATCTGCATGAACATACAACATATGTCAATAAGGGGGATGACCTGGGGATGGGATACAGATCCATATCAATATGTAAAACATGTGGGAGGCAGACTAAGCTATCTATTTGAAGACCGAGAGTGACCTGTCATGCTTGAAGAAGCTTTGGTTGCATGCAGGTAACCGGTTTTACAAGCAATTCCATCTCAGTATCAAAAATGTCCCACAGTTGTTCAGCAACTAACAGTTTTTCCAGATTTCAAAATGCCAACAAGGAATCTACTAAGCATTTCCAGTCAGACGTCCAATCATGATCTATTGATTCATAGAACAGTAATTTTCACTGTAAAAGACTCAAAACAGCTCAAGTTGATTCTCCTAACCATAGCTGCATGAACTAGACCCTCTGCTTAGATGAGCACAGAAAAGGAAATGAGTCGATGCACAGTCTGTTTTATTGTGTAGTGTTTCTGCTGCCAGTTACTGTCACTGACATTTGGATTGTCCAACAACACTGCCACCTCAGTTTCACTACGATAAATCTGTCCAGCAAAACTTCAAACACATATGCGAGGACTTTCGGAGCGCCCTTGCAAGTAGAAATATCTTTTGCTCATTCTGGCCTACGGCCATGTACAATTCTTATCGTTCCAACAAGATAGAATGGTACATAAAATGAGGGGTTCTGTTTTAATTACCATCAATATTAATGTAATGGTCTTAAAACCAGCCTGCGTTCCATTTCAAGCTCTTAACGTCAATGCATATTTTAATACATTATCACTGCCACCATCATAATTCTTATTATGATAATGGTAATTATTAGATTTATGACAGAATTATGGCTTTGTTCCCTAAAGGCACACAATTTGCAGCAAACCCAATTCTTCCCTGGTGTAAAACGCTCCCAGTGTTTCCCCTCCAAAATACTGAGCAGACACTCATAAAGATAAACACACAAACACCCTAGTGTCTCTGCTGCTGTGCCTGTAAAACACTCAATCTGAATTGCATATCCGCCTCGCCACCAAGCTTGTCATAAGCTGTATTAAGAAAAATGGTCACACGGTTTGACATAAATTGGAAAATGACATTTGGAAAATGGGCACTGCTGTGGAAATTAGAGATATTAAAATTATAAATCAGTGTCTGGAAGTACAGAAGGGTGTGGTGGTTTGCCTTAGTCTTTCTCCGTGTGCCTTTCTCTCTGTCACTGTCTCGATCTCTCGCTTCATTTCTCTCCTCATCTTGTTCTCACGCACTTTGTCTTTTGCCTCACTGGAGGCAGCAGCGGGTCAGAGCCCAGACATCAGTCCAGTAAAAGTGGTTTTAAATGCAGCCAAGTACAAGGCTGGCTCACAGGGGCAATCCCATCCTCTCATCTGGCAATTTCGCATGTACAGTATCTGTATTTGTTTGTGATGCATTTGTGTGTTTCTTCTGGAGCTGTATCTCTTCAGCTTATTGCTCAGCTTTCTTGCTGTGCCCTGCTAATGGATCATCTCTGAGGCGTGATATGTCTTATGCAAAAGTTAGGTGTACCGGCACCTTGAAAAACAGAAAGCTTCAATCCTCTGTTTGCCTCACCTCTGCTCCATATTTCCTGTCTGTGTGTTTAGCAAGAAGCGTTGAAGAGGCAGAACAAAGCACAGCTTTCTGAGGTACGGTTGGAAACAGACGAGCCAGTGACAGCTGCAGACAGAGGTTAGTGGATGCTTTATAGACCAAAAGCACACACTCACACACACAAGCACAGAGTATGAAATCCCATACAAATGGGACCATTTCTCAAATCAAAGAGTTTACACAAAAGATCTTGGGTTTCTTGTTACTTTAGTCCGTTGTGTCTTTTGATTTGGAATACAAACTACCTTCATCCTGAGACCCGCTGACCTCATAGAATTGGAAAAAAGAATTTGCTCTACTTAGTGTTATATACTAATTTAACCACTCATTTCCACAAGCACACAAACAGAACTTCTTATTTTATAAATACACTATATATCTATCTATACACAGGGATTTTGTCTCCACAGCTACACCCTGAGCAATCTCATGTGGAGATTGAGTGTCTCCTCCAACCACACTTCAACACATGTTGGGGATTAGGTCAGAAACTCTTTTCATTGGTTGTATGGAAACGAAACATTTAAGCTTTGTGCCCTTGGAGGCTGATTTTGCATTCATACATCCTTTCATAGTGTTTAGACAGTAGTACAAAGCATTGTCCTCTTGAAGGAAATGAAAGACGAGAGGCCACCCTTTCAAGAGCAATCACAGCCTTTGACTTGATTTACTTTGCCTTCACAACACATCCTTACACATGCTTCACTCTTTCCATTTTAAGTTTGTATTTGTCTAAAAATGTTAGTTGAGAATTTACCACAGCTCACTCATAACTGAGCTTCATTTTCTTAACACAGTAGACCCTTAAAAGTTTAAGAAAAAAAAGAAGGCTTTTGTAATATTTGTCAGGCTCAAGTCTCCTCTGTTCCTCAAGATGGACAAATCTATGTGAGCTTCACCTCAGCACTCCATCCTGCACTTTACCTTGACTCCACTCTGCCAATGCCCACCCAAACACCACCCTCACCTTCAATATTTCAGATCTTTATTTACCTCCACTTTAAATTTCACTCTGCACTCTATCATATTACTGAAATATTAAAGAAGGAATTCTTGAGGAGGTCAAGAGGCACTTTGTTTTGTTGAAGTTTAAGGTGCCTTTTACTGTAGTTGAGGAAGCAGCTTCTTGGAGGTCGGTGTCTCTGCCTTTGACTCTCAGAGACTGATGAAAACAAGGAGAACCTTGTCAGTCTGATTTAGAGTGCAGAGGCAACACACAAGTTGCTCAAAAGTCACAGAGTGCATCACACCCATAAACCACATAATTCTACTTCAAACTTAGCAATATTAAAAAGGGCCAATGGGAAGTTTGAATGTGTGTCCAGACTGGCTTTTCACGCACAAAAAGAAGAAACGATTTGAGGCAGTGGTTCCCAAACTTTTCCCAGTGGGCCCTCTTTGGTATATAAGAAATGTTTTCACCCTCAAACCAGGCACACACATATTTTGTTTTCAAATTCCACTGCAGTTTATTTCACACCTCACCAACCTTTTCAGAACAACTGAAAAAATACAAGTAAACTGCAATAATTTATAGGTTGCAAAAAAAAACCGACAACCTCTTTTAAACAACAAACCACATTTACATTGTAATTATTTACTGTTTTTATTTGTTTTGTAACAGTTTTCTTAGCTGTCAGTGTAATTATGTCCAGTGTAAGGAGTTTATTTTATTAAATTGTATTTTTACTGTGTAACAATATTCAACATTGCTATCAATACATTTTAAAAAAAATGCCTCTCTGTGGAAAATGTGTTTAAAACCATGAACAACCCGCCACTCCAACAAGCCCCTTCAAAAACTGTCTATTATGCTTAGAAGTGATTCCAGAGCCTCTTGAGGCTCTTGGAAAAGATTCACATGGGGCCCCTCCAACTAATGAATCAACTTTATATGGTAAATAATCTGAAACTAATGAAAAACGTGAAAGAAAAGCCTTTTTTTAAATATTGCACGTTTGTATCATTTCAAAATAAAATATAAACACAATGCACAATTATTTACATCTATGTAAATGTACTGTACTGTACTGTACTGTAATGTACTTCATCTTAGTAGCACTTTTTCCTAAATGTCTTCACAATGAATCCTATAACTTAGCATTCTTAGCTTGATGCTTAATTTCAACTGGACACAGCTTTGATTTGATAGCTGAAGAACAAGTTTTGTCCAACGAAGCTATTTCATTTTCTGCCTGGTATCTGAGTAAACAAGTTGATTGCAGGTGTCTTTACTGTGAAACTTAACGTTAGCAGGACACACTGAGTTGCTCTGAGCTAAATTAACTTGTGTATTATCTGCACTACTTTCCACTTCCCTGATGCTTTTTTCTTTCCTGCTCCTGTCTATTTTTTGCCTTTCATTTCTTACTGCCAGATGGATAGCTTTTCTACATTTAGAAGACCTGCTCTCATCGGGTTTGCTTATGTAAGACACAGCGAGAGTGAGAGGTAGAGAAGAAGCACACAAGTGTTCACAAGCAGACATTGAGTCTTTTTAAAAGAAATCTATTTCATAAACCATCATCTCTCTTTAACATGATGCATGACAGACCTTACCACAGAAGATTATTTTAGAAACTTAAGACTTCATCTCAGTTGAATTGTACACTCCTAAAACGAGTTTTTGGCACTATCTTACTTTTAATTCTAAAAAGGTTTGTTGCCATTTGTAAATTACACTTGTATGGATGAAGGCAATACATGGAATGGTAGTGAGCTCTGTCATGAAGAAGTGAGCTAACGGGCATATTGAATGATCCCACGTGTTAATTAATTCTGGCAATTGTTTGGAAGTTCCAAAGCAGGAAAGTATTCTGCCACTTGCGTCATCATTTGTCCTTAAACCCAGTGTATGTTTACTATTTCCACCTGATGGAATGTATCTGAGTGGTACGTGTGCGAAAGGGAAACTCCAGAAGATGTCTAGACCTGAGTATGCCCGAGTTCACAAGTGAAAATACTTTAACTGTGGTGGCAAAAACTTGAGCCAAGGATGGTTAAGGAGGCCTCCAGGCCTGTGCTCGGCCCCTGTGTGTGAGGTGTATGTAACCAGAGGCGAGTGCTGAGTGCTAAGATGATGTGTTTTTACTGCACAGTCTTGCTGTGCTTTGGGATGGCAATAAACCACGGCCTTCAAAGCACAGCCAAGCGCCACTTACTCCTGAGTGCTTCTCTGGTGGTTGGACGAGATTACTCTCAAAACAAAGTGCGGACAGGTTGATTAATAGAAGGGCCTGCAGAGGTGCGTGCCGCAGTATATTTTCACACCCAGCAAACACTCGTTCATTTCTTTTGCGTGGACTTTTATGAGCTGATCCTGTCACTGTTTGAGTTTGTCACTTCATAAAAATGCCTCCCTCCCTTTGAGAGTCTTTCAGTGGAAACTTATCAGAACTCTTAAAGACTTGTTGTTTTAACATCACAGGAGCGCAGCATGACTTGGCACCGGAATTCTATTAAGATCTTTAAAGTGTGGCACCACATACTCTAAATCGGGTATGGGATCTAGACACGCTCCTTGTTCTGTTTTAACCACTAATTGACTGGGATTATATCTTTGCTGTACTCTTAAATGTTATAACCGTGTCTTTTCTGCATGCCTTGTGTTCTCTTAGGGACTTCCTGTGCGATTCCAAGACACATGGGGATGACTTACAGATAGCTATGATCTGTGTACAGGAAAGGGAACTGTACTAGTTAAAAGTAATTTAATTAATTAAAACTCACAATCATTTGTTTACAGGACCCTCAGACTGGTGGCTCACGTCGCCAGGACATCTTAAAAGAAGCAGATGAGGTGAAAAAGGAGACGGCAGTAGGGCGTAATCTTCGGTCTGGATGAGACGGTAATACAGTGATTATGAGACGGCTCAGGGTGATTGCAGTCGTGTAGTGGGGGTGGATGAGGGTATGCCATGCATTCATCCCCTCTTCATAACAGATCAGAGGGTTCTAATTAACTTCAGCACCCCTTCAGACTGCAATCAGTAGAACCACAGAGAAAATTACTTTTTTTTTTCATGACATTCAAAAGAGCGGGATTAAAATGCATATTAGCTTTGTGTTTTTAATTAACAATTTGTGCTTAGGATGCATGTTAACAGTAGCTCTTAATAAGCTTTGTAGAGTTGAACCACACAAGCAGACAAAGGGCAACTTACCACCGTGTTTGCTGATGTGCTGTTCTTTATTCTGATACAATGAATGTAGTAATCAATGTTTAAAGCCTTGTGTTGTATTGCTTCCTCGTAATCTGTATGTTTGCCATTATTTCTGTGGAGTGGGACAGCAGGACATTAGTTTGAGAAAATCAGGTAGGAGCAGAGATATGGAGGTTTAAATATTAGTGTTTATTACATGCTTCATTGCAGTTCATCAACTGACCACTGGGGACTGGCTCCAAAAGCAAGTTACTCTCCACTGACCCTCATGTCAAAATGTCCAACTTTGCAGCAGAAATAACCATAGAGTTTTGGTCTCAATAGCGAGATTTAACATCCATGCCAACTGGAGGGAAGTTGTTTGTATCTCATACACTAAAATTATATAAAACAACAAAAAGTCTGGTCTTTACTACTTGTTATCACGAAACTACTTAGAGCTTAGTACTGTATTGTCTTCTATAGCTTCTGAACTCCTAACAGAAAAGACCCAAACAGAACATAATCAATCATATTTAATGAGAATCCATTTTGTTGTGTTGTTAATTGACCATCATGACTGGCTGTGAGTTGAGTTGGAAGGAACGTAGCTTAGCTAAGCACCAGGCAGCTTGTGTTAACTGAGTGTCAGCCCAACACAGCGGTCGTTTCTGATGTCGCCGCAGAAAGAAACTGTGGAGCTCTTCTTTCCTGGACTGGCTGAGGGAGCCAAGACCCATAACATATTATTTCAGGACCCCTCCAGTGGAAGTCTGCTGGGATCTGCAATCCTTCGTCCCATGATGCCGTATGGCTTACCATTCTGCAATGGGCGTCATCCCGTGGCAGATTTGATTAGAAATGTAAAGCAATAATAAATAGTATCACAGGCTAGCATAAGCTAAGCCAGCCAAGCTTTAATAACTAACTATAACTGAAATAAGATGGGCGTGTTGCAGCCAACCCCCCATGGCTGATCTTTTTATTAATTTGCAACATGACATGTCACACTTAAAAGAAAAAAAAAAGCTTCAAAGGCAGCCATTAGAAAACCTGTAGATGACACCACAGATGATTTGTCTAGTTCTTACTATACAGTCTATGGCTATGTCCCAAACCACACCCTATTCACTAAATAGTGATTATAAGAACTGTGTAGTGAGTTCATCGGCAAAATGAACTTTTGGACTGTACTACAGTAATATTGTCTGCTGTTTGCTGGTCATGTGTCATTGCTATTGCACAGAAAAAACCCATAATATTGTTATGGAATAACCGATTTTAATATCTTCTTAATATCTTTTATAATATATAAAAAACACACAGATGTGGTAGAAATGTACAAGTGTGTCATGTACCACTATAGTTCATCAAAAACATCAGATATGTTTTACTTGTCACAGTCATTTTCCAACTTTGAAGAATTGTTATTGAATGTAAACTTTTTAATTTCTTCTGTGGCAATCATTCAAATTATTTTTATTCAAAGAAGAAGAAAAATTATGAGACAGAGATGACTGACATGCTGCTGCTGTACAAGCAAGACTAGATTTAACATGTAATTGTTTTGTCATATAGCTATCACATATATATTTTATTTGATGACACCAGTGTTATTAACAAGCTTCAACCAACTGCAGCATCCCATCAAAAGTTAAACAGCTACATACTTGCATACATCCCTTATTTATCACTGATCTCAGTCCCTGTCAGTCTGAATTCTTAATTTTTTTTATTTTATTTCCCGCTTCAACACAGTGAATGATTTTACAGCTGCTGAGTAGTGAATGTCAGTCACACACTTTTCTAAATGCATTTTGGGATGTATTGAGTACATTATATAGGAATATTCATATTTTTACAACTTGTTTGGAGACCACTTCAATGGCAATGGCATGTACGGAACTATACAGGTATAGTGAGCCATTAGTTTTCTGAAGAGGGCTTTTGAGGCTTGATTTTCCTCATCCTGCTTGGCGCTATCAAATAAAAACTCACCCATAAAGTTGACTGGAATATGGTCAATTTATGGTAATCAAAGTTAGCCGTAGCGACCAGCTCCTTGAGCCGAGTGAATGTTTGCAGTGGAATATCCTTTTCTGCCTGTCATTTCAGTGGTAAACTAAGAAATTGAATTGAATTTAGCCAGCACGGGGTTGGTACAAACTGCCAGCTGCGTCCCTGAGCCTCTTAACATGATGAAGACAGATGAGGAAATGATGAAGCTTGCTAATGACTTAGCCAACTGTCAATCAAAAGTCTATGCCCCATATTGTAAAATAATTTATTGATTAATAGAAGTTCACCTGACATGGTTAAAAAATAAAAATAAAAAAATGACCATCCTCACAGTTGTGACGGGTGTGAAATTTAACAATGAAGACCAAACCAGCAGTGAATATGTTTTTTTTATTTACTTTTTTTAGATGCACAGTTGGATATTTTAACATGGGGATCCATGGTCAGTGGTCAGTCGATGAACTGTGGTTTTTGTTGGCCTCGGTGTGGAAGTTGGGCACTTGTTTTAGACCAGCCGATCTCCTTCTTTCAAAACATCCAACCAAATCAAATAGGTGTCATTTCCTTTAGTTTTTTTTTTATTGTAATTACCAATGGCACAAACTTTGCAGAGCCATTGAAATAATGTGTGTACGCATTACTACAGAAACTCACATTGGCTGCTTAGCAAAAGAATGTCATCAGTAGGTCTGTTAACATTTCATGGCGGAATAAAAGTCACAAGATTTCCCAAAATGTACCCAAGAAAGAGCTTCTCTATGGCGAGATATTTCTGTCAAACAAATGTGTCCGAGTTAATTATATAGTACGAGTATTGCATGACCACTATAAGCTATTGTAATATTTGCCTCTATAATTGCATTCAGTGTCAGCTATTAGTCGCCTTTATGAAGAATAGGAAGTGCTGGTTTAAAATCCAAGTATTTTCACTGGAGACATAACCACTTCCTATTAGTCTTTTCTGCATTTTGTGTCAGACCACTGCCGTTTTCTGTCCATGCCTTTGACCTTCGCTTCAGTCTTTTCCAATTATCCTATTTGACTGTGACACCTGTGTGTTACGCTCTTCCCATAACTCAGCTCTGAATAGCACACAGATTCAATATTCCGAGCATATCAAAACCATTAATGTAAACCATCATCCACAATCCTCTAACCTCGGTACTGCAGAGAATATTTACAATAATGCTGAACCAAACAAGAAAATATATATGTTTGCTTCTTTTCTATGTCTTTTTTTATTCCTCATTCTTTCTTTCTTTCTTTCTTTGTTCATTTAAATGCTTGGTAGGTCTGTCAGTCAGTTCGTCTGTAGGTCAATTATTGTTATAGTATATTATCATCCACCCTTTCCAGAAATTGTTGAGGATGAGGATGTATCTTGTCACCAGTCCTCCTAAAATTACTTTTAACTTGTTTCTTTCTTACTTGTTGAGTGGTTTACATCTTAATGAGTAATAAAAGTTTTGGGGATTGTGCCCATGGCTGTCATCTGTGTGCTTTTTATTTATTTACATGCTCCCCTTCACATCTGACTGGTCAGTCATTTGTATTTTTGTGGGATCCTTGTATGTTATAAATGGGACAGGACTGTCACTTCAGTGCTGGGAAGATGTTTTGAGTTCCTTGAGAGATTTTTATTTATTTCATTTTGTTTAAAGCAGAGTGGTAAATAATACATCTCAACCTGCTTCATGTTCTGTTTTTATCATTAGCATGCAGCCCAAGTTATCTGCAGAATACTTATGAGTACTGGCGAAATGTTTGTGATGTTATTTATTTATGTTGCTCCTTTCAATTATTCATTTGTTTATTTATTCATGGAAGAACTAACTGAAATTGGAAAATTCATTTTTGCTGAAGGGCACTTGGCCTCCCTCTATCCCCACCCTACACAAAAGGAAGAGGAGGGGGATGCACATCAGGCTTGTTAGTGATTGCTCTCGGTGGTGTTCCCTCAGACTCACCGGTGCAAGTCATTTTTACAGAAGACAGAGACAGAAGAAAGACGAATTGAAGCTGAAAGTAGGTAAAAGTCTCACGAAAACAACAGCATTAGACTTTTAACATAGCTATGGTAACATACAGGAAAAGGTAAGGAAGTTACATTTTATGCCCACCCAGACAGGACTATTCAGTCCAGAACTCAGCCTGAGGTTTAGAAGAAGAAGAAAGAAGCATAATAATTTGTAGTTGCCATCAGTTGTCTGAATGCCTTCATGCTCATCTGGCCTGTCTGTATTATTTTGTGCTCTATCTGCTTTCTTTCATTATATGGTCTTGGATTTTGTCCAATTTCACACTTGCACAAAGATGCAGTAATTATTCCTGATCAGTGATAACGTATCAGCGAACACTTACTTAAGTGTTCGCTGATACGTTCCAAAAGTATCGGGGTGGCTGCTGTTCAGTGGGTGGAGTAGTCATCCTCGGATAGGAAGATTGGTGATCCTAAACCCCTCCATGGGACAAAGTGTTGTTGGTGAAGACGCTGTACCCCAAATTCCCCTCAATGTGGAAATTGTTGTGTGATTGCAGATAAAACAGTTTTATGTACACATTTAGCTGATGAACACGTAATCTGTGTGTGTATGTACATAAGGGAAAGATACATACATTTTGATGTGCTTTGGAGAACCTAAAGAAGTCATAAGTTGCTGTAAACTGTTTTGCACACAACTTTTTTCTGAGCAGGAAAACACACAGAATCCCTCTTGTTTCAAAGACTGCTCAAAGACAAGAATTTAATACGTTTCTGCATGTAGTGTATGTCAGCATGGATCTGTGTTGTTATTCACATATCTTTCCTTCATTTCTACAATTGTTTGTTCACCTCTCCTTTTCTGCATAGTCTGGTCATCTGTTTAGAAAGTCCAGCAGTCTGGCTCTAACTAGAAGTGCAAATCTTGCAGAAGAAGGTGAAAGATCTCCAAACAAGTTTGAAACTGGTCTGGGAGCAAATTTGAGTGTGACTCCAACAGGAATACTAAGGAAATGTTTCACACATGCTGCACCTAAATCCTGTATTTAAACATGTGCCAAAGCTTTCTCTTCAGAATTAGAATCAGCTTTAATGACAGCGTTTGAGCATATCAAACAGGGAATTTGACTTCGGTTAACACCGTTGGCACCATAGTTGTTATAAGGTGCCATTTTTCCAAAAGAGGATGACACTGTCTGGGATGGAGGAGGGAAAAAATGCATCTTCACACTGTGTATAAATATACAGTGTCAAGTTGCAAAAAACACCTCAGCACATTTTTCATTTTTCTCTGGATTCCCAGTGGGATATAAATCCTTAAAATAAATTATCCACCAAATTAGAATGTCTGATATGTACTTTTATTAATCATGAATACAAGTTAGATATTTTATTACTTTGTGACCAATACAGTAGTAAGAAAATATTAATATTTTAATGTTGAGATTGAAAAAATCACCTCAACTTATTTTGTTACATGTGCACAAGGTTGAAACAATGAAATCAATGGGTAGCCTGAATTGTGGACAGATGATAATACTAATTCTTGATTTCACTGTGAGACTTTTCAGAGTTTGACTTTTACCAGTGACCTTGTGGTATTTTCATGTAAACAAAGTTAAATTTGCAGTTGGTATTTCTCTAAAAGAATAATAATAATAAAAGAAATATGTGTATCCTTACGATCAAATATTTTGAATTTGCACTTCCACAAAAATCATTTTTGCAGTACTTATTGTTTAGGAATGTTTTAAATCATGCATTGTTCACATCCATATTTATAACACCTATTATGTTTTGACTCAATATTTCAAACCTCTTGGCAAACACCTCCCTTTTTCACACATCAAGCAACAGCATTTGTTTCGAGCCACCTGGAGAATTCAGCTGTTTGTTTTTCTGTTTTGCTCTGCACACATTTCTCCAGGAAATATCTGGCTTCTTAGCTTCTTAATGCTCCATGGTGTTGAAAAGGTTAATATATAGTGCAATGCAATTGTAAAAATTGTGTTATTAATGTAGTATTTTCTCCTCAACAGAACAAAAGCAGTAAGTCAAAAGACTATGAAATGCTGGATTGAACTGACAGCTATGGAGCTTTTTCGTGATTATTTCTATCGTGAACTGAGACCCTTTTCACATACACAGTTCTGTGAATCATTTTTATGTAATTAATCACATAATGGGCACGTAAGCATTTACTGCTTAACAGGGTCTTTTTAATCACCACGTTTCCATCTTTAATATGCCACACTCAGGCAGCAACCTGCATGGCTAAAAGATGAAAATGATCTGAAACGTGCATTTTCTTCACTGACCACGATACTTCACCAAATTCCCACATTTCTGGCAGAGTTAAACATGTTTTCCAGGACTGAATTGAAGCCTATTAGATCAAGACATGACATTATGCATCATGAGGGGAAAGACAGCTTTGAATGACGGTTGAGTGGTGTCACTGCTGCCCAATAAGCTTGTTCTGACATTCTTAGATGTGACGCCTTTCACATCAGTTCTGACCTCAAAAACCTTCAAGATTGCAATGCAACTAATGGCAGAATGGCTTAAAAGCAGAAGTCTAGAGAGCAATATTGGTTACATCGATCTTTATTCATACAGTCTGGTCACACCACTGCTTATAGTGACACATGTACAGCCAATCTAAGCGAATTTTTCCTATGATATGCAGTTTCAAGCTAGTGTAGATAGGGATTGTTTCTGAAATGGTGTCAGCATGCCTGTCTGAATGAGGAATGTTCTTCATTAAATAAAGGCAAAATTTAAAAAAATGTGCATGTGTGAACTAGAACTAATGAATAGTGCTGTTGTAGCAGCCGTTGTAGTATGAATAGGTTTCATGCAACTGGTCAGGCGTGCCATGCTCTTTTCTTGAAGGTGTCAGCAAACACGGCACAGGCATAGAATGACAATTTGTATCATTTAATTAGAGCATGCTCCTATTTGCACAGTTCATTTATTTTAATCTTGTTTGTGCACCTTGATTTTTTCCACAATATGTATTTTCTAATTAGCTCAGATTGATTAAATTGCATTGATTTTTTTGTATCCTTATTAAATAACCCCCCTCACCGCTCTCCTTCCTTATTTTTCATAATTAATGTTACAGTATGGGGCCGTTTGGAGAGGCACCACTGCCAATGTTTTACATATTTGTAATCAGCAATTATTGTGGCTGCTTCTGAAGAGTCACATGTTGACGAGTATTTATTTGACCGTGGAAGTGCTTTGTGTGGGGAAAGAAAAGAAAATGCACAATAGTGACAGGAAGAAGCAGAGGATGACGGATTAAGCCAAACTCCTGTCTCCTCCCCCTCCCCAAGTTCAGGTCAAGCCATCCCACCCGTGCACCTATTGGCAAGTGACCTTGGCTGTTAGGCCCCCTGAATGCTGACACCTCTGCTGACAGGTCTGGTCATGGGTGGTCATATGTTCGCCTGCTCATATAGAATCTCATTTCAAACCCGGCCCCCTTTTTAATTTTGATTAATGACACAGTTTATCTTTGGAAAAACAGTCCTCTGATACTCCCCGCCACCTCTGCGGTAGCCTCGCTCTATGCTCATGGTAGATCCTGAGCCCTCTCCCCATCACACCCCCAGCACAGAAACGCTATTAGAAACAAAATGAGATCTGAAATTGTGTGTTTGACAAGCAGCTTGATGAAAGGGATTTATAGGTAGGTTTAATCCATGGAAATTTTATGCTAATAGTTCTGCTGGCCAAGCAATCTAGTAGAAAATTAATCAGGGGCCTGGATGGAGGAGAAGAGAGGAGAGAGGAGGCAAGGTTGCTCCATAAACACCCTTCCCCCTCCTCACCTCCATTCCCTCTCTTCAGCTCTGAATCTCATCAGAAATAGCCGTGGGGTGTTGTCTTTGTGATGGGGTAAGGAGAGAAATAGGGAGTCAGAAAATTACACTGCAGCTTAGCACTGATCGATGCAGCAATGTATGCAGTAACGTATGCAGCCGTGCAGCAAGCTGCCATTTTATGGGTTAGACCTTATCCCTTTTCATTCAGCCCCCTCCTGCATGGAAGAGACACATACACTTTCAGCAGCAGTTTCGCACACACACACACACACACACACAAACACCCCCACATATCTCTTTAGCCTCTTCTGTTTAACTTATTTTATTATTTTACTATATACTGGTCCAGTGATGGTGCTTCATTTTTTGTGCCGCTTGCTTTATATTTAAATGGTGATTCAGCCTTGATACATTTACTCTTTCCTCTATCTCATCCCGCTTTCTCACATGTGCGGACACTCTATGCATCTCTGTGTTTGTCTTCTTTCTCACTAAACCCTGGAAGTCATCATTACGGAGAGTCACTAATGAAGTCATTATCAGATTTTGCCCATTTTAAAAGGAAACAATTAGTACTGATGCCTTAATGATGTTTGCAAGTTAAATGCAAACCAATCGCCTTTAGCTCATTTCTGTCTCATTTCCTCCTCTGCCAGCTTCCTGCTCAGCGGGATTGAAGAGAGCAAATGAATCACTCAAGTGTTTCATGGATGCGGCTGTCTGTGGGAGAATCTTTCTCAACCGTGTTGCAAGACTGTGTGATTTATTATTTTTACCCTAAGATACATCTGTTACACCATTCCTTGTTTTTGTAATGCATCATCAGCCAGAGGAAAAACAATATTATCCAGTCTTGGATATTGTACTCTGGAGTCTAATAATCTAATGTAGACCAGCGCTTGTGTCATTAAACCACCAGTGAAGCTGCAGGAAGATGATAGGTACACATCTGTGTCTCTCTCTGAATCCCCACCGGTGCTTGCATTCTATTGAAACACCTGTCCCCACATAAAAAACACACACGCTACAGTGCGCTGCATCTTTATACATGCAGCCCATAACTGGTTCTGACCTGCTCCATGGTGATCTGCTGTGGTGATCTTGCCAAAAAGCGACCAGCCACTGAGCTCCAGTCACCAAAGAAGGCTGCAACATAAAGAGACTTATAACACAGTGTTGTTTGTTGTGGACGATGTGCACCAACACCATCTGAATACTATGGCTGATCAGCAAAGACAAGTGTAGCTCTTGTTTACTCCTAGATTACAGTTCTTTTACAGTGTACTCTCGTACTACAAACTTGTAATTAAATCTATTTATACTTATTTGGGTCACAGGACAGTATATTTGGAAGTAACTCTTAATAGTCAAATGTGAAAACTGGACACTTAACTAACACCAGGGGCCTCATGTTCGAAACGTGCGTGGATTTCAACGTGAATCCGTGCGTGGAATTCTTGCGTACGCAAAAAAAAATTCAGATGTTCAAAACTGTGCGTACGCCCAAATTCACGCAGGTTCCTTTGAACATCACAATCAGCGTGGAATTGCTGGAATAAATTGTGGAATAAACCAGCTGATGGTCCAGTCTTATTCCTGGACCAGCAGATCGGTGTGATCTGATGCATCAGCAGGTTCCTCTAACGGAGCCAAGGCTGCCATCGGGATTTGCGGGTTCCATCGTTGAGCTCCTGCCTTTAGTTGTATGTTCAGATCAAGTGGTTGATTGTGAGATTGATGCAGCTCCACTCTTGTGTAACTTATCTGTTGATGTGGGGACTGTCGTGTCCTTCATGTGGTCGTGAACTTATTGCTGACGTCACGTTTTCTCATTTTCTGCACTTCACTGCATCACCAGCGAGTGTCGCCAACGTACAAAACCTCAGAAAAGTGCGTACGCCAGCCTTGGTGTATGCGTGAAAGACCGCAACTTTCTACGTTCAAATCAATTTTCGAACATTCGACCGTGAGCGTAGAAAGTGGCGTACGCACGTTTTTTGTGCGCCGCACGTTTCAAATATGAGGCCCCAGGTAAAGTAAGGACAAAACCCAAATTTTAACAAAGAAAAATGAAATAAGATAACAAAACAAAGTGCAAGTGGTTTTTCTCTCAGATTTCAACCACACAACACATCAGCCACAAATCAATTCTCACAGTGTACCATAAATTAATTCAGTGCTTAATAACTAGTTTTAAAGCCTAAAGCCGGTGTTCTGCCAATCCTTGCTACCTGCCGAGAAATGCTACTTTGTGGTTCTGCGCATGCGCACAGTCAAAGTTTGATTGCCACGCCAATCATTTCTTGCACGATGTAAAATTGATAATATGGGATGTTGAGTATTTGATCCTTCAAAATACACTACCCATGACATGAATTGCATTACACTTTGTGAACATTATACGATAAAGAGGGAAAAAAAACAATTCTATCGCTTTATTTGATATTCATTCAGTCATTCGCCTTTATTTAACCAGGCAGGTCATTAAGAACAAATTCTTATTTACAATGACGGCCTGGCAAGAGACAAGGACCACTTGGGAGAAAAGGAAGTGGACTAGGGAGTAAAACACAGGACACCGGTGTCGTGCCAAAAAATGATTTCCTGCCAGAATCTGATTTCTCCCCTGAAAATGGGTCTTTTCACCTGCCAAAAATTGATTGAAGGCCAAATACAATTAATCAAAGGTTGTTTCTACCTAAATGTGATTTGATCTCATTCTTGAGCTTCATAATATAAACACTAGAGCTCACATGATTGCTTTTAACTCTTTTAAAGGACCATTACAACACAAAATAGGCATTTTCACCTGCAAAAAATTGATTGAAGGCCAAATACAGTTAATGAAAAGTTGTTTCTGTCTAAATATGACTTGATCTCATTCTTGAGCTTCATAATCTGAAAATCTGACGTTTTAGCGCTATCGCTCAACGGGCTGCTGTGCGCGCTCCCACGGCCAGAAATCAGAAGAAATCAGATTCTGGCAGGCAATCACTTTTTGGCACAACACCGGCATCTAAATACACCCCATGTGAGGCCTGAAACGATGCTTGTGTGACCAAAAATCTCCAGTGAGCAGAAAATAAAATAAAACAAGGTAGGCCTACCTTGTGCAAACTTGTTCACCCCGCCAGTGTGGTCAGCGTCAGGGGCGTCAATTGGGTATGGCAAGGTATGGCAGCCGCCACACCTTTGCTTCAAGGGTTAAATGTAAATGTTTGTTTTTTTAAATACATTTATGGAATAACTACAAAGGCAAATCAGAACAACATGATTGATTTCACTAGTTATTATACACTGCAAAAATTCAAAATCTTAACAAGAATATTTGTCTTATTTCTAGTTAAAATGTCTAATTTTAGTCTCTTTTAAAAAAAAATCTCATTACATTTAAGACAAGACTCAAAAACAACCATTTTCACCTGTTTCAAGTAGATTTTCACTTAAAATAAGTAGAAAAATCTGCCAATGGAACAAGATTGTTTTGCTTGTAATGAGAAGATAAATCTTGTTCCACTGGCAGATTTTTCTACTTATTTCAAGTGAAAATTTACTTGAAACAGGTGAAAATGGTCAAATAACAATTTATTTTTCTGGTAATGACTCTTGTTTTAAGTGTAATGAGATTTTTTGACTAAAAATGAGACATTTTAACTAGAAAAAAACTAGACAAATATTCCTGGTAAGACTTTGAGTTTTTGCAGTGAGCGAGACTGCATTTGAAAAAGTTCTAATTTTCTTGACCACACAGATAAGCTCCATAACAGACTTCTGTGATGAGTATTTGCTGGACGTGTTGATTGATTCTCTAGTTAAGTTCTGGGACTCGTAACCTTGCCATACCTTAGCTTCCACTGAATTGACGCCACTGAAAACAATGTAGCCTACCTTGTTCAAACTTGTTAACCCCGCCAGTGTGGTCAGCGTTACAGGTGTGTGGCCTGCAGCCGCTGCAGAGCGGCTCGGCTCTCGTTTCCAGCTTTGCCAGAGGTGAAGAGTCTATCTGCGGTCCATCCCTCTCGTTACCCTCCTGTCCGGTAACGATTCACTGCAAACTAGTGGTAAGACGTGGTTGGCCCGCAGCCTGCAGGTTATCTCTTCCTTCCAAAAGCACAGTCCACAACTTTGCGTTGAAACTCGACCATTACTTTATACAAATCACTCGTGTAATCAGGTGGACCCTTTCATCAACCTAACACGGCGTGAAGTCTTAAAAAATTATACAGAGACTGAGACAGAGGCTTCTCTTACTCGACTGTTTCCCAGGCATCCCAAAACTAGATTTTTTTCCCCAATCGAGTTTCTCACGTGTTCACCGAGAACTGACGTTACCTTCACAGACAGTCGGACAGGGAGACATCACTCACCAAATGTAAATATTGTAAATAAAATACATATTACTAATTTTTAACTTTCGTAAATATGTTTTTAAACTTTTAGATAAACTATTTATTTAAATGAATGAGAACATAAAATAAAATGAATTATTTTTATAACCTTTTGTACGGAAGAGTATTAGGGCCACTTAAAAAAAATAAAAAGAATTCTGAGAAAAAAGTCAGAATTCTGAGAAAAAAGTCAGAATTCTGACTTTAATCTCAGAATTCTGAGAAAAAAGTCAGAATTCTGACTTTAATCTCAGAATTCTGAGATTAAAGTCAGAAGTCAGAATTCTGACTTTTTTCTCAGAATTCTGAGATTAAAGTCAGAATTCTGACTTTTTTCTCAGAATTCTGACATTTTTCTCAGAATTCTTTTTATTTTTTGGCCCAGTAGTTTGACAGTAGTGGCCCAGAATTCTGACTTTTTTCTCAGAATTCTGAGATTAAAGTCAGAATTCAGATTTTTTTTCTCAGAATTCTTTTTATTTTTTTTTAAGTGGCCCTAATACTCTTCCGTACTTTTGTATAACCAACATAGTTGTACTAAGTGTAGCTTTTATACTATGGATTTATTTATATACCCAGGTTATACAAGTATAAAAGATCCTCCTGTTTCTGTTTTAAATAATATTTTAAAAATAATGATAATAAAGTGTCTTTTCTTTAGGAAGTCAACTATTTCAAAGTAGAAAAACATTGTGGATGAATGCTAACCAGTGAAAGGAGCATAGACCATCGTGCCTGGAAGAGAGAGGAATCCAGAGGATGAAAACTAGATTCAGGAGGGAGGTTTTGTGTTATAAAACGTCCTTGGACTGGATAGTTCACTACGGAAAGGATGAATTGGTGCGTTAAGTGTCAATTTGAAATGAATTGAATGAATTGATGTATGTGCTTGTGTATGAGATACTTTTTACAGTTTGTGTATGCGTAAAAATACACCCGCAGTGCTTTCTGCTGCATCACCAGATTCATGCACACTGTGTGCATAGACACAAGCCTGTGGCAAGATAGGAGTGAGCAGGTCATCTCACAGCACTTGTGGACTGAAGTGGAAAGTTGTTGGTGTCCAATGGAGGCCAGTAGTAGCAGAGCAGAGGTGGCTGAAGGTCTGACAGAGCTCACCTTCTTCAGTGACTCCTGTAAATGTGTGGGGATGCTGCGCCTCACACATTTGCTGTACTTTAACACTCATTTTCTCAGTCAAAATTCCCCAAACCATGATCTGCCAGCTGCGATCCTTTTCGCACGAATGCAGCGAAAGAGAAAATCTTAATGTCACCCTTTTGTTCAAGGCTTTGATTAACATTTCCAAACGTTTTAATCATACACACCATGTCCTCCAGTTAGATCCACTCTGTCTCAGGTGAGTTACAACCTACTCGGCCTGAACCTTTCTCCTGTCTCATTGAATTTTTTAAGACACTCGCTTAAAGTAATACACCAATTATTATTATCACAAGAGGGGAGCAGAAGGTTCTGTCTTTGGTCAACTGAGTCCTTAGTTAGGTCTACTCTGTATGAACAAACCTGTGTGCTGTTAGGGTGAGGGAAGAATTTTTGTACCTTTTCTATCTCCTCTTCTGTTTTTGATGTCTAAAAACAAGTGTTACACACAAGCTCACGAATATCAATAAACTCACTTAAAGTATTGATTTAGTGGTTCCAAAATTTCTTTTAACCTGTCACGGCCTGTTAACTTTCTGTTAGGAAGCATGACTTATGGTAGTTGGTAACTTTCATGAGCCAACACAAAAAGGGTTGCCTGCAGTCAAGGGCTGACCAATACATTGAAAAATGGCAAGGGCCAAGGAGCTCAGTCTACTGTAAGTCTGAGAAAGAGGGTTGCACATATTTTGGAGAAATTCCTTGGAGCCGTTTTTATTCCAAGATCATAAAGTCAAACAGCTGCATGCAAGTACAAGTTACTGGGAGCTGAGTTTACACAGGTCTGGTGGTCTCACACGTGCATTTACAGTGCATTTACAGATTTTTTCATTGCCATGGAATGAGATGCTTGATGTTGATGGTTCTCCACAATTTGTGATCAACCAAGTAATAAATGTTGGGAGGATGTATGAAAAATACTGGTCCCATACTAGTCTAGCACCAAATTAGTGAAAGCTTTTTTCAAAAACAGTTCAAAGAGCCCTCACTGATAATCCATAATATCAACATAACAATCACATATGTATGTAACGACTCAGCAAAAACTGTGGGGAAAGTTTAAAAGCAGATGTGGTGAGTAAACTTGGAACCTGCCCTTTAAAGCCTCGCTCTAGAGTAGGCAAAATCTTCCCAGTATACATTTAAAGTAGCATTATTTCATGTGACTTGAATCAGTATTTCTCATTTATCAGTTTGACATTAATAAGACCAGTGTTCCATGTTATATTATTCAATTTCTTGGACAAAAATGACACAGAGGTTTGCCGTTGTTAATGATCACAACCCCTATAGAACCGCCTGTGTAATCAACTGTAGATCATAAATATGAAACAGTAGCTGCTGAAATACTAGGCCGCCTTTTTTAAAACATAAAATAGGTTCCCTAATGTTCCTCATTGCCCAGTAAAGGGTGCCCATCACTGAGCAAGGCCCTCTGCAAGTAACGTCCATACCCCCAGCAGTGACTAATTGTTTGTTATGCCAGCGCTCGTCGTGCCCGTTTGCCTTTAATAGAGTGTTGTGCGGTGATCCATCAGCCTGTCGAGCAAGCCCACTGTCAGTTGAAGTAGCGGTGTGTCAGGGAGGCGAGCGTGCCATAGAGATGTGATTTAGTGCCCTCCTTGTTGCAGAGCCTTGTGCCTTTCCCTCTGAGCCTCGCAACGCAGCCCACTCTGCTCCTCTTCCTCCATTCTCATCTCCTCTCACCCCAGATTGATTACCTGAGCAACCGGCTCATGACACTCACCATCTTCTGGCAACCTTTTAGTGCCGTTTTATAGATGGTTAGTGCACCTCATTTGGCTATTTATACATTTGCAAGTGGCCATGAAATATAGATTTGTCTTGATGGGTGTCAACAGTGGAGCTATGGCCGCCGAACGCAGTGACACCTCATTATTTTAATGGTGCAAGATGAAGAGGGTGCACAGCTGGCGTAATTTTCAAACATTACTAAATGATCTTGTTTTTACTTTCATTTAATGTTTCTGCTCATATTTTACTCAAAGCAATCAGACTTTGTTTTTGCTGCATTTGGCTGGGACTGAGAGAGGGATTGACGATAAGGCAGCGATGCAGCTGAGGATGGAAGGAAACATGATACGCCTCTTTACGGCTCTTTCTCACAGCCAGAAAGCCACACACTGTGAATGTCAGCATGGTTCATATTGAGAAGAACAGTAACATGATATGTGACCCATCCTCCACTCACACATATGCACGTACTTTACTCTATTCACAGCCAAGGTCTCCTAGGTAATTAGGTGCTGGCACCCAGTCAGTGCAGCGTGCTGGTTAATTCAATAGTTAACACAACTGAGGCAGGCCTGTGGAGATTGGGGGTGACACCTGTCAGAAGCCGTTCCTTCCTGACCCAGGACATTTCCTACTCTGCCTTATACATATGTCATCTTTGTGGAAATACCAAATTAAGGGCATGCTGCTGAGTGAGTGCCGTGCAGCAGGTGTGCAGATAGCTTGGGGGGGTGTAAGAAGGCAGAGGCTTCTGTGCCCTGTCCTTCATAGAATATGTAAAGCTCAGGGCACCTATACTTCACCTTGGGGCATTTCCTAGGTTATGTGACAGGGAAGTGACAATGCCTTGAGTGTGTATGGATGTGCATGTGCATGTCCACGCTTCAGCAGGCTCTCCCCCATCAGTGTGCCCAAGGCATCCAGAAGGGTAATATGTATCATGCAGAGGAGTCTGTCTGGCAAACGGACTGCTGTTTGCAACAACAACAAAACTATGAAAATTAATTGTATCCAGTCATACTTTTTATGCATAAACGTAATAAAATGTTGCTGTTGCATGTTTCCTGGCTGAGTCACTAAAGGTGTTAAACCTGCAGGCACAGGTCCTGTTAGGGGCCAGTGTAGTCAGCTGGAGATAACAGCTCTGGAGCAAAGGGTTACAGTGAAGTGAGACCCAGAGGCTGCCCACAGTCAAACTACTGGAAAAGAGCATGCTGCAGCTGGGGAAGGTATCAGCTCAGGCCTTCTCTACAAATTACCTGAGCAATTAACTCACACACATACACCCTGATACATGGAACTCCACAGTGGGGTTGTGACTGGACTGCTGCATCAAGCAGAGATGGATCTATTGAGAGCACCAGAGCCTCTTTAATGAGGGGATGTGAGGGCAAAGCTGCTGTTAACAAACATCCTGGTAGCATTATTCCACCAGTGCAACATGTAGCGACCCAGCATGGCATGCCCTCCACCCATCCCACTCTGTCCCTCCACCCGATCAACAGATTGTAATAAACAGTTTAAACTTATTTGTTAAGAAATTGCAGCAGTTAAAGATGTTGTCATGGAGTTTATCCTGTGTGTTACAAGACATGCTTTACAATTACTGTCATTTTTATCTGTGAGCTTGATTGTCACCTTCCTATCAGTCTCTCAGTGTGCGATACTCTTTAGAAGCTATCACAAAAAACAAAACCTGAGAATGACGGAAATCATATGAGTTAGGGAGAAAAGAATAAAAAAAGTAGGTGACATTGATGAGCTTTTGTTTTAGGTCAGTTGCCCAGCTGTCTTTAACTTTAACAATTGTTTTTCTGCATGCCTCGTGAGGCAGCTTCTTCATCACTGCAAGGAACGACCCCATCAATTTCAGCATGCTTCTTCTTGTGTAATATTTGTGTAATACACCTCATCCAGACACCTCAAAGATCAGGCTACTGACAAGTGTTTTGATGCAATTTAATGGTGAAAAAGTCTGTAATGGTCTGTTCACACTTGAGAGCTTTGGTTCGATAAAAGATTGTTGCTCTGTTGCTCTGTTAGTGTGGATCATTCAGACAAATGGACTAGGGATCTGAGTCTGCTTATTTAAGACCCTCTGCTGAGGTTTAATTAATATGAGAATGGCACACGGACTCACAGCTCACTAATTTTCTCATTTACATGTAACTGTAAACCTGCATATCATATGGGCAGAGAAATATAGTTTCCAGCCGCCCTGCAGCTTAAAGCTACACTTGGAGTTTAATTATGAATGCAGGTCGGTGATTAAAAGCAATCATTAGCCATCTGATGGTTTACTGGCTGGTGCATTCATAAGTTTAGTCTAGAATAATAAGCCTTATGTGGGTTGTGATACTTTGTACTTTTTTTTACTCTTTCATTACCTCTGTGTTGTGTTGGGAAAGGTCGATGCTAAGCATGAGTGAAGATTTTACCAAAGAAAATATCCTGCATTTATTTCTAAATTAATTAACACTTTTATATCTGTTCGCTAATTAAGAAAGTAAATGAATGCATATGAATCTAAAATCCCTGTTGCAAAATCATCAAATCAAATCAAACTTTATTTATAAAACACCTTTCATACATAAAATGCAACAAAGTGCTTTACATAAAACAAATAAACATAAAACGTATTAATGCCCTGCCCCCCTCCCCCTCCCCGCACACACACAGACAGACACAAGCACACCACAATTCACCCAAGTTACACACACAGACACGCACACAGACACGCACACAGACACACGGTGTAGACATGGCTGAGCACTGAGGATCCAGGTGAGGAAACGGTAACAGGGAGCCGTCTACGCCAGGAGGTCTCATAGCCCGCAGCTAAAAGGGGGGGTTCCACAGAGACCATCCCGGCCCGGGCGGATAGAGGAGTCCACACCACAGCGGTGAAGCCGTGGTGCAGAGCTCCACAACCATCCAGGCCAGAACCACCCCCAGGACGACCCCCTGCAGGCCAGAGTCACTCCCAGCATGGAGGCTCCCCATGAGGAAACAGTGGAGCTAAAAGCTGCAAGAAAGCAGGATAAAATACACTAAAAGAGTTTAAAAAGTATAACATAATATAAAATCCTAAAAGTATGTCTAGAAAGCAAGACATTAAAAACTAAAAGAATAAGACAATAGAATGTATAAAATAGACCATAAATAACGACTAAAACATTTATATATAACATTGAGATAAAACAATGAAAATAAAATATGACAAAACAGGATAAACTAAAGATTAATATAAAACAGAGTAGTAAGATCCAATAAAAATAGGGGTGAGCATAAAAAATGTAAAAGAGTTAAATGAGTCAGTTAAAAGCCTGATTAAAGAGATGGCTCTTGAGCCTCTTTTTAAAAACATCAACAGTCTCTGCGGCCCTGAGGTTCTCCGGGAGGCTGTTCCACAATCGGGGACCATAAAAACTAAATGGCGCCTCCCCGTGTGTCCTAGTTCTAACTTTTGGAATGGTTAAAAGGCACCGGGGGACCTCAGGGTCCGCGAGGGTCAATAGGGTAAAAGTAGTGCAGACAAATAAGAAGGCCCAAGACCATTAAGACACTTAAAAACTAGTAAAAGAACCTTAAAATCGAAAATCAAAAGAGTAAAAGTTTCATGTTTCATCCAGTCATCATGTATTTTCTTTGTGATGTATTTTTAGAAAAAAAATGTTAATGATGTTTATTCTATATAATGCTAAAGGCTGAGTTATGGTTCTGCGTCAAAACGTCGCCGTGCCTACGGCGTAGGGTACGCGTCGCCAGAGACCAAACGCCGTCACTGACGCCGTCACTGACGCCGTCACTGACGTGCACCTCCCAAAAATTGTAACTACGCGTCGAGCGACGCAGACCAAACGCAGACGAGAGGGCTGTGATTGGTTCACTTGGTAGCAACGCATTTCCGGTTTCCGGTTTGAAGCAGTAGTGAACTGTCAGCGCTCTTTTCTTCATGTATATGTGATTTTTTTTTGTTTTGTTCTTTTGCACAATAGTTGTCCTTATCTCTTTGATTCACTGTGACCTTAAAAAGTCGGATAAACCATTCAGGAAAAGATTGCGAATTAGCGGTCACGGGGGGTACTGCACCGCAGTGAAATGGAGTGACGGAGGAGTCCAAAGGGTTCATGACGGCGTCACGGTGACGGCGTAGGCACAGCGTCGATTTGACGCAGAACCATAATTCAGGCTTTAGTCAAGATGAAAAACACTAGAAATGATTTTAAATTACAATTAATTTTTCCTCTGGAAGGCACAACTGTCTTTAGCTCTGAAGTTCTCTGTGTCCTGCCATTGTTCGTCCCCTCTCACTTTCCTATTCCACAGCATTCATGTAGGTGTGTGGGCCAGTCGCTCGATAGGCGGATCATTTCAGGTCAGAGCCCTCTTGCACAATCAGATGTTTAACTGACCAGCTGAAACAAGAGCGAAGCATCTTAAACAACACCTTGCCAAAGGTTTCATGTTCACTCAGCCTCTGGGAGCGCTCTGAGTATGCCCGCCACCTGCCAATAGGCATTAGGGAGGATTTAGTAATTAAGTGATAGGCTGAGGACTAAATTGGGTGTTTGTGGGCTGGCAAGCCACCCCAAGGTCCCTACAGCTATGCAGATAGGGGATTCTAATTGCCAGGAATATTGATCAGACCAGCAAGGAGGGTGTACAGGGAATTCACTTGCCATTGATTACCTGTTACTCCACCTCGCTTGTCAATGGAGGAGGGAGGTGAGCATTGGAAAAGCTTTGGTTTTCCCACACTATCCGAGACCACCAGCCGCTCCTGACACGTGTTTACACAGCCAGTCAGTGACACAGCATGTTGTGTTGCTCTTTTAACTACTCCAAATCACCGGGCCAACTTTACTGTCTCATCGCCAATCCAGGAGAGAAGCTAGGGACAGAAAAGAGGCCTCTCTCTAAGGCCCGCTAGCCTTTGCTTGCGCTTCTGTCCATAGAAGGCATTTTTCCCTCCCCTCCCTGCTTATACTTGCTCCTTAAAACCTGAATCCTTGATTTTAAAAGATTTGGCCCATGGAGGCAGTCCCAGTTAATCTTGAGGTGTGGGAGGCCAACGGGTTTGCATATCCTCTCAAATTTTGTTTGTCGCTTCAACTGACAGCAAACCCCTGATTAGAGCACTCACACATGTGCCCACAAATGTATTTGACTCTGTGTTTGTCTCTTATGCTCCAGTGACACATCACCATCAGAATACAACATGCACGCCATACAAAACAATACTACAAACAGAATTATTAAACAGCCTCTCATTAAATGTTAAAGCTTGCCTGATCAGACTGTATCTTGCACTCATGCACCCATTGTAGTGTATTGATTTAGTTTCATGCATGACATACTTGCAGGACGTTAATTTGCTATGACTGGCTGTGCAGACAAAAAATTGAAGGAAGAGATATGTGAAAGGAATTTTATTTGGGGGTCTTGCTTTTAAGGTGCTATGAGGTACAGTGAACTTGATGTAATTGTTCAGAATTTTAAGAATAGAAAGGTAAAGTGTAGTTGACAAGAAACTGGAGACGACAGATGTAGAAAAAGCTGCCGCCTTAATCCAAACTGAGAACTTTCAGGTGACATTCGGCACATTAACCCAAAAATTGTAGTCACAAATAGCATGAATTAATGGCCACCTCCCTTTCGCTTCTTCTAAAGCCCACAAAAAATACACAAGCATGACTTTCATGTCATGCACATTAGCAGGTTTGATTCATTTGTATTTGCAAATGAAGAGATTTTACTCTACTATTTGACTGTAGTATTTTTATGTTTCAAAACTATGTTCATTCGCTCATATTATCACACAATAAAACTGAAGCAATTCCATTCTGAAATTAGTTTTGTTTATATCATAAGAATCAATAGGCCTTATCATCTGGAGCTGCAACCTTGAATGAGATTCCTGATTTACTCTGAGATCTCAAGATAGAAGAAATACAACAACACACAACATAGTCTGTTCCGATCATGTCGTAAAACTTCAGAAAAAATGGCTCAAGAATTAGTGCAGGATATGTTTTGATTTTTCTGTATTTTATGCAAACAGCACTGTATATTCTTGGCTCGTGTGTATTTGGCAGATTGCGGTATAGGGAACAGAGAGCTCACATACCAAGCTGCCCATCGTTGGCACTGAGTGGTAGCTGGATTTTGTTACAGATATTAAATGGTTTTCTGAAGGCAAGAATGTGCAAGTAAGGCCTGAAGGGTCAAAGATGTTTGCGGCTGCTGTTGCAACGGAGTGCTGCTACTTCATCTACAAGCTCAGCTTGGTGAAGACGATGGATCTTTATTTAATTAGACCTGCTCAGTGGTTCTGAAATGGTTTCATTATAGGCACACGATTTATGAAAACAAGCTTTGCCACAGCACACCTTTACAAATGATTGTGTTGGGTTTAACTGCCCATTGACAATAATTAGGTAATCATGACAGCAACTCAGTGTACACGGGCAGGCATCAGAGTGACGACAAAAGGTGAATTTAGTCATTTTGACCATGACATGCTTGTTGGTGCTGAGTAATTCATGTGAGATTAACAAATCCACAAGTGATGCCTTTGGGCCTAAACATCAGATCAATTACTTATCAGATTAATTTGATTCTGGTTAATATTCCGTTTTCTAGCAGTATTGGAGAGACAGATAGAGATAGAAGGAGAACGAGAGATGAAGAGTGCACCTGAGAAAAGGTATGCCTGAGGATCTGGAAAGCAAAAGAATAATACAAAAAAAATTAAGTCCCAAATTAAAAAATAAATCTAGTCTAGTCTGCAAAATACTGGTACAACATACCCTATACTAATAACTTGAAAATGATGCAACGTAAGAATGAAAGTGTTTCAGATTTTTGAGGAAAGAGCTAAGCTTCCTGTATATGAAGATCTTAGGGTTAGGGTTGCAAAAAAAACATGCAGCCAAAAATACATTTCAATCTTAGCCTGAACAAACATTAAATGCAATAAAGAATAATCTGAGTTTAATGCCTCACCCCTTCATAACACAGAATATTTGTTATGGGACAGTTTCTGACAAAGTCACTGGCTGACACAGTTTTGTTTTTCAAAGCAGTCTTAATACACATTCGTGCTGAAATGAGCTGCAGAAACAGTTGCAGGGACAAGGTTTGCTGCGCAGGAGTCTCAAGCGTAAATCGTTTAGAGCCTATTACAAAACATCAATATATTGATTGAAGTAAGTGTCTCAGTGTGTTGCTCTGTAAACACACTCTTGGTTTGGTTGTGCATGTTTGAATCTTATCAGGATTTAAAACATTTCATCTTCAGCTTCATTACTCTGGGTCTGAGTACTCAGATATATTTGCAGTTTTTGCTCAGTAATAATTTCATGTTCAAAATGCTTTTTTATTTTTTATTTTACATGAATTCCAGTAAAAAAATGTCGTCACATCGATAAAGTTCCTTGTATTTAAATGTCAACACGCCGTACAAGATTGATGCTGCAGCCACTCTTCCCAGCAATGCAAATGCTGTGGTTACAGTAAAGTATGGTTCATGCACCAGAAGGCAACAGTTCAACATGATGAGAAGGAACCTTTAACTTTGGTCTTGAAACTCCAATAACTTAGCTGTTTTAAGATCAATTAGAAAATACACACAGAATTAAATAAAATGGGTTTATCTAGTCTGCATTTCCATTTCTTTCCTTTATTATTACAGTAACACTCAAAATTAAAAAAAAAAAAACAAATATGGTATATATTTACGAAACATTGTATTTAGATTTAAATGTCCTGTGTCCCACAGTAACTCAGAAATACCTGCCCTAACCTGCCTCAAAAAAGAAAAACCCTGATAGACAATGAGAAAAAACATTGATATCATATGGAAATATAAGTTCTAGTATAATGATTATTGAATTATGTAAGACAAACATAAAAACCTAAACACAGTAACACAAAAGGGCTATTACCATGTTGATTATAACACTCTAGTAAGAAAACAAACCTGTTTAGGTTTATCTATTAACAGTATCACATCCAGCAGCATTAAACAGTATGGTTAACTCTTTTACCTTATCAGTTTTTCAACTGTGTAATTTCCAAAACCTGTCGTCTGAATGTGGCTTAAACCTCCATGCTCGTCTTCTGATTGAAGCCAGGCTGCAGCCATTTGTACACCACTCAGAATCACCCTCCAGCCATGCTCACAATTGAATTAGTTTCAGTCTGAATTTGTGTTTCCAAACTAGTAATTATTTTTTTAACCCCAGAGGAAGCCAAGAGAAATGAGTCAGATCTTCACAAGTCATGAAACTCGCCAATATATGATTTAACACCAACCAAAGGGACACAAGCCCGAAGCATTGCAATTTACCAAGCATTCATCTGTTAGCAAATTAAATCACACCGCATTTGACATCTTTCAGAAAGTTTGAAAAATCTGATGAAAAAGTTTTTCTCTCAATTACCATCTCAAATTAATCTCCTTAATTCCAATTTGATCTCTTTCATGCATATAGGGGATATCTTTCATCTGCGCACCTGTGTTCCTCAAATCTGCCACGGAGTTGCGGTGGAACATGACTGTAAAACTTAACCCCAGTGCTCCAACACCCGTGCAGCCCCATCAGATGAGAGCTGATTAGGGGAGATAAGTGCAGAAGTGTGAAACTGAAAGCTATCCACACTTTTTAATTATTTTTATGTTTATTTCATAGCAAAATAACCATGAGAAGTGTTCAAAAGTGTATGTCACAGTTGCAGAACAACCATATGTGGTTCAGCTACAGCCATTCAAAATAAAGCTACAAATACCATTAATGTTTTAGTTTTCTACAGAGCCCCTCTGGTGACATTTGAAAAAAATAAAATAATGCGTGGCCACGCATTAATAACTCGTGGCCACGAGATAATCAATGCGTGGCCACGAGATAATCAAAGCGTGGCCACGCATTATGTATCTCGTGCCCACAGATTATTTTACTCGTGGATGGCATTATAACCTACTGTCTGGAATTCGTGGATGCAACTTCCTTGATGGGATGGTTATTTATCATTAATAACGGTAATTATAGTCTATTTATATTAAAGAGCAAGAGTATTGTCATGGCGAGTGTTAATTAATTATCTCGTGGCCACGAGATATTAACTCGTGGCCACGAGATATTAACTCGTGGCCACGAGTTATTAATGCGTGGCCACGCGTTATTTTATTTTTTTCAAATGTCACCAGAGGGGCTCAATACTTTTCCCTTTATATTTTTAAGTCTTTTTTATTTCAATTTAGACGATCCAAAAAGGACTTTAGAAGGACTTTCGAAATGGCCAATGATCCACTTGGTGTGACTGGAAAGATGATAATGTGGAGGCAGAGTTTGGGTGGCTCTTTCTAGTATTGCACATGCTAAAAGGGTTCAGAGCTGTTTCAGGTGAAATTTATTAGATGTAGTGTTTTATCTACCCTTTCATCCCATCTGCAAACTGACTGCTCAACTGTGATTTTAATTGGTAATTCTCGAGCTTCTATTTATTGATTTGTTTTTTTGGTGTTGACTGTCTTGACTTTTTACCTTACTTGTATATTTTTATACTTGAATGTTCCATATACATTTTTTTCCCTTTTTGCTAGTTTTGCACTCGCATAACATGACTTTGGCATTTGCACTGTGGATGTGTGTTAACTAAGGTGTTACACCTCAGTATATCTGTTGGATCTTGTGTTCTGTCATGTTTGTACCCGACCAAGTTGCTTTAAAGAAATTGCTCTTCAAGGTGCCAATAAAATATTCTGATTCTGATTCAGTTTGCAGCTACCTAGTTAGCTAGAGCTTAGTGCTTGTGTTGCCCGATACAGGTGGGGATTATCTTCACAGCACCCAGCTTCCTGTCTTACAGTTGGTAAATGGTCAGCCCAGAGAAAGCCTTCAACTTGGACAGGAAATCGGAGGTTATTGCTACAGTGGTCAGCCAGCAACCTTACACAACCACGAAACATAGCTAGCCTTGGTTAACATGCACATAAACAGTTGTAAAAACACCAAAAGTCAAAACATATGGTTGGGAGCTACTAGGACTCTGAAGTCTTTGTATCCTTGTTTCGGTGTTTTGGATATGTGCTAGCTATGCCGGAAACCAGGAAGTTTTTTTCCCTAAAGAGCAAAACCCTTTAATAAAACTGAGGCATTCCCACATGTGGTTGTTGAAATCACCTGATTTCACTTGTAGCCTCCACCTGTGAGGAATACCAAAGATCAGGTAATGGGGACATCTTTAGATAGTATATGGAATAAGAAAATTAGCTTATAGTGGGCGGACATACTTTTTTATAACTGGGGTTCCCAACAAGGTCTTTGATTGAAGACAAAATGATCCATATAACTAATAGGTAGATGTGAGCATTTTTCTATGTCACCGTGCATGTTTGATCATCTGCAATCGTGCCAACTCCTCTATGTGTTATACTGTATCTCATCTGCTGCTGCAGCGTCTGCAGCTGACAGGCGGAGGCCAGCAGGAAAGGTCTGAGCTGGAAACTACAGTGATGATAAAGCGACACACCACCGGCAAACACTAACGTGATGATTCAGAGCACTTGCACACATCCAGTACTACTCCCAGCAGCAAAGACCGCAACTGATACTGGTCAGACCTAGTTACATACCAGCTCTCCCCTCTTTAAGCAGCTCTTTGAAATGTGACAGCATACCAAGCCTCAAGCACATCTATGGTAAGAGCGTTATAAAGGCAAAGAAAAGGAGTTTCATCTCCTTTTGCGGTTGTGGTATTAGTTGGGAGAGCCATTGCTGATGGAAGGCCACACAGTCATTAGTACAGGACACATAGCCACTCTCAAGTAGAGTAGTAACCTGAAGAGGTCACTATGTTCACTAATTGTACACTACAGGCAAGATCAGATTGTTTTCTCAGGAATAGGCAAGACTAGAAGCTTTAACCTTTCCATGTATTCCTAAGTCTGATCAGATAAAGAGCTCTTTTTCTAAAGGTCTGACTGAAACACCTTATGTAAACCACAAGCATGTCTCATGTCCTTACATTTTGTTGCCAGGATATAAGTATTAGCATTGAGCATGTGTTGTGCACATTGCTATAGAGCCCCATTCTTTCTAGTTTTCTTTGTGGCATTGCATTGCTTACACGTGCATTTCCTAAGATGGGTGTGCGCACACCAGATCCTGGGTCAAGAGCACATCTCAGGCTGAACTGCAAGGACTGGCACCAGTCTCCTTAAATGCTGTTAATGTCGCCGGGTAACAACAGCTCTGCAGCCTCTTCATTGGTTTACGAAAGGCATCCTTGTCATTTTGCGGTCAGTAAACTCAGCCGGAAAAATGATGTCCAAGCTTTTTCCCACCTACTCAACACACACACACACACACACACACACACACACACACACACACACACACACACACACACACACACACACACACACACACACACACACACACACACACACATGCATACAGGCAATCTAACAAAAAAGATAATGATTATGCGCCGTGTATGTTTGTGGGTTTTCCGATTTCACTTTTTGCTTTTAGAAATAATTGCTGTTGGTTGTGCAGCAGCATCAGAGGAAGGGCAATAATGATTCTCGCTGGCTCCAAGGAAACAGTGTGCTGCGCTGGCCAAGGGAAAGCAACTCATTTACTGCTATAGAGCTAAAAATGTCTTTGAGAGTGTGTGTGTGTGTGTGTGTGTGTGTGTGTGTGTGTGTGTGTGTGTGTGTGTGTGTGTGTGTGTGTGTGTGTGTGTGTGTGTGTGTGTGTGTGTGTGTGTGTGTGTGTGTGTGTGTGTGTGTGTGTGTGTATGCCTGAATGTACTTGGTCAAATAATTTAAGCAGTTTGCTCACTTTGTGGTGCAGAACCTGTTATATGCCACCCAGAATAATCATTCATATTAAAGTCATAATAATGACTTTCATATGTGCTCCGGTGTTTGTGTGCGTGCATGGCTGTCCTTTTTCACAGATTAGCTGCTGAATCCTGCAAGAAGATGATCAGACTGGGAGCACACCAGGGTTGCTCTGCGATCACACAGGGATTATGGGGGATATGGAGCTGTACTGCATTCCAGGGCTGCCTCCAGTTAGGCTCATCTCCGCCACGCTCCCCTCACACACACCACTTTAATTGCCTTTGCTTCTTTCATTACTTTTATTGCCTATCCTCTGCATTGTGTGCTCCCTGAGCTTGTGGAAAGGTCATTGTGATGGTGGTGGTGTGCTTGCAGCCACCGTCTCTCTGAGCAGCAGGCGAAGAGTGTGTCATAACTAAAATGCTGTGCATAGATTTTTTTATCAGAAATTGTGTAATTAATCATTTCAGAAACAAATCTGTGAAGTGAAATATATTCTCAAATGCCACGCATCTGTGAAAGCAAGGTGGATTTTATTCGGTGGCAACCTCAGTGACAGGGATCGTTACTCTGATGACATGCAAGGAAACCATATTATTGACTAAAATGACTACAAAGCCCAATGCATAATCATTATTTGAAATGTTAGGCTCCAACGCCTGAGAAAGGATTGTGACGTGCATGAGTAATAATGGCACTGCCAATTATTGTGGTACAGAAACAATGAAGTGGTTGTGGCCTCTAGGTGATACTGTTTGGTCACAATGCTAAAAACAAAGGTACAATTTCAAATTGACTTCCAATTTTTAATGTGTTGCAATAAAATTTGTTTTCCCTGGACAACGAAAATGATCTCACTGAACAAATGTGTCACCTGTATTGTGTTCTCATCTTTAGGTGTGTTTCACACAAAGAATTTACAGTAGAATTGATTTTAATTTGTGGATTAGTTAATTAAAATAAATGTTGCATCAACATTATCGTTTCACCACTTAGATGGATGTTATTGTTCAAATGTAAGCAGGTTTTTTTCATTTGTGTTATGCACATAATTTGTCATTATGATTTACTCTCTATAGGCTAGTCTGAATTGTTAGTGATGCAGTGATGCCAGGGCTAGTGGACGTATTGCTGGCAGTGTGGGAGGGGCGTGTCATTTGAAGAAAGGCAACAATGGCATCTCTCAGGGACAACTATGTCTTTAAGATTGCAGAAATTGCATAGTATACCTCAGTCCACATCATAACCTGTCCATGACACATGTCTTTTCCTCTCAGTGCTAAGCTCCATGTGGGGTTGTGGAGCTTCAACCTGCTCGCTCTGCCTTTTTGTCCCAGTCAGATTGTTCTCTAATGTCATGCAGTTGGATGTTGAATTTAAGTAGGGCTTTAATACACCTCACACTGCTAGTATGATCTCTGCTCAGTTGCAAAATAATTGGTTTTCATCCCAACAATAGCTAATGCACATCTCATCATATCCCAGTATAGCTGCAGTCTGGCAAATGAAAAAACAAATATCGAAAATAAAAAAAGCATGAAGATGATCCATGCAAGCTAGATAAAGTGGACCGTGGAAGGTTATATTTATGTGCTTTACTCTGAGGTGAAGTGGAAAGACCGTGTGCTTATTGGTGTGTATTTGTGTTCATCTTTTCATATACTTCCAGGTGAATCCAACTGCGGTGCCATGTGGAAGTTCGGAAAATTGAGGTCAGGCGACTCGAAGCTGAGCTTGATGACAAGAGGAGCACAAGATCCAGGTGTGTGCCAAGAAAGGATGCAATGTTGTTCTGGTTAGATTTTGACATATTTTAAATTCAATTTTATAACATTTGCTTGGCTTCCCCACAAACAGAGGCCAGTGCTATTTATTGCTTAATTCAAATGTTGGTGCATTAGCCACAACTTTGAACTTATAAACACCAGACTGATAAACTTCATGATTCTCATTCATTCAATATTTAGCAACATTTTGATGTAAATAATATTCATTTATTGTGTTAGATATAAAATCTTTCCAGCACATTACCTGGTCCTCACTTTTACTCATGCAGAATTATTTCTATTTCAGTCTTATTTATATAGCGTCTATTACAACACAAGTTGCCGCTAGGCGCTTTCCAGAGACCCAGAACATGACCCCTGAGCAATTATTACATAGACAATGGCAGGTAAAAACTCCCCAAGACAAGATATACTGTATGAGTATGAATTATCTGTTAGCTAGAGAACTAAGAGTTCTATGTGCATATGACTGATACATAGTTAATTGGTGCACTACAGGGATGGCTATATAAACAGGTTTAGACAGCAGACACTGAGGTGGACAGAGGGCAGGACCGCAGGTCAGGATGTCAGTAGGAATCCAACAGACATCTATACAGTCAGGTGGAAGCATCAGCGGGACGGTCAGAGGGTGGGACTGCAGGTCAGCATGCAGCTCTGGAAGCTCTGGCCTGCAAACGTGCACAGAAGAGAAAAAGAGGGGGCAGACCAGCATAACAAACTACAAGAACAATGAAGCGCATTTATGCTCATGAGATACTTCTAATTAGCTTAACATTTGAATTAAGCAATAAAATTTGAATTAAGCAATAAAAATGTATCTTAAGGTGTATTTTACTTTTTTTTAATTGAAAATTAGAGGAAGGTTGTTAAAAGAAAGGACTTCACTGCTCCACACAATGCAACTTATATTTAAGCAACATATTGGGTGATAGATCATTGTTATAAGGGTATTGTTTTGGCAGATTTAAGACATGGGTCAAAAATAACCCCCAGACAAGAGACTGTAAAAGAAAGCTAACACAAGAGGAAGGTGAACGATGTTCTTCAGGATGCCAGTCAGCTGGTTAAAATATCTGCACTCTCCAGCTGTCTCCAGATCTTACCAGTCGTCCCAGTGGACATCATGTCACATCCCTCTGCCAAATGTACAGCTCTGATCCCACAAAAGTTGTAACGCATATTGTAAAAACCTGAATCATCTAAAGCAAAGAGCAGTTGATCTCCAGGACCTGTAGCCTATATCTCAGTTTGCTGCAAGACCATAAAAGTGGAAATCCTTGTTGATAAGTTATAGTAGAGTCATTGGTGTCACAGACCTCAGACTTTGAATCAGAACCTGCTTGGCCTTAAGCTACGTTTAAGCACAGATCATGTAAAGCAGGGAATGGTGTGCGGTGTATGTATAGTGGCAGCATGACATAAGCTTTTGCATAAATTGCTTCATTCAAATTTAGAAATGTATCATTAGCATCAAATAACCTTTTTCAGAACATCACTGATGCTACTGTATTTATACAAAAGTGGCATCTTTTCATCATCATCCTACATCATATAGTTCATCTCCTCTGCATCCTCTCACCAAGATGACACATGAGGCCTCGCAGGACTCTGATTTGACACAGTCCATACGCACTCCATGATTTGGTGACTGTTAAAACCCTGGCAAAGATCTCACTTATCCCCCAAACGAGGAGCGATACAAGGCCTTGTGTGACTACAAGTTCTCTGCTTTTGCTTGGCTCTACTCCAGAGACTGTCTGTGACAAAGAAGTGTTCTCAGACAGAGCATTAGTGTTTCTAGAGTGGTTCCTCTGAAACATGGGTCAATAGAAACACTCAGCAGCACATCACAGACACCAGCAAACAAAGATGCTTCTCAACTCGGAGGACTTCATCTGCTGTAGTTTTTTTTTTTTTTCTTGTTCTGGGATTAGCATAGGTCTCTCTGCGTTTGTGTGACTAATGGCCTGAGTTTTCCGGCTGTGAAATCATCAGCCTGAAAGCCCTGAGCAGCCTGCACATCAGTGTTTTAAGTCTGCTGGCCCCCTACCCCTGGGTGCTGCCGCTGGCTCCTACTGCTAATGTAGCCCCAGCTCATTGCCCTTCCTACCTCAGAGCAGACGCTCTCCTTCACATACAACCATGTTTAGCACTTCTCTCCCTCTTCACCCACATTGACCCCTTCTGGATTCCACTCAGCTGCAGCAAGCCTGTGTCATCCTCACCTGTGCGGCCGAGCCTTGACTGATGGCTAAAACTTGTTAACACTGTTTGCATGGTTAGCTTTGAAAATGGTGAGGGTGGCTAAGAGAGTCATTGATTAAAGGACATGGAAAAACAATGAAAGAAAAGTTTGTCCCCCTTTGGTATAGTTTGAGCCTTCAAAGTTGGCGATCTTTTCACCCAGATGACCCGAACAGCCAAGGGCACGCCATCCTCTGACCAGATAAGTAACGGTCGTGGGTAGGGTTGCCACCTTTCAGAAATAGAAATAAGGGACGCCATGATTTCAGCAGCGCAGGAGCCAAAAAAAAAGCCCCAAAACTTCTAAACTGAATAAAAATGTGTTTATTTTATATGAAAAAACTAAATGCTTTGATTTAAAGTTTAAAGTGCTTTAATAGCATTGAACTTGCATGACTGTACAGACAGACAACCATACCAGTAACTGAAATATCCTCCTATGCTACGTATGTCCACATCAGCCCAGATGTAGAATATAGATACAGGTGAAGAATATGGTGTAAAAGTTAATTTATTTCAATAATTCAACTAGAATATGGTGTAAAAGTTAATTTATTTCAATGATTCAACTAGAATATGGTGTAAAAGTTAATTTATTTCAATAATTCAACTAGAATATGGTGTAAAAGTTAATTTATTTCAATAATTCAACTAGAATATGGTGTAAAAGTTCATTTATTTCAATAATTCAACTAGAATATGGTGTAAAAGTTAATTTATTTCAATAATTCAACTAGAATATGGTGTAAAAGTTAATTTATTTCAATGATTCAACTAGAATATGGTGTAAAAGTTCATTTATTTCAATAATTCAACTAGAATATGGTGTAAACGTTAATTTATTTCAATAATTCAACTAGAATATGGTGTAAAAGTTAATTTATTTCAATAATTCAACTAGAATATGGTGTAAAAGTTAACTTATTTCAATAATTCAACTAGAATATGGTGTAAAAGTTAATTTATTTCAATAATTCAACTAGAATATGGTGTAAAAGTTAATTTATTTCAATAATTCAACTAGAATATGGTGTAAAGGTTCATTTATTTCAATAATTCAACTAGAATATGGTGTAAAAGTTAATGAAAATACGGTACAAATCGTGTCCCGTATTAGTTCAATACGGGACGCAACATTTTTTTCTCAAATAAAGGACAATTCCGTATTTTATGGGACGGGTGGCAACCCTAGTCGTGGGTCACCTTGAGTCACTCAACCATCACTGTCAAAACTTTAAACATTTTCTAAATAAAATATGAATTCTGAGTGTCGGTTGAAAAAAGGATATTTAGTGATGAAATGACATTCCATGGCTGAAGCCATCTAATTTTTCTCAGCCAACACCCACAGGCCTTAAAGTAAGCCCGGTTCGTGTTACCCGGCTTTTGCTTGCAACACATTTTCATCCAACGTCCTCTCAAAGTGAAAGCAGAGAAACCGGAGCTGATTGAAGGGATCAGTTATTGGTGATGGAAGGACACAAGCAATGGAAGAGCAAGCGGAGAGAAATGTGAACCCAATCTGCCACATGTTGACTGTCCTGATTAGCGGCTTGCGCCTAAGAAGAGCCCCTCTATCCCCTCATTCCCTGTGTTTACTTTGAACCTCACCACCCTTCTCAACGCAGGCTTCCTTCTCATCTCATCTTCGGATGTATCACCTGCATCACAGGAGGCACACGCCCTGCTTTGTATGCTATTCAGTCCAATTAAGAACATGACAGCTTAGGAAAGGCCAGGAGGGGTTCAGTAAAGTCCGTTTATCCATTAGGAAAAGTGTGGTAAGCCTTGTGTTTAGTGATGTGAGGAGATTTGTGAATTGTGAGAATAGTTTCTTACTCTGCACCTTATACGTGTATCTTTATGGGCATCAGAAGAGAGCAGTTGAAACCCTGGCCCATTAGTGCTGCAGGGTTAGAGGAGCAAAGTCCAGCTAATGTTTTCAGAGAGCCTGCAGAGAGGTCATGATCGCAGAACCAGCCCCAGAGCAAACCAGTAATTTGAGGAATAATAGTATGTTGATAAGTGAGGTTTGGAATGCCACAGGAGAAGAAGAGAAAATAGCAAATCGGTTCTCATGCAGGACATTTGTTTATTTATGGCATGTGAAGGCCTGGTCTGAATGTAGGGCAGGGGCGGGGGAAATACACACACAGGGTTTTCCCTTCAGATTCGGTCTTCCTAGCTTTCATTAAGTGTCATTACCAGTATTTGCAGAAAACTGGCCAGGGTGAGACCTGACATCCACTCTACAGATACTTGTCCATGCATATGGATGTATTTCTGATCCCTCTTATCCACCTCTGAGAAAGGGGGTATTAGGCCAGTGAGAAAGTAAGGACGGGGCTTAAAGGCTGCTTCCATATCTGACTATAATGGCAAAGATAGAGTTATCAATCCATAGACAGAGTTGATGCCAGAGTTGATGGCGTTCCTTTTTTTTTTCTTTTGTAGTAGTTTTTTGTGAAGAAAATGGGTCATGCACACCCCTTTCTGAGGCCTAAATACATTTTATCCCATGATCAAGAGCCATATTTTCATTTTGCCCACTAAAATATATTCACAGTATAGCCTACAGTTCAAATGGTGCTTTTCTTGCAGCACGGTATTTATTAGCAATTTTTTATTCCAGTTCACTTACACTGAGAATGTCCCCTGATTGATGCCAGAGCTTGTTGTGTTTATTTGTATAACATAGGAATGAAAAATTCCTAATGTAAGCCTTTTCGAGTAGAAGGTTTCAAGATTCTGTGTAAATGGTACTTGGGATTAGATTTTCACAGTAGATTGCTGTTATTAAAAAGAAAAAGCCAACTCCTTTGAGCAGTCATCTTCCTGGGAGGCAATCTATTTGTCTTTCACGCAGCTCGAGCGCTGGACCAGGCTCTTAATGCACTGAAGCAAAAGTGCTTCGGTCCACAACCTTTCACGCCTTCAGCTCTCCTTTATGTGATTGAATAGGTAATAACAACGAGTCGACTTTGAAAGCTTTGTGCCTTGGTCTTTCTGAGGCATTGCTCTTCTTTTTGTCTGTTTTGTTGCTGTAGCTGCTCGGTCCCCTTACTGCCTGCATGTCTTTCCCTCCATGCCAACTCGACTGATAGTTCATCCTTTCGGCGGCAACTCCTCATTTTTTTGTTTTTGTCTCTCGCCTGACCTGATGCTTGGTCTGTACAGCAGGATTTTGAGGTCTACGAATCAGCTTTTTCATCACCTACCTCCTATTTTTCTTCCAGTACACACAGACACACACACAAACACACACACACACACACACACACACATACTCCTTCTCGCAGCTCATTAGCTCATCCCATGCTCGCTGCTCTGCCAGAATGTGACCCTGCCTAATTGTGTACCATGCTCATTTGTTCACCCTGCATGATGTGACGATTGCTTATTTATTCTCCTCAGGGCTCCCATTTCAAATTAAAATGATTGACTCATTTCATTCACTGAACATTTTCAGGCTTTCCATGATAAGCTCATTTCCCTTGGCATTCAAATCCCTAATTTTACCATGCTTAAAAGTTATAATGTTACTCAGGCACATTGTAATTCATAGTTGGGAATGTCTCTTCAGATAATTATCTGTTTAGAGAATAATTTTGCACATGCAATATTGTTTATTCCGGAAGAATGGAGCTGCACAAAAGGGCACACATAACTATGCAGTTGGAATAGCTTAAGAGCCAATTGTATACACAGAGCTCACAGTACGTGGTCAACAAGAAGCTTAAAACGGATTGGGACACTGTCAAAGCTCAGCAAAAACAAGCAGATCAAATTTGCATTCCGTTATTTACATGTGGTTAGAGGCCTGTTTTACAAAGAACAAAACCATCAACCAATCACCTAATAACTGAGAGTTCTGACACAAAAACAACCATAACAAACCACTGCAGACAGGGGATTTTTTTGCAGCATTGTTAGGCTTCTGCTCTTGTTTTGCCAGCCGACAGTCAATGTTTTCTCCCTCCAGCTGCTGTGTATCGACCAGGCCTCAGTGACACAACACCTGCTGGAAATACACTCCATGCACTAGCAGGTCATTTGAGAGTAAGATTTCTGACAGCGACAAGCATAAAAAGGTGTGACTGGCACAGGTTAAGAGAAGCAGAATTAGGACAGACTGAGCGCTTGACTATTTCTGCACAAATCAAAAACTGATACGTACATTGTTTTTCTGAGCACTTTATTCAACCGGAGGTTTGTTTATACATTGAAAGTCAGTGCTTCTTGTAGAGAAATGGTTTATTCCAATCCAGGGGTATCCTACTCCAAAAATATACAACCCCATTTCCAAAAAAGTGAGAGCATGGTATCAAATGCAAATACATCTGATGATTGCAATGATTTGTAAATGATTTGTAAATAATGTGAACCCACATTTGATTGTGCTTTGACACAGAGCTACCTAAATTCCAATATTTTGACAACATTTTAACATTTTAATTGAAGTGTGCATGGTTGGAGCATGGTTTTGGCTGATTTGCAGTTAAACTGCTGCCAATTGGAAGTACACATGAAGTTGATGTTGGCTTCCAGTTCGGCAGAAGCAGTTATGCTAAGTTGAGAGTAGAAACTAACTTCAGAGTCTTGACTCAGAAGCTTTGAAGAGACACCTGGTGAAACATCTCCCAAATAATTAGTTTAACTGGAAAAGGTCAGTTTCATCAGTATCCAAGAGAGACTGATCCATGATCATCTTATAAGTGAATTTGTACTTCCTCAGTTCCTCTCCTCACATATTCCCGTACTAGAGATGTGAGCAGAACAAGGAGAGAGGAGGGGAGGTGATAGGCATTTAACGAAATCTGATTACTTCCTTTGGGAACTTAATTTTAAAGTGATGTTAATGAAATACTGTGTGAGACAGCTGCATCCCTTAACCTTTTTCGTTCCTTACAGCCTAAGTTAGTCCACCGCTGAATGGCAACAAAAATATGTAATGCACTGAATGCGTTTGCAGTTTTATATCTAAACAGCAGTGACTTCCTGACTTATGTTTAAAGTTTGTGCCCTCTTTAGAGGGGAAGAAAAATGAAAACATTTATAATGAACTATTCGTGGCAAGGTATTTTAAAAAGTTTCCTTTTACTAGCAGAATGAAAACTGAGACATTAAGGCTAATATCGACAAGCATAACAAGACGTCAAACAAAATCCAGCCCCAGGCACCGTACAGTTATTCTGAAACAAAGATCAAGCCCATTGTAACATTCCGTGTTTCTAACAAGTATTTGTGGTCTTTGATCCTCCAGTTATTGGAATGATGTGTTGTTCTTTTGTAGTGATTTGACTGCAAGAGGAGCGCTGATGAGGAGACCAGAGAACCAGAGGATTCAGCCTCTGCCAGCTTTTGTGTTCGAGCAGCCCAGATGGTTGCAGAGCTGGGGAAGTCTGCTGAGGATTTTTGCTCTGAGGGGACCTCGTCTTTCAGCAAGCACCTCTCTGATTTGGACACTACTTTGATTTGACAGATGTTATGTTTTAACAACACTAGAACTTTAATTATCAACAATAAGCAGTTAAACAGATGATTCTGGTAAACCGAGAGGTGCAGAGACAGATTTTTTTGTTTTTGATTTTAGTTTTCTGTCTTTTTCAGATGCAACTTTATGACCGAATGCAACTGCTGTGATTTTGTAATATATAAAACCCATTCAATTGAAAAATGAAATGATAAGCATCCAGATGCTTTGTTAATGTAGGTCAGATCATTTTTTTTTATTATTTGTTTTGTTTTTTTGTGAAAATGTTCTGAAGCCCACTATGTTTTACTTTCCATTATTCTATTTATTTATTTTTTAATAATGACCTCGGATGAGTATTAACGTCTGTTTTATCGCAAAGTTTCTACATGCCGATTTCTAAAAAAGAAAACTAGAGCACTTGAGTCACAACTACTCCTAAAGCAACAAACCCACAAGCCAATCTAGCCAAAATCTTAATGAATGTGGCCAGATAGACAAGAAATTGCAGCCAAATAAAAGAATAATAAAGGCATCCAAACCCTAACAAGTCTGCCTTTGTTCTTCCACTCCACCCACCACAGGCAGGCATTGCTGCAGCTTTGAGGGCAGCTCTGAGAGTTCCATGCCCACCGGCCTTCAATCACATGGGATGTCTGAGTTTGACAGTATAAAGTCTTTCTTCTAGAACAAAATAAGACCCCTAAGCAATAGTGGATGAGCTGTTAGTAAGCATGCAGCCTTTAGGGAGGTAGGCCAAGCTTCGTAGTACAGTGTACACAAAGTGCTGGTTAGGGATAAGACAATGGACCAGGGAAAAGATGACTGGATGCCACAACACTACACCATTTCTCGGTGTTTGTGCACAAGCAGGAAAATATAATTTTATACATAGTAAAAATAAAGCACTGTATTTAATTGCTTCTTAAAGATGCCAAAAGTTGCATCTGTTGTCTTCACGTGCAGAAGCTTATCATAAAATACAATTGGTTATGAAAGCATCATTCAGGATTTGTTCAAGCTCACAGAACATTGGTGGTAGTTATTCACCCACCTGCAACATGGGGGTATTAACTCAAACTTTATACCAAGAGAACATCATCACTTTAGCCTTTGCCAAATTGACAGGCAAAATTCATACAACCCTGAAGTCAATACTTGCAACACTCAAGGCTAAAGGAGAGCAATAATTGTCAGAAATACCATGAATATTCCCAAACACTGTGTTTAGAAGTAGTCCCCATTTATAAATACTGTATTTATCCAAAACTTACGGAGCATATCCCTACAAAAGACAATGTTTCTGCCAAACTTAGACTGATTACGGTAAGATGGGGCCCTGGAATTTTTGAATTCAAATTCAGTTAAACAAAAAAGTCTGTTAATGTGGTGGAGCAGGAAAATGGGAGAAAAATTTATTATGCAGGAAAATGGGCCCCGAAGACCAGGGCTGAAGACCACTGGAATAAAAGACTAACAATTGAATCAAATGAATTTGGTGCAATATGTGCAACTGTGTATAATATATAAATATACAACTTTACAAACCAAACATAAATAAACTGAGGTCAAACTGTATGGGCACATAAAGAATCAGGAGGGAGAGTCAACCCTGCCTTGACACCACATGGTACAAGTTGGTTGGATGGTTATGCAGTTCCTCGACTGACCACTATTGGCTGGCTGCAAAAGCGAGTCAATCTATTGACTCCTATGTTAAAATTTTCAACATTAGAGCAGAAATAAACATATTTACATTCTGGTTCAAAAACTGTTATGGTTTCAATCGTTTGGATCACATCCATGTAAACTCTGAGGGGACTGGGTTTTCTTGTACTGTGTCAGGAGAGTTTATATCAAGCAGTACATTTCTTTCTAATATAATTGATTGACAGTAGGCTCAGCCAATGGCTATATTATCCCTTTCTCATCCATAATCGTCACGCTATCGTGTTTATCGAAGCAACCACCTGTTTGTATGAACCCGGTGTCAGCTAAACGCAACAATAGTTTACTTGCTGCAGGAAGGCGACAGTTCTCAGATCGTAGAGTCAGGGAGGATTTCTGATGTGGAGCCAGACTAACAGCTAATAGTAGTTAATAATAGATAATCAGAATAAGGGTCAAGAAGGAGTTAATTTTCTCCATTAAAAAACTTTTTACAGTTTCAGTGAACACTGCAGTAGAGACATTTGTATCATATAATACTCATAAGTACTCAACTTAAGCCCACTTCAAGAAATCGAAACGATGGCTTTAAAATTGAATGAAATTTGAAAATGTGAATGTAGACAAATGTTTGCTTTTGAACCCCACGGGAGTTGCTGCCACGAGTCTTTGGAAAGAGAGGTGTCAAAACAACTGCTATCTTTTTTTTTAACCGCGTTTTTCACTTTTAATATGGCTTTCAAGTAAAGTAAAGGCAACACTGCAATGATTCAGTTTGTTACTAATTAACAGCTGGTGAGGCAAATACTTCAACAAGAATGACCCTTTTTATTCATATTAATATCTTTGATCTGTGTTTATTTAGGTAATAAAAGTGAATTAATTCTCTTTCCCTTTCTTATTGCACACTGTATTGAAAGCCACTCTATCACAGAAAGCACTGATAAAGTGAAGGAGAGCTAACAAGCATGCACCGCCTCCCGTTTCCATCATAAACCACATGTGGGTTTAGAGCTGTTGAAGGTAAAGGACAACAGAGAATGGAGGGTGAGGTTTGGCCTGTGTAACATTCAAAATTCAATCAAGTGAAGGACATCTCCAGCAGGGTAACAGCATGTGGAAGCAGGGGAGGGATGAGGGAAAACTCAGCTGAAGTTTCCACTGGGCCTGCTGTGCTCCTAATGCAGCCTTGGATGTAATTGGGTCCCAGAAGGCTGTTCATTATTGCTGGTGAGTGAGGCAACAAAACAGAAAAGGGCTGAGGGAGAAAGAAAATGTCTCATTCTTTGCTCAGTGCCTTTGTCCTGGCACCGAGATGGGACACAAGTTAATTAAAAGAGAAGTTGATGCCTCTGTTTTTGTCATCAATCTCACTTCTGCTCTTATTAAGTTGGTAATGACAGCAGAGCTTGTCCCTGTCAGCCATCAGACCCTCAACCCGGGGAAAGATGAGGAGAAGGAAAGGGCGGGGCAGTTAATGTGAGGGACGGCTCATTTCAACAAATCTTGCAGTGGTCAACCTCTAACATCAACATAATCCCTCCATCAAATCTCGGGTTCATGATACGTAGTCTGCAGAGGATAGTCCTTCTCTTATGAAAAGGCAGCTTCTTTATTTGGGGTGTGGCAGAAGAGCCCATTTAAGAGGCGTGTCTTTGCACCCTAATCCTGTAGCTCCTATCTCACGCCGCCTTGGAGGCCATTTTAATGCCCTCCGTCATTACAGGGACCCTCCCTGGAAAGCTTTAGTAAAGGTGACTGCTGACACCGTCATTCAAAAGGACTATTTCAAAATGTCAACCCATAGCTGAGATTTGTCTCATTAAAGTTGGTGGGGTCCGTTATATCCATCCCCTCCTCCACCTGCCACACTCAATCAAGGCCACTTGGAGAACTGAGGGGGTCAAGGGCACACTCATAATGTGCTTATTTGCATGAGTTACAACGACATAGATGATCATTGACCAGCAAGAAAGGAGAGCAGAAGTGGGATTCAGCAGAGAGGAAAAACACAGCTCTTGAGCTTCTTCATCTTTTCCTCCAAGAACAGTCTTGACTGAGACGTGTCGGTGCAACAGACGACTAACCTGAGGATTTACATAGAGTTTCAGACAACAAGCAGCCAAATAAAGCCTCCCTTTACATTTAAAACATATACATATCTTCACAGCTGAGGGGATTCAAAAATCCACAACACATGCAGGCGTCTGGTGTCATGTGTTCATGTCAGGGAGGTTAGAACAAATATGAGCATCTCGTTCCTCTGCACCACCTCAGCTTGTAATTGCAAAACTGAAAACAACCACAATCCGAATTTTATTGCAATCGTTAATATTTTGAATCCATAACTGTGTGTTACTTTTTACACGTTGCAGAAACAAGACCTTCCTGCCATCATTGCTGTTGAAGGACAACTTTCATACGTGTTGCAAACTTCTCAGATTATGGACAGCTCACAGATTCATCCAATAACTAGCTCACTAATCAGCTGAAAGTATTGATCATTTTCCTTTGTGCGTTCATCTGTGAATTAAACAAATATAGGAACAAAAGTGCCTTAATCTCGATGGAGCCACAGGGAATCATTTTTTTGGGATTACCGTATTTTCTGGACTATAAACCGCTACTTTTTTCATAGGTTTTGAACCATACGGCTTATACAAAGGTTCTATTCTGTGGATTTTTCTTCCACCGCTCGGGGCGCTCTAACCAGAATTACAATCAAAACTAAGACGAAATAAATGCAAAGAAGAATACGCTACTTCTTCTTTAGCAGATAGAAGTAGAATAAGATTTCAAATAGATAAATAAATACTGGTTATTTTCTTTTGGTTCTGTCCCATTTTAATCAGCAAAGTTGCTGCCGTGTTAAAAGACACTGTTAGGAAAGGATCTATTTAGGTACAAACATGTACATCATTTACAGTTCAAAATCATTCTGTACATGTAGTAAATATCTAATCTTACAACATAAATATCTGCGGCTTGCATATCCTTTTTTTTTTTTAAATAGAGCGGATGCAGCTTGTATATCTTTTTTTCATAATTTTTTTAAAAATAGAGCGGATGCGGCTTATATGCAGGTGCGGCTTATAGTCCAGAAAATACAGTACTTAGTTTATGAATCATCGTCTTTAAGAGAGGGATTCAGTTCTTAGTCCATGTGGATGTGTGCACCTGTGCACTAGTAAATGAATCACATACCATTTATCACCAACATTTGTGTCTTGAAACAAAGAATTGAAGTTGAATGTTGAAAATATATGTCCTAATTTGGTTTCACCACGTATCATTCCTGACACCACAACACCGACTCAAACATGGGCGTAAATCATCCAATATCATTAAAAAACACATTTGTGATGAAATTGTCTTTTGATTTACAAAATAGCCAATATTTATTCATTTCCATTTACAAAACAAGCTGAAAACAAACGGATATTTGAGTCTCATGCTAAAACGTCAACAGAATATCTTCACAGCCTTTATTATACAGTTTGCGGAAGTTGTGTGATGTTCTGATCATCAGGACTTGGATGCAAACAAATGTGTCTTTTTACAGGATACATTTGTTTCACTAAAATGACATGAAAGAGTACAATTTTGAACAAAGTCTCCATGAAACTAGAACAGTTTAAATGTTTAATCCAGCGTGGTGATTCTAACCAGCAATGCTGTGGAGCATTAACTTGCTAGAACAAAGGTCCACGTCAAGTAGAAAAAGGTCAATTGCTTAAGCCTGCATGAGTGTGTTGTGTGCATTACAATCCAACGGGGGACTCAGTACACACTTATGTCACAAGTACAGTTTCAATAGTGCTTCAGTCTGTAGAGGAGTACTTCAAGGCGCTGCACGCTGTTCAAACCACTACGCCACAAGAACTAATAAACGCAAGGACACAAAGACAAGTAACGATGAAATTACATCATTATTTTTCAGTTGCCCTTTGACAACACAGTCAGGCATGTAGAAAATTAAGTTTTATCCACTAGTTTAAGTAAAATCATTGTACAGGCATCTGCAAAATATTTCAGGAATGAGCACAGTAAATACTGATTTCATATATATATATATATATATATATATATATATAAAGCAAATCCTGTATTTTTCTAAATGTATCATGGAACTAGCAAGTGGCTGATGGAGGTGGAGGAAGTCTGTTCTATCACCGCTGTTTCCGTCTTCAGCTGGTACCTTATACAAGTTCTCACTCTAGTGGACAACACATGAACTGCAGGTGATTGCCATGTGTTCAGGGACAAGTGGCAGCTGGAAGTTGGCTGGTTCTCTCTTGTGTTGATGTTGTCCTACTCCGGATGACAGTGAGCTTTACGAAGTGGATCTAATAAGAGTTTTACAGTCCAAAGCGGGCCGGGGTGCGTCTGGGTGTCATGGGAGCCTCCTCTTTTCTTCCTGGGGTACAGATTTTTACTGCCCTGAATAAGAAAGGGTGATAAAAAAAAAAAGAAATGAAAAAGTCAGACGTAGCCATGCTTTCTTTCTTTCTGCTTTCTTCGTATTCTGTACTGCGTGTAATCAAATGCTGAAAATCTCTTATATGAAATAGTGGCTGCAGTCCAAGAAATGAGCAAGAGGAAGACTGGCCTGCATGGCTGATTGCGAACATGAATGCAGCGGGACCGGGGGAGAGTGGAAAAGAGACTTGTGTCTCTGTGAAGACTGTTGGGACATGAAGCCCGACGTCTCTGACAGCACAATCTATCATCTTTAATTACATGACACTGACACTGCCGACACTTCTCTCATCTCCCCCTCTTGCTCACACAAACACCTGCAGCAATTACACCATCATGCAATAACCCCTCCTGTCACCGTGCATCCCCCCTCCCCCTTGTCATTTTGTCTCCTTGCTCAATTCAGAACTGTTGGGCACCCTTTAATGAACCAGTTGTTCATATTTTAACACTACTAACGTGGAACAAACAGAAGGTTTTTTTTTTGTTTTTGTGTTTTTTTTGGGGGGGGGGGGGGGGGGGGGGGGGGCGCTCCACAATCATACACATTTTTCAACGAAGGCTAGCCTATACCAAATGGCTTTTTCACATCTGAGCACATGATATGACATGATACTATGATATAGTCAGATTTCTGATGTTTCAATTTATTTTTCACAACAATCAAGTAATCATCTGTATTCCATCAATTTCTGTAAGATATATATATATATATATATATATATATATATATATATATATAAAAAATTCATTTAGTCATTACATTATTTTAGTCAAGTCATAACGGATGTTTTAAATTATGGTAATATATTTTTCACAAATGTGAAAGGTACCATGATTATTGTATATTCATTTTTAATCCAAATGTTACATTTTTAATGGATTCTAAATGGCGGTGCAGCAGTTACAGTGCCAGGCAGAGGTTGAGCTGCTTCATTGGCTGCATGCGTGAAGGAGTGGATGAACCAGGTCTGGTGTGGCTTGTTATGACATGGCCTCACTATTCTTGCTATCTTATGGCGCCGACACATTTCTATGGCTCCTAATGATCTGTTTTTTGTTGGGTTTTTTTTGTTTTAAACCAGTTACTACATTCAGTCACTATTTTATGTTGCAGTTCAAGAAGCCCCCTACTGGCCATAGTCATTGTTACCAGACTGTCAGTGATTTGATCCCAAAAAAAGAAATAAAAAGAAGTAGGCATACAATGCCCAAATGATACAAAATCACACTGAACATAGCACATTTTACCATAGTGACATTAACATGACATAAATATACTAGCACCACCTTCTCTCCATGAGGTTTTGTAAATGAGCATGTTACAAATATTCGCTGGAAGTTTGGAAGAGAGTGGATTGGGCTGCAGCTGGCATCTTCCCTCGAAGGGATGGACCATTTAGTTGCAGGAAAACGGGTTTAGGGCTCACACTTATATGTTAGAAATTCACTGCTTAAATTCTATGGCAAATAAATAAAGCCAAGGTGGCTTAGAAATGGTGTTTGTCATTTATTCACCTGAATGCGATGGAAGATCATGAATACCTACCCCTAGTCCACAAGAGCATGATCATGCTGAAATTAGTCTGCTTTACAAAAAAGGCTGGGGACCCTTGAATTATAAAACTATGCTGGTTCTCGTTACACAGTCTTACTATTGATGTGATTCTGAAAATACTTACATTTCTTTCAGTTTATGTTCAACAAAGCTGGGCCATTTACTGACTGACAACGCTGATCTGCACTGCCGAGCAGCGAGACAGGTAAAGCAGCTGGCACATGAAAGCAAAGCGGACTAAATATTTCATCCTGGTCACACTGAACTCGGAGAGGAAACAGTGGGAAAGCCTGCCAGAGGACAAAGGCAGCCAAGAGCCCAAGAGAGCCTTCAACTTCATTACCACACATCCAACTCCCTTTCTTAAATCTAATTCTTAATCCTATACCTCTAGTGTGATTATTTTCAACACATCTGTCACACTAAAGACAGATAAACCGGCTGATTAATTAACAATAAAAGTTCTTTTTAAATCAGTCTTTATAACCCGATTTCTCTCCGTAAAGCTCGCAGATGGGTGTGAAATTAATTTTTTGGTCTAATTTGAAAATGAACGATCCCCTCCTTTCTCTGTTCTGCTGTGGCACAATTTAAATTGCTGCAGTAATGGGGGTCAGCCAGGAGTCAATATTATTTCTTTTTGTCTCGTCTGGAGGGACCAGAGGTGAGAAAAGCTCATCATGAAGAGTGAGAAAGGTGGAGTGGAGAGAGGAGGAGTGAGGGAGGGGTGGAGATATGGATTGGCGACGGGGTAGGTAAATGAAATGTTTCTAATCTTGACCGTGTTCGGAAAATGAGGGCCACGAGGAACTTTACTTGGGCGAGGCCTGTACGGTGAACAAAGAACGAGGTAAGACGCACTGCTGACTTACCTCACACAGTTGGTGTTGCTTTTCTTCTCCTGCTCTTCTCGACGTGCACGGAGCTGCTCCTCGGCCAAGGCCATCTCCTCTTCCATGTTGGTGAGCTCCTCCTTGGCCCGTCGACGGTTCTCCTACAGACCAAAAGAAAATATGTTAAGATACAAAGATAGTACTATTTCACATTACCTGACCAAACAAAAGCCACCAGCAGGATTTTACTGATAAATCAAAGGAGTCTCCATTACTGCAAAGCTACTGCAGTGGTTAATATGTTTCAGCTTCTCAGTCCCTCAACAGCCACATGCTGGGGTCATGGTGAAAAATACTTAATTTCAGTCAAATTATTAGGCTGCACTGAGCAAACAAAACAGCTAATAAGATTTCTGAAACCACTACATTTGAGTTAACAACTGTTGAACATATTATTAAAACCTGGAAGATAGTGAGGAACCATCGTCCTTGAAGACGGGGTCAGAAAAAAAAAAGTCTTACGGACACATTTTGTGTTTGCAAGTGAAAATGAAGCAGCGTTTACTGACACGTAAAGCAGGAATGTCTGAACGGAGCAAAAGAGTGGGTCAGTGTGAGAGTTCATTGTCTTTCAAGGATTGGCCACTACAGACTTCGGTTCTTCGCCCCCTTGAGAATCTTTGAGAGGTTTTGGAAAGACTTTAAGCAGCAGTCCAACTCTCCGGTCCTCGAAACTACATCTTGGCAAAAAAAATGAATACAACTCTGGACTGGAGTAAATATGTGACACTGCTAAACAAACGCCCAACAAACTATCAAGACTGTGTGACCTACTTTTGGCCGAGCAGTGAACTGTTAATTTCAGTCAAGTAGACCCAAACATTGCTCATATTTAATTTCTTAATGTCCTTCTCCATCCACAGACATTAACACAATGCTAAAAACATAAAACAAGATGGATTTTTTTTAAAACAACACTTTTCTAAAATATCCATGTTTGGAAGATTAAAGAATCTGTTTAAACATAAATATCACAGTTCTAGTGTGCAACCATTAAAGAATAAAAATAGACATCAAGTAAAAAAAAATACAGGAAATAGTTTTAATAGTGCCACGACTTTGCCCTGCCAGCTCCTCTTCTTTCATTTCTGCTTGCCTGTGGTTTGATTTCCATATTTGTCAACATTGCAAAGATGTTATCATAAAAGTAGCACTGACATCAACACAAAGATTGTCAGCATTATGGAAAATTCAGCAGCTTTGTTTACCTTCCATCATAGTTTTAAATAAAAAGAAATCAATGCCTACAACAGGACATTATTCTTTTTGAATCAAGAGCTGCCATCACATGGGCACGTCTTGTCTTGTACACGTGCATATGAACGATGTCCAGATTGAGAAAATCTGATTTTATTCTTTTAATGGCGGCATCTATTTCAATTGTATTGTAAATAAACCACACTGTTCCAGCCCAGGCTCGACATACCTGTCTGGTCTTGCCTGCGTGTTTGATGCTGTAAAACATGGGCCCAAGTTCTGCCAACCACTCTCCGTCCACTGCAGTCACACACTGCATGTACTCCTGCAACACAGAACAAAAATGCAACACCATCAGAATCTGTTATTGTTTTTATTTTATTTTTTTTTAAACTTGTTGCCATCAGACTTTTTTTATTTTCAACTTTTACCTTTGTGGTCATGACAAGCTCGTGGTAGATGATGTAGTCAGGGGTATAGCCCATACCAAACAGGGAGCTGGTAGGATGGAGGTGGCATGGCATGCCCGTTCTCACGTTCACATACTCCCCAATGCCCTGGAAACAAACGCATGCATAAATAACAAATCAAATGTGCAACTTGAAGTTTGAGGGTGGGGGATACTGCACCCTTGTGTTGGAGTGTGCAGAAGTTTAAATGCATATTTGTGGTTGCTTTCACAGCTATGCTTTAAGGTCACAGCAAAGCAGATCTTCTGGGATAATTTGCTTCTCAACCTGGCTTAGACAGCAGGAAAATAAATCTAAACTATATCCAACATTACTATGATTGCTTAGGTTAGCTGGATACTCATAAGTCAAACTGAGAACCATTATTATATAGTCATGATTTCAAATTCCCTTTCAGATTTTAGCGCTGTATTAATGTGGGGCCAGAGGGGATATTTCACCACTCTGTAATTATGCTGCTATAAATCTGCCACAACCAGTCGCCACTGGGCCTAACATATTAACTGAGGCGGACCCAGAGTGCACAGCGAACCTTGAGCTTGGCCGCCTGGTGGAAGTAAGCTGCGCAGATGCACTTTCTAATGATGTCCCAGTCTGAACCGCAGGACACCAGGTTAATCTTCTGCTGCACCATGATGTCCTTCAACTGAGAGCGTACTTCACGCACCTGCACAAGAGGGATTAGAAATAACTATCAGACAAATGATCATCTCTGCCATCATGTAAAAATAAGCCATTCACAAAGATCTCTCAAAATATTTACTTGAAAACAACAGATCACAGGTTTTCATGTGTGTAGACCCGTTTTCTTCCATTTCTTTTATATCATCTCAACTCAAGCAAAATAACTCCTGAATTGCAGTGTACGGTTTCCACATGGTAAATGAATGTTATGTTTCCATGTACCGCCAGAGATTTAGAGAGAAATGCTGACCTTGCGCATGGCCTTGGTGTGAATGAAGTGGTCATTGCACCAGATGCTGGAATAGTTGTTGTTCTTCCACTGCATGTAGACATTAAGGTAGGTGAGATGGTCACTCTCTGGGACGGAGAACTTCTCCCTCACCTGGTCGCTCTCTTCCTCTCGACCCTGTAGACATGAATACATTTAGTTGGTGAGTTTTCCAAAAAAAAATTTTAATATCTGAAGTTTTTGCATAAATTTAACCAGAACTATCATTCATACTGGATCAAACTTCTGTGCATTTGGCTCCTCACGTGTTAACTGCGATGTAGTCAAAGAACTGAACCCTGTGTGAGTGTGTGAGTGTGTGTGTGTGTGTGTGTGTGTGTGTGTGTGTGTGTGTGTGTGTGTGTGTGTGTGTGTGTGTGTGTGTGTGTGTGTGAGTGAGAGTCATCTGCTACAATGGTTAATACTTCTGAAACCAAGTTGCTGTTGTCATTCACATTATAGGTTAGTTTCTGAAACACATCCACACTTCCAAAATACGTTACTGAAAGCTGTTTCCTAAAAATATAACAATGAAGTGGGAGTCCCTTCATAGCTGGACAGTGAAGTTAACAATACTCATTAGTTGACTGAATTATGTAATAAATAGCAAATTCTTTAAAAGCGTGGACAAATGGCTGATTACTTAAAGAACATAACACATTAACACCTGGCCTGCCCGTTCCTGCACATCCTTCCCCTCCCACACATTTCCTGTCCACTGGGAATCCTGGTCCATGTTAATTATTTTTATACATTCATCTTTAAATTCTGGAAGGTCTTGATGGACAGGATTTATTTCGTCAAGGAGTGGGTAACAGAGTTTCTAAAGAAGCTTTTGTTGGCTGGATGATTTGTTTCACGTGACTTTTTACTCTACCTGTTCAACAGCTTGCAGTACTTCTTTAAATCTCGGTAATGGTTCATAGTGTTGTTTCTCCTTATGGACACTGAATTGGGGCACGTTTTGTACAGTATCTACTCCTGCTGTACAACTCACTTAGCAAATCTAAAATAATTCCATGCCACAGAATTACCTTTTTTCTTTGAGACTAAAGTTCCATCGATGCTTTAGGGTGAACAGTGGCTATTTTGCTGAAGATTACTATTAAATGTTATGCTTCCCTTATTCCCACGTGTCTAGGGCCATATTTGATAGGGTGGCATGACTAGTACACAAGTAAAATGGTATTTACTATACTATAACACAAGGAAAAAGAGTGACTTCAAAACCAGTGAGAGGCTATGCTTTAAAACTTGCTACATAATGTATATTATAATTACAGTCTTTGAGATTTCCATTATTTCAAACTGTGATTTCAAATGAAATTCAGTTAGTGTTTAGCTCCACTAATCACATCTGCATATACTTGCAAAGTAAGAGGGGGTGTATACCTTAGGTCTGTAGAAGATGGCTGGTACAGACAGCATGGAGACAATGATGAGGATGTCTGCACTGCAGCCCATGTCACAGGACACTATGAGCATCTTGGAGAGGGCAGGATCCAGGGGGAATTCCACCATCAGTCGCCCTGTTGATGTCAGAGCCCCTGAAAGGACAAAAATGTAGCAAAATTACAAGATGGGTGGATAGATGGATGGATGTGAAGAATACAGAAGGGACAGGCATTAAGATGAATGAAAAGCTTCTTTTACATCAAAAGCCTTCTGGTATAAGGGAAATGCCAGCATTACATGACACTTATGTTCACTGTGAGAGAGGAGGACACACAGACAGCTAAGAATACTAAAAAAAATAAATAAATAAAAAGGAGATCAAAAACTTTGCAGTTTCTGATTTAAATGATTAGGCAAAGGAGTATAAGAGGCTTATGATGAGGAAAAGCAGAGTAGCAGAGCAGCCGGTTTGGAGCAGGTAAGCCTTAATCAGAGATAATCTGCTGTTAACACACCATACAGGGAATCATCAAAAGTCCCCCCTTATCCCCAAAGCCCTAAATCCTCCAGAATCTGGCTAAGGATGAGATAGAAATGAGACCTGACCAGTCAAATCGAACACAGGATCAGTTACTAGGCAATTACTGTACTGGCTGAACTACACACAACCTCCTAAAGGCCTGTTTGCAGAGTCTGCATCTTCGGTGCTGCATCCTTCACAACAGCCAGTCTCCCGTCTGTGTTTGTCTCATCTCCATCACTTTACAGCAGCTCAAAGCAGTTACTATATAATTCAGTTCCAATGCATGTAAGCAAACTACCAGCATCCAGATTTAGATACACGAGAGAAGAAAAAAATGAAATTACAATTACATAACTCAAAATGAGAGTATAAAAGATTACAAGACTAAAAAAAGCAGAGAAAATTAATTGTAGTTTGGTTATTTTCATGAATATAGTACATTTCAGTTTTTTGTTTCATTTATTGTTTACTAGTCTCACTTATAACTACTATGTCAAGGTGATGATGAAGTGCAAGAGAACTAAGATCTGCCATCGAATGTTCAAACAGATTTGTGATATCATTACAATCGGTGTGTGAATGTAAATGTATATTTATTCTATTACTATCTTTTATTTATGTATTTTTCGTACTACTATTATTATCTATATTACTGTATCTCCTGTTTAATTGATGCTGGAATCCGAATTTCCCTGAAGGAACCTCTGCAATGCATTAATAAAGTTTGAATTGAATGGAAACTGAATGAAACTTTGTTTTATACAAAAACACAACATTTGATTAAATCTTTGAAAGGATAATAACATTTCAATAATGACTAATGTGTTGAATAACATGTCTAATAAACAATTATAAAATACAATTGACCCATTCAGTGTTGTGAAGCACCTAGTTGGGTTGTTTGATGGTTTTCTTTGTTCCAGCAACAAATAACAAATCAGCAAGTTTGAGGATTTGAAGATCCAGAATGTTTACTCTTTGATTCTTTTTTTTTTCTTTTTTTTTTTAAACTTTCAAACCAGAACAAGATCTCCTTCCCAAAACCTAAACATAGGAGTATCAGCATCTCCAGTAACCATCCACCCCTCCATCATCTATACCCGCTTATTCCTGCTGAGAGTAATGGGGGTCTGCTGTAGCGAATCCCAGCGCTCTTCGGGGGAAAGGAAAGACCTGGACAGGTTGCCAGTCCATCACAGGAGGCCACCTACCACATCGCAGACTAACAACCACTCACACTTATGGGCAATTTTGAATCAGCAATTAACCTGGAACTGAGAATCTTTTTGCTGTGAGCCAACAGAGCTGAACCAATGAAAATAATAATAATAATAATAATAATAATAATAATAATAATGATGGGCGCAGTGGGTTAAGAGGCGGCTCATATACTGAGGCTACAGTCCTCCTCCTGCAGCGGTCGCGGGTTCGAATCCAGCCCGCGCACCTTTGCTGCATGTCTTCCCCGTTCTCTCCCTCTCACCCTTTCCAGTCTGCATCTCCAATAAAGGGCCACTAGAGCCCAAAAAAATCTTTAAAAAAAAAAAAAAAAAAATAATAATAATAATACTACTACACGATACTGACAGGCATTTGCATGTTCGCAAAGCAGCGTCAGGCTCACCCACCTGTGTTATCCAGAGCTCCCAAAATCCAGAGCTGGTACATGGAATTGAGCATGTTGTCCTCAGGTGGCGGATCCATGAAATGGAAAAGGAGCAAGTCCTGAACACCCAGAGACTTCAACAGCAGAACCACATTAGCGAGGTTGGTCCTCTGGATCTCTGGTATAGTGGTGGTCAGCATCTCATTCTTATAGGCGCTCTGAGTGTAGAGCCTGGACGGGAGGAGTGACACATAAGCAAAACATAAAAATGTGTTTGAAGTTCAGGCCACAGTGATGTGAAAGTAAATTCAGATAGATTGAAACACATAGGCTTTTTTATACATATATCTTTGGTGTAAAATGGAACATTGCAGAGACTTAACAATTTTATGTTGTAACATTTACACATCGCCAGTATTTCAACTTAGCAGTGAGCACCAAACATAGCTCATCTTCTGAGGAAAGTTCAGGTTGGTTCAGTTAGTTGGAGAAACATCCAAAGCTAAATTTAAAAAAAAGGTGTAGGCGAGCGGGATTTTTTCCTTAAATATATTTACTTTCCTAAACATCACAGCTCATTAGGAATGCAAAATAAAATGCTTAAGTCAATTAAGAAAAAGAGACACCCCCCCCCCCCCCTCCTCCAAAAAAAAAATCCTCTTATGCCACACATGCAAAACATGCTAGAACAGACTGATGCCATATTTTAGGTAGGAAGCAAAAACAAGGCAATTGATTTATGAATGTGAAGTCAGCTAGATATCAGAGCTGTTGGATGGTTTACAACACAAAATAAATAAGTAATAAGTGCAACCAGCAGCATAGACTGCAATTACCTTCAGAGAAAGCTTAAAAAAACCCAAAACATAAATACTCTAATAAATACTTTAAACATCAAAAAGTTAAAGTTATTCTATGCAGTTGAAAACAGAGAACTGAGGCACTCATGAGGGTAAGGTTAATAAAATGCCTTTATTATTGCATGGCTAGTCTCTTAAAAGCGTGTCTACGCGTTTCAGCCAAACTGGCCTTCGTCAGGACAAAAGAGAAATATGCAGTCTTCCTAGAGCTAGCAAGATTTGAAAGTGGCGCTTCCTCTAAGCCCCGCCCCCCCCGCCCCCACCCACGAGCGCTCCGTCCAAAGCCTCACCCCCACAAACACGAACGCGCATACGATTATTAAAAATTTTGGACAGCACATTTACAGCAAAACTACCCCATGTCTCATTCACCTGTAAGCGAGGTCGGTTTTAGGGGGGGCAGGGGGGGGGCTGTGCCCACCCAAACGTGCCCACCGGCGTCTCCATCCCGGAGAGCGTCGGTGAACGGCACAGCAGCGCTGCGGTGCGCTGCAGGCTCTAAAGCCGCAGCCCGCACGGCACCGCAGCGCGCTGCCGTTCACCGGCGCTCTCCGCTCTCGCCGTGAGACGCCTATATACCCACGGACCCCATACAGCTTCCGAGCCGGAGCTCCTGCGGCTTTTCACGGGTGCGGCTGTTCACGTGTCCCCCCGGGCTGCTGCTGCTGCTGCTGCTGCTGCTGCAGAGGCTGCTGGGCAGAGAGGAGCAGCAGCAGCAGCAGCAGCAGCGGACTAACGGCTCCCGCTCCCCGGTTACACACAGCGGGGACCGAGCTGCTCTGGAAATAACTACATAATAAGTTATAACTATATACTGGGGTTCATGGCAGAAGGGAGGGAGGGAGGGGGTTACACTGGGACACTGTGAGCCCAGGAAGACCCGTGCGATGTGGACACGGGGCGGCTAGAAGCGAGTGCCCGCATGGGACAGGGCGGGGGGACGTGGTTTAAAATGAAGACATCTGATTGGTTCTTTCCCTTCCTGGACCTGGACCAATCCGTATCATTCGGACCGAATGAGGGGGGCTTAGAGGTGCCATTTTCAATCAAAATTTCAATCAAGGAGAATGCCTTTAAATGTAGTAATGGATCATCCTTTAATTCAAGGCCAACATTCATGGCAGGTGATTCATGTGCTACTAGTGCATACTGAGAGCTGACGAGGGTCTGGGTATTACCTGTAACACTGCCCTGGTCCTGTACGTCCTGCTCGGCCAGAACGCTGGTTGGCATTAGCCTGGCTAATGGGATAAACCTGGAGAGCATCCATACCAATGCGAGGATTGAAAACCTGTTGACATAAAACATAAAAAAAAAAGTGAGTGATACATGATGAATGATTTCCCTTGGCTTAAATATTTTACTTAACATTGGACACATCCAAGCTTGAAATACCTTAAGTTTGCAGTATCCGGCATCTACAACAAACATGATTCCATCAACTGTAAGGGATGTCTCAGCGATGTTTGTAGCAACGATGCATTTCCTCACGCCATCTGGAGCCTTGCAGAGAATGAGACAAAGTCGGTGAGCAGGAAACCAACACTATGAAGTATAGAAGTGCATGTAGCTGAATAATGATATGCAGTGGCTGAAATAAACCTTCTGGAAGATCTTAGCCTGGAGGTCAGATGGCAGTTGTGAGTAAATAGGAAGCACAGCCAGAGCAGGAGCATTCTCTAATTCTTCCAAACGCTCCACAATCTGATCAGATGTCACCTGAAGGGTCAAGATGAAAAACACTCAAGATGAGGAAATTATGACACTGGTAGTTAATATTATTAAGCATGGTAATTAAGCATAATTGGTTTGCGATATAGCCACTGAGACCTGACTTTGAATTATGTCTTTTTCATAGTAAAAAGGACATTGGAAATTGGTCCAATAATTAAAATACAATTTATCTTTTAAGAGATTAGCTGGAAAAAACAACAACTTTGATAGCATATCAAGCATTAATGAAACCAGAACCTTACACCAAAATGGATAAACCACCTGTTGAGGCATAATAGCTGCTATGTCCCTCACCTCAATATCCTCCTGTCCAGGCATAAAGATGAGGATGTCTCCCGCCATCCCACTGAGGTGGATCTGAAGCGCCTGCTTCACTGCAGCCTCCACATAATCTTCCTGAGGGGTCTAAACGATGCACAAAATAAAGAAATACATTTTTTTTTAATCATTAAAATACATTTATATTGAATACTATACTTAAATACTTATAAATCTCTGGAAATTCAGACAAAACAGGAAAAGAATAATTCTTGACATGTCAGAGTAACTTCCTTTTACATTTGACAAAATGAAAACAGTGCGTTTGAGTGAAACTATGAAATAAATACTGTAAATTTGTCATCGACACATACTTAAGTTATATATGATGGCTCTATGTTGAAGGTAAAAAAGGTCGCACTTTTCAGAAAAATTAAAAATTACCAGCGATACCTGCTTAAAATGCTGTCCTCTACAGAAACAGCGTGCCTTGTGTAAGCAAACATACCTTACTAAACAAGACGTCAACTGGAAAGGTTCTTCCTGGAATATGGAAGATGGGCACGTTGCCAAAAAATGCTGCAAATTTGTCCGAGTCCATCGTAGCAGAGGTAACTATGAGCTTCAAGTCAGTGCGTCGAGATACAACCTGATAAGAAACAGTAAACAGAGGTGAAAAGGTTACCTTATATTATATACTTCGGACTGGAGTCAGGAAACACAACCCAGCAGACAATCTGTGTCTGCTCTGGAACAACAATAAATAAATTAGTGTTTTACACCAACTTTAGGGATGTTTGAGTTATGTCCTCACCTCACGTAGAAGTCCAAACAGCACATCAGTATTCAGGGAGCGTTCGTGGGCCTCGTCCATGATGACAGCGCTGTAGTGGTCCAGGTCCGACTCCCGCAGAGACTCCCTGAGCAGAATTCCATCTGTCATGTACTTTATCAGAGTTTTCTCAGATGTGCAGTCTTCAAAACGGATTGCATATCCAACCTGCGAGCGAACAATAATAACAAAAAGTAAGGTATAGCAAGAATACTGGAGCATATTTTGGCAAATGCTACAAAGTTCATTATTGTAAGGACGCTAACGAACAAGTTCAAATTGCAGACACTGAAACCTCGACCGAGACTTTCCACCAAATGTTTTCCAATTTACTGATTTTTTTTTGGTTTAAAACCAGCAATGAAAACTTTTTCAATTTCACATTGCATTTTTCCCTTCTTCCACTAGATGACAGTATTACCGCATACTAGTGTTTTATAATCTCCTTTTAATCAGTTTCATACATATACATATCTCATAGATTAACCACACTCGATTTTCAAAATAAAAAAAATAGTTAAAAGACAAGAAAAAATAGAAAACTAATAAAAAGGCACACCTGTGTACAGCAGGGACAGTAAATGCTACTGTCATAATGATATATTGGACCCACACATGTAGACATTTCTTGTGGGTTATCGTAACTGTTCTGCAGTCAGAGTTTCTCGACTCAACTATATTCCCAGTTATATTTTGTGTACATGAACCAGCCATGTGACTCACCTCCTCTCCAAGGTTGGTGCCGATCTCCTCGCTGACTCTTTTAGCCACGCTCATGGCTGCCACTCTCCGGGGCTGAGTACAACCCACCATGCCGTAGCGGGTGTAACCATCTTCATGCAGATACTGCGTCAGCTGGGTGGTCTTCCCACTGCCCGTCTCCCCGACGACAATAACGATACTGTTGTCCCTGCAGATTGCAGTTAATGTGACATAACCGTTGAAACACAATAAAGAGGTAACGCGTCAATGTTTTTACGCACCGTAATACAATTTTTCATGAAAACAACAGATTTACTTGAATTTATCAGGAGAGCAATGAACATATTGTTAAATCGGTACCTTATGATGTTAAGAAGCTGCTGCCTGACTGCAAATATGGGCAGGTACTGTCTCTGCTCCAGAAGACTCTTTTTCTTAGAAAATTCACTGCTGGCCTCATTCTTCTCCTTCATGTGGTCTGCAAATTTTTGATCTGCCCTGTGAGGCATTACAGGAATATTTATTAGCACTCATTTGAGTTAAATCTGTTACATTCAAAAATATTTAGATATTTTGTCAGTCTTGTCACCTGTAGTCTACTTTGCCATCCTCGCCCACCGCTTTGTCCCTTGGGTCTACTTCTTCTGTCTTCTTGATACCCATAATGTCACCCAATTTGGTCCCTGCCAGTTCCCAGTGTTTGTGTTGTGCCTGAAAAGATTGTTATTCCAGTTAATTCGCTCATGAAAATGAAAGGTTTGGCTTGGTACTGAAGGGCTGCAATGCCATAGATGCTCAATATACATACAGAGCAACCCAGAGACATCAGCATCATATTTGTGGAGTCAATTCACTTGTTGATAGTGGTTAACAGTGAAAAAAACAAAACATTTCAAGTAATATATTTTTTAAAGCCCTGAAAATTTGACACAAGAGCCCCAAAAGAGACTATTAACAGCAAAGATATTGTCTGATCTGTCCTCAATTGAATTTATAGCACCGATCTAGAAAATCATAAGAAACTGTCTTTACAGTCATGAAAACAAGGAGTCCTGCAAATAATGGTGTGTCCAAGAAAGTCCTTAATCAGTATTTCAGGATTAGAATATATAATAATAATAATACTGTAATAAATAATAAAAAAACAAAACTGTAGAAGTGAAGCTACAGAAAATGGTGCTTTTAAAGACAAAGGGTATGTTATGTGTTTTGCTTTTACTACACTGATGACTAATAATTAAGGACTATTTAGGACTGCAGTTTTAGAAGAAATCCCCCTTTTTTTATTTGCATAGTGGAGTACTTGTAAAAATCTAATGGCAACAGTGGGGCACAAGTCCAATCCACAAATGCCACAACCCACAGGCCCAAAAGATCAATTTCTAAACCCCTGGGATACTCTAGTGGTCTTCAATTACAGTCCTCGTGGGCCAGTGTCCTGCACATTTTAGATGTTACCCTGCTTCAGCACAACGTGATATAAATGACTGTGTCATTATCAGATCATGATGACGTGCAGATGACGACTATTAATTAGAATTAGGTGTGTTAAAGCAGAGAAACATGTAAAACGTGCAAGACGCCAACTTAAGAGGATCGGAATTGAGGATCCCTGCTCTAGGACAGTGGTCTTCAACCCTGGTCCTCCACTGTCCTGCACGTTTCAGATGTTTCCTTGTATCAACACACCTGATTCTAATTAATGGTTACTCCAGCTTGTCATCAAGGCATGCACAAGTCTCTTAATGACAGTTATTTGTATCAGGGTGAGCAGGGAAACATCAGACATGGATGACAGTGGGCCCTGAGGACCAGGGTGGAAGTCACTGCTGCACCCTTGCATGTTTTTGTCCATGTCTTGACTGATCACTATTCACAAAAAGGTGATGTTGTGCGCACCCAGTGATCATCTGGACTTATAAATGTATGAACATTTCGTGATTATGAGGACCTGTAAAACCAGACTCTGCCCCTTCTTCCTGAAGTCCTGCGACCCCCTGCTGCTAACTCCTGGTTATCTCGGCCTGGGTCGAGATAGCCCGTTTACGACCCCCACGGCATGGCCGGAGATCAAAACAAGGACCCAGCAGGGTTTCTGCCAGGGAAAACAGACTTCCTTGGGGTTTTATGACACCTAAGCAGGGGTCGGGACGCAGCGGAGCCCTGAAACCAGGCCTCTTTGGACAGACACAAAAACCTACCAGCAACCCCCCAGCATGCCTTGCGGGATGGGGCGGCGCCCACAAGCGGCGCCCCATCCAATCGCAATGAGGCACCGATGACGTCACCGCAGCGCGGGTAGGATCAAAAGGACCCTGCCGCTGCTCCTTTTCTCTCTGCTTCCGATCACCCTCTCATCCGAGCTGGATCGTTTGGCTCTGGGCCAAGATCCCATCTCCCTTTCTCCCCCCGGCTGGGGGGAGGTGTAAGGCCCCATCGGGCCGCTCCGGTGGACCTGCAGCCCGTTGAAGCCGCGGTGCACGGAGCCGCCCCCATCAGCTCCCGGTCTCAACTTTTCATCCAGAGTCCTGCTTCACGTGTCCTCGGTCCCTGGGAGCTGGAAAGGGGGGGGAAGCCGCTTCGAAGCTCGGCCCCGGCCCAGGGTGAGACCCGTTCCTCTTTCCTAACTTCTCTCTCTCTGCTCTTAAACTTCACCTGAAAGGACCTGTGGACAGCCTGCCCTGCGCAGAACCGAGACGCATCCCGCTGCCCGTCCCGGGGCCACGCGCTCAGGCCGACGGGCACCAGCACTCAGAAGAAGTAGACTGGCCCCGCGCGCCCCCGAGACGACGTGATAGCCTCCGGACCGGAGCTGGAGCGCCGGCTGCTTCAGCTGTACCCCCGTCCTCTCGTGATTCCAGAGTCAGGAGGAGGAGCGGGAGAGGCGGGAGGACTCTCTGGGATCGGACTCCGACCAAAGACCCGGCAGGAACCCCTGATCGGCACCCGGAGACCCGAGGAGGCGTGAGGTTTTGAGACCTGGGTGTATGAGTTTAACTGGGAGTGTTACAGAGCTAAATCTGTGTTCAGAGCTGAGATTACACCACCATCATTATAAGGACTGTTTTCATTAATTTGTAGTCACTACTTTCTGCTAGTCATTCATGTTTTAAAGCGCTGTTTTCTGCAGTTGATCACGGTTTAACACCGGGATCACCATCCGTTCTAATTGCACGTGGCCCAGAGGGCGCGTCCATCTTTAAAAGACCACAGGAGCCCTGTTGAACTGTAGATGTTCTGTATCTTCGTTATTATTGCTTGATTTCTTCTTTTTTTTCATTCCATGCATTTAACGTTTATGTTTCATTTTATTGATTGTTGTTTTTCTAGTTAATTAATTGTTTTATGGATACTTAAGCCATTTCTGCCATCAGGTTTATTTGGGTGTTGCGTTTATCATCTTTTGACACCCGTATGTAAATAAATTCTGATTGATTTCTTTATGAGTGGTTGTGTTATTTCATGCAAGATTTGGTCACAAATTGATTTGTTTAAGCAGAGCCTAGTGTTCGGATATCACGCCTTCACTGTTATTCTGTAAGATTTGCTGTTCTGCAGGATAATTCAAATCATAATGAGACTGATTTTCTGCTGTTAGTTATCGAATCCCACCGGAAGTAAGGCCCCGGCGGTGGTGCCCCTACGAGAATTATCATTTTTGATAATACAATTTGATAAATAGTCAACTTTATTAATTATTAATAATTCTTTAATAGAATTATCATTAGCCTTGATAACTGGACAGCCAAGCTACCTTGAGTTGCACAACATAAATGGCGCCCCAGCGTGAGGCTCTCGAAACGATATTTGTGACCAGTTTGTATGAAATAACAGAACATTAATTTTGATCGGGAAAGAAAATATTTTTATTTTGCTTCCCCCCTCATTATCTGATTCCTACGGTTATTTTAAAACATCCCTGTTCTAATGGCAACCTCGCCTCACTAAAGGGTGATTGCTTTGTTAAGTTCTTTAATTTTATTAATTTGAACTTTTATTTTTCATCACACGATTATTAATCTTGTGATTGATTTCCTCTGCAACCTTGCTTCACTGAAGGTAATGGTTGGGTTTGCTTTAAGTTCTGTTAATTTTATTAACCTGAACTTTTTCTATCACTCAATTTTTGTGAATCTGTTTGAGTAATTTCCTCTTGCAACCAGGTTCCATGGAAACTAATGGTTGGCTCGCTGTAAATTCCTGATTTTTATTAATCTGAACTTTTATTGAGGGATCACTATTTTATTAATCGCTGATTAATTCCCTTTTGCAACCATACTTAACTGAAGGTAATGGTTGACTTAATTTCTTTAATTCTATTAATTGAACTGTTGCTGATTACCCCATGTGAGTTATTAATCTTCTCAGATTAATCTCTACTGTGTTTTAAATTGAATCTTTAATTTAAAGTTATTTAAAGATTCCTCCCTGTTAACTCACTTTATTAATTCCTTTCAGTTGGTTCTTGCTTCTAAGGTTATAACCAATACCCCAGTCTCTCAGGGTTTGTTATCGGTTTAATTTCTTCTAATCTGGGTGATAACGTGAGCTGACTTCGTTAATAAGTGTAATCTCTTGCCAGAATCCCAAGCGAAGCGCTGGGGCCTGGACCGTGAGCTGAGGTGTGGTTATTAATGGCAGAGAGCTCATCGCAGTGGACGGAGAACCAGCAGAGGTGGACATGCAGGCTGATAGAGATCGACCGACAGGCAAGTCTGTTCTTAGGCTGGACCCAAAAGTGGTGAGCCCGGTCATCTCATCCCCTGAGCCCCCTGGTCAGACACCACCGTGAGTAAGCCAAAAATTAATTACCCGAAAGGAGCTGCGGCCCTTCCCAGTTTTCACTGTTACTGACGCTGAAGAAGCAGCTCAGCGTTTTCTTAAAGTAAACCAGAGAAGAACGACCAAGGCGCAGACGCCGTACCTCAGAGCGAGGGGGGTCCCACGTTTGACCTTTTTTAGCAAAAGAACACTGAACAGCTGCATTACCTTGTATGCAGCGGCCCCCTCACAATTTTTCTGACCCAGAAGTGGAAGCCCGCTCCACACCTGAAAGGGGGGTAGGATACTTTGGGGCATTAAAAAAAAATTCACGCCTACACACAATTTCCAGGCTTCCATAGCCGACATAAGTTAATTTGTGTGTTTTTGTCGCCTAGCAATTAATCAAAGAGTGGTTAAATTGTTGGTTTTTGTTTTAGGTACAGTGTACATACTGAAACCTAACTAACCTCTCCTTTTATCTTTCATCTACCGCACTTTAAGAGTGATATCACTGTGTTAGGTAAATGAATGATGTTATTGCTTTGAATATGTTCTTCTTTTCATATTTTTGTGCATTGCTCGCCTAGTGGACTAACCAGGCTAGCCTCACGCCCCCAACCAGAGTTTATGACCACATGGACTGGTGCACCGTTGTTAGATTCGACAACCAGACCCTGCATTCCGGTTTTCGATTCGAAGGGGGGATGTTGTGCGCACCCAGTGATCATCTGGACTTATAAATGTATGAACATTTCGTGATTATGAGGACCTGTAAAACCAGACTCTGCCCCTTCTTCCTGAAGTCCTGCGACCCCCTGCTGCTAACTCCTGGTTATCTCGGCCTGGGTCGAGATAGCCCGTTTACGACCCCCACGGCATGGCCGGAGATCAAAACAAGGACCCAGCAGGGTTTCTGCCAGGGAAAACAGACTTCCTTGGGGTTTTATGACACCTAAGCAGGGGTCGGGACGCAGCGGAGCCCTGAAACCAGGCCTCTTTGGACAGACACAAAAACCTACCAGCAACCCCCCAGCATGCCTTGCGGGATGGGGCGGCGCCCACAAGCGGCGCCCCATCCAATCGCAATGAGGCACCGATGACGTCACCGCAGCGCGGGTAGGATCAAAAGGACCCTGCCGCTGCTCCTTTTCTCTCTGCTTCCGATCACCCTCTCATCCGAGCTGGATCGTTTGGCTCTGGGCCAAGATCCCATCTCCCTTTCTCCCCCCGGCTGGGGGGAGGTGTAAGGCCCCATCGGGCCGCTCCGGTGGACCTGCAGCCCGTTGAAGCCGCGGTGCACGGAGCCGCCCCCATCAGCTCCCGGTCTCAACTTTTCATCCAGAGTCCTGCTTCACGTGTCCTCGGTCCCTGGGAGCTGGAAAGGGGGGGGAAGCCGCTTCGAAGCTCGGCCCCGGCCCAGGGTGAGACCCGTTCCTCTTTCCTAACTTCTCTCTCTCTGCTCTTAAACTTCACCTGAAAGGACCTGTGGACAGCCTGCCCTGCGCAGAACCGAGACGCATCCCGCTGCCCGTCCCGGGGCCACGCGCTCAGGCCGACGGGCACCAGCACTCAGAAGAAGTAGACTGGCCCCGCGCGCCCCCGAGACGACGTGATAGCCTCCGGACCGGAGCTGGAGCGCCGGCTGCTTCAGCTGTACCCCCGTCCTCTCGTGATTCCAGAGTCAGGAGGAGGAGCGGGAGAGGCGGGAGGACTCTCTGGGATCGGACTCCGACCAAAGACCCGGCAGGAACCCCTGATCGGCACCCGGAGACCCGAGGAGGCGTGAGGTTTTGAGACCTGGGTGTATGAGTTTAACTGGGAGTGTTACAGAGCTAAATCTGTGTTCAGAGCTGAGATTACACCACCATCATTATAAGGACTGTTTTCATTAATTTGTAGTCACTACTTTCTGCTAGTCATTCATGTTTTAAAGCGCTGTTTTCTGCAGTTGATCACGGTTTAACACCGGGATCACCATCCGTTCTAATTGCACGTGGCCCAGAGGGCGCGTCCATCTTTAAAAGACCACAGGAGCCCTGTTGAACTGTAGATGTTCTGTATCTTCGTTATTATTGCTTGATTTCTTCTTTTTTTTCATTCCATGCATTTAACGTTTATGTTTCATTTTATTGATTGTTGTTTTTCTAGTTAATTAATTGTTTTATGGATACTTAAGCCATTTCTGCCATCAGGTTTATTTGGGTGTTGCGTTTATCATCTTTTGACACCCGTATGTAAATAAATTCTGATTGATTTCTTTATGAGTGGTTGTGTTATTTCATGCAAGATTTGGTCACAAATTGATTTGTTTAAGCAGAGCCTAGTGTTCGGATATCACGCCTTCACTGTTATTCTGTAAGATTTGCTGTTCTGCAGGATAATTCAAATCATAATGAGACTGATTTTCTGCTGTTAGTTATCGAATCCCACCGGAAGTAAGGCCCCGGCGGTGGTGCCCCTACGAGAATTATCATTTTTGATAATACAATTTGATAAATAGTCAACTTTATTAATTATTAATAATTCTTTAATAGAATTATCATTAGCCTTGATAACTGGACAGCCAAGCTACCTTGAGTTGCACAACAGTGAGTTGTCACAATGTTATGGCTTCATGTGTTGTTCATCTGAGATTCCATTTACCTAATTTTAAAATCTGGGAAGCAGATTTTATTTTTTGTTTGTTATTTTTAATCTTATCTTTTTTTTTTTTTTTTAAGATTAAAAAATTGAAAAAGATCTTTGAACTGAAAGAGGCTGTACTGTCTTTATCACTTGACTTTACTGTAAAACCCTCTATTTAAGCAAAATCAATATAATAACAGATGCGCATCCAATTTACCTTCTTGCGCTCTTTCTGCTCACGATGTTTACGGACAAGCTGGCTGCCCTTTCGAGAGATGATGGCCATGTCAGAGGTGGCATCCTTTACTGGAATGACAGGCTCGGGCTACAGGAGAAAAACAACAAACACATGCAATTATCATAACATATCATAAAATTCTTTTAAGGTAGGTGCAAGATTTACATTTATTGCTTTAGTAGTTGTTTTAAAATTTAACAAGCAAGTAAAAGATAAGTGGCACTCATGTTTACAAGGACAGAAAGAATATAAAGAAAAGTGATAATATAATCGAGATGCTAAAAGAAACTTCGGCCATAAACTGGATGTTATTTACCTGCTTAGTGAAGACTATTCTTCCATCCAGAAAGGGAGGGACCAGGTTGTGGACAAGCAGGTGCACCTTAGTCGCATTGTCTTCCTCAAAGTCCTCATCTACCTCTAATCTTTGAACCACACCACTGGTCAACATACGGTTGGTCTCCCATCGATCATTATCCTGAAAGAAGGAACACATCCTAATCAAATACGGTTATTGTCAATACCATAACCAATAAGAACCGACTCTGCTCTGGTAAGTACACACATATAACATCTAACAACACATATAACATGTATATCTGAATGTGCTTTACGTCCATAGGAAATGAAATGAAAAGTTGTGTTTTACCTCGTTAATCTGCCTTTTCTGCGCGGATATTCTTTTCTGAGTCTGTTTCTGAAGGATCTGCTCTCTCTTCTTTACATATTCTTCAGAGGTGGAAGTGAAAGGATTGTGGAACTCATCATAGCCTTCATCCATCATGTACCAATCTCTATCAGCTTGCTGCAATTAAGGGAGATAATTTAAAAAAAAAAAAAAAAAAAAAAAAAACATCATTAGCAAACTTTTGTTAGTTTCTATAAGCTACTGATGAGGAATATATGGCGATACTCACCTTTTGGTCCTCCTCCCACTGTTCTTTCTCACCTGCATCGTCAAACATAATCCCTCCCTCACCATCTCTTTTACCTGAAGGAAAAAAAATAGGAATTGTTTGGAAAAAATTTGAGAAAGAAATGTGTGTATATATATATATATATATATATATATATATATATATATATATATATATATATATATATATATATATATATATATATATATATATTTATTTATTTATTTATTTTTTTAAATAATACCTTTTCCTTGAGATAAACGAGGGGTGGAGCCCAAGTGCTTTCTGTCATTGGCCCACTCGTTGTACTTATAGGATGGGGTAGGCAGGGGTGTGTTGTCAGTATAACGGCCTCTGACGGATCTAAAAAAATAAAAAATAAATAAATAAATAACATAAGAAAAACATAGTATTAGTTTCCCTGCAGCTAAGCATTTAAAGTTAGATCCTAAAGTTACTGCACATCACAGGCATATAATACACACCAAGAAGGTAAAAACGTGGACAAAGCCCTGCTGTGAAAATGCAAGCAGCTATAACCAATAAATGATTAGAAATAATTCACATGACCAAATGATTATTAACAATCCCAGTTGATAACTATATTATCATCTTCATGTGCAAATAGAAATCAAAGAAAAGTAGCGTTTTAGGGTCAGGAAGCTATATGAACATTAAAATGAATGTCAGTTGCTTACTTGTCCCTTCTTTCACTTTCTCGGCCAGAGCGATGACTTCTTTCTGAGCGATCCCCCTCTCTGTGAGACAGAGAGGGGGATGGCGACTCCCACTGGGAATGCCTTGTACTTGCATAGCCACTGTCATCCTCATCCCAGTTAGAGTGGGAAGGTGTGAAAGAATCTAGGGAAAAAATAGAATTAGTTAAACGAAATAACAATGATAAGAAAATAAGTAATTTCTTCTTCTTTATTCCATTACAAAACAATGAAAGCAAACCTCTTGGATGATCCTTAGGTGAAGCGGGTTCATCTCTCTTACTCCCCCGGCTGAGGCGATCTGACCAGCCGTCTCTCTGTGAGCGCTCACTCCTCTCAGAGCGGTCCAAGCGCTCTGACCTAGCGCTGCTACTGCCGCGAGGATGGCTGCTCTCTCGCTCTTCTGAAAGAAGATAGGTCAACGATATTTTTAGCATCTTTAACTTATTTTAACAGATTAAAATGTCTCTTGAGTTGATCTAGCACTTAATTTTTTTTCTAATTGCTTTGATTCAAGATGAATATACATTTCTAAAATGGAACTACAGGCTGTTTGCTCAACAAGTGTAAAACTGAGTTATATCAATATCATAATAATGCCACAAAACAGGCATGCAGATCATAACTTCTTTTTTTTTATTAAATCGCTCACATTCGTGTTAAACATAACGTTTATCTTCATTACAACAAAACGACTGCAAGACTAAACAGTTACCTCTTTCCCCCCGGCGCTCTTTGCCCTTATCTCTGCTTCTGTCTTTGTTCTTGTCCTCCTTGGAGGAGGCGTACACTCCATGTTCACGCCTGTCTTTCTCCCTCTGCTGGTTTCTGCGTCTGAACTCTTCACTGACCCCTCCCGGGTTGGAAGGTGTCTCAGAACCAGTCACACGGTACTTTCTGAGAGCAAAATAAAACACATTAACAAAAACTAAAAAAAAGTACATTTACCGGTACATTTAAGATGAGCTTAATATTTTGGCACCAGGGGTTTTACTGCATAAACATTTGACAAAAATAAAAAAAGATATTTTGCTCTCTCTCCTTGGACTGTAAAATTTTCATGGTTGCTATGATATGGGAGTTTCATCTCCTGGCAGGGTCCCCCCCATATACTGGCTATAAAACCACCTTAGGTTGACAGGTCAAAAGGTACAGACAAGATTAAGAGCAATCTCTGGTCCTCTGGAGTCAACAACTCCATCACGTAAAACAAACTTGGAAAACAACTAAAGGATCCAAGACCACTAAGCTCTACAGGCTTCTGGAAATATCAGTTTTATTAGGATGAATGTCAGTTCCAAAAGTCGAAAGGACACCACTGGCAGGAAGGTGGAAGTTATGGATGGTAAGCATAAACTTATGACAGGTTTTTGGAATGACCAAACACTGTAGGAGACAGGGAAACGTGCACAAGTAGCATCAGAGATGAGACGTTATTAAACAGATGTTCTTGGAATAAGTGAATGTAGGCCAGTGGAATCAGGAAGACATAGGGGCTACAGGAGTGACAACTATGTACTTAGTTAGGGACAATGAACATCACAGAGAAGAAGTAGCCATAATTCTAAAGGGGGGCGTGGGGGGTTGAGAACAGCTTGAAGGAATGGCAGCCTAAATAGGCTGCCATTCCTTCAAGCTGTTCCCAATTTTTTTTTCATGTAGATTAGACCCAAAGGAAAACAGATCAACACACCAGTCTGTAACATAATAGAACAGTGTACTTACTGACAAACTCATTACATTTACTGATTTTGAGAAAGCAATAGTTTTGATTGCAACATCAAACAATCTGGCGAAGGCTAAAAAATGTACAGCACAGCTGATAGTTAAGTTCATCAAGACATTTTACGCCAGCTTCTCATGTAGCATGGGAAACAGCAACTACTCCTTGCACGTGAAAACAGGAGTTGGACAAGGGGGCATGACATCCGTGCTTCTCTTCAACATTGCATCTGTTACACTGCTCTTTGAGGAACTATATCCACACTACAAGCCAGGAAGTCTACGGGACGGGTTACCGCTGAAATCAGACTTAACAGCAGCTTTGACGTGTCTGAACAAAGTTTTTTTGTTGACTGAAAGATTAATTCAAGGACACTGCATTTGAGGTAATCTCTGCTGAGCTGTTTTATGTTAACAACACATTAACATGTACCGTAGATACCACGTCATTTGAAGTCAAGCTGGATGTATCATTTAAAGAAAACAATGGTATGTCTTGACTAACCATATAAAATATTTTGTACCTTAATCCCAATTAGGCCTTTAAAATAAAATGTGTTGCCTTTATAAAAAAACAAAAAAAAAAACAAACATTGCATCTAACAACTGGAAATAAATCAAAAGTCAGATGTGAAGCTTCTTCTTAGTGTTGGAAGACCTAGATTTTGCAGATGGTTTGGCTCTCGTCTTTCACACTCACAAGCATATGCAGAAGAAAAAAATAATGTCTTAATAGTTTTTGCATAACAAATTGGCTCATAGATAAGTCAGACAATAAAATAAATGATGACGATATACCAAATCCTGTGTCAGTTCAAGTTAATGTTAAGGATCTAGGCGGTTGGAGGAAAAAATATCAGTATAAAACTAGGAATGCTTTTAAAATGCTAACCAGTGTATGGAAGTCTCTCCAGTACACCATCAAAACAAAGCTTAAATTATACCAAACTTGTGACATCTCTACCCTCTTGTGTGATTCTGGAAAAATGACTGAAATGGACACCAGACAGTTGTCAGTCTTCCAAACGTGGAGTCTGACAAAAATTTTGAAAATATTTTGGCTCAACACCATATCCAGTCAGGAACTCCATGTCCTATCCCAAAAACAGAAAATGAAAACTATCACCAGAAGATTAATGGGAATCTATCTGCAATGCGTTGAGACGTAACAACGGAGCATGCTAAAAGAAGCCCTTTTTTGGACTCCAGAAGGATAAACCCAAAACTACCAGGCATCCCACTGTGGAAAAAGAGATAAAGCAGGTGAATTTAAATTTGACCAACATATAGAAGATAGCCAGAAATACACAGGAGTGGAGGACCTCTGCAGCGGCCCTACATGCCAGGAGGTGTAAAGGACAATAAATAGATAAGTACAGTTTGCTCAGGAGTAAACCTTTGCATAAAATTGCACACATTATCCATAATTGTCCAACAAGACAGCTTACCTCTCTTTCTTTGCACCCTTTTCTTTATCATTGTCTTCTTCGTCAGACCCCGAGTCACTTTTGCTTTCCTCCCAGTCTTTAAAAGAGGAAACCTTTGACTTCTTTCTATTTCTGTCATCACCATTAGAGTTTTCCAGTTCCTTAGTCTCGCGCTCCTTCCTTTTTTGAGCAGCCAACAGATCCAAGCCCAGCAAAGATGTGCGAGGTGTAGGTGCTCGAAACACGTGTGGTTCTGAAGCCGCACTCTTCTTCTTCACTATGAGACCACCGACATGAGCAGCTGGGTCGCTTCCTTCCAGCCTGTGCATGGACAGATCTTCATCATCCATAATCTGGAGGGAAATAATGACAAAAAGGTAAATATCTGCAGCCCTAATAAGCTTAAGTCCCTTGGTCATTGTACAAGTTATTTTACAAAACAAAATGAAAAAAGTAAAATAAACATTGCTTTTGCCGAAAAGGTGTAGGCTGAAGCCGTAGTTTATAGTGCCTATCCTTTATCTCTTGTGATCAGCTTAAATCTGAAACATTAGCATTAATCCGTGGAAACAAACAATGCATAAAAAAGACCAAAAAAAATAAATAAGACAAAATATAAAATTGACGTTTCAAATTATAATGTTTTTGATAATATAGTGTTATAGTGTTATAGTTATATTTATTTACAATATTTTCTCTAACCATTTTCTTAAACTTGTAGATAGAACTGCACATTTTTAGGTCGTTGTCACAACTTTGTCATATTTGTCAACGTTGTCATATTTCTCTTGCCTTAATTGATGTACATCTCTTTTTAATATTTGTTCTTGCTGTCGTCATTTCAAACATGAGTTTCTCCCTCAGGTCATAGCGCGTTTGTTTTATTTGGGACGAATCCTGAATGCAGTTTGGAAGCAGTTTCTGCTGGACTTTAAAGACAAATAAAACAGTTTTCTGCTCCACTATATCATGGAATTTTAGAGTATTATATTTAATAAAGAGATTATTTGTTGCTTCTGGCCGCTTACTGCGTTATGCGTTTATAAACTACTTTTTTCATTACTTTCCTGGTTGTGATAAATACTTTGGCTGATTTCTGCTATTTTGACTACTGTTGTTTTTAGAATCTATATTCATCTTTTTATTCATTTTAGTATTATAATTATTGTTCGCAGTATTGTTTATCGTACTTTATTATTATTGTTGTTCTTTATGCATTGCTGTGCCAATCCATAAAGACAAAAAAGAAAAAAAACACGAAAAATGTTGATTTTGTCCCAATGAAACAATGAAAACGACCTACAGTTTAGCATAATACATTTCCAATGAGACTGGAAAAAACGAGTCAGATGAAATAACGTATACGTCCAGGCAGTAATCTGTAACTCATGAAATAGCATTTAAGTGAAACAGAAGACTATTTATCAGTGAATTAAAGGGTAAAGGGAGTTAACTCACCTCAGTGTTCAGTAGCTTGTGCTAGCTAACCCACCAGATGTTCCTGTTAAACAGTAAAACTGTCCCGTCTTTCGTTGAGTCTACAACACAGAAACTATCACATGAACGCCATGATTTGTGGATTAACGATCGACTTAATTTAGACAATACAGACTCAGATCGTGCTGGAAAACAATCTTTCTTTTCGTAAAAACAACGCGTATGTTTACAGTCATTTCAATCCCACAATCCTCTCGCAGCTCCTCTTCTTCTTCTTCTACTACGTTATGCAGCCAGATGACTCACTGCTGCCCCCCATAGGTCAGTATTATTCTACACTCAGTGGGCCAGTGTGTAATGTTGTTTTTTTATCTCATATTTATATACAATGTCATGGGTTTTTTTTTATTTCTCTTATTAAGTTTATATTACACAAAATTACATTTTCCCCAGTGTTACATAGAGTATTGTTGCTCAATTGGAAGTGTTTCTGCAGAATTAATAATTGATGTGTATATTACTTCGCATGCAAAAAAGGTTTGTTTTGTTGTTTTCCCTATCAAGACACTGTTTGTCAAAGCTGGTTTCCTAGACCGGTTATCACTAAACCACTACCCTGCAATGTATTATTCTACACCCATGGGGGGCAGTGTGTAATGTTGTTTTTTTTTTTTTTTATCTCATATTTACATACAATGTCATGTTTTTTTACTCATTAATTTTCATTGTTAATTTATCTTACTATTGTATATTACTTATACATTTTTGTTATGTTATGTTATGAATCTTTATTTTTCCCAGTGTTACATAGAGTATTGTTGCTAGATTGGAAGTGTTTCTGCAGAATTAATAATTGATGTGTATATTACTTTGCATGCAAAAAAGGTTTGTTTTGTTTTTTTCCCTATCAAGACACTGTTCGTCAAAACTAGTTTCCTAGACCGGTTATCACTAAACCACTACCCTGCAGTTTATTCTTCTACACACAGGGGGGGCAGTGTGTAATGTTTTTTTTTTTATCTCATATTTATATACAATGTCATGTTTCTTTTACTCAATCATTGATATTGTTAATTTATCTTACTATTGTATATTACTTATAAATTTTTCCCAGTGTTACATAGACTATTGTTGCTCAATTGGAAGTGTTTCTGCAGAATTAATAATTGATGTGTATATTACTACACATGCAAAAAAGGTTTTTTTTGTTTAGTTTTTTCCCTATCAAGACACTGTTCGTCAAAACTAGTTTCAGACCGGTTATCACTAAACCACTCCCTATTGTCTATTACTTATACATTTTTGCCAGTGTTACATAGAGTATTGTTGCTCAATTGGAAGTGTTTCTGCAGAATTAATAATTGATGTGTATATTACTTCGCATGCAAAAAGGTTTGTTTTTTGTTTTGTTTTTGAAATGGCTTACACTTACACTTATGGCTTACACTTATATAGCGCTTTCCAGCTGTACTCCTACAGCCCCAAAGCGCTTTACACTGCAAACATTCACCCACACACGCACACATTCACACCGGGGGATTCAGTGTCTTGCCCAAGGACACTTTGGTGGACACAGGCGGAACTAGGGTTTGAACCACTGACCTTCAGGTTCATGGGCAAACGCTCTACAAACTGAGCCACCTTCCCCACACTTTTCCCTATCAAGTCACTATTCGTCAAAGCTAGTTTCCTAGACCGGTTATCACTAAACCACTACTGCAGTGATGCTAAACTTGCTTCAACAGCCTTATCATCTTGTACCTGTACCTGGCACACAGATCTATCAGTACTAACCATTTCGGGCCCCCGCTATCAGCACAGCAATGAGGCTTTAATCGTTTTGATTAAAGTACAACAGAGGAGTGTTGCTAGCTGTATTCACAATGGGTATTTTCCTACTTGTTTCAAGGTTCCTACACATTTTTCAAGGTCAAATTCAAGCAATTTTCAAGCACTTTCAAGGGTCATTTTCAAGCACCTTATCTCTGGGGTAAAATATCTACAGGAATATATATACTCATAATTATTTTTTCCGCTTTTTATCACAATGATGTACATTGTATCGTGCTATAAACATCTAGTTATGTTTCATCTTACTGATTTTATTTCTCCTTGTAATAACTAAACTATACAGTCTGATCCCAATTTTGTGAAAGACAGTTATAATTTCAAGCACTTTCAGCCACTTAAACTAAAATTCAAGCAACTTTCAGGCCTTGAAAACACAACATTGAAATTCAAGCACTTTCAAGGATTTCAAGCACCCGTAGTAACCCTGCTGTTTTTATTCCTTCCTCTCTTGCGTTTACGTGATTACAAACGTGACATACATAGACATATATACGTAGACGCCGCATCGAGTGTTCTTGCCCGCTGCTGCAATACGTCAACGTCGCCGCCATATTGGATGAGGCAAGACTGCGCTGTAAACTCAAGTACATTTACTAATTTTCATAAAGCGCCTTTCTACAAAGAAATGTACGTTTTACGTCTCATTTATTCCTTCACACACGCACTAATATACTTGGGAAACAGTTAGGCACCAAATATAATATATTTCATTTTCTCAGATGGCAAAAATAAGAACTTTATTGATCCCACATAGGAGTAATTCATGTTATGTCAGCTATAGAGAACAAGGTAGTGCCGAAAAACAATATATATCCTCCCTCACAAAAATAAGAAAAATAGAGAAACATATTTTCTCATCAACAAAACATATTTAAAAATTTTCAAGTAACAAAATAACATAAAAAAGAAAGTCCAGCTTAGAAGGTTCATCTAAATCATGTGACGAAGGTGCTCTTTAGTGGGAAAAAGGATGTCAAAAAATAAGAAAAATCCAAGGCACTCTTCTTCAAATATAAAAAGCCTTTATTTGAAATGGCTATTTCATGTAGAATATTTTAAAAAGTCATCTTCTCTTTTTTCTCAATCATTTTTCTTATTTTTTTTAACAAAATAACATATTTGAACAATTTTTCAGACAATAAAATAACATTTGAACCATTTTTCAGACAATAAAATTATATTGGAACCATTTTTCAGACAACAAATAACATTCTTATTTTGTGAGGGGGGGTATATATTATTTTTCAGCACTATGAATTACCTATATGTGGGATCAATAAAGTTCTTATTTTTGCCATCTTAAGAAAATTAAATATATTATATTTGGTGCCTAACTGTTTCCCAGGTATATTAGTGCGTGTGTGAAAATTAAATATATTATATTTGGTGCCTAACTGTTTCCCAGGTATATTAGTGCGTGTGTGAATAAATAAATGAGACGTAAGACGTAAATTTCTTTGCAGAAAAGCGCTTTATGAAAATAAGTCTATTTACTTGTATTAGTTTACAGCGCAGTCTTGCCACATCCAATATGGCGGCGACGTTGACGTATCGCAGCAGCGGGCAAGACCACTCGATGTGGCGTCTACGCATATATGTCTATGGTCCAAACGTCCAAATGTCTATGAACGTGACATAGACCAGAGAAATGCATGCTGGGTATTCATGTGCGCACTGATAGAGCACTTTTGACATCCTCTGCGCACTCCGTGGAAATCCTCGAGTCTCATGATGATGAAACGGCCGACCTGATTGGCTGCGAGTCTGCAACGCGGGCTCTGATTGGTCAAGCAGCTCGCTGTTGACATAACAAGCACGTCATTGGTCCTTTTCACATGTCGTCTGATGAACCGGCGCTGAGTGTTTAGTGGTTTCGTAACAAACAGCGCCGTGCGACCTTCTAATCGTTTTTCGCTCTTTTTTAAAGATAGCATTACACACTTTTTATATTTCCGGCGTAATCCCAGCTGTGTTCAGACAGGGAGGGAGCCAGTATATGCGTTTGTAGCCAGCATTACTCCCGTACCTGGCTAAGAGCAGCTAACAGCTTGAGGCTGATTCGGATTTTTCAGAATGGGAGAGGAAATTAAAGATAACCTCAACTCGGACAAGGGGTCTGCTGATAACAGCAGTGAGAAGAATGGCGAGACAGTGGATACTGGTGTGAAATATTACACATTAGAGGATATAAGACTACACAATATGAGCACTGACACATGGCTCATCATCCATGATAAAGTATATGACATCACAGGTTTTCTAGAGGAGGTAAGAAACTTTCTTGTGCTCTTATATGCACTATTGCCTTTTAAATCAATAGGTTTGTCTTTTAGACTGACTCTTGATAATCTAACGTGTTGAACGTGTAACATTTACTGATCTTAAACATTCAGGCTGTTTACATGAACCAATACCACAATGGAAAGTCACTGCCTTGAGATCATGCAGTAAAGCTAATTAAACTTGTTGAGTGAAATTAGTATGAATCGCTTTCCTTTTTTTTTTTTTTAATATCTTTTTATTTCACAATAATTTTCACAATTCACATTTTCACATGCATGATTTCTATTATACCCACATTCCTACCCTCCCCATAATTACCCTAGGGGAAAAAAAAACATACATTAAGGGAGAACAAAATTAAATAAATATTAAAAGAAAAATAAATAAATAAGAAAAATATATAATGGCAGCAACAGCGATATCAAACTATATATATATCCATTCATACATACAAACAACATACATATAAGGCACAAGTTCGATAATAAAGATAGTCATTAGTCCCCTTTGGAAAAATTATCCAGTTTTGAGAATAATGGGAACCAAAATTCTTGAAAAATATGAGCATGGTTGTATTTTTTTAAAGTTAATTTTTCCAATGGTAAAGAAACTGAAATTTGATCAAAAAAAAACTTGAAAGTTGGAGGGGAATCATCTTTCCAAAGTAAAACTATGCATTTCTTAGCGAAGTATGTGATCATAATTAATATCCTGCTTTTTTTCCGGTCTAACTGAAGATCCAGTGTGTCATTTATCGCTTTTCTAATCTATCATATCCACCTCATTCTGCTGCACCCCTCACTTTTTAAACATTTTATATTTGTTATTAAAAGCTACCATTACCATGTTTACCCCAGTACTGCTGCACCTTTCACTCTTTTAATTGTAATGTATATATGTTAATAAGTGCCACATTGTTTATTTACTGTACATTTGTTATTTACTGTTGCTACTCTTAAATCTGAGTACAGTGAGCGAAATAACCGGAGTCAAATTCCTTGTAGGGCAATGTTCAAACTTGGCCAATAAAGCTGATTCTGATTCTTTAAGACGCTTGAGAACTCAGCAATTTTAATTAATAGTGATATCCAATTTTAAAACGCTTTGATGCATAATAAATTGAGCCAGGTCCTGCTCAAGGTTTCTTCCCTCCTCAAGGAGAGTTTTTCTTTGCCAATTTTTGGCTTAAGGTGTTTTTTCCCACTAGGGTAGTTTTTTTACCTGCCATTGTTTATGTTATGTTTATGTAATAATTGCTCGGGGGTTTATGTTCTGGGTCTCTGGAAAGCGCCTAGAGACAACTTCTGTTGTAATAGACGCTATATAAATACAATTTGATTGAATTATATTGTATAATACCTGAAAATTAGAAAAGTAACTCAGTGAATGTACTTACTTTTTGAAACTGAATGGCCATTAGTAATTTTTCTTTGCCTAACTTGACTAGGTATAGTACCATTATAGTATATTAAGATTATGGGGCAAATGAACGAACTACCTCAAAAAGTCATGGTTGTTGCTTTGCTTCAGCATCCAGGGGGTGAGGAGGTTCTGCTGGAGCAGGCCGGCTCTGATGCTACCGAGAGCTTTGAAGATGTAGGACATTCCACAGACGCCAGGGAGATGCTCGAGCAGTACTACGTTGGGGAGGTTCACATGGTAAGAAAACTCGTACGAATGTCGAATTTACCTCATTTCAGCTTATCGCCAAGGAATAAACCTAAACCCAGGCATGCAGAGCACAACGTGTTGAAGAAAAAGTAGTAGTGAGTCACATAGAGTGCTTTGGAGTCATGAGTGTGTGGGGTTTACACTCTTTAAGAAGTCTAGAAACTTTTTTTTTTTTTTTTTTAAATCAATTTCAATTGGTTTGTTACACTTTCAGATAGTCAGTCTTGTGAGCGGTAATTCCACATCTAGTGAGGGACCAGTGTTCTTGAGTCCAGGTCCTCTGCATGTTTTGGACATTTTACATCCTTCAATCAATACACCTGATTCAAGTAAATGGGTCATTGACAGACTTTCATGTCAATCTGGTGGTGATGCGCTCATTGTAGTCAGTTGTGTTGAAGAAGAGAAACATCTCCAACATATAGACAGTGGGTCCTGAAGATGTAGATTGAAGAATACTGACATTGTCTGTCCTTTTAATGCTAACCTAACAAGTTGAGAGATAATTCTACGTCTTTGAATGTCTTTAGAATTTACATTTAGTCTAACATTAACATTTTGCTGTTTAATTTATCAAAAATAGAGTAGATCTGTTGAGGAAGTTGCTCGGCCATTAGAGAACTCAATTTAATTAACGGTGTAAATGGCACAAAGATTGTCCTGGATGATTTAAAAAAAATGAAAATGTTATCATTGAAATCTATCATTTAGATATGCTTTTTTTTTTAAATTTTACATTATAGGACAGGTTCACTTTTTTCCCAATTTGTCTTTGAAAATAAGTCACATGCTTGAGTGGGCTTGATTTAAACATGCATCCTTCTCTTAGTAGTTTTAAAGCAAATCCTTTGCTAATGCGCTTTTACTGCAAGAAGTGAAAGTCGAAGTCTATGCTCAGTGAGAAATACATTCCACAGTGTTTTCACAACTAAAGTAAGGGGCACAAGGATACATATATTTCAGGCAAGACTGCAACAACCCTTTGGATTTTCCTCAGTAAGACCAAGAGAGTGGAGTATATAACTCCAGTTCTCAGATCTTTACACTGGCTTCCTGTCTCACTATTGTGGAAAAACATAATGTGAAATAATCAAATTAACTCCGGTTGAATATTAGCTAAAGAAAGACCTTTGTTCTTACTTGCAAGGAGAGCAGTTCATACTGTTGCCCTTCTGTTTTATAACAGTGCCTGAGGGGGTAGAAAGACCCGCCCTCCCCCCATAATTTCCCATCTCTACAGAAAGAGAAGGGAGAAGATGTCACTTAAAGTTCCACACACAAACAAAGTATTAAACAGTAAACCAGAATAAGAGACCACTAACTCTTTACAACATCCTGCAGACTTTTATAACTTGTGACATGGTTTACAACTTATGACCCCGTTTATGACCTGGGCGTGCAACAGAAACAACTAAGCTCTCCTGAGTCAGCATTTTCTAAAGGGAAGACACAAAATCCCATGTTAGCTGAAAGAGGGAGAGACGGACGATTATTGGTAACGATACTAGAAGAAGAAGAAGAACATATGTATATATTTTCCCAGACAGTCACAGAATAGATTTTAAATGAATGTTGAATGTTCTGTGGCCAAAATACTTCTCTGATCTCCTGGTCCATTATGAAGCACACTGATTTCTGTACCCAGAGTCAAAACCAGACATGGTGAGGCAGCGTTCAGCATTTATGCTCCTCACCTGTGGAAGAAACTCCCAGAATGCATCAGGGCTGCTGAAACTCTGTTGCTTTATGTCAAGGTTGAAAACCTTTGTATAAACTGCACACTTTCTGTAATCTACCATAATGTACTACAACATTTTATTTCTTTCATCTCAGTTTTATGATTATTTTTAATATTGTTCTGGCAAGTTATTTTTGTCTGTCTTGACATTAAAATGATTTAGCCTACAGCAGTGGTCTTCAACCCTGTCCTGCATGTTTTAGATGTTGCCCTGCATCACCACACCTGATTCTAATTAACAGTCAAGTACAAGTACAACAGGACAAGTGTGTTAATGACACAGTCATTTGTATCAGGGAAACATCTAAAACATGCAGGACAGGGTCCCGAGGACCAGGGTTGAAGACCACTGGCCTGCAGCAAACAAATGCTTTAAGGTTGACAGGTTTTTTGTTTGTTTATTTTTCCTGAAATTCCAATTACTGAATGCATTCAGGTCACATTTGTGACTTGATTTGATTTTAATGTTCTGATGGACAAAAAAGGAAAAACTGTCACTAGAATATATATGTACACTGAATACTTAATATTTATACAGTTTTCTAACAATAACAATTCTAATATGTGGCATGCATCATTTTTGGACAGTAATATTGATTTTTTTTATTTTTTTTGTATTTGCAGGATGACAGAAAAAAGGAGAATTCAAAGGTAAGTTTCAGTGCCTGATCAATCAACCTTTTAGATAATATATACAGTTGCTTTGGACACAGCTGGTACTTTTTTGTATGTTTTATCTACCGTATGTCTTTCTTCTACAGGACGCACTCGTCGCAAGTTCCAACGAGTCCAGGTGAGTCAGATTCATGAATGTGTCAGGCTCATTGCTTACCCTTAACACAATTCATATCAATTTGGACAGTTGTGTCTGCAATTGAAAAATTCAAAAGAAGGGAGAGTGGAAATGACTTGCTGTATGTAAATGTGTTAAAGAATTGAGTTTCTAACATCTTTTCTCAGCAGCTTGTTTTGAAAAACATGTGTTTTTAACATGTAATAATTGATGTTACTTTATTTCTGCAGCTCCTGGAGCTTGTGGTTTATACCTGCTGCCGCTGCTGCGTTTGTTGGCATCATGTATCGACTCTTCATGTCTGAGCACAAGTCCTCCTGAGTCCTGGCGTACTGTTTTCACTTCATTCTTTTTCATCTGGAGGCCTTGAAATGTTTGACCAAAACCTCCTCATGCTGAATACACACAATTAGGATGTTCAGCAACAAGAAGAGAGAAGAAGCAGTTTGATAAAATGTGTCTGTCTAAATAGTCTGTCTATCTTATAGATGAAAGTTTGAAAGGGACTTTTGTTTCCTTTCCTTTTGTTTTTTTTATGTCATTATCAATATGCCCATTTTTGAATGTTGTCCTTAACTTAAACTTTCATACGCATCTGATACAGACTGGTCTCTGGATGTTTGTTTTTTGGGGTTGTTTTTAAACATATTTGCTCCCTCAGAAAAACGGACAATAAAGAATAATTTAAGTACATGTGAGTTTTCAGAAGAGTGAAGATGTCAGGTTGATGATACTCGTTCACCTTTTTGCTTTGTATTTGGTGTGACCTCTATAACCTCAAGTGCATTTTTTGGGAGTTAATAAGGAATTAAGTTTACCGCTACTGAAATCTTAGTAAGAATCATGAGGTTATTTTGTTCACGTCACAGCCCTGCTCTTTAGCAATATTTAATTACAAACGCATAATCTGTTGAGTTATGTAGGTGCAATGTCAAGTATTTGTGTTTGTTTTCCTTTCTTTGTGACTATTTAAGATGAAATTCACTGAAACATCCCTTTTATAACCTTATGGAGACTCTTACAATACAATTGAAGTACCCAGATAAAAAAAGATGACAGTAAATGACTGAAAAATAATCCTGAAGAGAAAATGAGTGTTATTTAAGCTTCTTCCTCACGTTTTTGTTTATCAAACTGATGCTTTTATATTCCATTGAATGGCATCTTCATTTAATGTATTGGGTGAAAGGTGTTTTCATTACGGGTTTTGAATTTAATTCCGTGTGCGTGTGTGTGTGTCATGTGCTCTTTGAAGGACTTTTCTTTCCTTCTTTCAGTCCACTGCACGTGAACATCCATGTTTAGTCAACTGATTTGTTCACTGAAACCTCTTTTATTTTGGCTCAGATAAGTTTTGCATCACACCAGTTCAAAGACTATTTGAAAAACCCATTCACCATCTGCTTTCTGTAAAGAGCAGGCTGCTGTTTTAACCTAAGACAACATTAGTACATGTCAAAATGAAGTATGTCATCTTTAAAGATAACTATTTGTCATCTTTTTGCATTTTAAGTGTCATTTCCTATAATTAAATTTATCTTAAATGACAAACTGCTGTTAGTTAGGCTGTGAGTCATCGAAGGGTGTAAACAACTGGAATTTACTTGCATAATGCTTTTCATAGTCAAAGGTCACTGTCGTTGGGCTGGCATGTGTTGTCTTGCAATTTATGTCATAAGTTAAAACTGAATCACTGGATTAATAAAATGCATTGCAAGATTATTTTTCAGCACTGATTGCATTGAGGTATTTTAAAAGAAAAAAGAGAGTGGTGTTAGAATCTCTTTAAAATAGTCAATAGACTCATCAAATCTTTCTGTTACGGTAATGCATTCCCCTCTCTCCAGTCTAGTGGTAATAATCTCAAGTGCCCCATCCCATCACCACAAGTTTTTAAACAAGTGCATGGAAAACGCAGTATCCATCCATCTTTTATACCCACTGTATCCTTTGCAGGATCATGGGGTCTGCTGGAGTCTATCTCGGCTCATTACAGGCGAGAGGCAGGGGTTCACCATGGACAGGTCGCCAGTCTATCACGGCCACATATATAGAGAGACAACCATGCAAACTCACACCTATGGGCAATTTCAAATCATACATTAACCTAGAATGCATGTTTTTGGACTGTGGGAAGAAGCTGGACTACCCGGAGGGAGGGGAATGCAGTAGTTTGAGGAAACTCAAAACTCCCAATTTAAAATAAATCATAACAGAAACCTCAGACAGCCTTAATTTGAATATTTGATTGAGACTGTTTTTTTCACATGCATTTCAGCATTTCTCTCAAAGGCAAGTGAACCGTGCTGTAGAATAATTAAATTAATTGTCTAAAACATGACTTGGTGTTGGATACATTTTTGTCAGAGTTTTTGTGTCCATATTGACATGATGGACTCACACAGTTGTTGCAGATTTGTAGGCTGCACATCCATGATGTGAATTTCCTGCTGCAGCACATCCCGAAGGTGCTCCGTTGGGTTGAGATATGGTGACTGTCGAGGATGTTTAAGCATTGTGATATGTGATATGTGATATGGTGCATTATCCTGCTTGGAGTACTCATCAGAAAATGGGTACACTGTGTTCATAAAGGGATGGACGTGGTCAGCAACAATACTAAAGTAGTCTGTGGCCTTTAACTGATGCTCAGTTGGTACGAAGAGGCCCAAAGTATGCAGAGAAAATATCCCCAACACCATTACACCACCACCACCACCACCCTGAACTGTTGATACAAGGCAGGATGCCTCCAAACCCTGTAATCTGAATATTTGCAGTCGAAAATTGAGACTCATCAGACCTGGGAACATCTTTCCAATTTTCCGTTGTTCAATTTTGGTGAGTCTGTGTGAATTGTTGCCTCAGTCTTCTGGGTCAACAATTCACCGGGTGCGGTTTTCTGCTCCTCTATGCCATCTGCTCCAAGGTCCAACATCCTGCATATCTTATTTGTAACAAGTGGTTATTTGAACTACTCTTCCCTTTCTATTATCTCGAACCAGTCTGCCCATTCTCATTTGACATAAACAAGGCATTTTCATCTGGACAACTCTTGCTCCCTGGATACTTTTAGTCCAATCAGAAACCCTAGAAGTGGCTATGTGTGAAAATCCCAGAAGATAGGCAGTTTCTGAAATAATCGGACCGCCATCTGGCACCAAAAACCATGCCATGTTCAAAGTCACTTCCATTCCCTTTCTTCCTCATTCTGATGCTCAGTTTGAATTTTAGCAGATTGTATTGACCATGTCTACATGCTTAAATCTATGAGTGGCTGTCATGTGATTGGCTTATAAGCTATTTGTATTAAGAAGGATCACCTGCAGTGCTACTAAGTTTTATGAGTCTAACAATACTAATAATACTAATAATAATTATTACTTGCTTATCCAAAAATCTAGAGGCGTTTCTGAGAAGCATTATAACAAACAATAAGAGACTGTAATGGCATGCCTCACCAAAGGCTAAAACACAGTCAGCATCAGAATAACTTGGGCCTCGCCCTATGACTGACATTTTGTTTTCTTGTTTAAAGAAAATCCACATCCACAGCTAAGGTTACCATTAAGTTACTTCAGGGACACACACTGAGGTGACCTCACACACACACGCACGAACACAAAGACAAACAGTCTTAAAAAAAGAATCATTATGCAGCCACAATGAGTAAACAGAAGCTCAGGTTAGTGACGTAGGTGCCGAAGAACATGAACCTCTGCTTCTACCCCAAAAACACAATGGCAGCTGTTCAGAGAACTCACATTCATCACATAGTGATCCGATGATACACCTGTGGTAAATGAAGCGAAGAAATGACATACTTCTGTCCTGTGTGGTCACAACTGCTGTATAAGCACATCATCCTTTCAGCTCCTACTGGTGATAGGATACTGTCTCAGGAATCAATTGACATTTAATAAAGATCAAATATTCTTATTAATTGGAAACATGGCTCCAACAGTGCCCTCACTTTTTGTATTAATTTTATTGAAATGCAAAAACTCTAAATACAAAACAAACAAACCAAAAAAATCACTTTCAATAATATATTGTTTTAGTTTGACACCTCAAAAATTCAGTTACCATTTAAAATGTCTCCATGCTATACCAAACATAAACAGAAGATGGCGCTACAGGCTCGAGATTTGAATATACCTTTTTTTTTCTCTCTCCACTGGGTAAAATCGTAGGATGGTAAAAATATACCGAAACGTTTAACTTGACCTCTGCAATCATTCTGTATTTATTTTCAGGTTTTCATGGGAAAAGACAGGCAGAGCGCACAATAATTACGTTACTGTTATGCAATGTGTAAAACACATAACGCAAGAATGAAAACTAACAAAGACTATGGTATGTTTAATGAGACAGTTGAATACCTGTAGGCCTACAGGATATACAATAATATTTGTCTCTTCCAAAACTAATATTCTGATGTTTTAACCTTAGGTATATAATACTATTACTATACTTTACTATATATTTTAAGCCCACATAAATCATGCATCAGAGTCCTGCTGGATTCTTAATTCTGTCTTACTGATATTTTGTATGAGGCTATTGGTCATTTATGGCAGTCTTGATGTTTTTACAGAAAGTCTAACAAGAGAGAAATAAGAGCTCTTACAGGACAACATGGAAAGGTTTCATGGAAATACGAAACCTTTCCATGAAGATCTTTCCTAATGACTGAATCACTCGTCATCTCCACTTGCAGCAATCCTCAAGGAGAGCCGAGAGTGCTAGTGGACAACACTCCACTGTGCTGCTGGGAGACCCAATTTAGCTGATAAAAGCAACTGCTAGATCACTAGATGTGAATGTTAATATATTAGATTTACCTGCAAACGTAATGCAGCCGTGGAAAACATTTTCAGCATGTTTTGTTTGATATGAAATGAAGTTTCTTGTCTCAGGTACCTCGAGACACAAAAACGTCAGACTTGGAGAAAAACAGTGACATTTGTGTCTGCAGAGGGAATCCTGTGTGAATTTTGCTGTTTTGACAGCTACCTAAATGTCATGCATTTCTCAAAATAAATCACCAAGATTCCCAGAAAAAGATGTTCTTTTCTGAAGGACATAGTCAAATGAAAGCAAACATTTTTTTTCCAGACAAGTAATATTTCCGAGCCTTCATAATGCATTATTGTACAACAGTGATGGAATATTTTCAGTTTTTTAAAATAATATTGATCCTTAAAAAGTAAGCACCTGAAAAAATTATTAGATTTTACTCCTTTATATGACCTGTTTGGTAACACTTGGTGATTATTTTGCATCACCTGACAGCTTTTTTATTGTTCCATTCTAACCTGATCCTCTGCTGTGATAGTTTAAGACTACTTCTCATTACTTTTCCAATAATTTGTTAGCATCAAACTGTGTGTATATATTTACCAATTCATCAGCAATAACACCAGACTAAATATCAATCGATTGTTGTTGTTTTATGTGCTCATGATCTGTGGCTTAGCCTCATCTCAAACGTGTCTGTGCTGTGAGTCAGAATATTCCAATTAAAATATATACTTATTCAAAATTTAATTGCAGGGAGAGGCAGAGTGAAAAGGTACGACCAAAATTGTGCAGCAATATACACGGATAGCTGTTGTAACTAGTTGCTCCATATATTTGGAAAAATGGCCAATCAAGAAAGAAAACACACATACACTTCTGAAATTACTGGAAATAGTCAAAGGTTAATGGCATCCATAATTCTTTATTGCATGTTTCACATCAAATCTTTTACATTTCAAAGGAAATGGAAATGGGCTGAACCTCTAATTGACCTCTAATTTAACATTTCATTGTCAAACCTTTAGCAGTTGCCGCTGTCCACAATTGATCTCTGTAGCTTCTCACTCAGACTTCTGCATCTGCCAACAGGTTTCTTTTTTTCGTGCCAACTCTTCTGAACAAACTACTCCACCGGTCTCTGGTATGAGAGCTGTCTTTCTCCACACCACATATTTCATGTTTAGCAAAAGTAAGATCAGAAGAAGATTAGTCCAATGTTGTTGTTTTTGTTTCCCTTCAATCAGCAATTCTTGGGTGCTCCTAGCGTGTTATGGTTTTATCCTGTTGGAGGACCCATGACCCGTGACTGAAGCTGAGCCTCCTGACAGTGGACAGTAGGTTTTAGTCAAGAATACCTGGGTAGTCCTAAGACTTCATTGTGCTCTAGACAGATTCAGGTCAGCCAGTGACGGTTGCAGAAAAGCAGCCCCCAAAAATACCCCCGAACCTCTTGCATCTTTCTCAGCAGGCATGGCTTTTGTTTTACCTTTGAAAACATTTCCAGCTGTTAATCTCGAAAAACTTGAAGCTCCTTGGATATTTTCTTATAGCCTTGACCCTGAACACACATCTATAATTTTCTCTCAGATCCTCAAAGAATCTTTCTTTTTCTTTTTACCTCCACCCCAAGTTCAGTGTGGTACACGAAAGGATATAAAAACTACAGCGACAGGTTTTCTCTCTTTAAATGGGCTGAAAGATTGATCATAAATATGAAAGAATGCCTGTGATACTAACTAAGATCATTAGTTTGAAAGGAGCTGTAGTGAATTCTAATCATTTTAGAAGCACTAATTAATTTGTCCAGACTATTTTAGAATATCTTTGTAAAATAAACAACAAATCCTACTATATCCAGGATGACCCACTTCAGCAGGTTTAGCTAGAGGAGTCAGCATAAAAACACATAAAGCATAAAATACAAGGACATAAGCCTTCATACTATATTAAAATATCTGCAAGTAAGTTCGTAATTGTTGCTTTTAAAATGCAAGTGTCTACAATTGGAGAAGGACAACACATTTAATCTGCATTAAAAAGCCATTTGCTTTCTCAAAAGAACATGTGCAAAAGCAATAGTTTCTCAATCAACAGACAGGACAAAAAAATAAACCGTTTGGAATAACATGCTCAGGACAGATCAATCTGAGGAGTTGTTACACACTAACAATAGCTCAGTCATCTTATGCCAAGATGATTTCTTTATCATTATAACAACGTTTGTCCTCTCGGCTCTGACCTCATCCCTCTCCACAGATACACCTATTTTGAGAAACTGTAAGTAATGAACAATAACTTCCTCTCAGAATGTACGTGTGGAGGCTGTGGTGATGGTGGGATATTTGTGATATGAGAACTAGATGGTGTGATTGGAGTTAAGTCATGTAGAGGGGTGTATGTTTGCTCAAGTTATCTGAACTAGCCTGCAGACATCTCATTTATGTACATTGCAGGCAAAACATTTCAAGAGCTTCTTAAGACAACTTTAAAGCACAGTGGTGGAAATGTTATGGCATAGACCGTTTCTCTGCCTCAGGGACTGGGATGCTTTCTGTCAATTATTCAACCATGAAATATGTGTCATGAATGAACCATTTAATAGGATGATGCTGCAGGGGATTTGAAGCCAACATCTTCACACGCATTTATGTAGAAGAGCAGTCTAATATTTATGCTAAGCAATATATTTACTAGTCGGTAAACATTTCTGTAAAAGAAAAATGCCATTAGGCTTTTGTTTTTGCTATGGCCAACTGCTTTTTGTGTGTCTCTTGATTTAATTGCTCTAAGCACCATTTCAAATCCAAATAAATGTTTTGTCCAACTAAATGAGCACAATTACCATGGGATACAATTTCTGATTTTCTCACATTTTTTTTTGCATATTCATGAACTACACAGTAAAAGGATCTTCCAATTTAATTCCATTGCTTTACTAATTTATCTAACTTTAATGTATTGCAATATAATCAGGCAACAACTTCTATTTACAATTTCTTTGCACACCAAACAGCTTTTTCCAAAACCACACAGATAATTTATGATACAAGCTAATGTCATATTTCTTCATCAGCTCATTAGACAGTCCTTATGTACATTGGGCTTAAGGAAATAATACAAGCATCAAACGCCTGGTAAATTAGCCTCACTTCTAATTCTTTCAAGGAAAACAAAATAAGTGAAACAAATGTCATGAACTAGTTGTGTTGCAGTTTTCTGCTCATTACAGTTCTTCATGCTAAACATTAAGGCTGCACGTTACGCTGGTAATTGACAGGTCTATTTTGTTCATTAGCAGTGTGTGCAGTCCGCAGAAAAAAGATACAGGGTCATTAATAAAGACATCTCATTTAAAACATCATTACAGTTCCTCAAACATAATGTGTAATTAAAGCTGCAAGCAGCGATGAACGGACCCGTGCACCTTGTGCACGTTCGGGCCTGCTGCAGTGGAAGTGCTTGTATTTTCTTTAAGTTGCGACATGATACAGGTGTGTACCGATTTTCGTGCATGTACGTCAAACTGTATTGTAGGGCTTGAGGCACAAAGTTTTCTAGGGGGCGCTGTTGAGCCATTTTGCCACGCCCATTAATGCAAACCATTAAATATCAAATTTTTCGCCAGGCCTGGCTTGCATGCAAAATTTGGTGACTTTTGGGGCACGTTTAGGGGGGCAAAAAGGCCCTCATTTTGTCAGAAGAAGGAAAATAAAAACATTTCCTACAGATACAATAGGGCCTTCGCACTGTCAGTGCTCGGGCCCTAAATATTACTCTGAATAAAAGTCAAACACTGCAAAGTCATTGTTCTTTATTTCACAGATCGTATATAAATCAATACATCATTTACTCTTTATGTTACAAGTTCAGTTAAACAATATGGACCTACAAAAAGGTCATTTAAGTTAGTCATTTCTTTCATAACAGATTTTTTTCTGATACTGTTGGTAATACTAACAAATGCTAAAATGAATTGCATAAAATGTTTTCGTGCAATGTTTAGTATATTTCTACATCAACCGTCACCATGAAACAAAAACTTTATTCAGACCAAGATGGACATTTTCACTGAGCAATAACTCCTGAGGCTGGATGTTTTTGTTTAGCCACATTAAGCCCAATATCTTTCCAGTCCCCCTTATCTCTTCCCAGCACAAATGTGGTGACCTTTCAGCGTTCTAGGTGCTTAATTATTTTTCCTCCTTGCATGCACTGAAATGCTATGACTTAAAGGTTAACTTCTCTTAGCTCTTACAGGCTAGTGTTTGACACACAGTTTTAACTGAAGACACAGATGGCCTCAGTTCTTCAAAGCGCGTTATCGTTGATGTTCAAATGTCTCAAATGAAAGGAAGCCTGAATATCATTTTTTTTCTGATGAGCTGACTTATGTCTTAAATGCATTTACCCAAGCCACATGTCTAAATAATCTGACACCATTAAAAGCTGTATTCAGGCATTTCTAGAGCAAAGACAGAGTAATTGGCTAGCTATAAAACAACTATAAAAAGGTGGTTTAAGAGGCCGTCTCTGGCCAGGAATCAAATCCTGACAACAGTGTGTCCAGCAAGTAAAACAAAAACTGCTTATAAACAGAGCTTGTGTTCCAGTCCACTGAACACTGTTCTTACGCTGAAATTTGATTAAAATATATAAATATACAATACTCATTACTTAAATCAGAACGATGTAGACTGTAAGTGGTTGTTTCAAATACTTGCCATACTGCCTTGTTATCAGACCATTTTGTAATGCAGTCCATTACTCTATCAGTGACCTCAGTAGCGTCCAAAGTTCCTAAGCCGTGCTCAGCAGGGTACAGGTCGAGGACACACTGGAGGAGCGCTCATGGACACTGTTATCCAAAAATCCTGACACAAACTGTCCCCCCGATGTGCTGCTGCACCCAAGGGATTTGGCCAATTCAGGGCAAGTGGCCAGAGCCAGCCTCTGGACAACAAGATAAAATTTCCTCCTGAAGTTTCGGTTTATCCAGAAATAGAAGATGCAGTTGAGGAAACCGTTGGAAGTTGGCAGCCACACCACCACAAACTCCATCCACTCTGGTACACTGCTACCCGAGACCGCTGTGGAGCAGAAGATGTAGACATAAGGCCAGTGTCCATGGCAAGTTACTAATAAGCAGTCATCTGTGATTTAGATTCACGTAGGTTAAGCTGAAAATTATAACTCATGGCAAGTTTTGACAATTTAATTTTGTTTAAAAAAAAATTGTTTGCTTTAAACTATGAAATGAAAAAAAAAAAGGGTGACAACCCCCTGTGGGAAACTGTATTGGTGAGGTTCATAGTATTTCTATATTGGGCTTTTTACAAATCTGCTCTTTATTTTTTACCACTCTGCAGTGACAATCCTATATTTGTGATCAGTTCTGCTATTCTCATTTTAAAAATATGCACTGCACACGGCTGCTTTCAATGTGTGCCACTTCAACAAGGTAGGCACACAAAAAGATTGACAAGTATTAGTTCCAAAAGCACACAAGGATTAGGAAAGATTTTGGTACGGGAGGACAATGCAGGGCAGGATACCTAAGATTCAGAGTAGTGGTGAACCTCGGAAGGGGAAGGAATCTGGAGGACGACAGGAAAATGGTAATTTTTGATTATTTGTTTAGGTTATATATATATCTTTAATTTCCTAGAGGTACTACTGGATTGTGTTGTTATTTGGTACTCTTATTATGTTACAACTTTGGATTGTATAACAAGAAATATGTAAAGAGAGAAGGGATGTGAGATGGGAGGGGTTAAAACTGTTAAGTCAGAAATAGATCTGAAATGTCCTTTATTATAATATTCTGTTTGTAAATGAAAAAACAAAGATATTGTTAAAAAAAAGAAAAAAAAGATTTTGGTCATGAGTTTTGTGGAAAATGGCTCAAACAAATTGAATTGTTTGGACATATAAATGCTCTCATTTGATAAGATAAAGAAGAAGCCTCTTAACTCCCAAAACACCAACAACTAGTTAAGCAGGTTAATGGAAATTCATGTTGGACCTATAATGCAATTAAGAAATAGTTAATTACTTTCTGCAAACAAGTAACCCAGTCAGTCGGAAACCCAACCAGAATCTGTGGTGGACTATAAAGACCAAAGTAAAGTCAAGGAAGTGTTTAATCATCACAGAGATGGCAAGAACCAGCGTGCTGGGGTGCTGCTATCCCCCTTTTTCCATTTGTCTTTTCATCTGGTTTCCTCCTCGTAAGTATAAACCATCATAAATTACACATTAGCATAGAGTGATTTGGTCCTAACTGTTTTTAAATGGATATAAGCATGTAATATACGAACAGAAATAACCTTTAGTCTTTTTCTGAGTGTAAATTGAAACCATCAACCTAACATTTATAGTCTAGAGAGGGAAAAAAATAGTTGAGATTTGGTGGCAGAGAATAAAGTGCTTTTCTGTGAATCTAGCATTTAGACAGAGGCACTCTTCAGTTTAAGACACTGAGCTTAATTTTGCAGGGATTTTCAGCCATATCAGATATATTAAGCCCCTTTGGAAAAGGTCTTCATTTCTAAAAATATTGAGTTGGGACTCAGCTTTCAGACTTGATTACTTCGAGACAGCTCAGGGTTGAGATAAATGAGAAAACTAAAAAAAAGAAAAATGAGTCACGACTGGCCTTGAATCAGTATATTCATGCCCATAATTACATAAATAACTGACAGCTATCCCTCCCACAGCTCTGGCAAAAACTATAGATAAAGGGGGGAAAGAGGAAATTACCATTAAATATGTTGTTAAATATATGTACAAATGCTTAAATTTCAGAAGTCTTGCCATCTTTGAAACCAGAAAAAAAAATGTTAAAAAAAGGACCCATGAGCTGACTTGGATTCTCTCCAATAAAGTGAATAACATTTCCACAGAGCAAATAGTCACTGCACAATGTCGTCATTGGTAAGATCAACAACTGGATTTAAAGGTCAATTCAGTATATTGAGTAGACCGCTCTGATATTGTTCATGTTAAACAGTCTAAATATTGACATCAGCAGCCAACACTGGTTTCTACACAATCTGGATGACTTCATATTTCAACTTTGATGCACACTGCTCTGTTATAACATGAGTAGCACTTAGTTATCCAAATGAGCAGGCTACATCCACTTGGCTGGACCAAAAAGTTCACTTTTAAAACAACTGGACAATTGCCAGTCTTTGTCATCAAAGTTGGTAATTTAAGTGATGTGAAGAAAATAGTAACATTTGGAACGAATGCACACTGAAGCAAAGCAGAATGGATTCTTTTTTTTAACTGTTACAAAGATTTGTGGAATAAAGGCAAGAATATTAGTCACTCCTGCAGTGGCACCACCAGGGGGTGGCCAGGGGTGGCCACGCCCCCCCCTACAAGTTTGCTGGCCACCCCACTTGCCTGAATAAAAAAAAATAAATAAAATAAAAAAAAAAAAAAATACTTGCCGGTCACATAGATCCGTCAGTTATGCGTTTCATCCCAAATCATTGGGCCAAATGCACAGCCAGCCAGCCCCAAGAATCGCTCTTGATCTGCCATCACTCACAGTAGTACTATCATGGCGCTTTTACACTAGTACCTACTCAGCGTGACTCGACTTGCCAAACCCCCGTTTTGCGCTTTTCCACTAGCGGCTGAGGCGTGCCGAGTAGATACTTTTTCTGTATCTATTCTGCCGAGGTTCTAAGCGTGCCGAGTCGGCCTGTATCTGACGTCATCGCACTACACGTCACCGTTTGGTCGGGGGGCTTGGCTGTCAGACGTTTGAATCAGGAAGCGGGAATCAGCGCAAGAGTGTCTCGCGGCTTCCTCATTTTATCAGACAGGCAATGGCAGCGCAAAAGTGTGTTTTGTTATCCAACTCTGAGGTGCAGATGTTCATAAACCTGGTGGCTGAGGAGAGGATTCAAAAAGGGATCTAGACGGGCGGTAAGGAACAACCAGATCTTCCAGGCGCTCGGTCACTTCTCAGCCGCTCGTGGCTCCAGCTGACTTTTCATCAGCGCCGACACAAACAAAAAAAAAACCTTCTTTCACTCTGATTTTTTAACTTGATATCGAACACAAGCCAAAGACCCAGCAGCACATCTATCATCTACTCCATGTTCTACATTTTTAGTGTTGTCTTCTCCGTTTAGATCACACAATCAAATACGTCACAGCAGCTTCGCTCCAACCCGCCCACTTCTCATCTGGGTGTCTAAAAACAAACGAGGACGAGGCGAGTGGAGGCGAGACGAGGCGTGGCGAGTTGAGTCGCGCTGAGTAGGTACTAGTATAAAAGTGCCATTAGTCTATGCACATTAGACCATTAGTGACAGTAAATGTAACACAATAAACCTAAGTATACGCATTTCTGAGCCTGTATACTACAACAGTATAATAAAATCCTGTAATGATGGCTTTTAGTTTTGGTGTCCACCCCATGAATTTAAAGGGGACCTATTATGCAAAACACGTTTTCTCTTGCTTTAACATATATAAGTGGTCTCCCCTCAGCCTGCCAACTCAGGCAACGTTTACACGTAGCCGGGTATTTACAAAAACTGATATTTTCCCCTCTCCGTTTTCAAAAATATCCTCGTTTACACGGACTTGCATAAATACGCTGTTAACGTCATGCCAGCCAATCAGAATCCTGGAAAAAACATCAACAAATGACACGTGTAACTTCCAGTTAAGGCTGATTTATGGTTCCGCGTTACACCAACGCAGAGCCTACGGTGTAGGGTACGCGGCAGCGCACACCGTGCATCGCCGCGTTCCCTACGCCGTAGGCTCTGCGTCGATTTAACGCGGGACCATAATTCTGGCTTTACTTCCAAGACGGAACGAGAGTCAGAGAATTTAAAACAGGTAAAATAAAAGAAAATATTGACGGTGGCCAAACAAATTGTAAACACAGGCCGCACTCATGACGCTGCTGGTGACGTTTCTGTCGCATAATGTGACGTAAATCTCAGTTTTCTCTGTTTAGACGCAAACGTGAAAACTGAGTTTTTGAAAATCTCCACTTTGGCCGGAGTTTTCAGAAATGATCGTTTTTGGGGGGCTTTGACCTCCGTTTTCGTGTAAACGAACGGCCAAAACGCATGAAAACGCCTCCGTTTTTGCCCCGTGCAAATGGGGCCTCAGAGAAGGAGGAAAGCAACCAAATTCTGCAGTGTCTGTACAGCCGCCCGTCCACTCAGAATCCCACATAGATAATGAGGTTAGAGAATGGGAAGATAAAGACATGGCTCAGAGGCTGAATTTCTAATTTACTTAGCAAAAACAATCAAAAGCTTGTTTTTAAGACATTCAAGGCCTGTTTAAAATAGGTATTAGATGCCATAACAGGTCCCCTTTAAGTGGCCCCATCTGGCCCCCTCTACTGTATGAAACATTTTTGGAGGCGCCCCTGCACTCCTGGAGACCTGTCATAGTTTTTCCATCTTTCCTTCACAGATTCTCGTTACAAAAAGCTCACTCTTCTTCATGATGTTTTGCTTACCATTGTAGAGCATAGCCGCCATGCAGGGCGTCCAGCAGGTGTAGTAAGCTGCCATCACGGGCACCAGCACCCGCGCTGCCACGTTGTGGCTGCGGCGGAGCGCGCAGCCGAACCGGCGCAGCTTCAGCCGCTGTCTGCGGGCCGCGCACCACACACGCAGGTTGGCGTAGGTCAGGACGATGGAGCAGGGGAAAAATATCAAACACGTCAAGCTTATGGAGTACACCACGTTCGTAGAGTAGGACGGATTGCAGACCAGTGATGCGGTGGAAAAATGAACCTCGATAATGCCATCTGGAAACGAGATTGGCAACAGTAAAACGGGAGGGAAACACCAGGCGAAGGAGATGAGCAGCAGCGTCCTTTTTCTGGTCATCACAGTAGAGTACTGGAGAGGGTAAAACACGGCTATGTACCTCTCCAGGCTGATGGTGGCCAGCGTGTACATGCAGGTGGAGTAGACGGTGGCGTTGCAGAAGGCCACGGCGTGACACAGAGCGTCGGTTCCCTGCGTGTAGTCCTTTAACAGACTCACCCACAGGTTCAAGGGCATGACCAGCAGCCCGAAGGCCGAGTCCGCCGCGGTCAGGGACAGCAGCAGGTAGCGGGAGTTCCTGGACCAGCCGGACACCGACGAGCTGATCACCAGCAGCACGGCAATGTTTCCCAACGTGATCATCACGCCCAAAGCGATGATGATGCCCACCTTGATGGAGCGGTGGGTGAGCAGCTCCTGCAGCCTCTGGGGGTCAGCCAGGGACAGGTTAGGGCTGGAGGCCGACAGGTTGAAGGAGGGGAACATGCTTCCTCACACAGACATGCGTGCGATCAGATCAGGGATGGGAAAGGGGAAAGGCTGGGCGAAATCAAAAAGGTTTAGGCACAAATACGGAGGAGAAGCTCCAGGTTTCCTTCGCTGCTGCTGGCCAAACAATCACCTGCACACCTGCGGCAATCAGTGGTGGGCGGTGACTCCTTCAAAAAAACCAAACAAGCTCATCCACGGCGGCATTATCTTTGATAATATAATTGTTTTTTTATTTGTATTAATAGGCAAGGCAAGGGAAGTTTATTTATATAGCACAATTCAACACAAGGTAATTCAAAGTGCTTTACAACAACATTAAAAGCGGCAAGACATTTCATTTTCATTTTTCATTTTCATTTATTTATTTATTCAAACAGGTTGAAACAAAAAAAAAAATCAGAATGCATAAAATGTATACCGAAAAAAAAACAAAAAAAAAAAACAAAGAACAACAAAGAAAACCATAAGCAAAACAAAGCAAATTAAAGAGACAAATCTATATGTAAATAAATATTTCCTGTTTGAAAGGGTGTAGGATGAAGTTTCAAAAAACTTTTCTAGTCCTACCCCTTCTAATGTTCTGTTTTTACCGTTTCTTCATTTCACACAACTTCAAAAGAAAAGCATAAAAGAAAAGAAAAAGTGGTTCAGCTGAGCAAGGCACTTTGGTTATTGGCTGATCAGTTCATGTGTCCATTTTCGTTTTGTATCCAAACAGAGTAGTGTTTTTAAAGATTTGTTTAAACTTGCTTAGTGATTTGCATAATTTCATTTCATCTTTACAGTTATTCCATATAATTACAGACAGTAAATAACAAATAAAATGAAATAAAATTATGAGAAAAGAAGGTAAAATAATAAAAAGCACAAGTTGCTGAAAACTAAGGGCAGTAGAGTACAGCAGGTACACATCTCATTCGCGGTTTTCAGAAAGTATTTTATTTAAGAGTATGCTTAACTACCAAATAAATGAAATAAAATTATAAGAGAAGAGGTAAAATAATAAAAAGCACAAGTTGTTAAAAAGTAAGGGCAGTAGAGTATAGCAGGTAAGTATTTAATTTAGGAGTACGCTTCAGTAAACAGTAATGTTTTTAGGCCTGATGTAAATGAGCTGACAGTTGGAGCAGACCTCAGGTCTACAGGAAGTTTGTTCCACCGGTGAGGAGCAGAATAACTGAACGCTGCCTCACCTTGCTTGGTTCTGGTTCTTGGGACACACAACAAACCAGATCCAGATGAACCTGCGGGGGCTGGAGCTATATAGGGGAACTAACAGATCAAGCATGTATTTTGGTCCAAGACCATTCAGTGCTTTGTAGACCAGCAGTAAGGTTTTAAATTCTATCCTTTGACTCACTGGAAACCAGTGTAGTGATTTCATGACCGGTGTAATGTGGTCCAGTTTCCTTACTTGTGTTTGTAATAAAAACTATACATAACAAGAGAATGTCACTGAAGTCATTGTGGACCAAGTACAATAAAATATAAAATAAAAACTCTCAAATTGATATTAACTGTTTTCACACAAGAGCATGATCTATTTATGGACCTTATTATACACGAAGCACTAGTTCAATTAAGATGTTTACATCAGTTGATTTTAATATATTTATCCCATGGTATTTTTATTATATTCTGAGATCATTATTCAATAAATGGTATCTCTTACAAGAACATCCCTACACCTTCCAGAATTTAATGCAAAGACACCAAACACAAATATGTCAGTACTGATGCCCAGGGCTTGAAATTAACTTTTTGACCTACTAGCCAAGTGGCTAGTAGGTCAAAAAAGTTACTCGCCAAACAGATTTTTTACTCGCCAAAACCAAAAAGTTGCTTCACTAGAGTATTTCGTCATCACTACTTATATAGCAGTCATAGTAGTACCATATAACAGTCATCCCGTTCTTCTCAATCAGTGCTGTGTAAAAGGACCTTTCAACTATTCTGGAAGAACAGTATAAATCCCTATGCAGCAGTAAGAAGACGCATGAAGTACATTAGATTCAAATATACAAACTATTTGCCCCCTCCTCCTCCTCCTCCTCATCCTCCTCCCTCCTCCCTCCTCACCTCACACACATTTGTGATAGGCTATATGAATTTATTGAGGTTAAAAATAAATCATATGCAGTAGTACGATATCAATGCAAGTCATGTAATAGTATTTTTATTGAAAAACAGGGTTTTTAAAATAAAATAAGTCCCGTCAATTGACTCGCGAGCGTAACTTCAAAAATAAGTAAGATACTCTGCGTCGGTGCGACGCGGAACCATAAATCAACGCACACGTGGATTTCGGCGCCGCAGCTCCGCTTCCTCCCGGCTCCCGGCACCGAGTACTACTCCGCGGTACTGCGGTAACAGTCCTGGGGCCTCATCTATAAAGCTTGCTTGCGCAGAAAAAGCGCCTGAAAGTTGCGGAAGCCACCATCTACGCAAAGCCTCGGATCTAAAAAGAAAAAACTAACCGATGGCTGCCGCTCCAAACCCACTACTCCACGCCGAAGAGGAAAAAAGAAAGTGTTCTGATTAAAATAAGGAAAGTTGGACTACCAACAAGTATATAACAATTGCGTTCATAAGGATAAAGTTTTTTAAAAAAAATAAAAATTAAAGAAATTGTCTCTTCTCCCTGTGTGTGTCCGCCTGTCATGCACGGGTACTTGGGCGCATGTTGTTTACTTTTAAGCCGGAATTATGGTTCTGCGTCACACCAACGCAGAGCCTACGCCGTAGGGTTTGGCGTAGGGTGCGCGTCGCCGCGAACCCTACACCGTAGGCTCTGCGTCGGTGCGACGCGGAACCATCAACGCACACGTGGATGTCGGCGCTAGAGTACTAGTACTAGTACTAGTACTAGTACTAGAGTACTAGTACTAGACTCTCTCTAGTACTCTAGTCGGCGCCGCAGCTCCGCCGCAGCTCCGCTTCCTCCCGGCTCCCGGCACCGGGGCGTGTCCCTCCGCGGTACTCCCGCGGAGTCCCGCAGCCCCATTGAGTATTTTCACCGGACATTTTGACCGGAGAGATTATAAAATACCGGACTTCGGCATATTTTACCGGTTATGTTATGTTCCCTCGTTTACTTTTCTTCTTCTGACCCGTTAGCGGCGCTTGGCAACCAACGAAAATGAGCATTACCGCCACCCTCTGGATTGGAGTGGTATAATTTTTCTAGGTCGCCAAGTGGCGAGACAGCCAAAAATATGTCTCGCCACAGCAAAATCTAGGTCGCAAATGGCGAGTGGCGACTGCTAATTTCAAGCCCTGCTGATGCCATGTACCAGTGTGAGTGGTGATTTGTCTTGTAATAATAATAATAACAGCAAAAGCTTGAAGTAAAAGTCTGACGCGAGCAGATGTGCTAGTTTCTCAGTACCAATTACGCCAAGTCAAAACTTGGTAGTTCATACCTGGAATTACTTCTCCTCAGTTATGCTAAAAAAGCTATCTGGGATACTGCCATCTACAGTCTCCACTGGATATATCCTGGATGAAAATCAGCAGAGCAAGAACTCATCTGGGGATTTTGGCCTTACTTGTCTAGATGTGAACTTTGACTTGTAATAGTGTATTAGTTGCAACTGATTTTAAAAGTCCATAAGAGCACAAGTACAGACAAGAATCCACATTGAGAAGACAGTGAATGTATTATAAATTCATATTGTGAGAGAAAGCTTCTGGTATTAAAACTTGATTTTAGACAATGAATATGAGCGAGGAAATGCTTAGTAGAAAACAATGCCATGATCATAGAGTCTCCCAGCCAAATTCTAGACCAGTGTCCAGAATCAATAACAGGCAATAACAGACCAGCAGGATGGCAAGAAAGCTGTCCAGCCTCTTAGACCTGCTGCGAACAGTGGCATAACATCTATGTGGAAACATGAAAAAAAGAGGAACAAAGGATTTTCAAATATGTAACTGTCTTCATTGCTGCAATAGCAAATAAAGACTGCAATTCATTAGAGAATGCGTAACTTTGGGCATTGTTTTTATATATATGTAAAACAGAAATTATATAATTTCATCTTCTTCAACATCTCCAGTAGATTCTCAGACAATGCCCTCTTGTTTTTATCATTCCCAAGCAAAAAAAGAATCTGCAAAATAAACTCATTAAAAAAACAACAAGTACTTAACAGGAATCCTCATTATTTAGAGGAAAGAAAATAGTTGATTGTAATTTTTCACATATATATCATCAGTATATTAAAAGTATTATTGGTAATTATTTCTGCATTCATTAGGAACTGAATAAACTCACTTTAAAGTAAACCCAGAGCAAATGTTAGAGTTTAGGAAGCTCAACCGTGGGAGTAAAAACAATTTCAATTCAAAAAGCCTTCAAAAACTAAAAGAATTGTGAATGACAGAAAAATGCAATCCTTTGACAGTCGTCTTTAATTGGAATTTAAAAAATACAAAGTCAACTTTCTGTTTTTGTTTGTTTTAATTAGGAAAAGCAATGTGTGTGTGTGTGTGTGTGTGTGTGTGTGTGTGTGTGTGTGTGTGTGTGTGTGTGTGTGTGTGTGTGTGTGTGTGTGTGTGTGTGTGTGTGTGTGTGTGTGTGTGTGTGTGTGTGTGTGTGTGTGTGTGTCTGTCTGAGAAGTATGTAGGCCTGTGAGTGTATTTAAGTGTCTGTTTTGAAGCTGGGAGGGAGGGGCAGCATCGATACATATCAATTAATTCAAAATGATGTATACAGTACATAATACAAGTATCTTGACTGTTCATACATATGTAAATATACCAATATAAAGTCATTTACATGCAGTCAGCTAGTACATATACATAATAATGGTGGGAAAAATAAAAATAAATTGTGGAGTCCCCAATAAACAACAATGTGTAAATATCTATTTGAGATAATAATCGTCCTACGTTTATCATCTATTAAAATATTATATATTGTGTGGTCTGTGCTATATCACAATTCACAGGACAGCCAACCAACCCGGCTCACCACCTGCACGCACCCAGGCACAAGGGAATGAAGAATATTTTCCATTCTTGCTTGAAATAGGAAATGGGATATTAGGTGCTGCAGATCAGAGCCTCTAATGTACTGCTTTTTGTTTCAAAGTGCAGCAAAGTGTTTTCTGTGGGTTGCCAAGCAAGGTTGTTCAGACTGGCAACGCTGTGTTGATATGTGAAGAAATTGGTTTGGTATTGTCTTGCTGAGACAGGCAAGGACATACAGAAGAATATTTTGTCAGAATGGCAGCATACAGTATGTTGTACCAAAGTCTGTATTTGTCACCTGTCCTTGCCTTTGTCCCCAAGTCGGTTCTCCCTCCTGTCATTAGTTTTATTATTTTAGATATTTATTATTCTGTTTTATTATACTAGCTGTGTGTGTGACTGATTCTGTGAGCAGTTGACCACTCTTAAATTTCCTTCGAGATTAATAAAGTACATCTATCTATCTATCTATCTATCTATCTATCTATCTATCTATCTATCTATCTATCTATCTATCTATCTATCTATCTATCTATCTATCTATCTATCTATCTATCTATCTATCTATCTATCTATCTATCTATCTATCTATCTATCTATCTATCTATCTATCTATCTATCTATCTATTTAGCATTAATGATGTCTCCACAGATGTGCACAGTCCCAATGTCATGTGCACTAATATAACTCCATAACTTTGTCGTGGCTATTTAAATGTGTTTATAACACGCTGGATGGTTTCCCTCCTCTTCAGCTGGAGGACATAAAATTCTTGATTTCAGCTGTTGCTGATTTGTTACCATTGTCACCATTAAACCTAAACCTGTGTAATGTATGGAAAGGGTTGAAAATACATGAAATTTCTGTGCTGCATCCCATTAAATTATGCAAAGTTGACAGCATGCCTTTTCCTTTCTTTTCTTACACACCAGGGCACTCTATCACCGTTTGCTTTGAGGCTGACGTCTGTATGCAGTGACCCGCAATTGAACTTTTGCATTATGTTTTTAATGTCTACACAGAAGCATAATCCAGTCAAATTCTATCTTTGTGGGACAAAAAAAGGGGTTTGCAGCACAATGCCTGCTTATTAATTATCAGGCTTTTCCTTTCAAGATGGATTTCAGGGAAACAACTCCACTCTTGCATTGTAACCTGTGACTTTCTTTTGATGCTGATGTGTCTGGAGTTCACACTTTTCATAATGCAACCTTCTACAAGAGTGAGGTTTTTTATCCGTTGCTCATTATACAGAGATGTAGGGCTTAACCACACAGACATATATAGAAAATGACCTGTGTGTTTTCTCTGCAGCTTTATTCTTTCTGATTAACAAGACACTTTCCACCCTGCAGGGTTTCCATTGGAGTCATTGCTGTTGTTACGCTAATATATGAGTTGATAAAGACATCATGTGAGTTAGAAGTGTGATATCTTCAGAAGTAAAAACTGAACATTACCAATACATTCATGAATAATTAATGTGACAGAAACATGAGTACAACAGCATTACAAATCTGTGTTTCTTTAATTAGTTGTTTAAAATAGTTCTGCGGCTGGAAAGAAAATATACCGAAAATCACAGAAAATGTACTTTGGCAGTCTGATGTCTCACATTTAATCATTGTCCAGTTTCCTTCAGGTTGATATCAGAGCATCACAATAACGCCCCATTAGTGTCAGGCTTTCCTTCATCTTCTGCTGCTGGTCTCAGTGTCTTGTGTCTACACTGCAGAGAGTAGCTGCCAGCATCGCTCCATCACATAGACGTGATGACATCAGTGTAAAAGGAAAGGGCAGGCAAAATTGTTGCTGACCTTTTCCTCTAAAGTAACCATCTGTTCACAAGTACTTTTATGAACAATCAAACTGACCAACAAACTCACTGCACTTGCATACCCAGGGACATGAATACACATTTTTAATAAAACAATTTAAACATCTCCCATGGCATTGAATTGCATTTATACATAGATTAAAATAATATTGATTGTGCAAATTAGGGAAATGTGGACACACCATTAGCAAAACATGTTAGGATCAATGGAAATGTTTATTATGTAGAATTTTCATTATATATTTTAAATTCATGATGACTTTTCCATGCAGAATCCCACGGCTTCAGCCTTTTACAGCTTTTCTTTACAGAACCCACTGCAATTTAATTATATCTGGCCACTACAGTAAGCCATGACGTAAATCCGTTCTACTGTTTCATTTGATGCTGGATAGAGAAACTGGAGAGGACCTCAGCACGTAACAGGCCCAGGAGAGAAAAGAAGGAAAAAGATGAGAGGGAAAAGAAAGGAGGTGAGGACAGAGCCGGATTAACGGAGAGGCAGAGTAGGCACGTGCCTAGGGCCCGACAGGGGGGGGGCCCAGACAGAGGGAAAAAAAAAAAAAAAAAAAAAAAAAAAAAAATTTTTTTTTTTTTTTTTTTTTTTTTTTTTGTCTGCACACATATTAATGGTTGATAATATGCCGGTAAAAACCTAAGGCATATATATATGTGCATTATTACTATATTTAGTATACATACATATATATATACGCATACATACGCACAGGGCCGCCGCAAGGGATGTGCGATCCGTGCGACCGCACGGGGCCTGGCGCCCCAAGGGGCCTGGCGCCCCAAGGGGCCTGGCGCCCCAAGGGGCCTGGTGCTATGGGCCGTTTTTTTTTCCCCTATTTTTTTTTTTTTCTTTATAAATATCAACAGTCACGTTCCATTACAGACCTAAATGTGTACTAGTCTGTGCATATCAATAAATATATGTGCAATGATGACGCGTGTCTGTTGTTCAATCCAATGATCAGACCAAGCGCAGACACAAGCTGCTCTGATCCAGACGGGTGGAGGTGGAACAAACTGTCACACAATGTCGAGAAAACGAGACAGATTCAGGAAATTTCGATCAGGGGATGAAAAAAGAAAAAAACTAAAGACAATGGAAGAGTTTAATGCCTCTCTGAAAGGCACGTTTGATAAATTTGTTACAAAAATCACCGATCCGCTCGGGTCTCAAGCAGCCGTGGGGCCCCGCGTCGAGGTAAGCCCAGATGATGATGAGGCAGGGGAAGGTATCCAGTATTTTGCTAATTGGAGAGTTAAAATTGCGCATAGAGACACCAGATCCGACCCGAAAAACCCAAAAATTTTGTGCGCGCTCGCTACGCTCACACGCGAGGGCCACCCTGGCTATTTCGCACAGGGCCTCGCAAATCTCTCTAACGGCTCTGCATACGCATACACATACATACATATACACATACAGACATACATACTACAGCACACTTTGTCTTACTGCAAATTGTATTGGTCTTTGTAGATTTGACTTCTTATTTAACTATTCAATTTAATCAACACATTTAATTAAGATTTTCTGCAAAATGCTCACAATCGATAAGATAAGGATAATTTAATAGCATTTAATAGAGCATTGTAATAACGTATAAATAATAAAAATCTAAAAATAGTCTGATAGACTGTTTAATATACAACACATGACTTATTTTGGAATACAAAGAACCAACTTGACTATGACTTTGCTATGTAAAATGTGAATTAAGTTTTATTAGTAACTTTGGTAAGTTTAAGATTTCATAAATAACATCGATGGAGGGGGGCCCGAAAATCACAGTCTGCCTAGTGTAGTCCATTTATTTAATCCGGCTCTGGGTGAGGATAGAGGGCATGAGGAAGGGAGCGGGAGAGGCAAAGAGAGGTGGTACAAAAAAAATCCCATGTTTGACAGAGAACAAAGAAATCCAACGAGTATATAAACAGAGGGAAGTGAAAACTAATGGAAAACAGATGTGTGGCAGGAGAAGTGCCCACTCGTGAATGTAGGTGTGGTGCAGGGAAACACAGAAAGCAAAACTAGCATCATTGCACAAAAAAAGGAAAACTGCTTTAAAATAAGACAGGAAATAATACTTAAATATGAATTTATTCATTCATTTTCCAAACACACTGTAATCTTATGGGGGGCCATGGGGGGCGTCCTTGAGCCTAATCCTGCTGTCACCAGGCCAGAGACAAATGATAAAACATGAAACCTGGAAACTCAAAGGAGCAGATGAACACTTAAACAAAGCAAAAACAAACATAACAAGATCTAATCACCATGACTTCTACAGTACATGTGCCTATAAGGCGTTGGGCTTATGTTCTGTTACCGTGCTCATTTCTCTATACCGACATCACTGTTTTATATTATGCTGTGCGATATTTTTACTGCTAAGGATCGCATTTTGCTTAGTGATGTCTAACATGAGGACTGCGGGAGCGGAGGGGATGGGCATGTGGTGTTTGGTTAATATTCTAATGCCCCCAGCACTTTCACTCCTTCATGGCCATCACACAGGAAACTGCTTGCCCTTTGCATAATTCTGCCATTTTTGAAAGGATGTGGCCGCACAGGCAGTTACAAGATGCTATTTATGGGACAACAGTGCAAAATTGTATTTCAAAGTATTTCAAACTCTCATCTTTTAAACTCGCAATACAAGAGGATAAATTCATTTTGTCGCAAATAACATCATTCGTTTTTAACTTTTACTGCTACACAAAAGTATATGATTCAATATTAATATGATGTAAAAGATATGGTTCTTATAATGCTGAATTATTTTATTGTTGAACTGGATTTTGGGTAATTTGAGTTAGTTCATTCACTAGCAGATACTTTGATCCATAATAATACAGCATTATTTACTTGTTGATTGTGCTTTTTCAATTTATATTATTATTATCTGAATAATTAGCTTCAGCTGCAAAACTATTGTTGTGAAAACCTGGTCTCACATATGTGTCAAAAGGAATACAATTTCTGCTAAGCACATAAAGCCTTCAGAGAGAGTTTCAACATGGCTTTGTGATTGGTGGAGACTCTTTTTTTCACAAAAAAATTAAATATTAACTGTATTTGACAGTCCAAGTGTTGTGGTACGTTCTTTCTTCAAAGGTGTGGACACTGTGATCTTTGGATCTGGCTCTTTGTATAAGTTAAGAGCCCCCATTCCCAGAGGAAGGGGATTATCTAAATTAATTTCAAAGTGTCTTTTCCCCTGTTGTGTGCTCAAAATCATTTCCTGATTATGTCATTATTTACTAGTAAAAAAAAAGTTAAACATTTTGTACATGAGGAGGCTGTGATAGTTATTATGGCGAGGGTGTTCAGATGTTGCACAACACCAGTGGGAGCTGAGGGAATGTGTGAAGAGGAGAGATCTTTTATCCTTGCAATTTATTTGAAATGTATCAGATCATATTAACTGCAAAGCTGCAGTGATCTAAACTGACTGGGAGAAATACCAGATATCAAAGAATCTAAAACTAGAAGTAATACAATTCCCTGCTGCACAGAAAGTAGAGAAAAACTCCAGTACTTAATGTTTTGTTCTCAGTTATGTTGTTCATCCATCCATCCATTTTCCACCGCTTGGGTTGCCATTACCCACATTTTAATATCCCCGGGTGCATATTAACGCCCTTTAAACCCTAAATCCACTTTGCTCATACTTGCATTGTCTGTGGCAGCAACATCAGACAGTCACAAAAGCCAAAATGTTTTTCTTATTATTTTTACGTGGCTTCATGTTCGGCCTTAGTGACTCTCTTTCTGAATTGTGCAAACATCAATTAGAAATTTGACATGCACGGTAGAGTATTCATCAAAGTAAATCCAATGAATAATATTTTATGATCGAAACCAAACAGTGGAATTTAATATTTCAAGTGAACAAGAAATTAAATGTGCTTATTTGAACAATAATGAAACACAAAACAAGCTGAGTCTACATCATTGGTGAATTACAGTCTCCTGATTAACATGTCAGTGTGCGTGCTAAGCTGCACTTCTGGTAAGGTGATCTGGTCATTTTTGAAGTAGGTTGCACTGGTTGCACCTCTATTTATCGATCAGTGATATTTGGGAACAACATCCACAAAATGCACACTCCCATTGTCACAGTTTATTATTTGCAATCCTTGCAACCCATTTTGCCGAGAATAGTAAATCTGCCTCTTCATGCGTTGCAACTACATGACAGTACCACAGAAAAAAGCAAACTTCATTTGACATGGTAACTGGGTGGCAAGCTCATACAAAATGGTTCCCCTTTCTAAATAAAGTCAGTATCTGACTGATATTTAATGGACAACAAAAGCACTTTTGGAGGAAAGACATAAGGGCAAGCTTAGCTACTTCTTGTGCTCTAGTTCATTCATAAATCCAGTCATTTCTTGGAGCATTTCGGTGTGGCTCAAATCTTGAGGTGTTTTTATATGTGGCAGAGAGGGGGCGCTTTGTTTTTGCTTCTATGTTGGATCTGCATGTGTGGGTGTGCATACACAAGCGGTACTTGCCCAAAGGTGCATGTATAAATGTGGTTTTGATCCCATGTGAACATGGGTGAGATAGAGAGGACGGATTTGTACATGCCTGCAATTGAATATCCTGTGAGTGGGCGGACTCCTCTGCTGGCCACCTACTGCACAGCACTTCCTGATGTGGAGGAAGCTACAGTAGCCATTGATTTGATCGGCCCGTGCATGTGTGCATGTGTGCATGTGTGCTTGCGTGCGTGAGGGTTTGTGTGGGCAGTAACACTATCTAATTCAACCAGCGAGGGTTGATGCATGACGTTTAGGAGAGAAAGTGCAGTGGGGAGGTTTGATGGGTGATTGTGTGAAAACTTGCTGTCTATCTCGACAGAGTGTCTAACTGATAACAGAACTCTGCTGGCAGAGACAAAACCCAAGCTGGCAGCTACAGTTATTAAAGTGGTGTCTAGCATACATTCAGTTTGTGCCTACACCAGTGTGTTCGCCTTGGACTGAATGAGTAAGACCACACCACGCTGCGTGAGAGTGAATAGAGAGAGTTGTTCTACTATATAACCCTGCACAGTCAAACACAAAAGAAGAAAAACAGAATGATGAAGTGCATTCAGGTTTATAGGATAGTTAAACATAATATTTGATTTTCTTATGGCAAATAAAAATGACATGAGGCCTTTTATGATTTATGGACACTTACAAAGGCTCTGACAGGATACAGATGAAAACAAAGACAACACTGCACATTACGTTTATTGATCAATTGATTGAGCTTGCCACATAGATTTAAGCAGCACATTCATAAATGCAATGTGCCTACTGAAAGGAAAGAAGGATGGTATTCAACGCTCACAAAAGGTAAGTAATTGAAGCAGCACATTGAATTTGTTACACAATGTTTGAATGTCAGTGCCTCTGCTTTTGTTTCTTGAACAAAAATACTTACATATGGCTACAGTTTCACTTATGAGCTATTCCCCTTCACTTTGAATTCAACTAATGCTGCATTTTTGAGTTGATGTTATGCAATAAAGGTCTCGATGCCTCCTCAGAAAGGCCTTGTCAGATATACTGGGAAAATTACTGTCCAAAGAGGACATATCTTGCTTTGGGTTGACCTTTTAAAGAAGAAGAAGAAGAAGAAAAGAAAAGAAATACTCTTTTACGTCGTATGAGGTAGAACATCTCTTCTGCAGAGGCATTGTGAGCCAAGAAGACATTGCAAAAGAAGACATTTCAGTAATTTGCTAATTTGAATCATTTATCAAGAAAAGAATAGGTTGACAATCTGGATGCACCATTTACAGATAATTAACTAGTAGTCACCCTTCATGACATGCCAAATGAGATATCTCCTGGAGATAGACTGGAGAGCTTATCTACTGAATTCTACAAACATTTTTGGAAAATCTTATCTTCAATATTCATCAGAGCAATAACTGACATAAAACAAAACTCAAGTTTTCCAAAGCATATGAATACAACAGTTATTTCACTTCTCCCAAAACCCAACAAGGACCTAATGCTTCCGTCAAATTATCATCCAATCTCTCTTGTTAATGTAGTTTAAAATATCATTAGCACAGCTCTAGCCCACAGCATTGAAAAGGTAACCCCTTACATAATAAATCCAGACCAAACAGATTTTATTAAAGGAAGACACACCGCCTTGCAGGCACATGCAGGCTATTTGATTTAATTCATTATTCATCTCTACAACAGGAAGGTACTTTCCGAGCCACTTTAGATGCAGAAAAAAGCTTTTGACAGAATCAATTGGAATTTCCTCTTCACAACATTGCAAAAATTTGGCTTTGGGGTGTCATCTATTAATTGGATCAAGACACTATACAATGCACCTCCAGCTATGGTGACCACCAATGGTATATGGCCAACACATCAGCCATGCCTCTATGCACAAATCACATCCCCTATTTAGGCATTAAAGTTTCCTCCAGGCTGTCAAAGCTGATTGGACTCACATTTACTTTGTTTTTATTTATTAAAAACAGTAGGTGATGATCTTCAGAGGTGGGTAAATGCACCTATATCATGGCCAGAATAGCTATAATTTAAATAGTAATTCTCCCTATAATACGCTATTCTCAATTATCCCAATGCAGCTTTCTTGCACCTGTTTTAAATCTTTAGATTCAATTACTATTAAATTCTATTGGAGGAATAAAACACCCAGGAATGAACTAGCTACTTTATAAAAACCTAAATCTCAGGGAGACTAAGAAGCTCCATATTTCTACCATTACTCTCTTGCTATCAAACTTCAATATATATAGATAGACATCGAAGACTTTTCAAGGAATTTCACTCCAATCTGGAATATCCTCGACTTCATAAGCAACGTCAAAAAAAAAAAAAAAAAAATCAACTTTCTCACTTGGGCTGGTAAGGTTATTACTCATCCTAAACACATCTTTCACTCCAATTGTCTGGCATCGTTTTCTTATCTATTCCAGGAGTACGGCATCAGGAAGATTTAGTTTCTGGAATATCTACGACTGAAATCATCAAATTAAGCTAAAATCTCCATTAGATCAATAAACCTAGATCTTCTGCCTGCAGCAACAGATTTAATAAATACTGTATCTCTTCAACAAACAAAATCCTCTCAAAAAAATACTAAATAATACTCTTTTCAGATAAGACCATATCTCTTCTGTCAATACAATGGGAAACTGATCTTTCTATTGCTCCTGATGCTGAATTCTGGACTAAAATCTGTAAAAAATATTTATTCTATGACTTAAAATGCTAACTTCCAAACGATTTAGTACAAAACTCTCGACAGAACTCATTACACAAGACAAAAAAAAGGCTAAAATGGGATTTTTACCAGAGATCCTTGCAATCAAGAGATAACAGAGGAGTTAATCTATAAACATGTTTCCATGTATTAAATCAAGCTTTAATTATATATATAAAATATAAAAGCAATTAAAATGTGTATTCTGCCCCCCAGGCATTTTTGTTGTTTATATTGGCAGGTAGCACCCTTTAATGCCTTTTATTTGTTGCATGCTTTTATTTTGACAACAACCTGTCTATGGGAAGTAGGAGAAACAGGAAGTAGGCACAGAAAAAGCACATGTTGAGCAAAGCAGATCAGGAAAGTTCTTCCGTCGTCCTCCAGCTGCGTGGTGCTGTTGAAAGCATTGTCTGAGTTATTTAAGTTGACATGCATTTTGTTCAGGAATATTGAAGAGTATTTTAATGACTTTGTGAAAGAAAAGTAAGTTTTATTTACATTTTAGTGTGGGACTCTGAAAGGTTATTTTATTTGGTCAGTGTAACTTTCAGCCAGTTTGTAAGCTAATTTAGATTACCTTTTATTCATTATCTCTTGTTTACTGTAATGTAAAGCTGAAAATACCTGTGTACTTTGTTTTTCTTTACTGATTTTAACAATGTATGGCAAACAGTGATTTTACTTTTTTCTTACGTTACAGTTTCACTCCAATTTTTCATCTGCATGCTTCTTGAGTCTGCATTAAATTCCGGAGCTGAAGGCTATATCCTGACTCTCATGTCTTTTGTTAATGGAGTTTGGCTTGCTGTCTACTTTTAGTCATCACACTTAAAGGAGGACAGTATAATGTGACTTAAATTTTTTTTTTTTAACAATGTATTGTTTCACCAGAATACAGTCCCATGTATAGACAGACTATATACAGTCTATACAATCCCAGAATATTTCTCTCTCTGGCCACAAGACCAACTGTATATGTCAAAGGGGTGGTTCTTAGCGGTTTGATACTGCAAGAACCAAGTCCCCAATTAAATACTTTAGTTCCGTTCTTCGAGGGTGAGCAGCGCTTAGTAACCCACAAACAAAGCAGGGGTGCAGCAACAAACATTTATTGCGCAAAGACTGTTATAAAAATCAAGGGTGGGGAAAATGTCACTTAAAATGGGAGAACTGTTTCCTAAAATGCCCAATCCTTAAAAAGGTTTAAAAAGGTTAAAAAATTAACAGTCACAGTCATTCCGTTCCGGGCTCACTGTCCTCTAGCGCCCCCTCTGGAAGCATTGGCAGTCAGGCCCACGCCAACAGGGATCCCCGGTCCGGTCCGGTCCGAGTCCGCCGGGGGCTCCCCAACCACCTGGGCCCCCGTGGGCTTCTGTCCATCCTCCTCAGTCCATTCTCTGCCCATTCTCCATCCATTCACCACAGTCCAACTCTGTGCATTCTCTCCCTTGAATATCTAGGGGGAAGGGAACCCTCCCCTGGTCCACCATTGGTCTAGGGGGGCCAGCCTGCAGTGGTTCATTGGCCACTGCAGCTGTCAGTCAGGATTCAGTTGCTGCCTTGATAGTGTTCAGCTGTGTCTAATCAACTCAAAAAACAGGTAATTGCATGCCAAACTCAAAACACACAAAAAGTTACATTTCAAACAATAATAACTAAACAAAGCAACAAAAACATGCATGCAAATAAAATGGTACACCAAAATTCCAAAACAATAAAACAATTAAACACAGCCTCAGCATGACATATAGGCTGTACAATTCTGTGCTTGATTCACTCCACTTATTACTGGTCAAAAGGTTTGTTTTATCACACCAATAGTCAGACTTTGTGCTCAAGTTATTTTTAAGGCTCCTTGAAACTCTCCAATAACTTAAACCATAACACTATGATTCACTGTTTGTTTGGGTGCAATTGACAGCAAGGATACATTCGCCTAAAACTTACTTTTGTAAAAGCTAATAAACTAAAATATGTTCATCCCTGGGAAAATGTCTTATTGAAACAAAACGTGGGGGAAAAACCATGAGACACCATTAATCTTTCACCATTTTTTACTACCGTTATTTCTCTCATCACCCAGACCTCAGCCCATTTGTCTGGGGCCATCTACGAGGTCAGGCAGGAGCAGTGAGAAAAACATTGTTTTCAGCACTATTCTGACATTAATAAGTGAGGTCTCTTCCAAATAGGAAATGACAAACCATATGAAATGAACTTGTGTTTCACTATGCTGGATAACCAGTTCGGAGCTCACAAAACATGTTTCCTTTGTGTATTGTCTGCAGACACAACTGTTAATCATTTGACACAACTTTAATCATTTGATTCCTGTTGGATGTGCAGGGAAATGTGTATTGTGCGACGTCATTCATATATGCGTCAAACCTTTGATGCTGAGTCAACTGCTGTGAATATCAATGACTCCACTGAATGAAAATTGTGCCTGAAAAACCAGAAAGTTACAGTTATAGGGATCATTTTCTCTTCTTACTGCAGCTGTCCTTTCATCCTAAAATGTGATTTGTTACCAGCTGAACATGCTATTATCAAGCATCCATCAAGCAAAAAGTTTGTAGTTAGTTTTAAAGTCACCAGACAGTAATCACAGTACATTTATCTTTGTTGAATGAGTGTGTTGGATTGAAAAAATGTTTTCTTTCTGAATGACAGTTATTGAACACGTTTCAAGCGTTGCCTGAGACTATGATACATTATCTTACAGTAGACACTTTCTAAAAAAGAAACATTTATTAAGTGTTTCCAAACAAAACAGAACAATATAAGATAAAATATGCAGGCACCGTGAGCTTAAGAACTAATCTAAAAGTAGAACGCACATAAAGATCCACTTTTCAGTCTACCATTATTTGCAAGGAGTTATTTCCACTCTGCCATTGAGTCATGATTCTTTTCCTTTGCACTTTCTGGGTCACCTGGGATTGTGAAGCGAACAAAAAATTCCATTAACAAAGAAGCAGGTGATAGCTCATTAGTCCTGAAGGCAGTGTAACTCAAAGAAGGCTCGCTACATGAATGAAAAAAAAAGAAAAAAAAGGTTTAAAATTCCGGCATGAAGGGTGTCATGACACTCAACAGTATAACAGCTGCCTAAATACAGCCTGTTTTGCTGTTTCCATCAACGTCTTTTGGTTGCAAAATTTAAAACTGCAATAAAACCTCATAAAAACTGCAAAACCAGGAAAAAAATAGAGCTTCAATTTCACACACTCACCAAAAAAAGACACATACACTTGAGGTCGTTTTTTGCCTTTTGTTAAAAAAAAAAGTGTTAATATGCACCAGGGAAGACAGAAATGGCTATCACAAATCACCTATTACATAGCAGATTTTGATCACATGAAATATCAGCTGTGTTTTTCTTTAATTGAATAAATATGGCTAAGAGTCAATGGCATTAAAGAATAATCACAGCCAGCTGAGACTAGGTACTGAGGCCTTTTATCTTTCCATTCAAATGTTGCCAGGGTATCAACTATTGTGTGTACTATTGTATTGTATTGTGGTCTTGCTCTAAAATTCGATTTGCAGTCTTCATCTACAAGAATTAGTTTTTAACACCATCTGCAGAAAGAGATACTTTAAATAATATCCTTAAAGGAGCACAAGGGAACGTTTGCATATTTTTTAGCTCAGAGGGTTTGCTACACATACACACACACACACACACACACACACACACACACACACACACACACACTTAACTGAAAATTAATATTATTTTTCTTATTTTTTACATAATTTAAGAAACAACAATTTTTGTTTTGCGACATTGCTCTCCCATGATGTGCTTCCCTCAGACAGCAGGCACACACACAGATGCACATGCATTGATTCACGGGTTACTTCGACAGTTGCAGGTCCGGGCACAGAATGGTTTATCTCATGTTTTGGAGACCATATTAACAACATCATAAGCCAAATGAATGTTATGTACATGCTGTCAGCTTTATGTCTCCAGCATCTGCCTTGCTGTCAGGCCTAATAATCACTTATCAAAGTTGTCAGCTAACAGAAATCTGATTGTGGTCACAGATGCAGGCTAGATGGACAAAACAAGAGCGCATTTTAAAAACCTCTGAATCAACAGTAGAATGCTCATCTGCCATGTGAGTTGTCAACACCAGACGGAGATAAGAGCCGTCCTCGGGCTTCATCTGCAGCCTCAGAACGAGAGCTGCTTCTTGCTTTATTACATGATATTATGGCCACGGTGGGTGTAATGAGTCAATGAGGGTTTTATTGCACATAAAACAGCATGGCAAAGACTATTCCATTCTGTTTTCACATTTGATAGCCTATACCGTCGATAGTAACATGTTTGTATAGCACTGCCGGCACAGGTTTGCAAAAACAAATGTAAAAATAGCTAATAAAGCTGATCAGGGCACACTGAAAACATTCAGAAAATCTGACGTTAAGCTCCTGTATAGGGTATATTACACTGCACAACAATAGACTATTAATGCTGAAAAGAAGAGCACTTCACTTGGAGATTACACAGTACATCCCTCCTCCTTCTCAGTCTACATTTCATCCTGTTTTGGAGTCTGTGCTTTTTATCTGCCAGAAAGTAGCGGCAGTTGCTTGCATTAGTACCCTCTAGGATCTCATTCTCAGATGAAATTTGTTTACCATCCACATGCTGGTGTCCTGCACAGTCACAGCGTGTAACTTGCCACAAAAACAGCAAAATGGATTTATTTTATCCAAACGTGATCAAACACTGCTATCACTGAATCAGAACAAAAGAAAGGCCAAGGCGACAGAATAACGCTTTACGCAACTTGTCAGCATGATATTACAGGATAATCTACCTTTGTTGTTTGATGAATGAGCAGGTTATTTTGTTTGTTCACGGACCTTGTTGTCATTCTCCCTCTCTTCACCAATCTTTCATAACCATCATACAAACACTATCTTTCACTGTCAGGTTGCACAAAACCACAGGCACAAGATGTCTGTGTCTGGTCTGTTCTGAGTGCAGGCTGTCCTGTGTTTGTTCCGTCCCCACCGAGTCCCATCTAAAGGAACCATTAATACGAAATGTATTCCAAAATGAGCCCAGATTGATAGTTACTCAAATGGCAGCAGTTAGCTTGGCTGTTACACAAATTGCCCGGTTGGGCCTTCTGAATTATCAATATTATTGTATAAATATGACATAAATGTAGATGGTTTTCATGTCTACAGTGCAAAAATCAAAGATTCCCTTAATCAAAATTTTGTGAAATACTTATTTAAATATAAATTTTGACTTGTCCAGTTTTTAAACTTACAAGCAGAAAACGCAGGAACTCTGCTCTTTTCAACATAAATTGAAAATGATCCAATTTTGGATTTGTGTGGCAAACCGTGATGATTGTCTGATCCATTGATCAGACCTTCTGTTATACATGATTTTGTTTTCTGATTGTGTTTCTGAATAAAGAGTGGAAGATTTGGATTTAATTTTCATGTTAAGGATCTTATTGCTAATCTTGGTGTTCTTGGGTCTTGTCATGTTTCTCGACTTTGTGCTCTTCTTTTTCTGTTAACTTCACCTTCTCTTCTGCTTTGAAGGTCTGTCTTTATTTTATGTTCTGCTTTTATGTCCCTTGGTCTCATCTCCCCCATTGTTTGCACCTGTGTCTCGCCAGCAGCCTCCCCCTCCCCTTAATGGCCATCTTTTATCCAGTGGTGGTTTGGGATTTCTGTTTGAACCTCCTGCCTGTGCAGCATTTTTTTGTATTCATTAAAGAACTTTATTCTTATACTTGTGCCTCTGATTTCCTACGTTTGGGTCCTGCATTCCCAATCCCTAACAATAAGTATGTTTTTTAAAGCTTTGATTAAACAACTGGACTAAGGGTGCTTACAAGTAGATCAAGAGAACCTAAATCATAATTGAGAGACTTGGTCATTTTTTCAGCGAACAAAATGATCCAATATAAACTAGCTCTGTAGATGATGGACAAAAGCATATGTTTTAATGAAGAGGAAAATAGTTGCCTAAAGACTAGACCAAAAGTCTCTAACTGCAGTCCTCAAGGGCCGCTGTCCTGTATGTTTTAGATGTTTCTCTGCATACCTGATTCTGATTAGTGGTCGTCGCCACCAGCATGTCATCGAGGTCTTAACAAGTGTGTTAACGACAGTCATTTGTATCAAGGTGTGTTGAAGCAGGAAAACATCTAAAACATGCTGGACAGCAGTGAGCATGTTTTAATGAGTAAATGAAAGCTATTTTCATGAGTGCATTTCTTCATTGCTGCTTGTGATTCATTTGTGATATTGTCACCTTTGAATAGAGACTAAGCATTCATATCTTTCTTTTTCAGAATCCAAATCTATGATGCAGTTTGTATTCTATTGCACAAAGGAGAGAAGTATGGTCACACAGTAAAAAATTCCTAGGTAAAAGTTCAATGTCCTCCTTTTTTTTTAATAGAGGATCTTAATTTCCAGAATGTTTGTTTTCTGGATTATTTTGCTATTCTCTATTATTTTCCACCTCATTCACCATCTCATAACACTAAGAGTTAGGTGGTTGATTTGCTTTAACTTGTATCTGATCTTAAGGCCTTGTTGGTTTGGTTGACATTGGTGTTGCAAACATTCCATGTATTCTAATACAACCTGACCTCTTGGTGAGTGTAAGATTATTAGACTGAAGGAGTTATGAAAACAGTTAATGAATCAGGAAAGCCTTTGTTAGTCTAGCAGGAAATAATTGGTGGAAGAATGTAAATGTAACATATTTCTGCTCAAATCATATCTTATTAACAATTAGCAATGTACCCTAGCACAACTGTTATTATTATAAACTACTGCAACAATCACTTTGTACAAAGGAAATAACTCAACAACATAACATAATATGATTTCCATCGTAACTATGCTTAAATATTGTTCATGCTAAATTTTGGCATCCTCTGAAATCAAAATCTAATAAATGTTACAATGTGTGAAACATATGAATATATGATGAGATATACATCCCCTTCAGAGGATGTTTAACGGATGTGGTGGTTGAGCTACAGTTCTATTTCAGCCTGAGATAAGAAAAATAAATGATTGCAATTTGCTGTACATACGATTTATTAGGCCTATTTTAAATGGACACTAAATGTGTTTGGGACCGTTGTGCAGGAATATATTTAGATGTGATTTCATAGACGCAAGCATGTTTTAAAATGCTTACCCGTAACAGGTTGATTTTTATTGAGGATCATGTCAATTTTTGTAGGCAGAGCAGGCAAACAGAAAATAAATAAATGAATAAATGCCCCTTTTTCATCTTTTTTATGACTAATATACATTTATTGTGGGGTTTTTTATTGTGGCACTGAGTCTTCCATGAATCATTAACTTGGCAGCAATGACTTTGGATGTTGGCAGCATCGCTTCTGTCAAATGCACACTTCACCACGGGTACACTGGCACAGAGAGACAAATGTGCTTTTTGGCTGCTGCTGAAGTATCCCATGTTTCACACACTTGATGGCTCACTTTTATCTTATTTATCTTTTATCTTCTAAAGTCATTTCTACCTACCTTGCACCTGTGATCTGTGGTGGCTGGTACTGCCCAATTATTGTCCTTGGGCTCTGGGAAATAATTTTTTGCCCCTTTTTGCCTCTAAGACGGACTCTCTGTCATGTACTGTATGTGTACCACACTGGCTCAAACTCAAATGACTATTATCTGTCCATACCATGTGTACTGTAGATAATTTCAGCATCCTACATTTGGGTATGCATTTTGAATATATGAAAATACATGTTTTGAAAATGTATTAATCCATCCTTGTTTGCTTGTGGAAGGACTGGACAGAGGTCAGCTGTTTTTGTATATCTAACTGGATGTATGAAAACATTTAACTGGATGTATGAAACCTGAGCTGCTGCTTAAGGTAAAAGTTTGTTACATTCAGGATTTACAGTAATTAATTAATCTTTTGATTAATGAATATCTACCGTAATTTAATTTGCTAATCTAATGTATATATTGTCTGATTAATAAATTACTGTGCAACAGTTTAATTAGTATCGGTTCCCCCATCTTATTCCAGCATGCACTTCAGATATGTGGTTGATGTTTCTGTTTTAAAGAATTATTTTGTATAAATATTGAAGCAAATATTCTGTCTGATTAACACCTTTACAGTTCTTTTTCTATAAAATCAGCTTTGATGTAATCAGTACTGCTGCTTCCACATGTTGATGTGAGAAATGTTTAAAATAAACTGTTTTGAAAACCAGCCGATAAACCAGAAATATGAATATGAAAGAGCAAACTGACAAAATGTTGTCATACATCAATAAATCATTTTTTAATACATTAAGTTTATTGGAACAATGGCTGAAATAAAAAAGAGGAAAACCTATAAAAAAAATAACAGACTTTCAGAGTGAAACTGGAATTAGACTTGAATAGGAGTCAGACTGCGATGTGAGCGATGGAGCTGTCTGCCACCAACCAATGAACGAACGTTAATGTAGTAACACTAATTATCAGACAGCTCATTAAGGCCTGACAGAATGATTTACTGCCACCGGAAAAAATATCTGCGGTTTCCATTGTGAAGCTTAATCATGAATAAACACAAGCCTAACACAATGCCTGAAACTAAAAAAATATAAAGTAGAGAATTATTGGATTTTCTCTCACTATCTTTGCTGCTGTTGCTCACCATCATAAAACCTACCATGCAGTCTGAGTTATTGGAACCAGTCCAATAATTCTAATGTTCTAATATGCAAACTGACCATGACTAGTTTATTTTGTTAAATACAATCATCAGATTTTAGCAGTGTATTTCTTGCACGTTTAACTGGAGACCAGACCTTCCCTGCCCCCCCATTTCTTATCAGTTTGCCACTACTGGCTGTCTTATGAGGACATACTTTAACCACATCATTTGTTAAAATTGTCCATTACTGTATGACTCATGCAGACAATTTACTTCATATCCTGGACTCAAGAATTTTTCTGTGACATTACTATTGTCGAATATAAACAAATCTAAAAAAAAAAAAAAGTAAACAAGCAAATAAAATGAATAAATGGTTGATATGGTTCACATGGGAACAGCTTGACATTTAAACCTTTTTGAAAAAGAAAATTAAAATGCATCAGCATGACTAATCGAAACCTGCTTGAGGAAAAAAGTATTTTTGGCAAATTAGTTTGGATATATTTACTTTTCATGAAATGTACTTTACAATGAAAATACATTTTCACTGTTTGGATACAGTTGTGTGTGTGTGTGTGTGTGTGTGTGTGTGTGTGTGTGTGTGTGTGTGTGTGTGTGTGTGTGTGTGTGTGTGTGTGTGTGTGTGTGTGTGTGTGTGTGTCCTATTAGAGCTAAAATATTTACAAAGGTGATTCCATACATCTCCTTCTATCAACCCTCTTTGTGATTTGTGGTTTCTGGAAAAAAACAAGTTTTTCACCTCTTGCCATTCTTGCCTTTCTTGAACCTTGCACATTACTGTAATAAAAACATCAGAGATTTTGACCAGGTAAACAGCACTTATTTTTAATACTCCATAATCATGACTGCGGGAATGACAAGAATATTTTTTTTTCTCTTTTTCTCTCTGTTTTTAGCAATACATTGATTATGGTGGCCAAGGCAGCTTTTTGTATTACTAAACCATTATCGATAACCCAAACCACGCTCAACATCACACACTGGACGGACAATGGAGCTCCTTCTCCAAAAGACTCATAGAGCTCCGTTGTTATAGAAACCATTACAGGAAATCTCTGTCTCAGGCAATATGGTTGTACAACTTATCATCCCAGCTTCTTTACCACATTACATTATCTCACATCTAACACAGTAACTATAACTTCCTGTTTCTTGTATTCATACTATATTTCAGCATATATATTTATATATTGATGATAAAGCTTAGTATTACTTTTCTTTTGCTAGTGACATATAAGATGTGCAGGTGAAAGAGAATAGGTAATATATGGACCTATTACCATTAGTACTCCTTTATAATAATAATAATAATAATGGCTTGGTTTTATATAGCACCCTTCAAGGCACCCAGAGCGCTTTACAGAGACCATTATTCATTCATGCACATTCTCACTGGTGGTGGTAGCTACGTTTTGTAGCCACAGCTGCCCTGGGGCAGACTGAGGGAAGCGTGGCTGCCATATCGCGCCAAACGGCCCCTCCGACCACCACCAAACATTCATACACATTCAGACACATTCACACGCACATTCATACGCACATTATGTGTGCATTTATTCCCTGAAACTTTAGTCTGCCTTGTTCTTAAAGGCAAGTTTATTTCTATAGCACAATTCAACAACAAGGGGATTCAAATTTCATTACAAAGACATTAAAACATAAATAAAAAGCATGATTTAACATTTTTACAAAAAAGAAAGAAATAAGAACAATGGGTCTTTACAAAAACATTGAAGTTGTGAAAGATACAACAAATAGTATCCAAGCCATTCATTTCTGAAGCATTCTTGGAAATTATCAAAGGCAACATTCACGTTTTAAAAGTAAGAAAAATGAGAAGCTGTCCATATGTGTTAAGGTCATTTTCCATCCTAGCATTTTTCAACCACCTATGACTCACAGTGATGGGAAAAATCTGATCTGTAAACTTGGATGGCAGAAGCAAATGCACACATCTGTTTCATAAATGATTTCCTTTTATACGTTAATGAGGCTTGAAATTGAAATCTGAAAATATCCAGATCCATGCACTTTTACACTGCTTACACGTCCACTGGTCGTATCCGATCTGTGCCACTTGGGTGGAAAAAAAGGGAAATGGGGACACTTCAACTCTGTTGTGTAAATACAGCTTAAGAAACTCAAGAAAGCAATGATAGAAGAGAATATAAGAGTGACCAAGCAAAAGACAAAACAAGAGTAAGTCTTACACAGTGCAGCACTTACAGTAATGCCTAACCTTAACACTTAACCTCTACGGCTGAAGCAGAATGAATCCCTTTGAGCAAAAAATAGCAAAACTCCTCCTTTTTGGTGCTTTAAACTCTGAGTCTGAGTATTGAATAATGCACAGGGATGGGTAAAAGGAGGAGGGTGCTGACCCTAAACATATCCACAATAAATGAGCACATTTTTTGAAATTTTATGTACAATATGGTTTGATTTATCCACACTCGTGGTCTAAATATATTCCTAAACTTACCGTGGATTCACACCAAAAGCGTCACGGGCGTCATAAGCGTCCGGCTGCCATTCATTGTCTATGAAAGCTTGCTGCAAGAGGCGTCAGAGCCGTCAGAGGCATTGGAGGCGTCAGGAGCAGCGCGATGGAGGCGTCCAGAGCGTCAATTTGAAGTTGAGAGAATCTCAACTTTATACAAATGAGGAGTGGCGACGCCGAGGCAGCGTCAAATCACAGACCGGACACATTGTACTTTCATGTACACACAAACGTACATCTATTCACATGCATACACGAGCCAAGCTGTGCACTAACAAACTTATTTTATCAGGAATTAATGTAATATATTTAATTCAGCAAAATGAAATTTTTGCTGATTTGACTGCCTTTTTTACCTGAACTCTGCTCAACACATAACTGATGGTTGAGGAGCTGTATGGTCTAAACTATTTTATTTTCTACATCGATCCAACGAAAAATAATAATAAAAAAAAAAACAGGCTCATTAATCACAAAACACAGTTTGACCAAATCGGCTACTACCTGATGTGTCAGTGATGTTCACTGCAGGCAGACTGCAGCTGTTCACCGGGAACTACGGCTTGCCGATAGATGCCGTTCATCCGCGGACCAACCTTGTTAAGGAGAGCATCAAACTCACTCTTGTCTACGCGGAAATATAAATATAAAGCCGAAAAATATAAAGAAGGCTTCCCAAAGTGCGATCCATGGTGAAAGATGAAACCGATAGATAGATAGATAGATAGAAAGATAGATAGATAGATCTAGATAGGTAGGCGAAGGTGGATGTCTGTTTGTGCCAGGGAAGGATTATAATAGACAGAACTTCAGGGATTGATTTTTCTGCAGCTAGATACACATCACAATGCTCTGAAAAGACTATCTAGGGGCAACAAAAGCAAAGCAAAGGGAATTGATAACACACTAGTGACAACCTTGGTTTCAGTTCCATTCTTCTGCACCACTGCAACTACAACACACGTGAAGTCACATTAGTGCGTCTCTGTGTGGGAAACATCAGAAGAACTTGGTTTTCCGGTAGTGAGAAGTTATTCTAGTGTCTTGGGTCTTACTTTTCTCCTCTCATCCTCTCCTACTAACCCCCCCCCCCCCCCCCCCCCACACACGCAAACTTTTATCTTGGCCATAAAGCCTCCAAGTTTGTTTTTGTGACGAAATCTCGTCTGCCATTTTGAATCACGTAACTTTGTCAGCCATCTTTCCTTTTGCCTCACCACGTCTATAAACAGCCATCGTGACACACACACACACACACACACACACACACACACACACACACACACACACACACACACACACACAAACACTCACACATTCACACACGTTTATAATCTGAAGTTTGTGTTAATGTTTAGTTAGTTGTTGTTTATGTGTAGCTTAGGCATCGGAATCTATGCCGAGTGTTGGTTCACTATATTTTAACACTTGTGTAAATAAATTCTGATTCATTGGAATGAGAGAAGTTGTTTGTGTTTATTTTATACATATTTGTCTCAGCTGTTGGTTGCAAAGGTCTGTGCTTGGACTCCTTCCTTCACTGTTATTCTGTAACACCCGCCCTGGCAACAGGCTGGCACGTAGGGAATAACAGTTACCTTGAGACTGATTTTGCTGTTCAGTTATTATTTTCCTTATAAGTCAGGTGGTGCCTCGTTTTGATTCATTCATTTTGATAATTCATTTTGATAAGTAATCTTCTTTAATAATTACTAATAATTATCAAAAGACAATTATTAATAACTGAACCAGCACCTCCTTATGGCACAACAGTTCTAAAAGAAAAAAAGCAGCAAAGGATGCAGGGGTCCGTTTCTTTGTGTTATCTTATTTGAGATGTTCGACCTCTTTTTATTACATTTATATTTCATGTTTTTAATGTACTCAACCGATTCTCTCAGTTATGTCTTTGTATGGTCTAATGACACTCATGTTTCAAGTATATTTCATGTCTGCCAGACAACATTCCAGGGCTCCCACCATCCATCAGGAACTTGGCTGTCTTTATGCTCTGTCTAGCCTTGGCTTCCCTCAAAAGCTTTTTTGTTGGTGGCTCATTTCTTTGCATAAATTATTACGCGTGACTATCCACCTTGATAATAAACATCTTCATTGCAGCCTCTGTGGTTCTCAACATTTTTGAAGTTTTCATCTTTTTACCTCATCTAGAGTGCCAACTTTTCTACAATTTCTGAGCTCTCCGACTACCTTGTTTGCACTAAAGGTTATGTTATCCACGTTTTTCATATTCTTCACATTTGGTGAAGGGATTCTAAAGAGCACTCGGAAATCACCAAGGGAGAACATTTGTTGTAAAGCGGCTTCATCTGTAATTAAATTCAATTCATTCATCTTTCCTTAGGGTTACTTATATTGACTTTTCTGCACTTGTTGAACCCTCTTCATTTGTCAATGTTTACCTGTTTTAAACACATACAGTCACAAAGATCCATCCTGGTCCCTTTTTTCCTTTTTTTCCACATTTTATCACCCAGTGCAGAGGGCCCTGCACTGAGCTCAAGTCTCCTTACTTGAGGAGTGAACAGGCCGCTTGTTTTCACCAGACAGGGTGGGGTTTCTCTGGCCGGACGTAGCGCGTGGAAGGGATAGCATGTATAGCCCAGGACTGCTGCATGGTTTTGTGAGGGTAGCTCACATTAGCTACCCAAGGGGACACTGGGAGAACATGCAAACTCCACACAGAAAGGCCCTTTCACCAACCCCACCCAGGGTGTGGGCGCTGAAGTCATGGAGGAACTTAACATGCAGTCAACACCCACAGCGTCCCCGGTGAGAATTGAACCCAGGGCCTTCTAGCTGTGAGACGGCTGCACTACCAGCTGCGCCATCGTGCCGCTGGCTTAGGGTTAACTTAATATTTTTCTATTATTTACAGGTCCAATGACTTGTGTGAAAAAACTGTCTTGTGGCCAGTGATTTCACACTCCAGTAGCCAGTGTGAAGTGGGCGTGTTGAGGGTGTGTTTAGTCTTTAATTATGCTGGTGCCCTTCCTGATTACCCTTCTGGTGTAAATGTCGTATAGCGATGGTTAAAGTTACTGCAGAGATGTACAGTTTTTATTACAGGCTGAAGCGGCTTTTTCTCCTGCACACTACAGTTTCTATGCTACACTGTGATCAAGCAGGTTATGACACTCTTCTCCAGCCCTGTTGAAATTGGTGAGGATTTTTGTCGACATCCCAAATTTCCTAAGCTTTCTCAGGATGCAATCTTTTGTGAGCTCGGTTGAGGACTTGTTGTTGAGTTATTGTCAGACCCGTTGAGATCCTCACTGATGGTTTTCACACTCTTCAGTTCAGCCTCTCCAACGTGAATGGGGATGTGATGCATCCTTCCCCTTCCTTGGGTCAATAGTAATCTCCTCAGTATTGTCCAGTCTCACATGGACACACACTGTTTGTTTATTCATTAATTTCTACCTCCATCAGTCTGCTGTGTTATGGGGGCTCCGGAGACTATCTCAGGTGTTGTTATCAAGTGAGAAGTGGAGTACAACCTGGACACGTCATCAGTCCATCACAGGCCCAACACAGCCACTCCTATAGTTTATTAAGAATCACAAATCAAGGTTGAATTTTAACCAGGTACTTTTTTGCAGTGAGAAAAAATAGTACACAATAGATATGTGACCACAATATCAATATTCTCCATGACTTTGAAAGGCTAAAAAAATAGAGGATTTTGTTGTGGCCACAAAATAAGGAATAGATACCTTATTTTGACATCACATTTTTTTTTCTTTTTTTTTTTAATCGTGTGCGTTAAAAAAAATGTCGGCGTTAAGAGAACGTTAAGTTAACGCGTCGTTAACGCACTAACTTGGACAGCCCTCATTTTTTTATATGATATTGGGATGAATAATACTAATATGTTTCAAAGTCTTGCTGCTGAGTCTGAAGAATGGGATATATACAAAAACGGTAAACATTCTTCTGGCATTTATACACAGTACATCCGCCTGCAGCCAAGCATGTGGGCCCTTCCAGCTCCTTTTCAATGAGCTTGATGACTTGCTCAATATTGTCTGAATCAAAGCCTGCCCAGAAATATGCTTTTGGTGGTGTATCAAATTGATTCAGTTCATTAAACAACAAAATCCACCTTACCTTGCTGTTTGATCTCATAGTGAAAGTCATGACCATTCAATAATGAAGTTTTGGCCACAAGTCAATATCTCATTCAAACGCCTCAAGTCATCTTGTCATCACTGCATAAGACTGACAGGATAGTGAACCCCATCGCACCTCAAAAAATATTGATAGAATTGAACTCCCACTTAAAGCATTTCTCAAATTATATTCAGCTTTCCTTTGGGATAAATGAGGTGTCACTGCATTCAAGAGAACTGAACTGCGACAACTATGGTCCCAAGAAATCTTCAAAGTAAAGTTTTGTTATTAACAGCATGCTTGCGAGCGTGTTTGCTGCTGCTCTTTCTGACTCAGGGTCATTTCCTTCCAGATGGCTTGTGTTTTGTTGTTGGAATATCTTTGACCTTAAACAACCTAACTGTCAAAATATATAATATAATATATACATAATGAATACATAAATACACCACAACACTGTTGAATAGAATATTTTGCTAACAAGTGAAAGGAAAAATGATGCTTTAGTTATATAAGCTCATTAACCACTTCTTAATTCTTCAAAGCATAGACTAAACAAGATGCTGGAAACATTATTCAGAGATCTTGGTCCATACTGACATGATAACTTCACAGATGGTTGTGGAGGCTATTTCACCGCAATGATCTCGTTGTCATTTTCAAAAAGGTTGGAGCTAATTTGAGCTATGTGATGTACACAGTATACGACCATCACCTTGAGCTGTTGACAAAGGACAGAATGCAAACATGCTTTTATGTTATCTACATCAAATTCTGGCCCTACCATCTGCATTTTGTAACAGAAATCAACAATTATCACACCAGACATCATTTTTCCAATCTTATATTGTCCAATTTTGGTTAAACCGAGCAACTTCGTGCCTCAGTTTCATGCTGTGAGTCGACAGGAGTGGCACAGGAGTGTAGTTTTCCACTTGCTGTAGCCTGTCTGCTTCAGAGTTTGAAATGTTTGAATTTCAGAGTAGGATTTCTGCATAACCTTGACTGCAATGAATGATTATTTGAACTACTGTTTCCTTTTCATCATCTCAAACCAGTCTGGCCAATCTCCTCCGACATCTGGCATCAACAAGAAACATTAACTCAAAGAGCTCCCCCTCACTGGATATTTTCTCTTTTTCAAACCTTCATCTGTGAACACTTGAAATAGTTTTGTGAGAAAATCCAAATACATATTCAGACCAGCCCATCTGGTACCGACACCAACGCCATTTTCCAAAAGACTTAAATTACTTTTTTTTTTTCTGATTCTGATGCTCAGTTTAAATGTCAACTGACTGTTTTCACTAGATTTGCGTACCTTAATGCATTGAGCAGCTTCCAAATGAGTAACTGTTTAGATATTTGTGTCAACAAACAGTTGAACAGGTGGAACTAATGAAATGAAATTTCTACTTTTCCTCTTCTGTTTTTCGTATTTTTGTCTGCTCCATGACTGTTACATTCAATTCATTTCTTCTCCTTGTGTGCGACCTCTGTCAGTGTGATAAACATTAGACCATGTTCTCCTCTCAGTGACCCTTGTTCCCTATTATTAGGATAATTAAAAATATTACAGAGACCACTTCCAACTAGATTTAAATGATTCAATCTGACTTAAGATGAAAGTGATTACTAAGAACAACATTGTATTACTATGCTGTGGTCCTTTCCGTGTTAGGGCACAAGGAAACTAAACAGAGACACTGGGTCCCCTCATTGTACGGATCAGTAATTCAGACTTATACCACCCTCTTATTACCAATCTACCATATGCAACACTTATATTTCTAGATTTGTTCAGAATATGATCAATTATAATACATATCCCTAGACTAGTGTCTGTTTTTTGCAGCACTGTAAATTCAATTTTGCATTCACCATTGTAATGTGGGATTTATGCATTGTATATGCAAATTATCATATTCCTCAGCTCTGTGTAATTCCCAAGAAAATGTTTCTTTTTGACTGTGTGATTACAGTCTGCATTACATTTCTCAGTCACCTTAGGAGGATTTGAAGGTTATGAATAGTTTCTGTGTCTTCTCGTGCATTACACCAGTGATATACGCGCACCAGCTCGCCAGGGTCGACCGGGTCCCTCTGTGGTTGATTATGCGCAGCCCAAAATTACCAAGCTGCCTGAGCACTCCAACTGCACATCATTGTGTCCATGGATCAGTGATAAACATGATTGGGGCATGCTTGTTGTTTCAAACTTTGAATCATTTTGACACCATAAAAGCGGGTGGAATATTATCCGGCTAGATCTTGATTTTTAAGCAGTTGAAGCTTTTGACTGCTCAGACTCCTAAAGGCAACTGCTCCGCATCAGGTTTGACATCATGAGCTGTTTGAACACCAGATTGACATCCTCTGAGGCATTTCATCCTGTTGAACATTTCCTCCTTGTTGCTGTCACATTTTCAATGTTGAAATGCAGTGCTGTTTTGTGAGTCAAAGTACATTTCCATGCGCATTTCGCTATTTACCCAGATTCAGAGTTCTTCAGTCCTTGAAAATACAACAAAAAACAAATGTGCAACAATACACATTATATACATAAAGTTATACCCTCGTACTCTAAAAATGACATTTGCCAAGGCATTAATGATGTTGGGAAATATTGATAGCAGAGACAGACAAAAGACTTGCTCCAGATCTGATCTTTCCCACAGAGTGCACCTTTGGCTAATCAATGGCATTGATCGCAGCATTGTTCCACACACCAGAGCTCATTAGCTGTGCAACTGCCCAAATACATGACCGGTTTTTCAGTATTCTCTTTTTGCAAAAGTAGTTACAATAATATAATACAGTTATATTACTGGACTGATGAACTTTTTAATTACATATCTGTTATTCCTATCAAAGGTTTTGCCCTAACTGAGTAAAATAATATCCAGAATGTTAAAATTGTAATTAGGCATTGTTGTAAAGTTATGTGTAATGCTACACATTTTTTTCTACCTACTGTAAGTTAGACTTAAAAGTTGTTTGTTGAATGTTGTTTTACTACATCAGAGCCTACCCAGTGATCCATGAATATCAAACGCAAATAACCATGAGGGTATAGGAGATGACTGATGCTTCTAAAGGATTTCGCTTTCATCCTTGCTGCTGTTTAGGAGGTGAATACCAAACTACACAGTTCAACCAGGAGGAGTAGACCTGCAGAAACCTCAAAGCATCACCTGGTCACTGCTCTGGCGTATTTATTGCTCTTTTATCATCGGGGTTTACTAAGATAAAAGGAATCCCAACAGCAACAGATTGATCGTCCACAGTAAGCAGAAAATGTTATCTATACTTTGACACTATTGAAATACAATCTAGTAGCAATTACTGAAGACATGGAAGTGACAGAAAGAAAGAAAAAAAAAACAGTGGCAGAAAACACAAGCAGAGCCCCCCACAGGACAAATTAATTGCACATTTGTATTCTCATCTAATTTCCATTTCAAATTTGTTGTTTGTTTGTGTGATGTGAAGCGGGACAGGAGAAAAGCATGAGTGCTACAAAGATCATGGTTCAAAGCACTTAAGAAACATGCTAATTGCTAAAATGACTAAAACATTGCTTGATCTTATTTCTTCATTGAGTTACTGCTAATAAATATTTGTTGCAGATGATTAGAATCTAGCATTACGTTGCATAACCTTTGAGAAAAATTACAAATACAACATATTTATCAGTGAGTTGTGTTCCTCTAGTGTGCAGGTAGCTTCAGCTATCCTTCCAGCAGATACTCACTCATTTTAGCTGTTGAAAAACACATGCAGTGGTAAATTAGAGCCTCAAAAGACGTGGACCTGTTTGTGGGAATTCAGGGAGGAGATGTTTAAATGAATCGCTTTTCATGTTTTGTTTTTCATTAAATCGAGGCTTCGTTTTATGGTTTAATGCGCTCACTTTAATATCTGGAGCTGGGACGCAATCACATCTTCAGCAACACGCCCCTCTATGCTGTGGAAAAGAAGGTTACCAAAAGGCAAGGATACAGTGACACATGATAGCTGACTGTTTGGGAACGTTTTCCTTATTGTTGTTATTTACTACTACTACTACTACTACTACTACTACTTCTACTACTTCTACCATCATTTAGCAGACGCTTTTATCCAAAGTGACTTACATCTGAGAGAACAGGTAGACATCTATATATATATATATATATATATATATATATATATATATATATAGAGAGAGAGAGAGAGAGAGAGAGAGAGAGAGAGAGAGAGAGAGAGAGAGAGAGAGAGAGAGAGAGAGATTTATCAGGACCAGATTGTAAAAGCCCATCTCTTCAATTTCAGTAACATTCTTGCTGTTGGAGGTTTACTTCAGGTTATTTTGCTGCTTAAAGGTCTAACAGGTCTCGTCTCATGAAGATAACTTACTTTCCTCTGAAACTCTTTGTTGATCTTCTGCTTTCATCCTTTCTCAGATAAATTCAGCTCTCCTAGTACGAAAGATAAGAAAGAACTACAACAGCATGAATAGAATGACATGTCTTACTGTAGGTTGGATGTTTTTTCCCTTACAGGATTAATTAAATTTCATGTAAACAAATTGACGTGTTTATTCCCAAACAACCTTACTTTGGTTTCCACTGTCAATAGTCTCCTAAAGAGATTTGTTTTGAGGTTCACTCGAGGATTTATCGCAACTTATGTTTTCCACAATCTGCATCAATTGTCCCTTTCTTCTTTCATTGATTTTTTTAAAATCTCCTTAGGAACCTTTTTAACAGTATTGTCACTGTTATATGAATGTCTATTAAGAAATGCCAATACCATGTTGGAATACGCCTCAAGATGGTTTCTGATGAACAAGATTTCCTTGAATATAAATAAATCAAATTATATTCTTTTTAGAAACAAAAACAAATTTTTCCCTGAGCAGGAGTTAAAGCTCCAAATTAATAATATTGAAATCCAACAGGTTTCATGTGTCAAATTTCTTGGTGTACTAGTGGATGAAAGATTGACCTGGGGAAAACATATTGAGTATGTATGCAAAAAAATTATGAAATCCTATGGTATTATTAGAAGAGTTTCTTTCTTTGTTAATCAGTCATGTCTCATGATATTATATTATAGTCTAATTTATCCATACTTGACGTATTGCAACATTGTTTGGGGCGCTTCTTATTCTTCGTACCTTAACAAATTATTTTTAATTCAGAAAAGATTCTTGAGAATGATCTCATATTCTTCTCATCAAGCACCTTCTGCACCCTTATTTAGCAAATTGAAACTTGTTAATAGAGAAAATTGATAATAATTTAAACATGCCTGTTTATGTTTAAGTTCATTCATTTCAAACAAGACATTCCAGGCACTTTTCATAATTTTTTTCTGTTATCATCAGAATTTCATTCCTATTCAGTTAGAGGTGGGAAGAACTTTCATTTACCTCTTTATTGTACCTGCAGTCACCAATCCTTTATCAAATTCCATGGCCCTCAACTCTGGAACTGTTTAGATAGATCTCTTAAGTTAGTGTCATCCTTAAAAATGTTTAGGACCAGCTTGGTGGGGTATCTTTTATTTAGACAAAATTAACAGGCTATTCTTACTGAAATGAAATTGCCATTTCATGGATATTTTTGTTTGTGTACTTATTGTATTTTTCTTTGTTTATTTTACCTTTTCTTTTTCCTTTTGCCATTGACTGTTTTGTTTTGGTGATTTTGTATTGAGGGGAGGATTTTTTATAAGCCCTTCGGGCTTCTTTTCCTCTCCTGCACAAATTATTTGTCCTTGTATGATAAAAAAAAGAATTATTGTGTTATCACTGTGCAAATAAATAAATAAATAAATATGATTGAAACTATATAATGTTATAAACTGTTGGAAGAGTTGGAACGCGACACTACGTAACTTTTCCACCTTAATATCATATTTCCAGAGTCATTGTGATGGTACATCAACTTCCAACAGGTTTAATGACACCTCTGTCATGGTCTGAGGGGTCTGTATCGCCTTCACTGGCACTATATAACTTTGAGGTGCATGGTAGGAACCCTGCCACACTAAAAAAATACAAATTTTTACGGCTTTGACTGCTTTACGGCATACGTCACTTCCCCCTCCTTCCCGATTCGTAGTCGAGACGAAAATGGGCGGGGCTTGGAGCGCAGCTCCGCAGAAGCTGGTAACCCGTTGCTGCGTTGTGGCTGCAGCAGCTCCACACAACAGACGTGGGGAAAAGATCGCTAATGGTTTAACTTTTCACCGCTTTCCTGCTCTGAGATAACAAATTAAAAGAGTAAAAGAGTCGTCGGCTCGCTTGGATCGCGGCTGTAACGACCAAACATAACGTTCCTCAGTAAACAAACTAACACGCACACAGACGGGTGTCGGATCAAAACACGGGTTTTATTCCCACTTCTCCAGCTAAACGCAGTTGCTGGCCAGCTCTCTGCGGTGCGATTCATTTTGTTGAGGAAAAAATATTAACTATTTGATTTATAGTGGCAGAAGAAAAAAATAATCTCACGAGGAAAAAAAAATATTGCTCACGCCTCGGAGCCTCTGCATAGCAGTCAAAAAAAAGAAAAAAAAAAGTAAGAGTAATACAAAACATGTACTGTATGTTGTACTATTATACTAATTTATTGAAACGATGGCGAGTCAAACATTTACCAAAGCAGCTGCCAAACACTCCTAAACAAGGTAGCCTAAGACGTGGGTTGTGCAGAACTGCGGCAGTAAATCCCTTCTAAAGAGTGGCGCTCCGACGAGGAGCTCCATTCTTTAGCAGGGATTTCATATGGATCCAGACCGTTAATAATCATTATTTTCTCCATATACTGCTCCCTGGCTTCCTTGTTTAAGGTATCCCGGTAAATTCCAGTTCCTTTCCAGCAGTTTAACATCTTTTTTTTTGCGTTCCGTCTGTTCACTTGGTGAAACAGAAAAGCGTCCCGTCTTCTCTCAAAACAAATGCAGTGACGGGTACAGGAGTTTTCCGGCAGTACGCGCTGGTGCTCATGGGAAACGTAGTGTTCTTTCTGGTAAAGCACTACCGCTTTTGTCCAAAAGATGCCGCCAAACTCAGAAAAGCTGAAAGTTACGTTGTGCTGCTTTAATTTAGGATCTTGTGCAACTACAGTTGGAAATGTTATTGCTTGAGATGCTGTCTGCCAGTTCTCATCTCATTCCAACTGTGAGATACAATCTGGAAGCATTTTCATCATCAATCTTTCTCTTTTTTTTAAATTTTGATATTTTTGTTTGTTTTATAATTCAATGGCCTAAAGCATTAAATAAAAATGATATACACTGCCTGACCCTGGAAGCTGTTTTGAGAAATTAAAGATATTCAGGATTCTACACTAAAAGCCAAATCAAAATATTTTAGTTTAAAAATGCTAGTTGATCCGGTTGGACCACTGCAGGTGGAGACGGTCAAAAGTGTTAACAGCGTGGTGATGAAAGATGATTCGTAGGAATGCTGGTTAAGGCATGTTTTTGCCATAGGTGAAGTGCATGACTAATATACAGTAAGCCTCTACTGGATGTATAAAAACAGAAATTTACAACCACCAACAATAGTCAGTCACTTTAACCTCACTTTTGCTTTTTTTTCTCAGCAAATCTTAACAAAGATTGTTTTTTGTATGTATTTTAATGCAACAAGAAATTACAGAATTTCTTCTCATTCTTGTGACATTAAAGCAGTGGCTTTCATTTATAGCATCTGAACAAACCATCAGAAATTTTCAACTTGTATGTTGACAGAAATAAATGTATTGTACTCCACCTCTGAAATTACAATTAAGGGTTTGGACCGCTTCACCCCTCCAACAACACTGTAAGATTATAAAAGAAGAAATCTGCAAGACTGTGGGGAAAAGCAATAATGTAGATGGAGAGATTAAATCACAACAGACTGGTGGTCCCTGAAAAAACTTTGATTTCCTCCTTATACAAAGGAAAATATTTAATTGACCAACATAATAATTACTAAGCTCCTAAAACCATTTATTTTTATCCTCACAAACCCTTGTGATAGCTTATAACTTTGAATATTATTAATCTACACTCACCGGCCACTTTATTAGGTACACCTGTCCAACTGCTCGTTAACGCACATTTCTAATCAACCACCAATCGCAGTATAAACGCAATAAACTATGCCAGACTGTACAGTTCAACAGCCACACTTTAAAGTTAGAAATTTTCCACTTCCACATACTACCAAGTACGGTCTAAAACAGCTTTTTAAACCGAAATGTGTCACTAGTATCCGTTTTTTCCACTGCCAATCACGTGAATATGGTGTATACAGTGTTGAATCATACTTCTACTGATAACTTCTGCAACCTACGTCTCCTGAAGGCAACATGACTGAGGAACGTCCCCCGCCTTCACTGTTCTGCTGTCACTCATGATGCCATGCCCCTCTCAGTTGATGCCACGCCCCCTACGCCAGATCGGGGCCAAAAGTCTGAAACTGAAAAAAATTTTGAAACTGAAAAAAAAAAGATCTGAAAGTGAAAGAAAAGATGTGAAACTGAAAAAAAAAGATCTGAAACTGAAAAAAAGATTTGAAACTGAAATAAAAAGTTCTGAAACTGAAAAAAAAAATCTGATACTAGCCCTAAGGCTTCCCATGTTCACATAGGACTGTGGCCCAACACAGGTCCTGCTACAACTGAAACGCAGCCCTATGTACACATCAAGAAGATGGGTCAAAATGGCTTTACAATAATGTGAGACACTGATAACAACACACAGAAATTAATGAAAGTTAATGCTGCTAAATGTGGTTCTTCAAGCTAATGGATATGTGTCCCTACTGCATCCCACTGTTTCTAAATTGAAGTTTAGTTTTATTAAAAAATATAATGGCACTCATGTTATGTGTTGTCCCTCCCTGCAGAAATAAAGCTCACATTGATTCACCCTTCTCTGTTCTTGCTCCCAATCAACTGACTTTAGTTTCATCCTGTGGTTAGGCCAAATCAAAACTTTTATCATTTTGCTAAAATTTCAGAACTGCTCTTTATCCTCCCCTGACTCCACTGTCAGTGTGATATTGATATAACTCTTCTGGGTAACCCTCCCGGATTTAACAGAACCTTCCACTGCAATTACCAGCAGTCTTCTCCTACACCTTAAAGAGAACCTATTATGAAAAACACATTTTCTCTTGCCTTAACATATATAAAGTGTTTTCCCCTCAGCCTGCCAACTCAGAGAAGGAAGAAAGCAACCAAATTCTGCAGTGTCTGTACAGCCGCCCGGATGAGCCATTATGTAACGACGGGAGCAGTTGGCCTCCGCTGCGTGAAACCACGCCCACAACTAACTCCGCCTGCCGGAGCTTCCGCCATTTTTTCGTAGCGGTGTATTGCATCATTCAGGCCGCCAATCAGCACAGTGCCTCATTATCATAGCCTCCCCGCCCACTCAGAATCCTGCATAGATAATGAGGTTAGAGACTGGGATGCTAAAAATATGGCTCAGAGGCTGAATTTCTAATTTATTTAGCAAAATAAATCAAAAGCTTGTTTTTAAGACATTCAAAGCATGTTTAAAATAGGTATTATGGCCATAATAGGTCCCCTTTAAATAAAGAACACACAGGGGTTAAGGCACTGCTCTTCACCTCCTCCAACATATCAGCCTGACTTCATAAGGCAACCTCTAACTTAAACTGAGTGATTGGCCTCCGGCAGGAGGGCCCCCCCTTATGAACCAGGTCCCGCTCAAGGCTTCTTCCCTCCTAAAGGGGAGTTTTTCTTTGCCAATGTTTGGCTTAAGGTTTTTCTCCCACTAGGGAAGTTTTTACCTGCCATTGTTATGGGCATGCCAAGTAATGGCATGACCATATTGCAATCGTCCAGAATGGCCCAAAGGGCAATGTTGCTAACAAGCTAAAGTCACAAAAGTCCCACGTCACACCAGCGGGTGTACAGCATGACCCCGCTCGGATGTGGAAAAAAAAAATCCCCAAAAAATAAAACACGCCCGAAAAAATGAGGAAAAACATGAAAATGAAGGCGATATATTAGTATCTAGAAAAGGTTTCCCTTTTTTTATTATGGGCATGCCAAGTAGTGGCATGACCATATTGCAATCGTCCAGAATGGCCCAAAAGGCAATGTTGCTAGTGTTTCGCTAACATGCTAAAGTCGCAAAGGTCCCACTGCGCACCAGCGGGTGTAAAGCATGACCCCGCTCTGTTGTGGAAAAAAAAAATCCCCAAAAAATGAAACACGGCCGAGAAAACCTGAAAAATGAAGGCGTTAAATTAGTATCTAGAAAGGTTTCCCTTTTCTTATTATTATTATTATTATTATTATGGGCATGCCAAGTAATGGCATGACCATATTGCAATCGTCCAGAATGGCCCAAAGGGCAATGTTGCTAGCATTTTGCTAACAAGCTAAAGTCGCAAAAGTCCCACGTCACACCAGCGGGTGTACAGCATGACCCCGCACTGATGTGGAAAAAAAAAATCCCCCAAAAATGAAACACGGCCGAAAAAATGAGGAAAAACATGAAAATGAAGGCGATATATTAGTATCCAGAAAAGGTTTCCCTTTTCTTATTATTATTCTTATTCCGCACTTTTTTTTGTCCGTTAATGCGGCCCGAACCGCAACGTGCACCCATGCATGCCATACATCGTTGGATGCGTCTCCATCATGCCTCGATGGGCATTACTTTTCTCCGTAATAGGGGTTACCGTGGCAACGCTAGTTGCCAAAAAGCAAAAAAAAAGGCGAAAATTCTCACGCTTATTGCTCGGCCGAACTTTATCGTAGAGACATCGTTCAAACTTTCAAACACTCGGCCCGATTGTCCCTAACCGACCGTACAACCTTATTATGCCAAGTATTACAGTTTTTGTGATATTGACCTTTCATTTTTTTTTTTTTTCCCGTTTGACTTTGGACGCTTGTTGCTAGGCAACAGGTTATCGTAGAGACATCGTACAAATGTTTCCTGACTCGGCACACTGTGGACTTCAACATACTCAAATTTCATGAAGCTGGGATTTAAGGAAATTTTATGTCAAAATCCAGGCCAAATGGCCCCATTCATTCGGATGGAGTTTTTTACCATGGTGAAAAAAAAACCTATCCGTTAACACAGCCTGAACCAGAACATGCACCCATACATGGCATACATCGTTGGATGCGTCTCCATCGTTCCTCGATGGGCATTACTTTTCTCAGTAAAAAGTGTTACCGTGGCAACGCGAGACGCCAAAAAGCAAAAAAAAAGGCGAAAATTCGGACGCTTATTGCTCGGCCGAACTTTATCGTAGAGACATTGTTGAAACTTTCAAACACTCGGCCCGATTGGCACTAACGGACCCTACAACCTCATTATGCTAATTATTACAGTTTTTGCGATATTGGCCTTTCATCTTTTTTTTTTATTTCTGTTTGAATTTGGATGCTTGTTGCTAGGCAACAGGTTATCGTAGAGACATCGTACAAATGTCCCCTGACTCGGCACGCTGTGGACTTCAACATACTCAAATCTCATGAAGCTGGGATTTAAGGAAATTTTATGTCAAAATCCAGGCCAAATGGCCCCATTCATTCGGATGGGGTTTTGTACCACGGTGAAAAAAAAAACCTATCCGTTAACGTAGCCTGAACCGGAACGTGCACCCATGCATGGCGTACATCGTTACATGCGTCTCCATCTTGCCTCGATGGGCATTACTATTCTCAGTCAAAAGCGTTACCGTGGCAACGCTAGATGCCAAAAAGCGCGCCCCATTAATAACTATTGGGAGCACAGGAATGAATGAAATACAAGCGTAAAAACACCTCAAACTGACATAGAACCACCCCGAACACAACCACTACAGCCCCAAACCAAAGCGGCGAGAGGGGACGAATGGGCGGTAGGGCATGCCCATATCAAAATTTCCAGAAATTTTCTAGTTATGGGCATGCCAAGTAGTGGCATGACCATATTGCAATCGTCCAGAATGGCCCAAAGGGCAATGCTGCTAGCATGCTAAAGTCGCAAAAGTCCCACTGCGCACCAGCGGGTGTACAGCATGACCCCGCACTGATGTGGAAAAAAAAAATCCCCAAAAAGTAAAACACGGCCGAAAAAATGAGGAAAAACATGAAAATGAAGGCGATATATTAGTATCTAGAAAAGGTTTCCCTTTTCTTATTATTATGGGCATGCCAAGTAGTGGCATGACCATATTGCAATCGTCCAGAATGGCCCAAAGGGCAATGCTGCTAGCATGCTAAAGTCGCAAAAGTCCCACTGCGCACCAGCGGGTGTACAGCATGACCCCGCACTGATGTGGAAAAAAAAAATCCCCAAAAAGTAAAACACGGCCGAAAAAATGAGGAAAAACATGAAAATGAAGGCGATATATTAGTATCTAGAAAAGGTTTCCCTTTTCTTATTATTATTATTATGGGCATGCCAAGTAGTGGCATGACCATATTGCAATCGTCCAGAATGGCCCAAAAGGCAATGTTGCTAGCGTTTCGCTAACATGCTAAAGTCGCAAAGGTCCCACTGCGCACCAGCGGGTGTAAAGCATGACCCCGCTCTGTTGTGGAAAAAAAAAATCCCCAAAAAATGAAACACGGCCGAGAAAACCTGAAAAATGAAGGCGTTAAATTAGTATCTAGAAAGGTTTCCCTTTTCTTATTATTATGGGCATGCCAAGTAGTGGCATGACCATATTGCAATCGTCCAGAATGGCCCAAAAAGCAATGTTGCTAGTGTTTCGCTAACATGCTAAAGTCGCAAAGGTCCCACTGCGCACCAGAGGGTGTAAAACATGACCCCGCTCTGTTGTGGAAAAAAAAAATCCCCAAAAAATGAAACACGCCCGAGAAAACCTGAAAAATGAAGGCGTTAAATTAGTATCCAGAAAGGTTTCCCTTTTCTTATTATTATTATTATTATGGGCATGCCAAGTAGTGGCATGACCATATTGCAATCGTCCAGAATGGCCCAAAGGGCAATGCTGCTAGCATGCTAAAGTCGCAAAAGTCCCACTGCGCACCAGCGGGTGTACAGCATGACCCCGCACTGATGTGGAAAAAAAAAATCCCCAAAAAGTAAAACACGGCCGAAAAAATGCGGAAAAACATGAAAATGAAGGCGATATATTAGTATCTAGAAAAGGTTTCCCTTTTCTTATTATTATTATTATTCTTATTATTCCGCACTTTTTTTCGTCCGTTAATACGGCCCGAACCGCAACGTGTACCCATGCATGGCATACATCGTTGGATGCGTCTCCATCGTGATTCGATGGGTATTACTTTTCTCAGTAATAGGGGTTACCATGGAAACGCTAGTTGCTAAAAAGCAAAAAAAAAGGCGAAAATTCCCGCGCTTATTGCTCGGCCGAACTTTATTGTAGAGACATCGTTCAAACTTTGAAACACTCGGCCCGATAGTCTTTAAAGGACCATACAACTTCATCATTCTAGTTATTACGGTTTTTGCGATATTTAACTTTCAATTTAAAAAAAAAATCACTTTTATTTTGGACGCTTGTTGCTAGGCAACGGTTTATCGTACAGACATCATTACAACATTGACCAACCCGGGACGCTTTGTACTGCAACATATTTCAGTCTCGTCATGCTTGCTATTACGGTTTTTGAGATATTTTATTATTATTATTCTTATTCCGCACTTTTTTTCGTCCGTTAATGCGGCCCGAACCGCAACGTGCACCCATGCATGGCATACATCGTTGGATGCGTCTCCATCATGCCTCGATGGGCATTACTTTTCTCCGTAATAGGGGTTACCGTGGCAACGCTAGTTGCCAAAAAGCAAAAAAAAAGGCGAAAATTCCCGCGCTTATTGCTCGGCCGAACTTTATCGTAGAGACATCGTTCAAACTTTCAAACACTCGGCCCGATAGTCACTAAAGGACCATCAAACTTCATCATGCTACTTATTACGGTTTTTTGCGATATTTAACTTTCAATTTAAAAAGAAAATCAATTTTATTTTGGACGCTTGTTGCTAGGCAACGGTTTATCGTACAGACATCATTACAACATTGACAAACCCGGGACGCTTTGTACTGCAACATATTTTAGTCTCGTCATGCTTGCTATTACGGTTTTTGAGATATTCCACATTGTTCATTTTGATGCTAACGGAACTTCGGATGCTTATTGCGCGGCAACGCAGTATCGCAGAGACTTTGTTCCAACGTTAAAAGACTCAGGGTGATGTGGACTACAACATACTGAGGTCTCATTACGCTCTCGTTTACAGCTTTTGAGATATTAAAGCCAAATTGTCCCATTCTATCCTATGGGGCTTGTTACCATGGCAACAAAAACCTATGCACTTGTATGGGAGAGCATGTGAATAAACAATCTGTTAATACTGCTCGGACCGCAATGTGCACCCATGCATGGCATATATCGTTGGATGCGTCTCCATCGTGCCTCGATGGGCATTACTTTTTTCAGTCAAAAGTGTTACCGTGGCAACGCTAGATGCCAAAAAGCCAAAAAAAAAGGCAAAAATTCAGACGCTTATTGCTCGGCCGGACTTTATCCTAGAGACATAGTTCAAACTTTCAAACACTCTGCCCGATTGGCACTAACGGAGCCTAGAACCTCATTATGCCATTTTTTTAAGTTTTTGCGATATTGACCTTTCATTTTTTTTTAAATTTCCGTTTGACTTTGGACGCTTGTTGCTAGGCAACAGATTATCGTAGAGACATCATACAAATGTTCCCTGACTCGGCACGCTGTGACCTTCAACGTATTAAAATTTCATGAAGCTGTGATTTAAGGAAAGTTTAATGTAAAATCCATGCCAAATGGCCCCATTCATTCGGATGGGTTTTTTTAAACCATGGTGGAAAAAAAACCTATCCGTTAACGTAGCCTGAACCGGAACGTGCACCCATGCATGGAATACATCGTTGGATGCGTCTCCATCGTGCCTCGATGGGCATTACTTTTCTCAGTCAAAAGCGTTACCGTGGGGACGCTAGACGGCAAAAAGCGCGCCCCATTAATAGCTATTGGGAGCACAGGAATGAATGAAATACAACCATAAACACCTCAAACTGACATAAAACCACCCCGAACACAAACACTACAGCCCCAAACCAGAGCAGCGAGAAGGCTCGAATGGGCAGTAGGGCATGCCCATATCAAAATTTCCAGAAATTTTCTAGTTATTATTATTCTTATTCCGCACTTTTTTTCGTCCGTTAATGCGGCCCGAACCGCAACGTGCACCCATGTATGCCATACATCGTTGGATGCGTCTCCATCGTGATTCGATGGGCATTACTTTTCTCCGTAATAGGGGTTACCGTGGCAACGCTAGTTGCCAAAAAGCAAAAAAAAAGGCGAAAATTCCCGCGCTTATTGCTCGGCCGAACTTTATCGTAGACACATCGTTCAAACTTTGAAACACTCGGCCCGATAGTCTTTAAAGGACCATACAACTACATCATTCTAGTTATTACGGTTTTTGCGATATTTAACTTTCAATTTAAAAAAAATATCTCTTTTATTTTGGACATTTGTTGCTAGGCAACGGTTTATCGTACAGACATCATTACAACATTGACAAACCCGGGACGCTTTGTACTGCAACATATTTTAGTCTCGTCAAGCTAGCTATTACGGTTTTTGAGATATTCCACGTTGCTCATTTTGACGCTAACGGAACTTTGGACGCTTGTTGCGCGGCAACGCGATATCGTAGAGACTTTGATTCAACGTTAAAATACTCAGCTTGATGTGGACTACAACATACTGAGGTCTCATGACGCTGTCGTTTACAGCTTTTGAGATATTGAAGCCAAATTGTCCCATTCTATCCTATGGGGCTTGTTACGATGGCAACAAAAACCAATGCATTTGTATGGGGGACCATGTGAATAAACAATCTGTTAATGCTGCCCGAACCGGAACGTGCACCCATGCATGGCATACATCGTTGGATGCGTCTCCATCGTGCCTCGATGAGCATTACTTTTCTCAGTCAAAAGTGTTACCGTGGCAACGCTAGACGCCAAAAAGCAAAAAAAAAAGGCGAAAATTCAGACGCTTATTGCTCGGTCGAACTTTATCGTAGAGACATCGTTCAAACTTTCAAACACTCGGCCCGATTGGCACTAACGGACCCTACAAGCTCATTATGCCAATTATTAAAATTTTTGCGATATTGACCTTTCATTTTTCTTTTTTATTTCCATTTGACTTTGGACGGTTGTTGCTAGGCAACAGATTATCGTAGAGACATCGTACAAATGTCCCCTGACTCGGCACGCTGTGGACTTCAACATACTAAAATCTCATGAAGCTGGGATTTAAGGAAATTTTATGTCAAAATCCAGGCCAAATGGCCCCATTCATTCGGATGGGGTTTTGTACCACGGTGAAAAAAAAAAACCTATCCGTTAACGTAGCCTGAAACAGAACGTGCACTCATGCATGGCATACATCGTTACATGCGTCTCCATCTTGCCTCGATGGGCATTACTATTCTCAGTCAAAAGCGTTACCATGGCAACGCTAGATGCCAAAAAGCGCGCCCCATTAATAACTATTGGGAGCACAGGAATGAATGAAATACAAGCGTAAAAACACCTCAAACTGACATAGAACCACCCCGAACACAACCACTACAGCCCCAAACCAAAGCAACGAGAGGGGACGAATGGGCGGTAGGGCATGCCCATATCAAAATTTCCAGAAATTTTCTAGTTATGGGCATGCCAAGTAGTGGCATGACCATATTGCAATCGTCCAGAATGGCCCAAAGGGCAATGCTGCTAGCATGCTAAAGTCGCAAAAGTCCCACTGCGCACCAGCGGGTGTACAGCATGACCCCGCACTGATGTGGAAAAAAAAAATCCCCAAAAAGTAAAACACGGCCGAAAAAATGAGGAAAAACATGAAAATGAAGGCGATATATTAGTATCTAGAAAAGGTTTCCCTTTTCTTATTATTATGGGCATGCCAAGTAGTGGCATGACCATATTGCAATCGTCCAGAATGGCCCAAAAGGCAATGTTGCTAGCGTTTCGCTAACATGCTAAAGTCGCAAAGGTCCCACTGCGCACCAGTGGGTGTAAAACATGACCCCGCTCTGTTGTGGAAAAAAAAAATCCCCAAAAAATGAAACACGGCCGAGAAAACCTGAAAAATGAAGGCGTTAAATTAGTATCCAGAAAGGTTTCCCTTTTCTTATTATGGGCATGCCAAGTAGTGGCATGACCATATTGCAATCGTCCAGAATGGCCCAAAAGGCAATGTTGCTAGCGTTTCGCTAACATGCTAAAGTTGCAAGGGTCCCACTGCGCACCAGCGGGTGTAAAGCATGACCCCGCACTGATGTGGGAAAAAAAAATCTCCAAAAAATGAAACACGGCCGAGAAAACCTGAAAAATGAAGGCGATATATTAGTATACAGAAAGGTTTCCCTTTTTTTATTATTATGGGCATGCCAAGTAGTGGCATGACCATATTGCAATCGTCCAGAATGGCCCAAAAGGCAATGTTGCTAGCGTTTCGCTAACATGCTAAAGTCGCAAAGGTCCCACGTCACACCAGCGGGTGTAAAGCATGACCCCGCTCTGTTGTGGAAAAAAAAAATCCCCAAAAAATGAAACACGGCCGAGAAAACCTGAAAAATGAAGGCGTTAAATTAGTATCTAGAAAGGTTTCCCTTTTCTTATTATTATTAGTGCCACGGCTGCGCCACGTGGCACGCCTCCTCCATTGAGCTGCGCAAGCTCAATGGAGGAGGAGTGCCTCGTGCGCAGCACGAGGCACTCATACTATTGCTCAGGCTTATTTATTATTTATTATATATTCTTCCGTAAAAACTTTGTCCGGCTACTCCTCCTACAGCTTTGAGAAAACGCGAAAAGTAAAAACGTAGAAACGTGCGCCGTAATCGGGAATCGATGGGTATGACTTTTATTAGCGATTGGCGTGCACGTTTTTGCGCAACGTGCACAAACGTGCGCTTTTTGCCCCATCCGGAACGCATTGCGTGAACTTTGGGGCCTCACCACTCGCACACCGTTACTCGAAAAATTATGAACCGATTTAGAAAGTTGTAGGCCCTGAATTTAACTACAGTCCTGTGGATTTTCAGAACGATGGCACGAATAGTTTTTGCACGAAGTGCAAAAACATTTCCAAATTTCCAAACTAATGGGGAGCTCAATTTCCCTATGTATTCCTATGGCGCCATTCAAAGCGGATGGGAAAATGTCGAGAAAAAAGACAAAATTCACCTTTTTTCTGAGTCACGTATCTTTCTCATACTTGCACGTAGAAACGTCATTCAAACTTCAAAACGGAGGAAAACTTCTCTTCTCTCTCCAAACCCGAAACAGTTTTTTCCTAAAATGTACACTTTTCAAGATATGAGCCCTCAAGCGAGGACTGGAAATCACTTTTTTTCAAATCTAGAGCACGGGAGTCAGTTTGCTAGAGTGTAGTTACACTGAAAAAAAAACATGATTTCTTATTTGTAACTCGAGGTCACGGCCAAACCGTAAAAGGTAGACAGATAATTTTTGGTCAGAATATAGACATAGGTGTTGTGATTTATAAAATGTGACTTTGACAGGCGTGGTGTGCACAAAATTTTAACGGGGGAGCCAACAGACACGCCAGTTCCTGTCTCTCTCTTCATTGACTCCCATGTTAAATGAAGTTTTCTTAAAAAAAATCTCATTTTTGTTTTCGAATTGCCGTTACTAACACATTTTAAGGAATATCTGTATGAAAATAACATTTAGATAATCTGGTAGGTTCTCTGTTTCTCAAAATGTTTTCGTTTTTCTGCTAAGAGCTACGGTTTGAGCGCAAAGTGGAGTGATTTCAGGTTTGTCACAACCAAAAATCCAGCTGAGTCATTCCCGCTCCCTCTGTATCAGGTTCTTGTTGCCCCTAGCAACCAGAGCTCAGCTGTTGACTGATTAGACTGACCCAGAACTGGTCACATGACTCACTCAGTACAGAATTCATAGTATAACCTGGAAAATGGAGAAATCTGAACCCTGACCTTTTAACCTTAGATGAACACACACACACACACACACACACACACACACACACACACACACACACACACACACACACACACACACGATAGGTGTTATTATGGGATGTCAGGTGTTTTTATAGGATGTTAGTGTTATTATAGGATGTCAGGTGTTTTTATAGGATGTTAGTGTTATTATGGGATGGCAGGTGTTTTTATAGGATGTTAGTGTTATTATGGGATGGCAGGTGTTTTTATAGGATGTTAGTGTTATTATGGGATGGCAGGTGTTTTTATAGGATGTTAGTGTTATTATGGGATGGCAGGTGTTTTTATAGGATGTTAGTGTTATTATGGGATGTTAGTGTTATTATGGGATGGTAGGTGTTTATTATGGGATGGTAGTGTTATTGGTGTTAGCGGTCCCGTTAGCGGTTCTGTTAGCGGTCCTGTTAGCGATCCCGTTAGCGGTCCCGTTAGCGGTCCAGTTAGCGATCCCGTTAGCGGTCCAGTTAGCGACCCCGTTAGCGGTCCCGTTAGCAATCCCGTTAGCGGTCCCGTTAGCGGTTGTTAGCGATCCCGTTAGCGATCCCGTTAGCGGCTTGGTTAGCGATCCCGTTAGCGGCTCGGTTAGCGGTCCCGTTAGCGGTTCAGTTAGCGATTCCGTTAGCGATCCCGTTAGCGGTCCCGTTAGCGGTCCCGTTAGCGGTCCAGTTAGCGATCCCGTTAGCGGTCCAGTTAGCGACCCCGTTAGCGGTCCCGTTAGCGGTTCCGCTAGCGGTTGTTAGCGATCCCGTTAGCGGTCCCGTTAGCGGTTCAGTTAGCGATTCCGTTAGCGATCAATTCAATTCAATTCAATTTTATTTATATAGCGTCTAATACAACAGATGTTGTCTCTAGACGCTTTCCAGAGATCCAGAACATGAACATGAACATAAACATAAACATAAACATAAACATAAACCCCCGAGCAATTATTATATAAACAATGGCAGGTAAAAACTCCCTTAGTGGGAGAAAAGCCTTAAGCCAAACAGTGGCAAGGAAAAACTCCCCTTTAGGAGGGAAGAAACCTTGAGCAGGACCAGGCTCATAAGGGGGGACCCTCCTGCCGAAGGCCAGACTGGGGGAGTCAGGGACGTCGACAGCACACAGCAGGCAGGTGGAAGCAGCAGCGGGATGACCAGAGGTGGGGGGGGGGGGGCGTCAGCAGCACACAACAGTCATGTGGAAGCAGCAGCGGGATGACCAGAGGGGGGGGGGGGGCGTCAGCAGCACACAACAGTCATGTGGAAGCAGCAGCGGGATGACCAGAGGGGGGGGGGTGCAGGCAGGCGGAAGCAGCAACAGCAGACATCCACGTAGGCAGGTGGAAGAAGCAATGGGATGACCAGAGGGGGGGGAGGGCCGGGAACACAGGCCAGAACGCAGCTCCTGAGGCTCCGGCCTGCAAACATACACAAAAGAGAAAAAAGGGGGGCCGGCACAAGAAACTACAGGAACAATGGACAAAAATGATAGCTATGAGATATTTATAATAAATAAAAATGGTAATGGAGAAGAGAGGCAGGGAAAAGGAGAGGAGAAGAAGGGTGAGAGGCACCGCCCAGCGGATCATGTCGGTGCCCCCCTGCAGCATAAGCCTATAGCAGCATATCTACCGCGAAGCTATATTTGAGACTAACTATTATAGTTTTGTTCTATAGCTGCGACAATGACTACTGACTCTAACACACTAAAGTTTACACTACCTAGAGATTTACCAACACCAGCTAGAGGTTTACTTAACACTAACTATAAGCTTTACTAAACAGAAAGGTTTTAAGTTTAGTTTTAAAGGTGGAGGTGGTGTCAGCCTCCTTAACCCAGATTGGAAGTTGGTTCCAAAGTAATGGTGCCTGATAGCAGAACGCCCGCCCTCCAAATCTACATTTAGATACTCTAGGAACTACGAGTAAACCTGCACCCTGGGAGCGGAGAGCTCGGCCAGGAACATAAGGCACTATCAAATCTTGTAAATACTGCGGAGCTAAGCCGTTTTGGGCTTTATATGCAAGTAATAAAATTTTAAATTGAATTCTGAATTTTACAGGTAGCCAATGGAGCGACGCTAACACTGGAGAGACGTGGTCTCTCCTGCTAATTCCTGTCAGTACTCGTGCTGCTGCATTTTGGATCAGCTGGAGCCTATTCAGCAAATTACTTGGACATCCTGCTAACAACACATTACAGTAATCCAGTCTAGAAGATACAAACGCATGAACTAGTTTCTCTGCATCCCTCTGCGAGAGGATTTTCCTAATTTTTGCAATATTACGGAGATGGAAAAACGCTATTTTACAAACCTGATTAACATATGGTTTAAACGACAAATCCTGATCGAAAACAACACCAAGGTTTCTCACAGTTGCACTGGAAGCCATCGCAACACCATCTAATCCCTTCCTAAGATGCTCTGGACCAAGAATGATAACCTCTGTTTTATCTGAATTTAGAAGCAAGAAATTTCTGGACATCCAGTCCTTGATGTCCCTAAGACATGCCTGAAGTTTAACTAACGGTTCCGTTTCATCCGGCTTCATAGACAAGTAGAGCTGCGTATCATCAGCATAACAATGAAAGTGTATGCCGTGATTCTGGATTATACTTCCCAACGGCTGCATGTATAAACTGAACAAGACTGGCCCTAGCACTGAACCCTGCGGAACACCATAACAGACCCTCGACTGTTCTGAAGAAACCTCATGTACATGAACAAACTGGAACCTGTCAGATAGATATGATTTAAACCAACGTAGAGCTGTCCCTTTAATCCCAACAACATGCTCTAACCTGTGCAGTAAAATGCCATGATCAACAGTGTCAAAAGCAGCACTGAGGTCCAGTAAAACCAATATGGACACTAATCCCTTATCTGAGGCCATAAGAAGGTCATTCGTAACTCGAACCAGTGCTGTCTCTGTGCTATGATGCATTCTGAACCCTGACTGAAAGACTTCAAACAGATCATTTCTATACAAATAGTCACATAACTGGCTTGAAACTGCCTTTTCCAGAATTTTAGATACAAATGGAAGGTTAGAAATTGGCCTATAATTAGCTAAGGTGTCTGGGTCAAGGGAAGGTTTTTTAAGTAAAGGTTTAATTACTGCCACTTTGAAAACCTGTGGTACATATCCTAAGCTTAGGGATAGGTTGATTTGGTCCAGTATTGTCACACCAATAAGAGAAAAAACATTTTTGAATAGTCGAGTCGGGATGGGGTCTAACATACATGTGGTAGACTTAGCTCTGTTAACGAGTGAGGTCAGCTCAGGGAGGTCTATAGGATCAAAACAGTCTAGAGACAAGTCAGAGCCTAGGGAAGTCGCTAAAGCTGAAGAAACGCCCACAACCGGCTGGTTGATTTCTTCTCTAATTCTCGTGATTTTACTGTTAAAGAAGCTCATAAAGTCCTCACTACTGAGAGCTGCAGGAATGCATGGCTCCACAGAGCTGTGACTCTTTGTCAGCCTGGCTACAGTGCTGAACAGAAAACGTGGGTTACTTTTGTTATCCTCTATCAACGTTGAATAATAAGCTGTTCTTGCTTTGCGAATGGCTTTTTTATATACTATTAGAATATCTTTCCATTCACGATAAGAGTCTACAGACCTACAAGAGTACCACTTCCTTTCCATTTTACGCACGCTTTGTTTCAACATGCGAATATCTGAATTGTACCAGGGAGTTAAGCTCCTGTGGCTAGAAACCCTCCTTTTCAAAGGAGCAACTTCATCTAAAGCTGAGTGCAACAGATCAGCAGTGTTACTAACAAGAAAATCAACATCAGAGGTAGAACCCAGGTCACTGGCCTCTATTGCTTCAGTAGAGGCTTCACTATTTTCCACTGTCGCAAGACGAGCAACGGTCTCCTTAAATTTAGCAATAGCTTCATCAGACAAACATCTGCTAAAATAATACCTCCTGCCCTGCACTTCAACATCAACAACATTCAATTCCAACGTTATTAAATAATGGTCGGATAAAAGGGAGTTAACAGGTGACACCAACAGACCATCAGTTTCAACACCGTAGGTGAGAACGAGATCGAGAGTATGACCAAAACAATGCGTCGGCCCGTCCACTTTTTGTGAGATACCCATTGATTCTAGAAGAGAATTGAAAGCTAATTTAAGATTATCGCTTTCAACATCCATATGAATATTAAAATCACCCACTATGATGAATTTATCTGTACTGATCAATAATCCAGAAAGGAAATCTGAAAATTCAGACAAAAACTCTAGATAAGCGCCAGCAGGGGGCCGATACACTACCACTAACACAACTGGCTTCTCTGATTTCCAGCTCGGAAATTTCAGACTAAGCGTGAGGCTTTCAAATGTATTATAATTGCACTTAGGTTCAATTTTTGTTTGGAGACTGGAGTTATAAATTGCTGCGACTCCTCCGCCCCGGCCCGTGTTTCTAGGAATGTGATGATTAAAGTAGCCGGGCGGAGTTGATTCATTCAAACTAACATACTCTTCATCCTGTAACCATGTTTCTGTTAAGCAGAAAACATCACTCCTGCTCTCTGTGATTATATCGTTTACTAACAGAGACTTGGAGCTTAATGATCGTATATTTAGTAGTCCGCATCTAATTTTTCGGTCTCTTATTGGTACCAAATGTGCATTGGTTTTAATTTTTACAAGATTATTTTGGTTAACGCCTCTATAACGCCGCACCTGGTGAACTAGTGGAGGGCGGGGAACTGCAACTACTTCTATTTTGCTAGGCACCTGGTTAGAGTTACCAGTTACATCATGTAATCTTATAGTTTTGTTGGCAGGCGTTGGTCCTCGAGAAGCAGCAGAGAAGTGTGTTAAACTACAGCTCTGCATCCTGGCCTGGACCCTGCGATGTCAGGGAGAGGGTCTAATGAAACAGGCCAAATTACTAGAGACAAGAGCAGCACCATCCCGGGTGGGATGAATGCCGTCTCTTCTAATCAGACCGGGCTTTCCCCAGAACGTTTCCCAGTTGTCAATAAAGGCCACGTCGTTTTCTGAACACCACCGATACAACCAGCGACGGAGCGAGAGCATGCGACTAAACATGTCATCACTGGTCAAATTGGGGAGGGGGCTAACGATCCCGTTAGCGGTCCAGTTAGCGATCCCGTTAGCGGTCCAGTTAGCGACCCCGTTAGCGGTCCCGTTAGCGGTTCCGCTAGCGGTTGTTAGCGATCCCGTTAGCGGTCCCGTTAGCGGTTCTGTTAGCGGTTCTGTTAGCGGTCCTGTTAGCGGTTCCGTTAGCGGTTGTTAGCGGTCCCGTTAGCGATCCCATTAGCGGCTCGGTTAGCAATCCCGTTAGCGGCTCGGTTAGCGGTCCCGTTAGCGGTTCAGTTAGCGATTCCGTTAGCGATCCCGTTAGCGGTACCGTTAGCAGTCCAGTTAGCGATCCCGTTAGCGGTCCAGTTAGCGACCCCGTTAGCGGTCCCGTTAGCAATCCCATTAGCGGCCCCGTTAGCGGTTCCGCTAGCGGTTGTTAGCGATCCCGTTAGCGGTTCTGTTAGCGGTTCTGTTAGCGGTTGTTAGCGGTCCCGTTAGCGATCCCATTAGCGGCTCGGTTAGCGGTCCCATTAGCGATCCCGTTAGCGATCCCGTTAGCGGTCCCGTTAGCGATCCCGTTAGCGGTCCCGTTAGCGGTCCCGTTAGCGGTTCCGTTAGCGGTTGTTAGCGGCTCGGTTAGCGATCCCGTTAGCGGCTCGGTTAGCGGTCCCGTTAGCGGTCCCGTTAGCGATCCCGTTAGCGATCCCGTTAGCGGTTCAGTTAGCGGTTCTATATTTTCTGTAATAACTTTTGAATGGTTTGACATAGAGAGTCATGGGTGGTGTCATTGGAATCTGTATCGAGTCCTTGACCTTCATGGGTGCAAATAAGCCCCGCGATCATCCGGCAGTAGTCCGTGGCACTTCAAAATTTCCCGGGAATTTTGTCTAGTTATTATTATTATTATTATTCTTATTCCGCACTTTTTTTCGTCCGTTAATGCGGCCCGAACCGCAACGTGCACCCATGCATGACATACATCGTTGGATGCGTCTCCATCTTGCCTCGATGGGCATTACTTTTCTCCGTAATAGGGGTTACCGTGGCAACGCTAGTTGCCAAAAAGCAAAAAAAAAGGCGAAAATTCCCGCGCTTATTACTCGGCCGAACTTTATCGTAGAGACATCGTTCAAACTTTGAAACACTCGGCCCGATAGTCTTTAAAGGACCATACAACTTCATCATGCTAGTTATTACGGTTTTTGCGATATTTAACTTTCAATTTTAAAAAAAAAATCACTTTTATTTTGGACGCTTGTTGCTAGGCAACGGTTTATCGTACAGACATCATTACAACATTGACCAACCCGGGACGCTTTGTACTGCAACATATTTTAGTCTCGTCATGCTTGCTATTACGGTTTTTGAGATATTCCACATTGTTCATTTTGATGCTAACGGAACTTCGGATGCTTGTTGCGCGGCAACACGGTATCGCAGAGACTTGGTTCCAACGTTAAAAGACTCAGCTTCATGTGGACTACAACATACTGAGGTCTCATTACGCTGTCGTTTACAGCTTTTGAGATATTAAAGCCAAATTGTCCCATTCTATCCTATGGGGCTTGTTACCATGGCAACAAAAACCAATGCATTTGTATGGGGGACCATGTGAATAAACAATCTGTTAATGCTGCCCGAACCGGAATGTGCACCCATGCATGGCATACATCGTTGGATGCGTCTCCATCGTGCCTCGATGGGCATTACTTTTCTCAGTAAAAAGTGTTACCGTGGCAACGCTAGATGCCATAAAGCAAAAAAAAAGGCAAAAATTCAGACGCTTATTGCTCGGTCGAACTTTATCGTAGAGACATCGTTGAAACTTTCAAACACTCGGCCCGATTGGCACTAACGGGCCGTACAAGCTCATTATGCCAATTATTAAAATTTTTGCGATATTGACCTTTCATTTTTTTTTTAAATTTCTGTTTGAATTTGGACGCTTGTTGCTAGGCAACAGATTATCGTAGAGACATCGTACAAATGTTTCCTGACTCGGCACGCTGTGGACTTCAACATAGTCAAATTTCATGAAGCTGGGATTTAAGGAAATTTTATGTCAAACTCCATGCCAAATAGCCCCATTCATTCGGATGGGGTTTTTTAACATGGTGAAAAAAAAAAACCTATCCGTTAACGTAGCCTGAACCGGAACATGCACCCATGCAAGGCATACATCGTTAGATGCGTTTCCATCTTGCCTCGATGGGCATTACTATTCTCAGTCAAAAGCGTTACCGTGGCGACGCTAGATGCCAAAAAGCGCGCTCCATTAATAACTATTGGGAGCACAGGAATGAATGAAATACAAGCGTAAAAACACCTCAAACTGACATAGAACCACCCCGAACACAACCACTACAGCCGCAAACCAAAGCAGCGAGAGGGCTCGAATGGGCAGTAGGGCATGCCCATATCAAAATTTCCAGAAATTTTCTAGTTATGGGCATGCCAAGTAATGGCATGACCATATTGCGATCGTCCAGAATGGCCCAAAGTGCAATGCTGCTAACAAGCTAAAGTCGCAAAAGTCCCACGTCACACCAGCGGGTGTACAGCATGACCCCGCTCGGATGTGGAAAAAAAAAATCCCCAAAAAATAAAACACGCCCGAAAAAATGAGGAAAAACATGAAAATGAAGGCGATATATTAGTATCTAGAAAAGGTTTCCCTTTTTTTATTATTATTCTTATTATTCCGCACTTTTTTTCGTCCGTTAATACGGCCCGAACCGCAACGTGCACCCATGCATGGCATACATCGTTGGATGCGTCTCCATCGTGATTCGATGGGTATTACTTTTCTCAGTAATAGGGGTTACCGTGGCAACGCTAGTTGCCAAAAAGCAAAAAAAAAGGCGAAAATTCCCGCGCTTATTGCTCGGCCGAACTTTATCGTAGAGACATCGTTCAAACTTTGAAACACTCGGCCCGAGAGTCTTTAAAGGACCATACAACTTCATCATGCTAGTTATTACGGTTTTTGCGATATTTAACTTTCAATTTAAAAAAAAAATCACTTTTATTTTGGACGCTTGTTGCTAGGCAACGGTTTATCGTACAGACATCATTACAACATTGACCAACCCGGGACGCTTTGTACTGCAACATATTTTAGTCTCGTCATGCTAGCTATTACGGTTTTTGAGATATTTCACTCTTCTCATTTTGATGCTAACGGAACTTCGGATGCTTGTTGCGCGGCAACGCGGTATCGTAGAGACTTGGTTCCAACGTTAAAAGACTCAGCTTGATGTGGACTACACCATACTGAGGTCTCATTACGCTGTCGTTTACAGCTTTGGAGATATTGAAGCTAAATTGTCCCATTCTATCCTATGGGGCTTGTTACCATGGCAACAAAAACCTAATGCTGCTCGGACCGCAATGTGCACCCATGCATGGCATATATCGTTGGATGCGTCTCCATCGTGCCTCAATGGGCATTACTTTTCTCAGTCAAAAGTGTTACCGTGGCAACGCTAGATGCCAAAAAGCAAAAAAAAAGGCGAAAATTCAGACGCTTATTGCTCGGCCGGACTTTATCGTAGAGACATCGTTCAAACTTTCAAACACTCGACCTGATTGGCACTAACGGACCCTAGAACCTCATTATGCCAACTTTTAAAGTTTTTGCGATATTGACCTTTCTTTTTTTTTTAAATTTCCGTTTGACTTTGGATGCTTGTTGCTAGGCAACAGATTATCGTAGAGACATGATACAAATGTTCCCCGACTCGGCAAGCTGTGATCTTCAACATATTCCAATTTCATGAAGCTGTGATTTAAGGAAGCTTTAATGTAAAATCCATGCCAAATGGCCCCATTCATTCGGATGGTTTTTTTTTACCACGGTGGAAAAAAACCCTATCCGTAGTCTGAACCGGAACGTGCACCCATGCACGGCATACACCGTTAGATGCTTCTCCATCGTGCCTCGATGGGCATTACTTTTCTCAGTCAAAAGCGTTACAGTGGGGACGCTAGACGGCAAAAAGCGCGCCCCATTAATAGCTATTGGGAGCACAGGAATGAATGCAATACAACCGTAAACACCTCAAACTGACATAGAACCGCCCCGAACACAACCACTACAGCCCTAAACCAAAGCGGCGAGAGGGGACGAATGGGCAGTAGGGCATGCCCATATCAAAATTTCCAGAAATTTTCTAGTTATTATTATTATTATTCCGCACTCTTTTTTCGTCCGTTAATACGGCCCGAACCGCAACGTGCAGCCATGCATGGCATACATCTTTGGATGCGTCTCCATCGTGATTCGATGGGTATTACTTTTCTCAGTAATAGGGGTTACCGTGGCAACGCTAGATGCCAAAAAGCAAAAAAAAAGGCAAAAATTCCCGCGCTTATTGCTCGGCCGAACTTTATCGTAGAGACATCGTTCAAAGCTTGAAACATTCGGCCCGATAGTCTTTAAAGGACCATACAACTTCATCATGCTAGTTATTACGGTTTTTGCGATATTTAACTTTCAATTTAAAAAAAAAATCACTTTTATTTTGGACGCTTGTTGCTAGGCAACGGTTTATCGTACAGACATCATTACAACATTGACCAACCCGGGACGCTTTGTACTGCAACATATTTTAGTCTCGTCATGCTTGCTATTACGGTTTTTGAGATATTCCACATTGTTCATTTTGATGCTAACGGAACTTCGGATGCTTGTTGCGCGGCAACGTGGTATCGCAGAGACTTGGTTCCAACGTTAAAAGACTCAGCTTCATGTGGACTACAACATACTGAGGTCTCATTACGCTGTCGTTTACAGCTTTTGAGATATTAAAGCCAAATTGTCCCATTCTATCCTATGGGGCTTGTTACCATGGCAACAAAAACCAATGCATTTGTATGGGGGACCATGTGAATAAACAATCTGTTAATGCTGCCCGAACCGGAATGTGCACCCATGCATGGCATATATCGTTGGATGCGTCTCCATCGTGCCTCGATGGGCATTACTTTTCTCAGTCAAAAGTGTTACCGTGGCAACGCTAGATGCCAAAAAGCAAAAAAAAAGGCAAAAATTCAGACGCTTATTGCTTGGTCGAACTTTATCGTAGAGACATCGTTCAAACTTTCAAACACTCGGCCCGATTGTCCCTAACCCTACGTACAACCTCATTATGCTAATTATTACAGTTTTTGCGATATTGGCCTTTCATTTTTTTTTTTATTTCTGTTTGAATTTGGACGCTTGTTGCTAGGCAACAGGTTATCGTAGAGACATCGTACAAATGTCCCCTGACTCGGCACGCTGTGGACTTCAACATACTCAAATTTCATGAAGCTGGCATTTAAGGAAATTTTATGTCAAAATCCAGGCCAAATGGCCCCATTCATTCAAATGGGGTTTTGTACCATGGTGAAAAAAAAACCTATCCGTTAACGTAGCCTGAACCGGAACATGCTCCCATGCATGGCATACATCGTTGGATGCGTCTCCATTGTGCCTCGATGGGCATTGCTTTTCTCAGTCAAAAGCGTTACCGTGGGGACGCTAGACGACAAAAAGCGCGCCCCATTAATAGCTATTGGGAGCACAGGAATGAATGAAATACAACCGTAAACACCTCAAACTGACATAAAACCGCCCCCAACACAAACACTGCAGCCCCAAACCAGAGCAGCGAGAGGGCTCGAATGGGCGGTAGGGCATGCCCATATCAAAATTTCCAGAAATTTTCTAGTTATTATTATTATTATGGGCATGCCAAGTAGTGGCATGACCATATTGCAATCGTCCAGAATGGCCCAAAGGGCAATGTTGCTAGCATTTTGCTAACAAGCTAAAGTCGCAAAAGTCCCACGTCACACCAGCGGGTGTACAGCATGACCCCGCTCGGATGTGGAAAAAAAAAATCCCCAAAAACTAAAACACGCCCGAAGAAATGAGGAAAAACATGAAAATGAAGGCGATATATTGGTATACAGAAAAGGTTTCCCTTTTCTTATTATTCTTATTCCGCACTTTTTTTCGTCCGTTAATGCGGCCCGAACCGCAACGTGCACCCATGCATGGCATACATCGTTGGATGCGTCTCCATCGTGCCTCGATGGGCATTACTTTTCTCCGTAATAGGGGTTACCGTGGCAACGCTAGTTGCCAAAAAGCAAAAAAAAAGGTGAAAATTCCCGCGCTTATTGCTCGGCCCAACTTTATCGTAGAGACATCGTTCAAACTTTGAAACACTCGGCCCGATAGTCTTTAAAGGACCATACAACTTCATCATTTTAGTAATTACGGTTTTTGCGATATTTAACTTTCAATTAAAAAAAAAAATCCCTTTTAATTTGGACGCTTGTTGCTAGGAAACAGTTTATCGTACAGACATCATTACAACATTGACAAACCCGGGACGCTTTGTACTGTAACATATTTTAGTCTCGTCAAGCTTGCTATTACGGTTTTTGAGGTATTCCACTTTGCTCATTTTGATGCTAACGGAATTTCGGACGCTTGTTGCGCGGCAACACGATATCGTAGGGACTTTAATTCAACGTTAAAAGACTCAGGTTGCTGTGGACTACAACATACTGAGGTCTCATTACGCTGTCGTTTACAGCTTTTGCGTTATTGAAGCCAAATTGGCCCATTCTATCCTATGGAGCTTGTTACCATGGCAACAAAAACCAATGCATTTGTATGGGGGATCATGTGAATAAACCATCTGTTAATGCTGCCCGGACCGGAACGTGCACCCATGCATGGCATACATCGTTGGATGCGTCTCGATCGTGCCTTGATGGGCATTACTTTTCTCGTTCGAAAGTGTTACCGTGGCAACGCTAGATGCCAAAAAGCAAAAAAAAAGGCGAAAATTCGAATGCTTATTGCTCGGCCGGACTTTATCGTAGAGACATCGTTCAAACTTTCAAGCACTCGACCTGATTGGCACTAACGGACCGTACAAGCTCATTATGCCAATTATTACACTTTTTGCGATATTGACCTTTCATTTTTTTCTTTATTTCCGTTTGACTTTGGACGCTTGTTGCTAGGCAACAGATTATCGTAGAGACATCCTACAAATGTTCCCCGACTCGGCACGCTGTGGACGTCAACATATTCAAATTTCATGAAGCTGTGATTTAAGGAAATTTTATGTCAAAATCCATGCCAAATGGCCCCATTCATTCAGATGGGTTTTTTACCACAGTGAAAAAAAACCCTATCCATTAATGTAGCCTGAACCGCAACGTGCACCCATGCATGGCATACATCGTTAGATGCGTCTCCATGTTGCCTCGATGGGCATTACTTTTTTCAGTCCAAAGTGTCACCGTGGGGGGCGCTAGACGCCGAAAAGTGCACGCCATTAATAACTATTGGGAGCACAGGAATTAATGCAATACAACTGTAAACACCTCAAACTGACATAGAACCACCCCGAACACAACCACTACAGCCCAAAACCAAAGCAGCGAGAGGGGTCGAATGGGCGGTAGGGCATGCCCATATCAAAATTTCCTGAAATTTTCTAGTTATTATTATTATTATTCTTATTCCGCACTTTTTTTCGTCCGTTAATGCGGCCCGAACCGCAACGTGCACCCATGCATGCCATACATCGTTGGATGCGACTCCATCTTGCCTCGATGGGCATTACTTTTCTCCGTAATAGGGGTTACCATGGCAACGCTAGATGTCAAAAAGCAAAAAAAAGGCGAAAGTTCCCGCGCTTATTGCTCGGCCGAACTTTATTGTAGAGACATCGTTCAAACTTTGAAACACTCGGCTCGATAGTCTTTAAAGGACCATACAACTTCATCATGCTAGTTATTACGGTTTTTGCGATATTTAACTTTCAATTTAAAAAAAAAATCACTTTTATTTTGGACGCTTGTTGCTAGGCAACGGTTTATCGTACAGACATCATTACAACATTGACCAACCCGGGACGCTTTGTACTGCAACATATTTTAGTCTCGTCATGCTTGCTATTACGGTTTTTGAGATATTCCACATTGTTCATTTTGATGCTAACGGAACTTCGGATGCTTGTTGCGCGGCAACGCGGTATCGCAGAGACTTGGTTCCAACGTTAAAAGACTCAGCTTCATGTGGACTACAACATACTGAGGTCGCATTACGCTGTCGTTTACAGCTTTTGAGATATTAAAGCCAAATTGTCCCATTCTATCCTATGGGGCTTGTTACCATGGCAACAAAAACCAATGCATTTGTATGGGGGACCATGTGAATAAACAATCTGTTAATGCTGCCCGAACCGGAATGTGCACCCATGCATGGCATATATCGTTGGATGCGTCTCCATCGTGCCTCGATGGGCATTACTTTTCTCAGTCAAAAGTGTTACCGTGGCAACGCTAGATGCCATAAAGCAAAAAAAAAGGCAAAAATTCAGACGCTTATTGCTCGGTCGAACCTTATCGTAGAGACATCGTTCAAACTTTCAAACACTCGGCCCGATTGGCACTAACGGAACGTACAAGCTCATTATGCCAATTATTAAAATTTTTGCGATATTGACCTTTCATTTTTTTTTTAAATTTCCATTTGACTTTGGACGCTTGTTGCTAGGTGACAGATTATCGTAGAGACATCGTACAAATGTTCCCCGACTCGGCACGCTGTGGCCGTCAACATATTCAAATTTCATGAAGCTGGGATTTAAGGAAATTTTATGTCAAAATCCAGGCCAAATGGCCCCATTCATTCGGATGGGGTTTTGTACCATGGTGAAAAAAAAAACCTATCCGTTAACGTAGCCTGAACCGGAACGTGCACCCATGCATGGCATACATCGTTAGATGCGTCTCCATCTTGCCTCGATGGGCATCACTATTCTCAGTCAAAAGCGGTACCGTGGCCACGCTAGATGCCAAAAAGCGCGCCCCATTAATAACTATTGGGAGCACAGGAATGAATGCAATACAACCGTACACACCTCAAACTGACATAGAACCACCCTAAACACAACCACTACAGCCCCAAACCAAAGCGGCGAGAGGGGACGAATGGGCGGTAGGGCATGCCCATATCAAAATTTCCAGAAATTTTCTAGTTATTATTATTCTTATTATTCCGCACTTTTTTTCGTCCATTAATACGGCCCGAACCGCAACGTGCACCCATGCATGGCATACATCGTTGGATGCGTCTCCATCGTGATTCGATGGGCATTACTTTTCTCAGTAATAGGGGTTACCATGGCAACGCTAGTTGCTAAAAAGCAAAAAAAAGGCGAAAATTCCCGCGCTTATTGCTCGGCCGAACTTTATCGTAGAGACATCGTTCAAACTTTGAAACACTCGGCCCGATAGTCTTTAAAGGACCATACAACTTCATCATTCTAGTTATTACGGTTTTTGCGATATTTAACTTTCAATTTAAAAAAAAAATCACTTTTATTTTGGACGCTTGTTGCTAGGCAACGGTTTATCGTACAGACATCATTACAACATTGACCAACCCGGGACGCTTTGTACTGCAACATATTTTAGTCTCGTCATGCTTGCTATTACGGTTTTTGAGATATTCCACATTGTTCATTTTGATGCTAACGGAACTTCGGATGCTTGTTGCGCGGCAACGCGGTATCGCAGAGACTTGGTTCCAACGTTAAAAGACTCAGGTTGATGTGGACTACAACATACTGAGGTCTCATTACGCTGTCGTTTACAGCTTTTGAGATATTAAAGCCAAATTGTCCCATTCTATCCTATGGGGCTTGTTACCATGGCAACAAAAACCAATGCATTTGTATGGGGGACCATGTGAATAAACAATCTGTTAATGCTGCCCGAACCGGAATGTGCACCCATGCATGGCATATATCGTTGGATGCGTCTCCATCGTGCCTCGATGGGCATTACTTTTCTCAGTCAAAAGTGTTACCGTGGCAACGCTAGATGCCATAAAGCAAAAAAAAAGGCAAAAATTCAGACGCTTATTGCTCGGTCGAACTTTATCGTAGAGACATCGTTCAAACTTTCAAACACTCGGCCCGATTGGCACTAACGGGCCGTACAAGCTCATTATGCCAATTATTAAAATTTTTGCGATATTGACCTTTCATTTTTTTTTTAAATTTCCATTTGACTTTGGACGCTTGTTGCTAGGCGACAGATTATCGTAGAGACATCGTACAAATGTTCCCCGACTCGGCACGCTGTGGCCGTCAACATATTCAAATTTCATGAAGCTGGGATTTAAGGAAATTTTATGTCAAAATCCATGCCAAATGGCCCCATTCATTCGGATGGGATTTTTTTACCACGGTGAAACAAAAACCTATCCATTAATGTAGCCTGAACCGCAACGTGCACCCATGCATGGCATACATCGTTAGATGCGTCTCCATGTTGCCTCGATGGGCATTACTTTTTTCAGTCAAAAGTGTCACCGTGGGGGGCGCTAGACGCCAAAAAGCGCACACCTTTAATAACTATTGGGAGCACAGGAATGAATGCAATACAACTGTAAACACCTCAAACTGACATAGAACCACCCCGAACACAACCACTACAGCCCTAAACCAAAGCAGCTGGAGGGGTCGAATGGGCCGTAGGGCATGCCCATGTCAAAATTTCGTGAAATTTTCTAGTTATGGGCATGCCAAGTAGTGGCATGACCATATTGCAATCGTCCAGAATGGCCCAAAGGGCAATGTTGCTAGCATTTTGCTAACAAGCTAAAGTCACAAAAGTCCCACTGCGCACCAGCGGGTGTACAGCATGACCCCGCTCGGATGTGGAAAAAAAAAATCCCCAAAAACTAAAACACGGCCGGAAAAACGAGGAAAAACATGAAAATGAAGGCGATATATTAGTATCTAGAAAAGGTTTCCCTTTTCTTATTATTCCGCACTTTTTTTCGTCCGTTAATGCGGCCCGAACCGGAACGTGCACCCATGCATGGCATACATCGTTGGATGCGTCTCCATCATGCCTCGATGGGCATTACTTTTCTCCGTAATAGGGGTTACCGTGGCAACGCTAGTTGCCAAAAAGCAAAAAAAAAGGCGAAAATTCCCGCGCTTATTGCTCGGCCGAACTTTATTGTAGAGACATCGTTCAAACTTTCAAACACTCGGCCCGATTGTCCCTAACCGACCGTACAACCTTATAATGCCAAGTATTACAGTTTTTGTGATATTGACCTTTCATTTTTTTTTTTTTTTCCGTTTGACTTTGGACGCTTGTTGCTAGGCAACAGGTTATCGTAGAGACATCGTACAAATGTTTCCCGACTCGGCACGCAGTGGACTTCAACATACTCAAATTTCATGAAGCTGGGATTTAAGGAAATTTTATGTCAAAATCCCCCATTCATTCGGATGGAGTTTTTTACCATGGTGAAAAAAAAACCTATCCGTTAACATAGCCTGAACCGGAACATGCACCCATACATGGCATACATCGTTGGATGCGTCTCCATCGTTCCTCGATGGGCATTACTTTTCTCAGTAAAAAGTGTTACCGTGGCAACGCTAGACGCCAAAAAGCAAAAAAAAAGGCGAAAATTCCCGCGCTTATTGCTCGGCCGAACTTTATTGTAGAGACATCGTTCAAACTTTCAAACACTCGGCCCGATTGGCACTAACGGACCCTACAACCTCAGTATGCTAATTACTACAGTTTTCGCGATATTGACCTTTCATTTTCTTTTTTATTTCTGTTTGAATTTGGACGCTTGTTGCTAGGCAACAGGTTATCGTAGAGACATCGTACAAATGTCCCCTGACTCGGCACGCTGTGGACTTCAACATACTCAAATTTCATGAAGCTGGGATTTAAGGAAATTTTATGTCAAAATCCAGGCCAAATGGCCCCATTCATTCGGATGGGGTTTTGTACCATGGTGAAAAAAAAACCTATCCGTTAACGTAGCCTGAACCGGAACATGCACCCATGCACGGCATACATCGTTAGATGCATCTCCATCTTGCCTCGATGGGCATTACTATTCTCAGTCAAAAGCGTCACCGTGGGGGGCGCTAGACGGCAAAAAGCGCACCACATTATTAACTATTGGGAGCACAGGAATGAATGCAATACAACTGTAAACACCTCAAACTGACATAGAACCACCCCGAACACAACCATTACAGCCCCAAACCAAAGCAGCAAGTGGGGACGAATGGGCGGTAGGGCATGCCCATATCAAAATTTCCAGAAATTTTCTAGTTAGTGCCACGGCTGCGCCACGTGGCACGCCTCCTCCATTGAGCTGCGCAAGCTCAATGGAGGAGGAGTGCCTCGTGCGCAGCACGAGGCACTCATACTATTGCTCAGGCTTATTATTAGTGCCACGGCTGCGCCACGTGGCACTCCTCCTCCATTGAGATGCGCAAGCTCAATGGAGGAGGAGTGCCTCGTGCGCAGCACGAGGCACTCATACTATTGCTCAGGCTTATTTATTTATTTATTTATTCTTCCGTATAAACTTCGTCCCGTAACTAGTCCCACAGCTTTGAGAAAACGCGAAAAGTAAAAACGTAGAAACGTGCGCCTTAATCGGGAATCGATGGGTATGACTTTTATAAGCGATTGGCGTGCACGTATTTGCGCAACGTGCACAAACGTGCGCTTTTTGCCCCATCCGGAACGCATTGCGTGAAGTTTGGGGCCTCACCACTCGCACACCGTTACTCGAAAAATTCTGAACCGATTTAGAAAGTTGTAGGCCCTGAATTTAACTACAGTCCTGTGGATTTTCAGAACGATGGCACGAATAGTTTTTGCACGAAGTGCAAAAACATTTCCAAATTTCCAAACTAATGGGGAGATTTTCCCATGTATTTGTATGGGGCAGCATTTCACACTTTGGGTGGGAGGAGGTTAAAAAAAAAAAAAAATCACCTTTTTTCTGAGTCACGTATCTTTCTCATACTTGCACGTAGAAACGTCATTCAAACTTCAAAACGGAGGAAAACTTCTCTTCTCTCTCCAAACCCGAAACAGTTTTTTCATAAAATGTACACTTTTCAAGATATGAGCCCTCAAGCGAGGACTGGAAATCACTTTTTTTCAAATCTAGAGCACGGGAGTCAGTTTGCTAGAGTGTAGTTACACTGAAAAAAAAACATGATTTCTTATTTGTAACTCGAGGTCACGGCCAAACCGTAAAAGGTAGACAGATAATTTTTGGTCAGAATATAGACATAGGTGTTGTGATTTATAAAATGTGACTTTGACAGGCGTGGTGTGCACAAAATCTTAACGGGGGAGCCAACAGACACGCCAGTTCCTGTCTCTCTCTTCATTGACTCCCATGTTAAATGAAGTTTTCTTAAAAAAAATCTCATTTTTGTTTTCGAATTGCCGTTACTAACACATTTTAAGGAATATCTGTATGAAAATAACATTTAGATAATCTGGTAGGTTCTCTGTTTCTCAAAATGTTTTCGTTTTTCTGCTAAGAGCTACGGTTTGAGCGCAAAGTGGAGTGATTTCAGGTTTGTCACAACCAAAAATCCAGCTGAGTCATTCCCGCTCCCTCTGTATCAGGTTCTTGTTGCCCCTAGCAACCAGAGCTCAGCTGTTGACTGATTAGACTGACCCAGAACTGGTCACATGACTCACTCAGTACAGAATTCATAGTATAACCTGGAAAATGGAGAAATCTGAACCCTGACCTTTTAACCTTAGATGAACACACACACACACACACACACACACACACACACACACACACACACAATAGGTGTTATTATGGGATGGCAGGTGTTTTTATAGGATGTTAGTGTTATTATGGGATGACAGGTGTTTTTATAGGATGTTAGTGTTATTATGGGATGGCAGGTGTTTTTATAGGATGTTAGTGTTATTATGGGATGACAGGTGTTTTTATAGGATGTTAGTGTTATTATGGGATGTCAGGTGTTTTTATAGGATGTTAGTGTTATTATGGGATGGCAGGTGTTTTTATAGGATGTTAGTGTTATTATGGGATGGCAGGTGTTTTTATAGGATGTTAGTGTTATTATGGGATGTCAGGTGTTTTTATAGGATGTTAGTGTTATTATGGGATGTCAGGTGTTTTTATAGGATGTTAGTGTTATTATGGGATGTTAGTGTTATTATGGGATGGTAGGTGTTTATTATGGGATGGTAGTGTTATTGGTGTTAGCGGTCCCGTTAGCGGTTCTGTTAGCGGTCCTGTTAGCGATCCCGTTAGCGGTCCCGTTAGCGGTCCAGTTAGCGATCCCGTTAGCGGTCCAGTTAGCGACCCCGTTAGCGGTCCCGTTAGCAATCCCGTTAGCGGTCCCGTTAGCGGTTGTTAGCGATCCCGTTAGCGATCCCGTTAGCGGCTTGGTTAGCGATCCCGTTAGCGGCTCGGTTAGCGGTTCAGTTAGCGATTCCGTTAGCGATCCCGTTAGCGGTCCCGTTAGCGGTCCCGTTAGCGGTCCAGTTAGCGATCCCGTTAGCGACCCTGTTAGCGGTCCCGTTAGCAATCCCGTTAGCGGTTGTTAGCGATCCCGTTAGCGATCCCGTTAGCGGCTTGGTTAGCGATCCCGTTAGCGGCTCGGTTAGCGGTTCAGTTAGCGATTCCGTTAGCGATCCCGTTAGCGGTCCCGTTAGCGATCCCGTTAGCGACCCCGTTAGCGGTCCCGTTAGCGGTTCCGTTAGCGGTTCCGCTAGCGGTTGTTAGCGATCCCGTTAGCGGTCCCGTTAGCGGTTCAGTTAGCGATTCCGTTAGCGATCCCGTTAGCGGTCCCGTTAGCGGTCCAGTTAGCGATCCCGTTAGCGGTCCAGTTAGCGACCCCGTTAGCGGTCCCGTTAGCGGTTCCGCTAGCGGTTGTTAGCGATCCCGTTAGCGGTCCCGTTAGCGGTTCTGTTAGCGGTTCTGTTAGCGGTCCTGTTAGCGGTTCCGTTAGCGGTTGTTAGCGGTCCCGTTAGCGATCCCATTAGCGGCTCGGTTAGCAATCCCGTTAGCGGCTCGGTTAGCGGTCCCGTTAGCGGTTCAGTTAGCGATTCCGTTAGCGATCCCGTTAGCGGTACCGTTAGCGGTCCAGTTAGCGATCCCGTTAGCGGTCCAGTTAGCGACCCCGTTAGCGGTCCCGTTAGCAATCCCATTAGCGGTCCCGTTAGCGGTTCCGCTAGCGGTTGTTAGCGATCCCGTTAGCGGTTCTGTTAGCGGTCCCGTTAGCGGTTCTGTTAGCGGTTGTTAGCGGTCCCGTTAGCGATCCCATTAGCGGCTCGGTTAGCGGTCCCGTTAGCGATCCCGTTAGCGATCCCGTTAGCGGTCCCGTTAGCGATCCCGTTAGCGATCCCGTTAGCGGTTCAGTTAGCGGTTCTATATTTTCTGTAATAACTTTTGAATGGTTTGACATAGAGAGTCATGGGTGGTGTCATTGGAATCTGTATCGAGTCCTTGACCTTCATGGGTGCAAATAAGCCCCGCGATCATCCGGCAGTAGTCCGTGGCACTTCAAAATTTCCCGGGAATTTTGTCTAGTTATTTATATATTCTTCCGTAAAAACTTTGTCCGGCTACTCCTCCTACAGCTTTGAGAAAACGCGAAAAGTAAAAACGTAGAAACGTGCGCCTTAATCGGGAATCGATGGGTATGACTTTTATTAGCGATTGGCGTGCACGTTTTTGCGCAACGTGCACAAACGTGCGCTTTTTGCCCCATCCGGAACGCATTGCGTGAAGTTTGGGGCCTCACCACTCGCACACCGTTACTCGAAAAATTCTGAACCGATTTAGAAAGTTGTAGGCCCTGAATTTAACTACAGTCCTGTGGATTTTCAGAACGATGGCACGAATAGTTTTTGCACGAAGTGCAAAAACATTTCCAAATTTCCAAACTAATGGGGAAGATTTTCCCATGCATTTCAATGGTGCCATTATAAGCGGATGGGAAAATGTTGAGAAAAAAAAGACAAAATTCACCTTTTTTCCGAGTCACGTATCTTTCTCATACTTGGACGTAGAAACGTCATTCAAACTTCAAAACGGAGGAAAACTTCTCTTCTCTCTCCAAACCCCGGACTGTTTTTTCCTAAAATGTACACTTTTCAAGATATGAGCCCTCAAGCGAGGACTGGAAATCACTTTTTTTCAAATCTAGAGCACGGGAGTCAGTTTGCTAGAGTGTAGTTACACTGAAAAAAAAACATGATTTCTTATTTGTAACTCGAGCTCACGGGCAAACCGTAAAAGGTAGACAGATAATTTTTGGTCAGAATATAGACATAGGTGTTGTGATTCATAAAATGTGACTTTGACAGGCGTGGTGTGCACAAAATTTTAACGGAGGAGCCAACAGACACGCCAATTCCTGTCTCTCTCTTCATTGACTCCCATGTTAAATGAAGTTTTCTTAAAAAAAATCTCATTTTTGTTTTCGAATTGCCGTTACTAACACATTTTAAGGAATATCTGTATGAAAATAACATTTAGATAATCTGGTAGGTTCTCTGTTTCTCAAAATGTTTTCGTTTTTCTGCTAAGAGCTACGGTTTGAGCGCAAAGTGGAGGGATTTCAGGTTTGTCACAACCAAAAATCCAGCTGAGTCATTCCCGCTCCCTCTGTATCAGGTTCTTGTTGCCCCTAGCAACCAGAGCTCAGCTGTTGACTGATTAGACTGACCCAGAACTGGTCACATGACTCACTCAGTACAGACTTCATAGTATAACCTGGAAAATGGAGAAATCTGAACCCTGACCTTTTAACCTTAGATGAACACACACACACACACACACACACACACACACACACACACACACACACACACACACACACACACACGATAGGTGTTATTATGGGATGTCAGGTGTTTTTATAGGATGTTAGTGTTATTATGGGATGTCAGGTGTTTTTATAGGATGTTAGTGTTATTATGGGATGACAGGTGTTTTTATAGGATGTTAGTGTTATTATGGGATGTCAGGTGTTTTTATAGGATGTTAGTGTTATTATGGGATGGCAGGTGTTTTTATAGGATGTTAGTGTTATTATGGGATGGCAGGTGTTTTTATAGGATGTTAGTGTTATTATGGGATGTTAGTGTTATTATGGGATGGTAGGTGTTTATTATGGGATGGTAGTGTTATTGGTGTTAGCGGTCCCGTTAGCGGTTCTGTTAGCGGTCCTGTTAGCGATCCCGTTAGCGGTCCCGTTAGCGGTCCAGTTAGCGATCCCGTTAGCGGTCCAGTTAGCGACCCCGTTAGCGACCCCGTTAGCGGTCCCGTTAGCAATCCCGTTAGCGGTCCCGTTAGCGGTCCCGTTAGCGGTTGTTAGCGATCCCGTTAGCGATCCCGTTAGCGGCTTGGTTAGCGATCCCGTTAGCGGCTCGGTTAGCGGTCCCGTTAGCGGTTCAGTTAGCGATTCCGTTAGCGATCCCGTTAGCGGTCCCGTTAGCTGTCCCGTTAGCGGTCCAGTTAGCGATCCCGTTAGCGGTCCAGTTAGCGGTTCCGCTAGCGGTTGTTAGCGATCCCGTTAGCGGTCCCGTTAGCGGTTCAGTTAGCGATTCCGTTAGCGATCCCGTTAGCGGTCCCGTTAGCGGTCCAGTTAGCGACCCCGTTAGCGGTCCCGTTAGCGGTTCCGCTAGCGGTTGTTAGCGATCCCGTTAGCGGTCCCGTTAGCGGTTCAGTTAGCGATTCCGTTAGCGATCCCGTTAGCGGTCCCGTTAGCGGTCCAGTTAGCGATCCCGTTAGCGGTCCAGTTAGCGACCCCGTTAGCGGTCCCGTTAGCGGTCCCGTTAGCGGTTCCGCTAGCGGTTGTTAGCGATCCCGTTAGCGGTCCCGTTAGCGGTTCTGTTAGCGGTTCTGTTAGCGGTCCTGTTAGCGGTTCCGTTAGCGGTTGTTAGCGGTCCCGTTAGCGATCCCATTAGCGGCTCGGTTAGCAATCCCGTTAGCGGCTCGGTTAGCGGTCCCGTTAGCGGTTCAGTTAGCGATTCCGTTAGCGATCCCGTTAGCGGTACCGTTAGCGGTCCAGTTAGCGATCCCGTTAGCGGTCCAGTTAGCGACCCCGTTAGCGGTCCCGTTAGCAATCCCATTAGCGGTCCCGTTAGCGGTTCCGCTAGCGGTTGTTAGCGATCCTGTTAGCGGTTCTGTTAGCGGTTCTGTTAGCGGTTGTTAGCGGTCCCGTTAGCGATCCCATTAGCGGCTCGGTTAGCGGTCCCGTTAGCGATCCCGTTAGCGATCCCGTTAGCGATCCCGTTAGCGATCCCGTTAGCGATCCCGTTAGCGATCCCGTTAGCGATCCCGTTAGCGGTCCCGTTAGCGGTCCCGTTAGCGATCCCATTAGCGGTCCCGTTAGCGGTTCCGTTAGCGGTTGTTAGCGGCTCAGTTAGCGATCCCGTTAGCGGCTCGGTTAGCGGTCCCGTTAGCGGTCCCGTTAGCAATCCCGTTAGCGATCCCGTTAGCGGTTCAGTTAGCGGTTCTATATTTTCTGTAATAACTTTTGAATGGTTTGACATAGAGAGTCATGGGTGGTGTCATTGGAATCTGTATCGAGTCCTTGACCTTCATGGGTGCAAATAAGCCCCGCGATCATCCGGCAGTAGTCCGTGGCACTTCAAAATTTCCCGGGAATTTTGTCTAGTTATTATTATTCTTATTCCGCACTTTTTTTCGTCCGTTAATACGGCCCGAACCGCAACGTGCACCCATGCATGGCATACATCGTTGGATGCGTCTCCATCGTGATTCGATGGGCATTACTTTTCTCCGTAATAGGGGTTACCGTGGCAACGCTAGTTGCCAAAAAGCAAAAAAAAAGGCGAAAATTCCCACGCTTATTGCTCGGCCAAACTTTATCGTAGAGACATCGTTCAAACTTTCAAACACTCGGCCCGATAGTCACTAAAGGACCATAAAACTTCATCATGCTACTTATTACGGTTTTTGCGATATTTAACTTTCAATTTAAAAAAAAAATCTATTTTATTTTGGACGCTTGTTGCTAGGCAACGGTTTATCGTACAGACATCATTACAACATTGACAAACCCGGGACGCTTTGTACTGCAACATATTTTAGTCTCGTCATGCTTGCTATTACGGTTTTTGAGATATTCCACATTGTTCATTTTGTTGCTAACGGAACTTCGGATGCTTGTTGCGCGGCAACGCGGTATCGCAGAGACTTTGTTCCAACGTTAAAAGACTCAGGTTGATGTGGACTACAACATACTGAGGTCTCATTACGCTGTCGTTTACAGCTTTTGAGATATTAAAGCCAAATTGTCTCATTCTATCCTATGGGGCTTGTTACCATGGCAACAAAAACCTATGCATTTGTATGGGAGAGCATGTGAATAAACAATCTGTTAATACTGCTCGGACCGCAATATGCACCCATGCATGGCATATATCGTTGGATGCGTCTCCATCGTGCCTCGATGGGCATTACTTTTTTCAGTCAAAAGTGCTACCGTGGCAACGCTAGATGCCAAAAAGCCAAAAAAAAGGCGAAAATTCAGACGCTTATTGCTCGGCCGGAATTTATCGTAGAGACATAGTTCAAACTTTCAAACACTCGGCCCGATTGGCACTAACGGAGCCTAGAACCTCATTATGCCATTTTTTTTAAGTTTTTGTGATATTGACCTTTCATTTTTTTTTTAATTTCCGTTTGACTTTGGACGCTTGTTGCTAGGCAACAGATTATCGTAGAGACATCATACAAATGTTCCCTGACTCGGCACGCTGTGACCTTCAACGTATTAAAATTTCATGAAGCTGTGATTTAAGGAAAGTTTAATGTAAAATCCATGCCAAATGGCCCCATTCATTCGGATGGGTTTTTTAAAACCATGGTGGAAAAAAAACCTATCCGTTAACGTAGCCTGAACCGGAACGTGCACCCATAGATGGCATACATCGTTGGATGCGTCTCCATCGTGCCTCGATGGCCATTGCTTTTCTCAGTCAAAAGCGTTACCGTGGGGACGCTAGACGGCAAAAAGCGCGCCCCATTAATAGCTATTGGGAGCACAGGAATGAATGAAATACAACCGTAAACACCTCAAACTGACATAAAAACGCCCCGAACACAAACACTGCAGCCCCAAACCAGAGCAGCGAGAGGGCTCGAATGGGCGGTAGGGCATGCCCATATCAAAATTTCCAGAAATTTTCTAGTTATTATTATTCTTATTCCGCACTTTTTTTCGTCCGTTAATACGGCCCGAACCGCAACGTGCACCCATGCATGGCATACATCGTTGGATGCGTCTCCATCGTGATTCGATGGGCATTACTTTTCTCCGTAATAGGGGTTACCGTGGCAACGCTAGTTGCCAAAAAGCAAAAAAAAAGGCGAAAATTCCCACGCTTATTGCTCGGCCGAACTTTATCGTAGAGACATCGTTCAAACTTTCAAACACTCGGCCCGATTGTCCCTAAAGGACCATAAAACTTCATCATGCTACTTATTACGGTTTTTGCGATATTTAACTTTCAATTTAAAAAAAAAATCTATTTTATTTTGGACGCTTGTTGCTAGGCAACGGTTTATCGTACAGACATCATTACAACATTGACAAACCCGGGACGCTTTGTACTGCAACATATTTTAGTCTCGTCATGCTTGCTATTACGGTTTTTGAGATATTCCACATTGTTCATTTTGATGCTAACGGAACTTCGGATGCTTGTTGCGTGGCAACGCGGTATCGCAGAGACTTTGTTCCAACGTTAAAAGACTCAGGTTGATGTGGACTACACCATACTGAGGTCTCATTACGCTCTCGTTTACAGCTTTTGAGATATTAAAGCCAAATTGTCCCATTCTATCCTATGGGGCTTGTTACCATGGCAACAAAAACCTATGCATTTGTATGGGGGACCATGTGAATAAACAATCTGTTAATACTGCTCGGACCGCAATGTGCACCCATGCATGGCATATATCGTTGGATGCGTCTCCATCGTGCCTCGATGGGCATTACTTTTTTCAGTCAAAAGTGCTACCGTGGCAACGCTAGATGCCAAAAAGCCAAAAAAAAGGCGAAAATTCAGACGCTTATTGCTCGGCCGGACTTTATCGTAGAGACATAGTTCAAACTTTCAAACACTCGGCCCGATTGGCACTAACGGAGCCTAGAACCTCATTATGCCATTTTTTTAAGTTTTTGTGATATTGACCTTTCATTTTTTTTTTTATTTCCGTTTGACTTTGGACGCTTGTTGCTAGGCAACAGATTATCGTAGAGACATCATACAAATGTTCCCTGACTCGGCACGCTGTGACCTTCAACGTATTAAAATTTCATGAAGCTGTGATTTAAGGAAAGTTTACTGTAAAATCCTTGCCAAATGGCCCCATTCATTCGGATGGGTTTTTTTAAACCATGGTGGAAAAAAAACCTATCCGTTAACGTAGCCTGAACCGGAACGTGCACCCATGCATGGCATACATCGTTGGATGCGTCTCCATCGTGCCTCGATGGGCATTGCTTTTCTCAGTCAAAAGCGTTACCGTGGGGACGCTAGACGGCAAAAAGCGCGCCCCATTAATAGCTATTGGGAGCACAGGAATGAATGCAATACAACCGTAAACACCTCAAACTGACATAGAACCGCCCCGAACACAAACACTACAGCCCCAAACCAAAGCGGCGAGAGGGGTCGAATGGGCGGTAGGGCATGCCCATATCAAAATTTCCAGAAATTTTCTAGTTATGGGCATGCCAAGTAGTGGCATGACCATATTGCAATCGTCCAGAATGGCCTAAAAGGCAATGTTGCTAGCGTTTCGCTAACATGCTAAAGTCGCAAAGGTCCCACTGCGCACCAGCGGCTGTAAAGCATGACCCCGCTCTGTTGTGGAAAAAAAAAATCCCCAAAAGATGAAACACGGCCGAGAAAACCTGAAAAATGAAGGCGTTAAATTAGTATCTAGAAAGGTTTCCCTTTTCTTATTATTATTATTATTATTATTCTTATTCCGCACTTTTTTTCGTCCGTTAATGCGGCCCGAACCGCAACGTGCACCCATGCATGCCATACATCGTTGGATGCGTCTCCATCTTGCCTCGATGGGCATTACTTTTCTCCGTAATAGGGGTTACCGTGGCAACGCTAGTTGCCAAAAAGCAAAATAAAAGGCGAAAATTCCCACGCTTATTGCTCGGCCGAACTTTATCGTAGAGACATCGTTCAAACTTTCAAACACTCGGCCCGATAGTCACTAAAGGACCATAAAACTTCATCATGCTACTTATTACGGTTTTTGCGATATTTAACTTTCAATTTAAAAAAAAAATCTATTTTATTTTGGACGCTTGTTGCTAGGCAACGGTTTATCGTACAGACATCATTACAACATTGACAAACCCGGGACGCTTTGTACTGCAACATATTTTAGTCTCGTCATGCTTGCTATTACGGTTTTTGAGATATTCCACATTGTTCATTTTGATGCTAATGGAACTTCGGATGCTTGTTGCGCGGCAACGCGGTATCGCAGAGACTTTGTTCCAACGTTAAAAGACTCAGGTTGATGTGGACTACAACATACTGAGGTCTCATTTCGCTCTCGTTTACAGCTTTTGAGATATTAAAGCCAAATTGTCCAATTCTATCCTATGGGGCTTGTTACCATGGCAACAAAAACCTATGCATTTGTATGGGAGAGCATGTGAATAAACAATCTGTTAATACTGCTCGGACCGCAATGTGCACCCATGCATGGCATATATCGTTGGATGCGTCTCCATCGTGCCTCGATGGGCATTACTTTTTTCAGTCAAAAGTGCTACCGTGGCAACGCTAGATGCCAAAAAGCCAAAAAAAAGGCGAAAATTCAGACGCTTATTGCTCGGCCGGACTTTATCGTAGAGACATAGTTCAAACTTTCAAACACTCGGCCCGATTGGCCCTAACAGAGCCTAGAACCTCATTATGCCATTTTTTTCAAGTTTTTGTGATATTGACCTTTCATTTTTTTTTTAATTTCCGTTTGACTTTGGACGCTTGTTGCTAGGCAACAGATTATCGTAGAGACATCATACAAATGTTCCCTGACTCGGCACGCTGTGACCTTCAACGTATTAAAATTTCATGAAGCTGTGATTTAAGGAAAGTTTAATGTAAAATCCATGCCAAATGGCCCCATTCATTCGGATGGGTTTTTTTAAACCATGGTGGAAAAAAAACCTATCCGTTAACGTAGCCTGAACCGGAACGTGCACCCATGCATGGCATACATCGTTGGATGCGTCTCCATCGTGCCTCGATGGGCATTGCTTTTCTCAGTCAAAAGCGTTACCGTGGGGACGCTAGACGGCAAAAAGCGCGCCCCATTAATAGCTATTGGGAGCACAGGAATGAATGAAATACAACCGTAAACACCTCAAACTGACATAAAACCGCCCCGAACACAAACACTGCAGCCCCAAACCAGAGCAGCGAGAGGGCTCGAATGGGCGGTAGGGCATGCCCATATCAAAATTTCCAGAAATTTTCTAGTTATTATTATTCTTATTCCGCACTTTTTTTCGTCCGTTAATGCGGCCCGAACCGCAACGTGCACCCATGCATGCCATACATCGTTGGATGCGTCTCCATCTTGCCTCGATGGGCATTACTTTTCTCCGTAATAGGGGTTACCGTGGCAACGCTAGTTGCCATAAAGCAAAAAAAAAGGCGAAGATTCCCGCGCTTATTGCTCGGCCGAACTTTATCGTAGAGACATCGTTCAAACTTTGAAACACTCGGCCCGATAGTCTTTAAAGGACCATACAACTTCATCATGCTAGTTATTACGGTTTTTGCGATATTTAACTTACAATTTAAAAAAAAAATCACTTTTATTTTGGACGCTTGTTGCTAGGCAACGGTTTATCGTACAGACATCATTACAACATTGACCAACCCGGGACGCTTTGTACTGCAACATATTTTAGTCTCGTCATGCTTGCTATTACGGTTTTTGAGATATTCCACATTGTTCATTTTGATGCTAACGGAACTTCGGATGCTTGTTGCGCGGCAACGCGGTATCGCAGAGACTTGGTTCCAACGTTAAAAGACTCAGCTTCATGTGGACTACAACATACTGAGGTCTCATTACGCTGTCGTTTACAGCTTTTGAGATATTAAAGCCAAATTGTCCCATTCTATCCTATGGGGCTTGTTACCATGGCAACAAAAACCAATGCATTTGTATGGGGGACCATGTGAATAAACAATCTGTTAATACTGCTCGGACCGCAATGTGCACCCATGCATGGCATATATCGTTGGATGCGTCTCCATCGTGCCTCGATGGGCATTACTTTTCTCAGTCAAAAGTGTTACCGTGGCAACGCTAGATGCCATAAAGCAAAAAAAAAGGCAAAAATTCAGACGCTTATTGCTCGGTCGAACTTTACCGTAGAGACATCGTTCAAACTTTCAAACACTCGGCCCGATTGGCACTAACGGGCCGTACAAGCTCATTATGCCAATTATTAAAATTTTTGCAATATTGACCTTTCATTTTTTTTTTTAATTTCCATTTGACTTTGGACGCTTGTTGCTAGGCGACAGATTATCGTAGAGACATCGTACAAATGTTCCCCGACTCGGCACGCTGTGGCCGTCAACATATTCAAATTTCATGAAGCTGGGATTTAAGGAAATTTTATGTCAAAATCCATGCCAAATGGCCCCATTCATTCGGATGGGATTTTTTACCACGGTGAAAAAAAAACCTATCCATTGTCATTGTCTATCATGTAGCCTGAACCGCAACGTGCACCGATGCATGGCATACATCGTTAGATGCGTCTCCATGTTGCCTCGATGGGCATTACTTTTTTCAGTCAAAAGTGTCACCGTGGGGGGCGCTAGACGCCAAAAAGCGCGCCCCATTTTTAACTATTGGGAGCACAGGAATGAATGCAATACAAGCGTAAACACCTCAAACTGACATAGAACCACCCCAAACACAACCACTACAGCCCCAAACCAAAGCAGCAAGAGGGGTCGAATGGGCGGTAGGGCATGCCCATATCAAAATTTCCAGAAATTTTCTAGTTATTATTATTATTATTATTATGGGCATGCCAAGTAGTGGCATGACCATATTGCAATCGTCCAGAATGGCCCAAAGGGCAATGTTGCTAGCATTTTGCTAACAAGCTAAAGTCGCAAAAGTCCCACGTCACACCAGCGGGTGTACAGCATGACCCCGCTCGGATGTGGAAAAAAAAAATCCCCAAAAACTAAAACACGCCCGAAGAAATGAGGAAAAACATGAAAATGAAGGCGATATATTGGTATACAGAAAAGGTTTCCCTTTTCTTATTATTCTTATTCCGCACTTTTTTTCGTCCGTTAATGCGGCCCGAACCGCAACGTGCACCCATGCATGGCATACATCGTTGGATGCGTCTCCATCGTGCCTCGATGGGCATTACTTTTCTCCGTAATAGGGGTTACCGTGGCAACGCTAGTTGCCAAAAAGCAAAAAAAAAGGTGAAAATTCCCGCGCTTATTGCTCGGCCCAACTTTATCGTAGAGACATCGTTCAAACTTTGAAACACTCGGCCCGATAGTCTTTAAAGGACCATACAACTTCATCATTTTAGTAATTACGGTTTTTGCGATATTTAACTTTCAATTAAAAAAAAAAATCCCTTTTAATTTGGACGCTTGTTGCTAGGAAACAGTTTATCGTACAGACATCATTACAACATTGACAAACCCGGGACGCTTTGTACTGTAACATATTTTAGTCTCGTCAAGCTTGCTATTACGGTTTTTGAGGTATTCCACTTTGCTCATTTTGATGCTAACGGAATTTCGGACGCTTGTTGCGCGGCAACACGATATCGTAGGGACTTTAATTCAACGTTAAAAGACTCAGGTTGCTGTGGACTACAACATACTGAGGTCTCATTACGCTGTCGTTTACAGCTTTTGCGTTATTGAAGCCAAATTGGCCCATTCTATCCTATGGAGCTTGTTACCATGGCAACAAAAACCAATGCATTTGTATGGGGGATCATGTGAATAAACCATCTGTTAATGCTGCCCGGACCGGAACGTGCACCCATGCATGGCATACATCGTTGGATGCGTCTCGATCGTGCCTTGATGGGCATTACTTTTCTCGTTCGAAAGTGTTACCGTGGCAACGCTAGATGCCAAAAAGCAAAAAAAAAGGCGAAAATTCGAATGCTTATTGCTCGGCCGGACTTTATCGTAGAGACATCGTTCAAACTTTCAAGCACTCGACCTGATTGGCACTAACGGACCGTACAAGCTCATTATGCCAATTATTACACTTTTTGCGATATTGACCTTTCATTTTTTTCTTTATTTCCGTTTGACTTTGGACGCTTGTTGCTAGGCAACAGATTATCGTAGAGACATCCTACAAATGTTCCCCGACTCGGCACGCTGTGGACGTCAACATATTCAAATTTCATGAAGCTGTGATTTAAGGAAATTTTATGTCAAAATCCATGCCAAATGGCCCCATTCATTCAGATGGGTTTTTTACCACAGTGAAAAAAAACCCTATCCATTAATGTAGCCTGAACCGCAACGTGCACCCATGCATGGCATACATCGTTAGATGCGTCTCCATGTTGCCTCGATGGGCATTACTTTTTTCAGTCCAAAGTGTCACCGTGGGGGGCGCTAGACGCCGAAAAGTGCACGCCATTAATAACTATTGGGAGCACAGGAATTAATGCAATACAACTGTAAACACCTCAAACTGACATAGAACCACCCCGAACACAACCACTACAGCCCAAAACCAAAGCAGCGAGAGGGGTCGAATGGGCGGTAGGGCATGCCCATATCAAAATTTCCTGAAATTTTCTAGTTATGGGCATGCCAAGTAGTGGCATGACCATATTGCAATCGTCCAGAATGGCCCAAAAGGCAATGTTGCTAGCGTTTCGCTAACATGCTAAAGCTGCAAAGGTCCCACTGCGCACCAGCGGGTGTAAAGCATGACCCCGCTCTGTTGTGGAAAAAAAAAATCCCCAAAAAATGAAACACGGCCGAGAAAACCTGAAAAATGAAGGCGTTAAATTAGTATCTAGAAAGGTTTCCCTTTTCTTATTATGGGCATGCCAAGTAGTGGCATGACCATATTGCAATCGTCCAGAATGGCCTAAAGGGCAATGTTGCTAGCATTTTGCTAACAAGCTAAAGTCGCAAAAGTCCCACTGCGCACCAGCGGGTGAACAGCATGACCCCGCTCGGATGTGGAAAAAAAAAATCCCCAAAAAATAAAACACGGCCGGAAAAACGAGGAAAAACATGAAAATGAAGGCGATATATTAGTATCTAGAAAAGGTTTCCCTTTTCTTTTTATTATTATTCTTATTCCGCACTTTTTTTCGTCCGTTAATGCGGCCCGAACCGGAACGTGCACCCATGCATGGCATACATCGTTGGATGCGTCTCCATCATGCCTCGATGGGCATTACTTTTCTCCGTAATAGGGGTTACCGTGGCAACGCTAGTTGCCAAAAAGCAAAAAAAAAGGCGAAAATTCCCACGCTTATTGCTCGGCCGAACTTTATCGTAGAGACATCGTTCAAACTTTCAAACACTCGGTCCGATTGTCCCTAACCGACCGTACAACCTTATTATGCCAAGTATTACAGTTTTTGTGATATTAACCTTTATTTATTTATTTTTTTTCCGTTTGACTTTGGACGCTTGTTGCTAGGAAACAGGTTATCGTAGAGACATCGTACAAATGTTTCCCGACTCGGCACGCTGTGGACTTCAACATACTCAAATCTCATGAAGCTGGGATTTAAGGAAATTTTATGTCAAAATCCAGGCCAAATGGCCCCATTCATTCGGATGGGGTTTTGTACCATGGTGAAAAAAAAACCTATCCGTTAACATAGCCTGAACCGGAACATGCACCCATACATGGCATACATCGTTGGATGCGTCTCCATCGTTCCTCGATGGGCATTACTTTTCTCAGTAAAAAGTGTTACCGTGGCAACGCTAGACGGCAAAAAGAAAAAAAAAAGGCGAAAGTTCGGACGCTTATTGCTCGGCCGAACTTTGTCGTAGAGACATCGTTCAAACTTTCAAATACTCGGCCCGATTGTCCCTAATGGTACGTACAAGCTCATTATGCCAAGTATTACAGTTTTTGCGATATTTACCTTTCAGGTTTTTTTTTAATTTCCGTTTTACTTTGGACGCTTGTTGCTAGGCAACAGGTTATCGTAGAGACATCGTACAAATGTTCCCTAACTCGGCACGCTGTGGACTTCAACATATTCAAATTTCATGAAGCTGGCATTTAAGGACATTTTTTGTCAAAATCCATGCCAAATGGCCCCATTCATTCGGATAGGGTTTTGTACCATGGTGAAAAAAAAACCCTATCCGTTAACATAGTCTGAACCAGAACGTGCACCCATGCACGGCATACATCGTTAGATGCTTCTCCATCGTGCCTCGATGGGCATTACTTTTCTCAGTCAAAAGCGTCGCCGTGGGGACGCTGGACGCCAGAAAGCGCACCCCATTAATAACTATTGGGAGCACAGGAATGAATGCAATTTAACCATAAACACCTCAAACTGACATAGAACCACCCCGAACACAACCACTACAGCCCCAAACCAAAGCAGCGAGAGGGGACGAATGGGCAGTAGGGCATGCCCATATCAAAATTTCCAGAAATTTTCTAGTTATTATTATTCTTATTCCGCACTTTTTTTCGTCCGTTAATGCGGCCCGAACCGCAACGTGCACTCATGCATGCCATACATCGTTGGATGCGTCTCCATCTTGCCTCGATGGGCATTACTTTTCTCCGTAATAGGGGTTACCGTGGCAACGCTAGATGCCAAAAAGCAAAAAAAAAGGCGAAAATTCCCGCGCTTATTGCTCGGCCGAACTTTATCGTAGAGACATCGTTCAAACTTTCAAACACTCGGCCCGATAGTCACTAAAGGACCATAAAACTTCATCATGCTAGTTATTACGGTTTTTGCAATATTTAACTTTCAATTTAAAAAAAAAATCAATTTTATTTTGGACGCTTGTTGCTAGGCAACGGTTTATCGTACAGACATCATTACAACATTGACAAACCCGGGACGCTTTGTACTGCAACATATTTTAGTCTCGTCATGCTTGCCATTATGGTTTTTGAGATATTCCACATTGTTCATTTTGATGCTAACGGAACTTCGGATGCTTGTTGCGCGGCAACGCGGTATCGCAGAGACTTTGTTCCAACGTTAAAAGACTCAGGTTGATGTGGACTAAAACATACTGAGGTCTCATTACGCTCTCGTTTACAGCTTTTGAGATATTAAAGCCAAATTGTCCCATTCTATCCTATGGGGCTTGTTACCATGGCAACAAAAACCAATGCATTTGTATGGGGGACCATGTGAATAAACAATCTGTTAATGCTGCCCGAACCGGAACGTGCACCCATGCATGGCATACATCGTTGGATGCGTCTCCATCGTGCCTCGATGGGCATTACTTTTCTCAGTCAAAAGTGTTACCGTGGCAACGCTAGATGCCAAAAAGCAAAAAAAAAGGCAAAAATTCAGACGCTTATTGCTCGGTCGAACTTTATCGTAGAGACATCGTTCAAACTTTCAAACACTCGGCCCGATTGGCACTAACGGACCGTACAAGCTCATTATGCCAATTATTACAATTTTTGCGATATTGACCTTTCATTTTTTTTTTTAATTTCCAATTGACTTTGGACGCTTGTTGCTAGGCAACAGATTATCGTAGAGACATCATACAAAGGTTCCCAGACTCAGCACGCTGTGGACTTCAACATATTCAAATTTCATGAAGCTGTGATTTAAGGAAATCTTTTGTCAAAATCCAGGCCAAATGGCCCCATTCATTCGGATGGGTTTTTTGTTACCATGGTGAAAACAAACCCCTATCCGTTAACATAGCCTGAACCAGAACGTGCACCCATGCATGGCATACATCGTTAAATGCGTCTCCATGTTACCTCGATGGGCATTACTTTTTTCAGTCAAAAGCGTCACCGTGGGGGGCGCTAGACGCCAAAAAGCGCACCCCATTTTTAACTATTGGGAGCACAGGAATGAATGCAATACAACCGTAAACACCTCAAACTGACATAGAACCACCCCGAACACAACCACTACAGCCCCAAACCAAAGCAGCGAGAGGGGTCGAATGGGCGGTAGGGCATGCCCATATCAAAATTTCCAGAAATTTTCTAGTTATTATTATTCTTATTCCGCACTTTTTTTCGTCCGTTAATGCGGCCCGAACCGCAACGTGCACCCATGCATGCCATACATCGTTGGATGCGTCTCCATCTTGCCTCGATGGGCATTACTTTTCTCCGTAATAGGGGTTACCGTGGCAACGCTAGTTGCCAAAAAGCAAAAAAAAAGGCGAAAATTCCCACGCTTATTGCTCGGCTGAACTTTATCGTAGAGACATCGTTCAAACTTTCAAACACTCGGCCCGATAGTCACTAAAGGACCATAAAACTTCATCATGCTAGTTATTACGGTTTTTGCGATATTTAACTTTCAATTTAAAAAAAAAATCACTTTTATTTTGGACGCTTGTTGCTAGGCAACGGTTTATCGTACAGACATCATTACAACATTGACAAACCCGGGACGCTTTGTACTGCAACATATTTTAGTCTCGTCATGCTTGCTATTATGGTTTTTGAGATATTCCACATTGTTCATTTTGATGCTAACAGAACTTCGGATGCTTGTTGCGCGGCAACGCGGTATCGCAGAGACTTTGTTCCAACGTTAAAAGACTCAGGTTGATGTGGACTAAAACATACTGAGGTCTCATTACGCTCTCGTTTACAGCTTTTGAGATATTAAAGCCAAATTGTCCCATTCTATCCTATCGGGCTTGTTACCATGGCAACAAAAACCAATGCATTTGTATGGGGGACCATGTGAATAAACAATCTGTTAATGCTGCCCTGACTGCAATGTGCACCCATGCATGGCATACATCGTTGGATGCGTCTCCATCGTGCCTCAATGGTCATTACTTTTTTAAGTCAAAAGTGTTACCGTGGCAACGCTAGATGCCAAAAAGCAAAAAAAAAGGCGAAAATTCCCGCGCTTATTGCTCGGCCGAACTTTATCGTAGAGACATCGTTCAAACTTTCAAACACTCGGCCCGATTGTCCCTAACCGACCGTACAACCTTATTATGCCAAGTATTACAGTTTTTGTGATATTGACCTTTCATTTTTTTTTTTTTTTCTATTTGACTTTGGACGCTTGTTGCTAGGCAACAGGTTATCGTAGAGACATCGTACAAATGTCCCCTGACTCGGCACACTGTGGTCTTCAACATACTCAAATTTCATGAAGCTGGGATTTAAGGAAATTTTATGTCAAAATCCAGGCCAAATGGCCCCATTCATTCGGATGGGGTTTTGTACCACGGTGAAAAAAAAAACCTATCCGTTAACGTAGCCTGAACCGGAACATGCACCCATGCACGGCATACATCGTTAGATGCGTCTCCATCTTGCCTCGATGGGCATTACTATTCTCAGTCAAAAGCGTTACCGTGGCAACGCTAGATGCCAAAAAGCGCGCCCCATTAATAACTATTGGGAGCACAGGAATGAATGAAATACAAGCGTAAAAACACCTCAAACTGAGATAGAGCCACCCTAAACACAACCACTACAGCCCCAAACCAAAGCAGCAAGAGGGGACGAATGGGCGGTAGGGCATGCCCATATCAAAATTTCCAGAAATTTTCTAGTTATGGGCATGCCAAGTAATGGCATGACCATATTGCAATCGTCCAGAATGGCCCAAAGGGCAATGTTGCTAGCATTTTGCTAACAAGCTAAAGTCGCAAAAGTCCCACGTCACACCAGCGGGTGTACAGCATGACCCCGCTCGGAAGTGGGAAAAAAAAATCCCCAAAAACTAAAACACGCCCGAAAAAATGAGGAAAAACATGAAAATGAAGGCGATATATTGGTATACAGAAAAGGTTTCCCTTTTCTTATTATTCTTATTCCGCACTTTTTTTCGTCCGTTAATACGGCCCGAACCGCAACGTGCACCCATGCATGGCATACATCGTTGGATGCGTCTCCATCGTGATTCGATGGGTATTACTTTTCTCAGTAATAGGGGTTACCGTGGCAACGCTAGATGCCAAAAAGCAAAAAAAAAGGCGAAAATTCCCGCGCTTATTGCTCGGCCGAACTTTATCGTAGAGACATCGTTCAAACTTTGAAACACTCGGCCTGATAGTCTTTAAAGGACCATACAACTACATCATTCTAGTTATTACGGTTTTTGCGATATTTAACTTTCAATTTAAAAAAAAAATCCCTTTTATTTTGAACGTTTGTTGCTAGGCAACGGTTTGTCGTACAGACATTATTACAACATTGACAAACCCGGGACGCTTTGTACTGCAACATATTTTAGTCTCGTCAAGCTCGCTATTACGGTTTTTGAGATATTCCACATTGTTCATTTTGATGCTAACGGAACTTCGGATGCTTGTTGCGCGGCAACGCGGTATCGCAGAGACTTTGTTCCAACGTTAAAAGACTCAGGTTGATGTGGACTACAACATACTGTGGTCTCATTACGCTGTCGTTTACAGCTTTTGAGATATTAAAGCCAAATTGTCCCATTCTATCCTATGGGGCTTGTTACCATGGCAACAAAAACCTATGCATTTGTATGGGGGAGCATGTGAATAAACAATCTGTTAATGCTGCCCTGACCGCAATGTGCACCCATGCATGGCATACATCGTTGGATGCGTCTCCATCGTGCCTTAATGTGCATTACTTTTTTCAGTCAAAAGTGTCACCGTGGCAACGCTAGATGCCAAAAAGCAAAAAAAAAGGCGAAAATTCGGACGCTTATTGCTCGGCCGGACTTTATCGTAGAAACATCGTTCAAACTTTCAAACACTCGGCCCGATTGGCACTAACGGATGTTACAAGCTCTTTATGCCAATTATTACACTTTTTGCGATATTGACCTTTCATTTTTTGCTTTATTTCCGTTTGACTTTGGACGCTTGTTGCTAGGCAACAGGTTATCGTAGAGACATCGTACAAATGTCCCCTGACTCGGCACGCTGTGGACTTCAACATACTCAAATTTCATGAAGCTGGGATTTAAGGAAATTTTATGTCAAAATCCAGGCCAAATGGCCCCATTCATTCGGATGGGGTTTTGTACCATGGTGAAAAAAAAGACCTATCCGTTAACGTAGCCTGAACCGGAACGTGCACCCATGCATGGCATACATCTTTACATGCGTCTCCATCTTGCCTCGATGGGCATTACTATTCTCAGTCAAAAGCGTTACCGTGGCTACGCTAGATGCCAAAAAGCGCGCCCCATTAATAACTATTGGGAGCACAGGAATGAATGAAATACAAGCGTAAAAACACCTCAAACTGACATAGAACCACCCCAAACACAACCACTACAGCCCCAAACCAAAGCAGCGAGATGGGACGAATGGGCGGTAGGGCATGCCCATATCAAAATTTCCAGAAATTTTCTAGTTATTATTCTTATTATTCCGCACTTTTTTTCGTCCGTTAATACGGCCCGAACCGCAACGTGCACCCATGCATGGCATACATCGTTGGATGCGACTCCATCGTGATTCGATGGGTATTACTTTTCTCAGTAATAGGGGTTACCGTGGCAACGCTAGTTGCCAAAAAGCAAAAAAAAAGGCGAAAATTCCCGCGCTTATTGCTCGGCCGAACTTTGTCGTAGAGACATCGTTCAAACTTTTAAACACTCGGCCCGATTGTCCCTAATGGTACGTACAAGGTCATTATGCCAAGTATTACAGTTTTTGCGATATTTACCTTTCAGGTTTTTTTTTATTTCTGTTTAACTTTGGACGCTTGTAGCTAGGCAACAGGTTATCGTAGAGACATCGTACAAATGTTTCCTAACTCGGCACGCTGTGGACTTCAACATATTCAAATTTCATGAAGCTGTGATTTAAGGAAATTTTTTGTCAAAATCCAGGCCAAATGGCCCCATTCATTCGGATGGGTTTTTTTTACCATCGTGAAAAAAAGACCTATCCGTTAATGTAGGCTGAACCGGAACGTGCACCCATGCATGGCATACATCGTTGGATGCGTCTCCATCGTGCCTCGATGGGCATTACTTTTCTCAGTAATAGGGGTTACCGTGGCAACGCTAGTTGCCAAAAAGCAAAAAAAAAGGCAAAAATTCGGACGCTTATTGCTCGGCCGAACTTTGTCGTAGAGACATCATTCAAACTTTTAAACACTCGGCCCGATTGTCCCTAACGGTACGTACAAGGTCATTATGCCAAGTATTACAGTTTTTGCGATATTTACCTTTCAGGTTTTTTTTTTATTTCTGTTTGACTTTGGACGCTTGTTGCTAGGCAACAGGTTATCATAGAGACATCTTACAAATGTTTCCTAACTCGGCACGCTGTGGACTTCAACATATTCAAATTTCATGAAGCTGGGATTTAAGGAAATTTTTTGTCAAAATCCATGCCAAGTGGCCCCATTCATTCGGATGGGGTTTTTTACCACGGTGAAAAAGAAACCCTATCCGTTAACATAGTCTGAACCAGAACGTGCACCCATGCATGGCATACATCGTTAGATGCTTCTCCATCGTGCCTCGATGGGCATTACTTTTCTCAGTCAAAAGCGTCGCCGTGGGGACGCTGGATGCCAAAAAGCGCACCCCATCAATAACTATAGGGAGCACAGGAATGAATGCAATACAACCATAAACAGCTCAAACTGACATAGAACCACCCCGAACACAACCACTACAGCCCCAAACCAAAGCAGCGAGAGGGGACGAATGAGCAGTAGGGCATGCCCATATCAAAATTTCCAGAAATTTTCTAGTTTATGTTATGTTTATGTAATAATTGCTTGGGGGTCATGTTCTGGGTCTCTGGAAAGCGCCTAGAGACAACTTCTGTTGTAATAGACGCTATATAAATACAATTGAATTGAAAAAAAATGTAATTGATTCCTAATCAATCATTTAATTTTTCAGTTGTGTGACTCATATGGTGAACACCAGGTAATAATGTCTCATTTACAGTAATTACAGTAATTATTTAAACTGTTCCAGCGTTTGGGTGTTTGTTTTTTCGATTGGGGATCATTTGAGATTCTGAGATCTGACTCAAGGAATGTTTTTAACTGTCTTTTTGCAATTATGTCTGCAGCACCAGATTATTAAGGACATCTGATTAATAGAGACATTCACATTACAAACACTGACAGATGAGTTTGTCCACTTGCCTACTCTGATAGATGACTCTTCTGTCACAAGGCTGTAGTTACCATCAATGGCCATTCAACTAAAAATGTCTTATTTTGAATTTCCTCTCACACATTGCTGAGGAACATTAAGGAAAACATGTCAGTAATGAATTACTCCCTCGATGAATGTGCTTGGTGAGGACAGAGTGCTCTGTCTTATAGACAGTGCAGCATAAATATTACCGGCCTTCTGTTGAGTACCATTTGTCTCACAAATGTTTCATTTACATACTTCCCATTATTTTCAAAAGTGCATCACTGACAGCACATGAACACCATTGCGTTGGATGACAAAAACGAGCAAAGGGATGTAACACTGAAATATGTAATCTAAATCTGGGTTAATAATCTGAGTACTGTCTGTGTTTGCATTTGTCTGTTTTTGGTAACATCTTTGTATTTCACCAGGATATCTAATTCCTAATGAAATACAACAGGTTTTGATGTGTTGCTGAGTGTTTCTGAATGCACTGGCATAGCTGATAATCAAAGTTATGACTGTGGATTTTAACTTTGAATGTTTTGAGACCTACCGTTTCTGAAAGGCAGGGTGACAGCTTGTGTGTTGGAACAAATCCTGACTGCTTTATGGGACTATACAGATAGCTTTGGGCCTCTGAAACGCACCTAGAGACCATTTGTATTGAAATAAACACTATATAGATAAAACTAAAATCAATTGAATCGATGATTAAGATATGCTGCGAGGAACTGTTGAAGCAAGGAAGAAAATCTCATTGGTATGTTTTGCTTCTGCAGAGGAAATAGAAGACATGAAGTCTTTCATATGTTTTGTTGATAGAAAATTAAAAAATGTAATTCTGTAAAACTTCATGCCTATACTAAATTACAACAGACTGGGTTTCAGTTTATTTAGAGATATTGCAATGTCCCATCAACATACTAGAGTATAGTATGTGTTTTTTTGGTGTTGGTTTTTTTCTCATTCAGTAAACATTATAGACAGATGATCTGTCCACCATGTAACCCTGGCTATTAGCCCAAAGAGGGCTGGGATGGATGGATGGATGGATGGATGGATGGATGGATGGATGGATGGATGGATGGATGGATGGATGGATGGATGGATGGATGGATGGATGGATGGATGGATGGATGGATGGATGGATGGATGGATGGAATGAACTTCATTTGATCCATTGAATCCATATTAGCTCATATAATTAATGTACAGTTGGTACAGTACAGGTTTTTCTCCGGGAGTTTTTACCTGCTGTGTTTCACTTTTTATCAAACATAATGTAAATGATGATAATACATAATACAAAAAACTACAAATATCTGACATGGAGGAAAAAAGCTGCCTGTAAAAGAGAATAGCAAGGCATTTTAAATCAAAGAAGGTCAGAAGACTGCTGGATTACCATTGCTTGAGGTCTCATAATAATGCTCAATTAAATGTCCCCATTACTGCCAAGATGAAGCTATGTACACACTTGTTTTCTGCACTCAAATCGAGATGGGACAGAAATTATTTTTTTCCCACTTTTCCATATTACCATTATATGAGCTTTTAGGTCCTGTGTTTCAACAGAATCTATAACAGGCTGAACATTCAATATTTCTGAATAAGTGTCAAATTTAGGAAACTACCATTTGCTTTATGTGGTCCCTAATCATCTAAACAGTAGAATGCATGAAAGAACAATTGTCCTACGCCAGGTTGTATCAGACTCCAATTTAAATGGAAATGATTTTGTGAATCATTCCATATTTTCTGAGACACCATGCTGGATTAGTAAAACAGCTCTAAACAAAAAGTGAACATCAGCTTCAATCACCTTTGGAGCATCACTTTTGTATGCATAGCACAATCACCCAACGGTGCGGTTCCCAACAATCATCAAAGGTTTTCTCACAGGTATTCTGAGAGCGCATGCCCCCATTTGGAAAGCAGAAACTAAATTTCCTTTTTTCTTCATGTGGTTTTGCGTTGTGTTGATAACTGTTTTCACACCAGATTTGATGAGCTACAGAAACAAACACTATTATGTCTACTTAGCTTTCATGCCATGTACTTGGCATGTGAAAGTTTTGTGGAAATAAGAATCTGGAAAATCCAAAAATGATGGTAATTCTTTTAAGTACAAAGTCACTGATCGGTACCAAGATTAGTAATGAAGGTTATTTAATTATGCATAGTTTTGGATTATTAATGCTACTGTGATGTGCAGTTAAAAAGATGAGCACCATTTAATACGGTGCTCATTTTTGATCCTCTGATGGGTCAATTATTTTCTAAAAATCTCATACAGATGAGTGTAAAGAATGAAGAAAGTCCTGCACTTTTCCAGAAATGTTTACAATCCATAAGTGTGTCGGGTTTTGTTTGATTTTTACCTTATCTTGAAAGAAGGAAATGCTAACGTTCAGCTTACAAACAGTTGCTGACAATAGCAGTTGTTTAAAAGAGATTTATTATACCTCAAATGACAAATTAAGTTATCAGGGTGTTTTTCCTGATTTGCTCTGAGTTTTTCTTGGCTTAAACGTGGAGTCATGCAGGGTGGGCAGTGAACAAAATTAAGCTCATTTATCTCTCACAGAGACAGTGATCTACCCGAGCCTCTAAATGCACTTTCTCGAAAACGTACAAATCAGGTTGCATCGCATTACATATTTTGTATGTACATTTCTTTCATTGGTTTTTGTACTGTATTTTAACTATTCTAAATATAATCTGTATTTCAAGCCATTTTATTACCCATCTTCTTTAGTATAGTTCTGAATTTACTCTAACAATAATAAAAATATTGTTCTACAATGAGAGAAAAACAGTAGAGCAAAAAAAAGTGTAAACATCCCTAAAAGACTCAAATTAATATTTGTCAGTGGTACTCAATCTGAAAGGAGGAGTTATTACAAACATTCTTGATTTATCTTTTAAATCCCTCACTTGGAATCAGTCTGACAGTTTAAATACACAACTGTGTGTTACACTGATGACTTTAATCTAACTAGTGACTGAAAATGTTTCCCATTTTTACAGGCATATGATGACAACGTAGCCCGGCCAGCAATACCAACTGAATTCAAGTAAATTCTCTGACAGCAATTTCAACCGGTACATTATGTGCCGTACCAATCAAAAGCAGCAGGGTTGGGCTTTATTCAATAGGTGGATTTATATTACACCCATAATGCTCTGTATCTCTTCCTGCAACGCTTCTCTTCAAAACAAAGAATAACAATATCTTGACTGGAGGAAAACATCTTTAAATTAGGACAAATCTTTTAGAACTGCCACTCCCGTTGTAAACTCCACTACATAAAACAGCCAAGATGGCTAGAGAGTTGTCAAAATCACAAAAGATTTCATTGCAAAACATACAGTCATTCATGTTTTCCTGCTCCATTGTTCACTATTTTGGATGTGAGTTGATACAGGTCTGGTCATATGCCTCACTTTTCTGAATATGTTCATGCCTATCGAATGGCAAGTCAGAAACAGTTTCTTCTGCATCCGTTGATACTGCCTCCTGCAAACCAAAGTTGAACCCAGAGGAACCAGACTGATTATTTGTATCAAGGAAGCAAATTGCATTGAATTTCATATATTTATATTTACTCATGATGTAACTTAAAAATATAAGAACCGTAAAAAGGGAGGCCATTGCTGATACTGTATGTCCAATCAATAGAAATAGAGGGGTGATGGATGAAGAGCTACCATTTAGCCATTAGGGGGTCTTAAATGGGATTGCAAATTGATAAAAAAAAAACATGTCTTCTGGGTTGAGTGAGAATACCACCATTTCACAATTTGATAAAATAGTTATCTCTGCAATGCACTAGCTAGCCATTGTCAGTGGTTGACATTTCCCCCAGTTTGTGTCTGTTTTGCCCTGCCTATGTCCCATCTGCCCTGATTGTCTGCACCTGTGTCTCGTTATCCCCTGTGTATATCTGGTCTTGTCATTCCCTTGCTCCTTGTGGTTCCATACCCTGCTTTCCTTCATGTGTCCTGCCAAGTTTTTTCTCCAGTTTTTTTTATCCCTGTTTCTGTGTTATTGATTTTGCTAAGCAGCGCTTTGGTTTTTGGTCCTTGCCCTTTTTGTGGAATAAACCCTTTTTTGTTGAACTCCTGCCTCTCGCTCTCCTGCATCTGGGTCCTCATCCTACCACTCCGTGACAGCAATTGTGTCTGTGTCTCTCCTTTCTCTGTTCTTCATTCTCTTTTCCTGCTCTGGCCTCTGGCAAGAGGGTCCCCCCTTATGAACCAGGTCCCGCTCAAGGTTTCTTCCCTCCTAAAGGGGAGTTTTTCCTTGCCACTGTTTGGCTTAAGGTTTTTCTCCCACTAGGGGAGTCTTTTACCTGCCACTGTTTATGTTATGTCTATGTAATAATTGCTCGGGGGTCATGTTCTGGGTCTCTGGAAAGCGCCTAGAGACAACTTCTGTTGTAATAGACGCTCTATAAATAAAATTGAATTGAATTGAATTAAGTCCTGTGGACATTGGCTTCTTGACAACAGGAATAATAGTGGAGGCCTTGAAGCAGGCTGGCACGTGGCATGTCTCCAGCGAGGTGTTAGAAATGTCTGCGAGACAGCTGATCAGTGCAGTGCTTCAAGGTGGATGGAGAGATAAAATCTGGTCCAGCAGCTCTCTGGGGGTTCTGTCTCCTGAGTTTGTTGACGTCTCTCTCGTGGAAGGAAAGAGGCGTCACCGAGGTGGATGGAGGGGAGGAGGAGTGGGCCTTTAAGGAGGGTATTGGTAGGGATGGGGGAGGTGATACACTGAACCTCGAGCTGTTGAGAGGTGTCGTGTGGGATGGTTACAGGACTGTCCCTTTGTCTGTTGAGGCAACAGGAGAACTCGTTTAGGTCGTCGGCTAAGCTTTGGTCATTCATGGTGTGGGGGGCTTTAGGCTTGTAGTTGGTGATCTGCCTGAGCCCTTTCCAGACAGATGCAGAGTCGTTGGCTGAGAACTGGTGTTGGAGCTTTTCAGAGTACAGTCGTTTAGCCTCTTTCACAACCTTGCTAAACTTGCACTTTGCCTCTTTGAATCTGTCTTTTTCCCCACTCCTGAATGCCTCTTCCATATGCAGCCTTAAGGCTCTGACACACCAAGCCGACTGTCTGCCGTCGGGCCGTCGCTGAGCGTCGGTGCGCGTGTGTCGGCCTAGTTTTCCCGGTGTGTCCCGCACGTCGCCACAGGTCAGCCGCCCGTCGGCAGCTTTTCAGCCGATTCGACATGTCGAATCGGCGTCGGCGGTCGGTCAAACAGCTCACTGTGATTGGCTGTTCCCAGAATTTCCCAGAATGCTTTTCGTCGTCATTTGCGGACTGAATCAAAAAAAAAAACATGGCGTAAATGCAGAGATGATGTGTCATATAAATGAATATACTCTCCTCAATAAATGGCTCATCAATCCATTCCATCTCTCTCACTCACTTTTTTGTTTTTGAAAATAGCAGCAAAGAAGAAGTAGCTAATACGTAAAGGGAAATACGATGCGACCAAGCAGACTATTCATATTTCTTGCAATCCATGTTGTCCGACATTTCATTACATTTCATTACATTTGAAGAGTGCACATCAGGCTCCGGCACCAACCATCTAACTCCTGGGTTGAGTCTCATGCAGAAGTAAGATGCGTTGATGTTCCTCGACTGGCAGTTAGAGGCTGGATGAAAAAAGCATGCCAAATCTACATTAACCCTGTTAAAAATTTAGATCAGAAATAATTTACAGATTAATTCAAAAAAAATGTTTGTTCTGCAAATGGTTGGGTTTGTTTTGGGTTTTATTTTTTAGCTCTGCAAAAAGCATTTCTCTTTTTCCATTTTCAAAGAAACTGACACCTTTCTGTGAATAAAATATTTTCTAATTTGCAATGTAGAGGAACAAGTCAGATAAAGATCACACTTTACAAATTAATAACCAATAGTAACAGACTAACAACCAAATAATGCTTATAAAAAGAAAACAGCATTGATTTTTTTCTTCATTGCAAAACATTGTTTTGCTATAAAACTAATTAATGGAATGACTTTGTACGTTTTACAAATTTTAGCTTTAGAGGTTATATGCACATATCAATCTGAGTGAAAATGCGATGTTCTCTAATCATGAAACCCAAACGTTGAAGAGCTCCACCAACTCGGCCCTATTTGCATGCATCATAATTATTGCAAAAAGGTTTGTACGCATGCGGTCCAATCACTGACTCCCACGACTGGCATAAGTGTGTGTACACAAGCTCATTTAACCTGGTTAACACATAATTGCCAATCATCATCAGCATGCACCATAAAATCAGTAATGATTCGAGGATTCATTGTTGCTCTTGTCTTGCAGAAGCTACATCCTTATTAAGCAAACCCCAAAACAGCTCTTACACAACAATATTACACATGAAATAATTGGTCTCTATCTACCAACAGTGAAAATCTGAGAGAGGAGTCAGGTGGGCGGGTGGGGGTTGGGGGTGTAATAATTATAACAATAAACATTTTCACCTCATGGTATGTGTTTTATTTGCATGTTGTGAATAGTAACCATGAATGTTTTCAGTTAAAGAATGTCAAATGAGTTGAGGAGGGATAATGTGATCCTCTAATAGATAATTCCCTACAGTTTACTGTTGAATGTTGACTTCATTACTCTGGTATCTGCAACTTAACTCTTATGCATTTTTATTTAATTTATTTATTTTGTCATTTAAAAGCAGGTGCATTTACATTTACAATGTCACACGAAAAAGGCAGAAAAATAAACCTACTGATTAGTAAACATTGTGGTGCAGATTATTAACTCTGGATATATAACCCCAGGTGAAAAGAAACATGGCATCAAATCATTAACCCTGCTATTACTGGTAGTAAACACAGTAAACAGTCTCTTCCATATTTCATACATGTATTATTGAAGCATTTTGAGAAGCACCAGTGCCCTGTTTCATGATTTTAGTGTAAATTTCATTATGAAAAATTCTGATTTGGTTTACAGCTTTTTGGTGAAGAACATGAAAACATATCTCGTAGATCCTAGATACATCACAGGTATCATGCTCACTCCCACAATGATCAACAATTTGACAAATATCTTAAATTATTTCAAGTTGTGCTACAAAGTTATTTCTCTATAAGCCTCCAAAAGCCTCTACTGTATATGCCTGAATGCATTCCTCCTGAACAATACAGCACATAAACAGTATTCTCACTGTTACTATAAAGTGCAAAACACTAATACAGTACATATTGTTTCCCTGTTGAAGAGAACACACATGGAGCAGTAAATAAAACATGGATAAATGACAAATTGTCCAGCCTTTTATCAGAGTATAGTTCAAAAGTCAGCACTGTATGGAGGTGCATTAGTCTATATAATGATCTAAAGAGCTGAGAGTAAAGACGGCCCTCGATGGCTGAAATTTGAATCAAAGTGTGATAGAAAAGATTTCTCCCTCTTTCTTTTTATTAACACCTTGGCCCACACTTTTTTTTCCACTCTTTTTTTCAGACTCAGGGTTGGAGCAGTGTGTGAGAACGTGAGGGGGATAAAGTCAGCATATGGAGCAGGAAGTTTCAGGGGATGAAGCATCTGGACAATCTGGCCATCTTTTCCAGATTCAGCAGAATTTTCTCCCCCCTAGAAACCTCATCTTACCACATGTGGTTTTTAAATGTCTATGCCTTATTAAGTTGAAATGTTGTTTCCCCTATTGATTCATCCTGCTAGGATTAGGAAAGGAAGTGTAAAAGAAAATCTGGCCATGAGATAAATGTTCTCTCCAACACCCAGGGTGCCGCATTAATCTTTACACTGATGACATCACGCTTCTGTGACTCCACTGCAGGAAAGATTCTCACATGGCGAGCAGTCCTTTGCTGTCATGTTAAAGACAACGGTAGTAAAGTAGAATAAAGTAGAGCAGAAAGGTTTTATCGGTGGGACAATGCTACTGTCAGAGTTTTATGGAGCTTCATGAAGCAGAGTAAAGCTGTGTACAGCCAAATTCAGTCCAGTTGGTCAAACCAGAAACTGCGATGCTTGACGCTTGACTAAATTACTATGGTAGATTTATAATGCATTTGTTCTGGTTGCAAGGACTCTGTTAGTTGAAAATAATGTTGAAATTTACTAAGAGGGTGCAGTGGTAAATGAAAACCTGAATGCCTTAAACACAGGTAGTTTATGTCTGTTCCTGTTTCATATGCAGTTCTTCTGTTCAGTTATTCTGCTCCTCAACGGTGGAACAAACTTCCTGTAGACCTGGGGTCTGCTCAAACTGTCAGCTCGCTTAAATCAGGGCAAAAAACATTACTGTTTACTGAAGCGTACTCCTAAATTAAATACTTACCTGCTGTACTCTACTGCCCTTACTTTTTAACAACTTGTGCTTTTTATTATTTTACCTCTTTTCTTATCATTTTATTTCATTTCTTTTTGTTATTTACTGTTTAACTGTGTCTTGCCACTTTTAATGTTGATGTAAAGCACTTTGAATTACCTCGTGTTGAATTGTTCTATACAAATAAACTTGCCTTGCCCTGCCTTTCAGGCGGTGCTGCCGTCCATCTGGTTTCCTGACTTGTAGAGAAAAGCCAGGTGTCCCTGGCTTTTAGCAGTGCCCAAACTGTTCCATTAAACCAGGGATTCTGGTTTGGGGAAACTTTGGTTGTATCTCTGTGCAGAACTCGTAGTCCAGCACAGCAGCCGTGTAGCCTTCCTGGTCAGATCCCTCAGCGCAAACATCCCAGTCCGTGACCTCAAAACGGTGTTGCAGAGATGCGGTGGCGTCCTCACTCCATACCTGTACACTCTTTTTGGTAGGTCTGCTTCTGCACGCTACTGGTCTGTAGAACGGCGTCATTAGCAGGGTGATACTGTATGCTCCGATAGACCCAGGTGCCGGGATGCTGCAGCTTTGTAGGCTCCCTTGTTATTTGTATACACCTGGTCCAGAATCTTGTTGTCTTTTGTTGACTGTGGTACGCTTTGGATCATGAGCTGTTTCTTTTTTTCTCCATACTTTTCTTTCCACATCATTTTCATACAAATTCAAATACAAGTTTATCATCTCCTTATATGTCCAAAGCATCTGATTCAGAAAAAGAGATACTTCTCTTAGATGTTTGCTGGCAAAGCCTGATCTGTCTTTCCTGCTCTTGAATGTTACCAGTGGCTTGCACCTTGTTGTAAAAAAATAAATAACATAAGACGCTTGCGTTCCAAAGAAGAATTAGCACTCAGTAAAGGTCTTTGCATAACTAGACTATAAACCTTTTTTCTTTTGATAAATCATACTGTTGATTTGGCCACGCCTACAGTTTTGTACTATTTCGCTTATAGATTTATATTATTTGTTTATTTGTTTGTTGTTGTTGTTTTGTTTGTTTTATTCAGTGCAAAGATCTCCTTGGACTTCCAGACAAACATATGTAATGCTAGTTCAGTACCTCAACATCAACTCCAAATCTTTTATCAGCTTGACTTTTCATGAAGACTTTTTAAATATAATTGTTTAAATAATTTTTCAGCCAAATGGAGAAACACTTCTCACTGTGGTTGTAACTCCTGAATAGTAAATGCCACATATTTGTGAAACCTCTTGTGAAACATGAAAGTCTATACTTTAATTCCAGCTTGACCGTTTCATTTAAAATCCATTTTGGTGCTGTATAAAGGTAAAAATCATACCTTTGGACCTAACTGTACTCTATAATTCAGGGAGGACATTATTTAGATAAATCCTTGCAAATGTACTATGCTGTTGTTGGTCCTTACGTTGTTGGTCCTTGCTTAGTTGTTAAGGGTTATTCATGAGTGCCTGAAGACACTCATTAATAACAGAGGAAGTAAGATTTAACAAAGCTCACCACCACCAAACTAAGTGTTGTTTCCCATACAGACACATGATAGTGAAACCAACTTCATTATGAATGCTCTGTAAATTCAACTGGGAAACAAAATGCACATTGCAAATGTGGTGAGAAACACACTAACACAACCCAGTGATACAGATGCAATAACAACACTAAATTAAAGCTGCAAGCAGCAATGAACGGCCCCTCGCACTCATGGCCACCGCCCCCAATAAGCATATCAGAAATAACACCACCCACGACTTTCTATGTCAAACCATTCAAAAGTTATGGCAGAAAATAGGAACTATGAAATATGGACCAATCAGAAGAAAGGGCGGGGCTAATTCATACCAATGAAGGTCAAGTACTCAAAACCCAGTCAGATGACACCACCCACGACTCTCTACGTCAAACCATTCAAAAGTTATAGCAGAAAATAGGGACAACCAATCAGAAGAACGGGCAGGGCTAATTCTCACCAATTATGGTCAAGGACTCAAAACCGAGTCCGATGATACCACCCACAACTCTCTACGTCAAACCATTCAAAAGTTATAGCAGAAAATAGGGACAACCAATCAGAAGAAGGGGCGGGGCTAATTCAGGCCATTGAAGCTTAAGGACTCAAAACCGAGTCAGATGACACCACCCACGACTCTATGTCAAACCATTCAAAATTTATGCCAGAAAATAGGGACTATGAAATATTTACCAATCAGAAGAAGGGGCGGGGCTAATTCATGCCAATGAAGGCCAAGGACTCAATACCGAGTACAATGACACGACCCATGACTCTCTATGTCAAACCATTCAAAAGTTATAGCAGAAAATAGGGACAACTAATCAGAAGAACGGGCGGGGCTAATTCAGGCCAATGATGGTCAAGGACTCATTACAGAGTACGATGACCCCACCCACAACTCTTTATGTCAAACCATTCAAAAGTTATAGCAGAGAAAAGTTTTCTAGGGGGCGCTGTTGAGCCGTTAGGCCACCCCCATTAATGCAAACCATGAAATATCAAATTTTCACCAGGCCTGGCTTGCGTGCAAAATTTGGTGACTTTTGGGGAACTATCAAATATGGACCAATCAGATGAAGGGGGGGGGCGTGCTTTTTGGCATCTAGCGTCGCCACGGTAACGTTTTTGAAAGAGAAAGGTAATGTGCGTCGTCGCAGGATGGAGACGCACATTTTGATGTATGACACACCTGGGTGCACTTTACGGTTCGGACTCTGAAGGAATGGCATAAATTGCGCCAAAATGACGACGATTAATTCAAAATGTTCAAAATGGCAGACTTCCTGTTCGGTTTCGGCCACGGCGCCAAGAAATTTTTCAGTTTCTTCAAACTGTATTGTGGGGCTTGAGGCACAAAGTTTTCTAGGGGGTGCTGTTGAGCCATTTTGCCACGACCATTAATGCAAACCATTAAATATCACATTTTTCGCCAGGCCTGGCTTGCGTGCAAAATTTGGTGACTTTTGGGGCACGTTTAGGGGGGCAAAAAGGCCCTCCTTTCGTAAGAAGAAAGAAGAATAAAAAAATAAATAAAAAATAAAAAATTCCTACAGATACAATAGGGCCTTCGCACTGTAAGTGCTCGGGCCCTAATTAGCTGCAGATAAACACACCACAGCAGCAACGAATGAGCAGCAAAAAGAAAATAACAACAGGACCAAGCATCTTGCTCTAAATGCATGCAGTAAAATCAAAGAAAAACTAAATATTGAAATGCTTTCAACTAAGTTGTCTCTGCCCAGGCACAAAAGTCTCTTACTTAGGTTATTCTTGGTAGTGATACCCCCCCCCCCCGCGAGTGCTAGTTCTTTTCCTGAATGGTTTATCCGACTTTTCCAGTCACAGTGAATCAAAGAGATAAGGACAACTATTGTGCAAAAAACCAAAACATAAAAAATCACACACACACGAAGAAAAGAGCACTGAAAGTTCACGACTGCTTCGCGAACCGGAACCAGAAATGCATTGCTACCAAGCAAACCAATTAGAGCCCTCTCGGTCTGCGTCGGGTCAGCGACTTCTTGACACGTAGTTACAATTTTTGGGAGGTGCGCGTCAGGCACGGTGTGGGGTGCGCCATGGGGAGCTCATTGCGGCGCAACCTGCGGCGCACGCTCAGCGTCGATTTTACGCAGAACCATAATCCAGCCTTTACCCACAGCCAAAGACTAAGGTTATGCCGGAGGCTCCTTATCCCAATGCATGCAGACAGAGATAGAGGGAGCTGTCACCTCATAGGCTACTTGTTGCAGTATAAAGAGAGAGAGATAATGGGGTAACGTGGTTTTATTACCTGGCTTTACTTCCTGTAAGTCAGTGGGGACATCTGCTGATTTTGAGGCCAGAGCCAGTGGGAGGGGGGATGTATCATTTTCAAATATAGGTATGCAAATGCAAAGCCTCTTGGGGTTTTAAATCAGTTGTTGGTTTCTATGTCTCAAAATCATGTGTTCAGGCATTGAACTTTCCATACAGGCCCCTCTCTGTGTTACACATGGCTCTGGTTCAACACTGTATGCTAAACCCACATCTGATTGTTCATTACTTGTATAAAACTTAAATCCACAAAAAAATAAAAGGTAAATAATAAAAGTCTTAAATTCTTTCCCATGACTTGTCTGAAATTCCTGCTGTGTGGAGTCCACTCGTGGGTGTTTGCTGGGGCGCCGAAAAGGGGGGGGGGGTAAAGTAGATGGATTCTAGGGGCCCGCGATTGAGGGGGGGCACAGAGAAGCCCCTAATGGTAATGAAATAATAATACAGATAAAATAATGACACTTATTGCATCAGCAAGTTATTAACTGACATGTTGTGCAACTCGGGTAGCTTGGCTGTCCAGTTATCGAATTATTAATAATTAATAAAGTTGACTATTTATCAAATTGAAATGATCAATATGATAAATAAAATCCTCGGGGCACCACTCTGTTCCTTAAGCAGAGAAATGATAACTTTTAACAGCAGAAAATCAGTCTCATATGATTTGAATTATCCTGCAGAACAGCAAATCTTACTATATCTTACAGAATAACAATGAAGGCGTGATATCCGAACACTAGGCTCTGCTTAAACAAATCAATTTGTGACCAAATCTTGCATGAAATAACAACAACCACTCATTAAAAATCAATCAGGATTTATTTACATACATACAGGTGTCAAAAGATGATAAACGCAACACCCCAAATAAACCTGATGGCAGAACTTAAGTATTATAAAACAATTAATTAACTAGAAAAACAACAATCAATAAAAATGAAAGTTAAATGCATGGAATGAAAAGAAAAGAATCAAATGTAATAATAAACATGATATCAATGAACATGTACGGTTCAACAACGTGGGTGAAAGAAGGCTGCCGTATTTAAAGAGGGCGGGACTGTAACCACGCCACGTGCACTTAGAACGGATGGTGATCCCGCTGTTTAAACCGTGATCAACTGACGAAACAGCGCTTTAAAACATGAATGACTAGCAGAAAGTGGTGACTACAAATTAATGACAACAGTCATGATAATGATGCTGATGTAATCTCAGCTCTGAACACAGATTTAGCTCTGAAAACGCTCTTAAGTTACTGATAAACAAGGATCCCGACTTCACACAGTTCTGAACCGTTCTTAGTCCTACTGATCTGCTGCTCATGGGCTCACGTCTCGCCTGGGATCCGGATCGGGTGCCTGCGGGTTTTGTCGACTGGGGCCGTCCCTTCCCCTGAAACGGATTAGACAGCGGCGGGGCCGCCTCGTGCCGGGCCGTGGTTCCGGACCAAACGGAGGCTCACACGCATTCCTAGGCGCGGCGGGGGACCGGTCTCTCCTGCCGTGCTTCCCTGCGCGCCGGTCGCCGACGCACGGCCGTCCGGGCCCCGGGAGAGCTCACGCCGGCGAGACGCCGGCTGTCCGTCCCCGATCCCTGCGCGGTTAGCAGACAGGGGCTCGGAGCGGGGAGGGGGGGTTCAGTCTGAGCGCTCAGTCGCAGCTGTGTCCCGATCTGGTTGCCGGGAGCGCGTGGGCGTCGGAAGCTCGGATCTGTGAACTTAGAGGACAGAGTTTAGTGGAAGCCGGAGCCTCCCCGGGGGACCGCCGCTTCAACCGCGGGTCCAACGGAGCGGGCCCGGTCCGATGCGGGCCTTACCCCTTCCCCCAGCCGGGGGGAGAAAAGGAGATGGGATCTTGGCCAGGGGCCAAAAGATCCCGCTCGGATGAGATGAAGTGGAGAAGGAAAGAAATGCAGCCGGCGCTGTCTGCGCCGCGGGTCCTCGCTGATCCTCCGACCAGACCATGCTGCAGAGGGGGGGGAAGGCCGTGGTCCCTTTGGCCCGGAGCCAGAAAGACGTCCTGACCCGCCAGTTGAATGAAGGAAAAAAGAGAGAGATGAACGCGCAGCGCTGCGTTTTGATCCTACGCGCGCTGCGGTGACGTCATCGGTGCCTCATTGCGATTGGATGCGCGCCGCTTGTAGGCGCCACCCCCCCCACGCAAGGCATGCTGGGGGTTGTAGTTCAGGTCGGCCATTTTTGGAGGCACATTACAGCCGATTTTCAGCTGAGCCGTTTCAAAGTTGAATATACACATTCACGAAGTGTTCATACATTTTATAAGTTCAGAGTTCACATGGGCGACGCCCAACAATCACAAATGTTTTATTTTCAGTGTCCTGGCAACAATACCTGTATTTGTTTTGGAAACATCAACGCCTGCATTAATCTCTCAAAATTAAAGAGGTTCTGGGCATTCATGGATGCGATGGATATTTTTGTTATCTGGTCAAAATTTGAATTTGCTGGTTTGATCAAATGTGCCAAAAGAATACTCGCCAGCATACCGAATACCCACTCTACTCTACGCTTGTAAAGAGCGCAATTTCCCAAACACTGCATCTCTTGGTTGTGGCAGATAATCAGCTAAAATTACACTTCTTCATTTACACGGACAACAGAACATGATTGGGGTTAGGAAAAGATTTTAGTTTTAAATAATAAAAATTAAAAGAAATTATAAAATTATTTTAGAAAGGTTATTTAACAGAGCGTATGATAATGTATTAATAAATGGCAGCAAGAGCCATGGTGACATCTAGCCAGGCCAATCATTTTAGCTCATTTGCTCTTTGAGTCAGAGAATTTCACTGGGCATATTTTTCTCAAATTTAATGTTCAGCCAGGCAAGGCGGCATCCCACATGATTTTCTTAACTCCTATTTGGACTCCTCTGGCTCAACACTTTTAGCATCATTACACATTTGCATTGTTTTTCTTTTTCCTTTTTTTTCTTTAAAAAGAAGGTAAAATGCTAGGATTCGGCTTAAGTAACTGAACTGCAAACATAACTACTGAAAAAGAAATAAATAAATTGGCACATTGGTTTCAGGAGTTATCTCAAGCACACAGCTTACGAAATTGAGGATCGTACACAGATGCTTATGGGAAAACCTATATTGAATAGTTTTAATGAGAGTTTTTGTTTTCTCCTGTGCACTGATAATGACTACTGAATTGCAAAAACAAATGTATAAATTGAAATGAAAAGAGAGAATGTCACTGAAGTGCATGTGGGAGCAGGAAAATGAGATAGCACTTGAGTCACTGTTCAAGATGACAGTGCAGCATTTTCCCCAGGGCCAGATTAACTCTAATAAAATCACAACCGTGGGAGCGTGTCTTCTTTTCCTCCTCATCGAGGTGTGTGAATATTGATTCCTGATGACAACATTTTAAATTCCTCCATTGACCCTCAATTCAATCAAGTGCCACACTTACATGATAATCGACAGGGCTGCTGAAAAATCTGCCAGTGACTGGGAATGAGTCATATTGATGGTAGTTGTGCACTCCTGTCTAGCATGTCATGAAAGCATCACTTAATTGTGGTGTGCAACGCCTTCGGTTCTACTTTATTTTTCAAAGTCTATTTATGTGCATCTGTGCAAAAATGCGTATATTTGCAGCCCAGTATATGCACAGGGTAACAAGGAAACAGGAAGTATGTGAGAAACAACATCAGAGGAGCCAGATGGAAGTATTTCAAAGGTGTGTGTTCTCACGGGAGAAGGAGGAGACGGCTAATTACCACTCAGATATTCCATTCGTCATCTCTCATTAGTTATTTTCTCATTACATACTGCAACTAGTCACGGGAAATAAAACAAATGAGAACTCGCTGTTTTTACAGCATCCCAGCCACACCAGTGCCAGGGAAACCCAGCTGAGGTTAAGGGTGTTATAGTAAATGATAACATGGAGGCAGCAGGGTGACTCCATTAAACAACAGCACCTTGTCACAGGATGTGAGCCTGCTGTTGATGTTTAATGGTAGTGAATATTCTTTAATTTGGACCATAAATCAAAACACCAGGAACAACATGAGAAAAAAAAGGATGTACAAAAGAGAGAGTGTTTTGAGTATGCAAATAACTGAGGCTAACTGTCCCTCTGGACAATCAGTTGCCTGGCTAAAAGCAATGAAATCAAAACGTCCTTTCTTCATTAGGATATGTGGATGACCTCCTACCCGAATCCTCATAGCATCCTGCAGTTTTGTCCCTGAATCAATCAAAAATGAAGGTCTGTGTCCTCTCGCAAGTAAGTGTCACCATGGAAACAACCATCATGCGGTGCTCTCAACAATAACCTCTAAATGAAAGGATCTGTCGGATGGAAAAAAAGAGTTGGTTTTGTCCTTATTTCCATCCAAAGTACAAACAATATCAGAAAACTACACAATGCTAATGTTCACAATAACATAACCTACAGTATATTTTAGCATTTCTTTTCTCATTATTCTTCCAGTACAGCTGTGTGTAGAAGATGTTTGTGAGGAGATCACTAAAATGAGTGAAGGGGGAAAAAACCCCACTCTTTTTTAATATATCTGTAAATTTACTACAAAATGTTTAGATTTTAATAATTGCAATAACAAATCACACAGACTGTTTCAGTTAAACGATAAGATTTATTCACCCAACTCCAAGACAGAAAGCATAAACTACAGCAGCAGAGTTTGTGTAAATGCAGGCTTGCATATTAGCATATCATAAGATCCACACGAATAACAGCACAGCTTAACAATCAAAGTAAGCATGCAATAAATCCCTTTCTTCTGTTCGAAGAAGTCAAATGCTGCATGGGCTTCTTCTTCTTACCCACAGAGCCTGCAGTCACACCAGTTGCATAAAAAGGGAATGTACTAAAAAGCCTTGTACTGGAGTCCACTGAATGGATGAAGCACAGACACACCAAGAGTGTGTATGTGTGTGTTTGTGTGTGTTTGTGTGTGTCCGAAAATAGACGCATTGATCTGCTACAAAACCTATGACTTGTTCATTTTTAATTATTTTTTTTTTGCCTGACATTGGTAGATAAGGAACAGTAACCAACTCAGTGGATTCTTCCTAGCTGGTGTTTTTTGTTAAGTTTTTTTTTAAACGGGGGGGGAAGATGGTCTCATGAACTGTCTCCAGTGTTTCAGCCCAGTGTTGCTTGCACCACAATGGCACGAGTGTCCCATTACAACTGGAGTGTAGATATTTTCTTCAGAAACAGTTCACAGATTAGATAACGCTATTTATCATACAATACACTTTTAAAAATGTTGGCTTTAACGTGTAATTGCAGTGATATTTGTAAGCTAATTATATGTAATGAAAGGATTTGGTGACTGACTTGTTTGGGGCAAATTCGGTATAATTTTATAGCCTCAAACAGTGTTTAAAGGTGTATTTTTTTATTTCTTTTTTTAATTTACATGACACCAGAGGAGCATGACGTATTTTCATGGCTCAATGAACTGTATTATAACGTTTAAACAGAAAATAATATCTTTTGCTTTTTTTGCTGTATTTCTTAAATGTATGATAAAAAGAAGAAAAAAACTCATAAGTACAAATGGAGGAATATCATTTGTTTTGCAGACAGGAATCTGTCAACTTTAAAAATCAGATCTCATCAGAATTATTACGCGTAAAAGGTAATGATCCGTTTGAGTTCCTGCCGCTGATGACCTGAGGCAAAGCCTGATAGCGATACTAATAACAGTGGAAAAAGAGCGTGTTGCCATGTAAGTCACGAATCACAGGTGGAGTGCTGATGGCTTTTAGACTTTAATATATCAGCCAGTTTGCCCTTGAGGAACAGAAATATTGGTTGATATCTCCACTAAGTGCCTTACTGAGGGGAATAAGTATCCTCGACAGATTTATGGGAGAGCCCAGGGTGCTTTTCTTAAAGAAAAGCTTTTTAAAATGTATTTTTGATATAGTAATAACAATCTGAGAATGAGTCATTTTTGCACTCCTAAAATGAAACGCATGAAAATAAAAGACTGTATTAGGAGGACTATTTACATAAATTAGATGAATGTTCTCAACAAATCACCTTCTTTTAATTTGTTGTTCAGTCTTCAGAGTATTTCGTAGTTTGAGCATCATTCTGACCCCGCTGTGGAGTTCAACTTCAGCTGTGAGACCAAACTCCCTCCAGGGTTATTGTGCATGGCTCTAAATCTATGTCTGCTGGATCAATAGGCCTTCTCCTGTAATCCACAGTGAAACAGAAATCCTCAATAGTTGATCTTTAAAGGAGTTAGACAGCAGCGGTAACTGTGTTTTGGTGCATTCAAGAGAATTCAATAGTTTGTGTCTGACTGTTGGTGGGCTGTTGGGCTCCAGAGGACGAATCAAAGCAAGAAAAATACTGTAGCTCAGGGAGAACATTTGTAAGTTGATGTAACTTAAACGTTGGATATTTTCCTGTGCAGTTACTAACAGTTATTGTTTGGTTTCTAAAAGTGAATGAAGTTACCATTCGGGGACATCTCTAGCATGTATAAAACATTTAAGACAAAAACAAAAGAACTAGCAAATACACAAAGTGTAAAGTAAAGAGAACCAGAAATAAGAATAGTTGGATTTGAAGAGAAATATTAATTCTCGTCATCTGTAATACCAAACACTGGTATGAATAGTTTCAACATAGCATTTAGAAATGTTGGAGCTGTATATATCAACTTTAATGTTTATCTTGAGATATATAGAGCTAAAATAGGAACATGAAATAAGAAATATTATTCAAAGACATAAAATACAATGGTTTTACTCATAGGCGTTCCTTAAATCATTCAAAATAATGACTTTAAAAAATAGTGAATACTTCAGTCGTTTATACATCTGATGGGAAATATTCCCTTGACAATACAAATCCAATTAATTTAGATGTTAAATGGATAATTATTCATGTTTAAAATATATGTAAAAGGCTTTTTTTACAGGGAATACTCTAATGGGGACAATCTGACAAAGCTTCGGCAGGTGACGTAAAACTGAAACTTTTTGGAAAAATGAGTATTGAAAAGCTCAACAAAAGAGGAAAGTCACAGATATTCACAAGTAAATAGACCTCTTTCAAGCAAGAGAAGAATGGAAGTTGAATTAATGAAATTACAGGGCAGTTTGTTCTGGGAGAAAGCTTTAACATCCATTTAACCATAAGAAACACTCAAAAATGTGGTAATAAGCATCATAAAGTATTCATAAATCAAATTTTAATGTAAAGATTATGACTGTGTTACAACATTTACTGTGATCGACTTTGTGCTTTCACTTGATTTAATTTTTTCAGTTTTTTTTCCAGTTCAGTTTCTTCATGAAACACCTTGAAGATTTACAATGCACATAAAAGAAGCAAAGTGGAAAGTTTTATAGAAGTGCCAGACAAATTCCACAACAGAACCATGAGTACTGTCTGCGTGATGACTGCCTACAGGGCTACTAGAAAACGCGACAGTTCAGAGGGACACAGCCTGACACAAGGCAAGACTATCAGAGCTTACACCAAAGCCACTTGACAAAAGACCAGAAACTGGGTGCAGTCATTGATCACCTTTTGTAGAAAAACTTAATTGCAGCTAGACTGGTTGTACATGTGATTGCTTGTACATTTTCAGCTCTCAATTATAAAATATAAAAGCACACCAAGAGCTGAAGCTGTAGCAAATACCGCAGACTGCTGAAGTTATGTCACTTGCACAAACAGCTTCACAAATGTTCAAGCTGGGTGAGTCTGATGAAGTGAAATCAACACAAGAGATGTTGCTGTCTCCTCACATGCTAATGTGGGCAGTAGTTCATTAGCACTGTTTAAATGCTTGTACTTCAAAAAGATTCATTTGTCCATCTGTTTCTAATTGTCAATCCCTGTCAGCATTTTCTGTCTTTGTGGAGAGAAATGGTGTTGTTTACTTATCGGAGGATAGGTCTTGATTTGTTTGCAACTGCTGATGCAAATTAGAATGAAACGCACTCGCTGTGGGTGGATTTGACATCAGACAAGTTATGGACAATATGGTAAATGTAAATAAAATTTGTACAAAAAAAAAAAACAACAACATTGTTTCTTGCATTCGTTTTGGACTGTATTTCTTTGCAGATGGTTTGAACCCAAAAAGTTTGGGAAGGACTTGCATCTAACTCCCTCTAAGGGAAGGACTTCACTCCCGAAGGAATTTCATTAAACAGAGGGCAAATCCACAAGCACACCTGTGATCTCCATCACTCAGACAACATTGATACAAGAACCATCGTTCATTAAAATCTGAAATAATCACATGGCGAAAGGATTACTTTGGGAAACCTTTGTCACACGGTAAAATATGGAGCCAAATTTAAAATCTGGATGATTTAGATGCTTCTCCCTCCTGATTCTAATTACTGGTCATCATCAGCTTGTCATCAATCTCTGCACATGTCTCTTAATGATCCAATCATTTGTATAAGAGTGTGATTAAACAAGGAAACATCTTAAACATGCAGGACAGCACCCCTCGAGGAACAGAATTGCCCACCCTTGCCTTACAGTAACCTTTGTCCAGGGGCAGTGCTGATGTATGTGGGCTCGGGGCATCTGGGATAGACCATCGCGTATTGGAAAAGTGTATTGTGATCAGATGAGTCAGTAGTGCAAATATCATTCAGGCTCTGTGATGGTGTAAAGGTACATTTCTGTGATGAAAGCATTAATTCAGAAAAAGGACATGGAGTTAGTACAGAGATTTTTTGCATGGGCATCCATGTCTCACCTCCATCTTGCACATTCTGTACTGTTTACAAAGACATGGCTGAGATAGAAAGGGGTATACTGGACTGGCCTGCCTGCCGTCCTGAGATGTTTCCAACAAGAAATAAGTGAAGATTCTTTAAATTAAAAATGTGACAATGGCACAGAATGTGACACTTGCATACAAAGATGTCTTTTCAAAAAGAACGGGACCAAATAACACATGAAATAATTCATGGACTGCTATCCTCAATGCAATAATTGATTTTTAAGTGTTGTCTTTAAGTGAAAGAAGTCATCATTACAAAGTATTAAAACATTCACCTTTCCAACTTTATTTTGGAATTGTGATGTAGTATGAAATATCTTGGGTTTGTGTAGTCTGCAAAGAGATACAAATTACATCAAATTAGATTTAGGAATCACGGCTTGGTTTTGTTTTTTTCTTTAACATTTGCATCGTCATCCCAAACTTTCTTGATTTGGTGTTAAAGGTTGATATTGAAAAATTGTCTCTCAAAATAAGGTTAATTGGACAGCCATACAGCCTCACATGCAACAGAAGTTCAGTATAATTCTTAATCAGAAACTGTCGCTTATCTGTGATTCCTTTATTTTGATAAAATATTATGAGGTCAAACACTGATTGCACCATATTTCAAAATTATCTGAACATATAACATTAGGAAAGTGACATAGTAGATGGAAATGAAAGGTTAAAATTCAATTCACAGCCAATAAGGAATGATAAGCCTGCATCTGATCAGTAGATCAGCAATGAGGGATTGGCCTGCATGCATTAAAAACATAATCCTCCTTGACTCATGGTGCTGAAACAGTTGGATGGTCATTTTCCCACAACCAGGGGGCTGTGCTTGATCCACACTGAGGCCAGAAATATAACCCACTGTCTCTGAAATTCTGTCCTTGTGTAAACATTTTGCTTTGAGTGAAAAAGTGATGTAAAATAAGTAAGCAACAACACATTGAGAAGGATTTTCTGTTGAGTACTTGTTCAAAGTAGTGAGGCATGCATCCTCTTCCCCTCTCAGTCTGCCAGACTGGTGCTGTGGTCAAAGCTCGGTCAAAGGAACAGAGCAGCTGGTTATTCTGTTGGGGTGGTGGCAACTGGGCTGAGGATGGGGGTCAGTAACTCCCTCATCGGGCTCATGGGGGAGATGGCCTTGTGGCTGAAGTACTCGACCACTTGACCGGGTACTTCTGCCAGAACACACTTGGCCAAGGCCGCAGGTGACGCCTGCAACAAACAGAGAACCACTGGAGATGTCAAAACAGCTGTGAAACAGGGTTTTATTTAAGATACAGAACATTTTCCAGATAACCTCAGGGGAATATGGGCAGTACTCATACTATGTTCTCTGTTTCACCTAATTAAAAAATGTATTTCAATGTCAGACAGTATTAGACAGTTCTGCGTAGTTATGTGGGGGGCAGTGGTTCAGGAGGCAGAAGCGTTTGATTCCCAATTTTGTTATTGAAGTATTGAAGTGTCCTTGAGCTCCACATCACCCTAATCTGTTCTACACTTGTAAATCACTTTGGATGAGAACAATTGCTAAATGAGCATTAGTCATGACAAAGGTTTCATTTAGATGAAGAACATGTTTAGCATTCTTTGCATTTCAGCATTCTGAAATGTTACAAAGGGTTAAAATCTGCTATCTAGAGACTAATTTACATCATGCAGTTGAGGCCTTTTTCTGTTGTTTTGTTTACATTTTTTGTTAGTATTTTTCATACCTTACCAAATATATTGAGGATACAGGTATATAATGACAAAATATTTAAAGGGAAGCTTTAATTTCAAGGTTTTCAAACCAAAATTTGTGAAGGGACGTAGGAAGTACAACCACTTGATATGTACTGTAGCACCATGTATTTGAAGGGGTTAAAGGAGACATATAATGAAAAAAAAACAAACATATATGGTATTGAGGTATTTGAAGTCACTACCAACCCAAAAATGCTGCAATGACGTTATATTTTGCTTAGGGTTGCCTAAATCTGAAAACATGTAATCCAGTGAGCCATTTTTGCCACATTTGCAAAGATCTGTGACATCACAGGCCCTGGACAAAGTGGACTTATCAATAATTTTTCTGCAATAAATTCTACATTATGCTGAATTTATTATACCTCTAAAGTGGTTTGAACAAAGGTCTAAGATCTGTCTCAAAAGATGCACACCTCATGGAGAAGGGGGTGGAGAGGGATGGAGTGTCTGATGTCGCCGTCTTAAACCAGCTGCTATGAATAGAGCTGTAAAGACCTGGTTGAAAAGGGAGCCGTTGTGATGAATCTTAAATTGTGTCATGTTTTGAAAAAAGGTCATAATTTGTCTCCTGCAAATATAAATGTCCCTGTTTCAAGTGTGGATATTTCATCTTTTATTCCTTCACCAGTTGCATGTGCATTGATAGCCATTGCTGTGAACTCACAGCATGTGGGCAAAGGAGCGCTCAGTGCAAGTGGATAAATCAACAGTTTGGCTTGTTGTGAGGAAAACAGAAGGTATTCTTGAACTCTGCAACATAAAATGTTCTGGACATCCACAACAAAAAGGAAAAGAAAATCATTTCACAACTTCTAGCAAAGTAAGAATGCTCCCTAGAAGCAATGTCAATATCATAACCTACGATGAAGTATTCATGAGTGCAAAACCAGAGAGCTCATCACTAGGCACAAGTCATTTATGAGCCTTAAAGGGGACCTATTATGTAAAACACGTTTTTTCTTGCTTTAACATATATAAAGTGGTCTCCCCTCAGCCTGCCAACTCAGAGAAGGAAGAAAGCAACCAAATTATGCAGTGTCTGTACAGCCGCCCAGATGAGCCATCCAGTCTGATGTGGCTTCTACGAGCCGTTCAGATTCTGCTCCTGTCGTTACGTAACGCCGGGAGCGATGCGTGAAACCACGCCCACAACTAACTCCGCCGGCCGAAGCTTCCGCCATTTTTTCGCGTCATCGCGTCAGGCAGCCAATCAGCACAGAGCATCATTATCATAGCCGCCCGCCCACTCAGAATCCCACATAGAGAATGCGGTTAGAGAATGGGAAGATAAAGACATGGCTCAGAGACTGAATTTCTAATTTATTTCGCAAAAACAATCAAAAGCTTGTTTTTAAGACATTCCAGGCCTGTTTAAAATAGGGATTAGATGCCATAATAGGTCCCCTATAAGAACAAGTAAGGCCAGATTAGACTGAGCCCAAAATCCTCTGAAAAAATTGGACCAATTCAGAAGCAACATTCCTTTAACAAATGAAAATAAGTTTGACATGTTCAAGAATGAAAAGAAGAGAAAAGTGTGGAGCAGGCTCAGAATGACCCACGATCCAGGGCACACGACATCATAACCCCAAGGCAGAAAGACCCAAGACAAAAACAGCTGTAGACGGTTTGGCAAAGGAACACAAATACACTTCTTTGGTGAAGCCCATGGGTTCCAGATGTCAGGCAGTCATTGCCTATGTTTTTCCATTTATTAGAAAGAAATTTATTTTATCTGTAGTTAGCCTGTGACCCTGCATTTTAAGTTGGTATTCATTGTATGACCAGGGTGTTGTGTATGTGCTTTTTTTAAAACATATATTTCAATTGGTATGCTTGTTTTTTCTTAACTTTGCATGAAACATGAAAATGTGATTTCTGCGAAAGAAATCTTGGAAATCTGCTTAAGTCAAGAGTGACCATCTGTATCACTTGCAAAGCCAGAAAAGACTTGACTCATTTCAAAAAGGACTGTAAATGTTACATTATACAGTCAGCAGCTACTTTATTAGGTACACCTGACACACTCACCATAATATTAGGTTTACCCGGTGTATCCATTACAGGGGCCAGTGAGTGTAAATGTAATTATTCTATTAGCACACCTGGCACAAGAGTCAGAGTGTTGTAGGCTGGAAAAGAACATCAACAAGTGAAATCCGACAGGAGGAGAAAAATACTGACCGTTTTGAAGTCTCGGAAGGGTACAAATTGCACAATGTCCCTGAGAACCGGCTCGCCTTTCGGGGAGCGCAGGACGCCATCATCTCCATCCAAAATCTGCATGTCTGTGAAGTCTGCATTGCCCACACCAACAATGATGATGGACAGAGGCTGGTAGGAGGCTCGAACAATGGCTTCACGTGTGTCAGCCATGTCTGTCACTACCCCATCTGTGAGGATGAGCAGGATGTGGTACAGCTGCAAGAACACAACAGCTTTTAGACTGGATCAATCCATTTGAGTAATTACTCATTTCATCATATGAAATGACTTCATAAGCAAGGACACCTATGAATGTGTGCTGTCCACTGGAGGAGAAACTGGTCTGAATACACTAATAAATGGCTAAATACATCAACAAAACTAAGAATGCCCACAAAACCAACAAGAAACAAAACATTTCAAAAGTCCTTTCAACAAAACCAAAGGCCTTGCTAAAAAAAAAAAAGAAAATCATGTCAGCCGAGCTCAAGAACCACAACAGTCAACTTTCCTTTGAAACCCCGGCCTTATTCCTCAGGCACTGGGCACATTCCCATCAGCTTTCATAGCAAACATTTCTGGATTGCAAATCAGGTACAAGCAGTTATACAATACTTCTTTTGATATTGCATTGTTGAAATAACATATTTTTAGATTGTTGTTTTGTTTTATTTTCTGTCATTTTATTGTGTTTTCAGTTTCAGTTCTGTTCACATTATCTTGTCTTCTGAAATGTTGTTGATCCAAAACTTTGGACTGCTCGTGTGTGTCCATGTGCATAAAGTTTGATTAAAATCATTCAAATGTTGTTGTTTGTTTGACTATGTGAGGAATATTATTGATGATATTATTACTATGACACAGCATACTGAAGGCATTTATAGGTAGTTCAGTGAATATCACATTGTTTGCTCGTACCCGACTGCATTTCATAACTGATGAGAAAACAGAGTGGCACAAAACTCTAGTGTTTTTGCTCCCACACTCACATTAGCAAAGAAAAGTAGCATAATATCTATCCACATTTTAAGTGCAGCTCATGAGCTAATTTCCAAAAGCACCATCAACATAGCTCTTTCTATATATACATGATATTATTACTACGGTATATAAAAACCGTGGTGAGAGACTTCTCACCCAGGGAACTCGGTGGGAGGCACAACAACAAAGCCTGTCTCACAGCCATACGTCTCTAATATAAAAAGAGACTTACAGAAGCATCTTTAATGTTGCCATCTCCTGCTGCCAGCTTAGCTATCCTGTTAATGATTGGAGAAACGTTTGTTGGACCATACAACTGGATCTTGGGTAGGCAGCTTTGATATGCCTCAACCACTCCTTGGATCCCTAATCAAAGAAAGCACAGAACAAAAATAGGGAAACGTCAATGCAGTTATCCACACTTGTTAGCACAGAAGAGGCTCTGTAGGTGCTCTCAGATGTTTCTTCTACTGCATGTATTTGCTGTTCACGAAATGAACTTCATGTCCTCTGAAATCAACGGAGCTTTCAATCTAAGTTTATTCATCTGTATTTTAACTCTTAATAAATGAGAAATAACACAATTACTGTCATATTTAAGCAGTACCATGCATACATCTTTAACATTTAGAAACATAGGCACACAAAGATGCTATCTTGGATTTGATAGATTGGCTATGCATTATGCATGTGCCTGAAATGAGCAACCAATCAATCCAGTCTTTTTTAGCCGTCACTGGGGGGAGAAGCAGAGTCTACTATGGAGAGGTTACTTTCCTTCTTGTTACACTCACACTCACCTAAACACAGTTTAGAATCACCAATCATACATCTTTTCAAACTGTGAGAATACCCTGAGTATCTGCAGAAAGCCCACACACACATTGAACATGAAAACTCCCCCCCAGGAAGTCACCAGACAGGAATTGAACCTGAACCTTTTAGCTGTGAGATGAGCGTGCTAACCAACAGGCAACAGGTCACACTATTTTATCATAATTTCATTTTATGCTGATTCTGGTATCATCGGCAAAGAAAGACACTTCTTTGGGATACAGGTGTTCAAACCTCCAGCTTACCTTCACATTCATCATCCTCTTGGTTGAAATTAATGGCAAAGTCATGTGACACCTGTGAAAAGAGGCAAGGATAATTGTAAAAATTGTGTAGCTTAAACTTGCTTTCACTAGCCTTCCTCTCTACTAGCAACCAGAACAACTCTATAAACATGTACATATAAGTGACTAGATTTTGGCGAAGCACCACTTCCTGGGCCCTGTGATTGCCTGCCACAGCACTGTTGCCAGGTAACAAGTGAGTTTGAAATAAGACAGTAATTAAATGTCTTTGCTAGAGCGAATGAGAGCGGGTGCTGCCACTGATGGCAAGGCTTCACGTATCTGGACAATTAAAACAATGTCTGTATTACAAACATGGAGGAATTTCCAGCTATGATTCACCCTGCATCTCTATGTGTTAAAATAAATGGAGGAAAAATAACAACAACAAAAATAAAACCTCACACTAAGCACACATCATGGACAGTTGTCCATCTCTTAGATCTCTAAGACTGTCCAGCTACAGGTGATTCGCTACAATAAATGTATCTGTTTATAAGATTGTTTCATATCATTTTACATTCACTATTTTGGAGTTATAAGGAAGTTTATATTATATTATAGTCACTTAGTCTAAGTGTATTAACCCCCTTGTAGTTGGGGCTTTTATCAGACCGTGTTATTGACTGCACAAAGAAGACAATGGTATATATATCACTATATACCCTCTCAAACTCTGGAACTGAGAGCAAATAAGATCATTTGTTGTTTTTATTGACGTCTTTCCTCCCCTCGCTCTTCACTATTTTCTCTTCTTCTGTTTATTTAGCAATCCACCCCAAAAAAGCGTTGTTTAAGTCAAGCATGGTGACCACTGATTATACAGTTAATTCTTCATGTCTGACATATGAAACAACACCCCAAAAAAATTTCTTAATTTGAAGTGTTAATTACATATTCAAATGAAAAACTTTCAATTTCGTATGCAAACATTTCTAAATAATAATTTTTCCTATCGTTATGAATACATACAGTAAGTTTATGTATTTTTTTTAATCTAGTTTATTTAGTATATTTTTTAATAATGTTTTTTGGTTTGTATTCAAATGTTTTCTTGATTACGGGGCAGTTCAGAGGTCTCGTGTATCGAATATAATACATCTAGCATTATAGGGTTAAATGAATTAAATGAAGCTTTGATGCGAAAAATTTACACTGAATTTTTTTTATTAGTCAAGTTAATCACGTTTCCCGAAGAGTTGTTTCAGCGCTAGTTATCAATGTCTGAATATTTATGCATAAATCCTCATCAAAGGAAAAAAGAAACACGATATGATCTATTCCTGTCATCCAAACATCAGTTAGATTTTTCTATTTCAGAGCTGTCTGACTGGCATCCATCTGTCTTGAATCATTCACTTGAAAGAAGTGGTGAAATTCCAATACATATATTCCCATATAGCAGCACTCAAAAGTAACCTGACAATAAATAGCTGGATAAACACACAAGTGTTACTAAAAGACAAGTTATGGCTCCTATAGGTGACATGGTTCTTGTATTGTGAGTCCTGGCTCACAACAGTGGCCTACATGGATCTGAAAACAGTTATAATTCAATTTCGATTTCAATTCAATTTTGTTTATATAGCATCTATTACAACACCCAGAACATGACCCCTGAGCAATTATTACATAAACATAACATAAACAATGGCAGGTAAAAACTCCCCTAGTGGGAGAAAAACCTTAAGCCAAACAGTGGCAAGAAAAACTCCCCTTTAGGAGGAAAGAAACCTTGAGCAAATATAGTATAATATTGTTAGTTTGTTGTTAGTGCTCTAAAGCATCATTTTGTTTTTCCAGTTTATCAGAGAAAATATGCACCTGGTCCATGTGTTACCATGGTCCCAAATAATTTGCATAAATATATAAATTATTCTGTAAAAAGCCTAAAATCAGCAGATCAATCTACAACCAATTAAAATAGAGCTTCATTCAAATGTCTTCTGTCTGTCAGCAATGAACAGAAGGTACAAAAGAAGGCCTTTAAAGAGGCCATATTATGAACATTTACAGGTTAATTTTGTTTTACTGTGATCTATTTGCAGTGGTTTGTTTTATATTCTTTCATATTCAAAAATCATCTTTTTTTCCTGGAAGCTATACATTGCTGCAGCTGTTCTTGTCTCTTTCCGTTTGAATTGCTCTGATTTAGTTATTTTCTCTTTAAGCATCCCACATCCTTGGCTAGCAACACTAAATATAGGTTTTTATTTATTTTAATTTTCAATTGAATATAATATTATTATATACAGTATATATGTTTGCCCATCCAAACTGCTTGGTGCCATTAAACCTACAGCCTGTAAGTTCATAAAGCAGGTCATAAAAAATATAATAACTTCATCAATGTTCAGTTGTACCACCAAGCCCAATGCGTCAACAGCACACAGTAACATAAACATGCCTCCTATAAGGCAGGTGCTGCCATGGTAAATGTAATAATTAAATCTTGCCATTTACGCTGCAGAAAATCTATGCACGATTGAAATGATAATTATTAGTGTTCCACACTGACACACAACACATTGCAATCTTGCATTAAACATAGTCTTCTCTTGTTTGATAAATGATGATGAACCATGCTTTTGCATTTGTATGTGTCTGTGTGCACAATCGCACACAGACACACACACATTCATCATGTCAAAAATCTCCCCAGGGTGCTATTAAACACTAAGACCTGTAAGTTCACGAAGTTAACAAATGTTTTTAACAAATGTTTTTACGCTTATGAATTATCATGTAAATTGAGCATCAGAACTTTGTGGATTAAGTTTCAGTGGAACATATTTTCTCAAGACAAGTTGATATTTTTATACAAGGAGCTTACGTATAAAAATACAATGTGAAATTTTGACAGAATGACAAATCATGTCATAAAGTAGGTCACAGAAATTGCCTTGCTTAACATACATGCCCAGGGTAGTAGAAAAAAAGGCCTAAAACAGGGAAAATAAATATACAGGATGAAAACATTGTTCATGTTCGAGGGGAATTTCAGGATGCTTAACAGAGATATGACCAGATACACTCACCTCATAATTTGGAGGGATCCTGGCACCAAACCCCAGAGCTGAAAATCGTTTGTCACTGAAACAACAAGCAAATTAATCAGTCCTAAATTAGCATTACTGCAACTTACACACGGCATTCTGAAAAATATTGATGCTTTATCCATCTGTTCACATTGCCAAAGGCACATCCTCTGCTTTTTTGCATTTCATAACACGCTGAAAGCTTTAATAACAGTTTGAAATCTGTCCCACAGTGCCATTTTACAGCCAGCATTTGCACCTGTTCAAAGAGCTTGCCAGTCTTTCATCTCTTGGTTTTTCATTACTCCATTTAGATGGGCTGATACTGCTGCAAGAAACTGTGATGTTCGATTCAGGTTGTCTAGTCAAAGGTCAGGATACACAATTTTGTAGAGATAACAATGCAACTCTGGTGTCCAAAACCCCCCTTTTATTGGCAAGATAATGAGGAATATCTTCCCTTTTTTTTGCATGGCCTTTATTTGAGCATGAAAGTCAATTCGCCCTTAAAAGGTTCTGTCTTATGTGCGCCACGTTTTTGCTAAATATGAAGACTGTAAAATTGACCACATTATGGAGCGAAAATGACATGCCTGTACAAAAAATGTGTTGTTGTCAGGTGTGTGTAGCAGGACCATTAACATAAACATCTAATCCTGTGCATCTCAATTTCCCAGATGTGTTTGTGCAGCCGTGTTCAATCACATGATCACACAAACATCACCTGAGAAACATTTTCAACCAGCACCGTATCCGTCTTTGCTGCGTTGAAAGCATAAAATCCACTACAGAGGGGAAACAATGAACGCAAAATTCAACAATTTCTTCTTTTTTTTCCGAGGTAACCCTCTAATATGCCTCATACTAAGACAACGTGATGCAGACCCAACTTAGAGCATCATTTCCAAACACTATCTATTAAACTTCTCTGAGTTTACTGTGTTATTTGTTCAAACAAATCAGACTTAGAAAGAAGTTCTGTTCAGTAGGTTCAAACGAACAATTTAGTTCCAGGCAGAAATAAGTTACAATGTAAATATTAAAGCTGCAAGCAGCGATGAACGGGCCCTCGCACCCTTGTGCACGTTCAGGCGTGCTGCAGTGGAAGCGCTTGTATTACTTGCATGTAGATTCTTCAGGCCTGGACATTAACCGGATGACACCACCCACGACTCTCTATACCAAACCATTCAAAAGTTATGGCAGAAAGTAGGGACTATCAAACATGGACCAATCAGATGAAGGTGGAGCGCGCTTTTGGCGTCTATCGTCGCCACGGTAACGCTTTTGAATGAGAAAAGTAACGTGCATCGTCGCAGGATCGAGACGCACATTTTGATGTATAACACACCTGGGTACACGTTACGGTTTGGGCCAAGAAACGGCCGAAGAAATGGTATAAATTGCGCGAACACGATTAATCAAAATGTCAAAATGGCCGACTTCCTGTTCGGTTTCGGCCATGCCGACAAGACACTTTTCTTAAAGTTGCGACATGATACAGGTGTGTACCGATTTTCGTGCATGTACGTCAAACCGTATTTTGGAGCTTGAGGCACGAAGTTTTCTAGGGGGCGCTGTTAAGCCATTAGGCCACGCCCATTAATACAAACCATTAAATATCAAATTTTTCACCAGGCCTGGCTTGCGTGCAAAATTTGGTGACTTTTGGGGCACGTTTAGGGGGGCAACAAGGCCCCCATTTCGTTGAAAAAATAAAAATAACGAGAAAAAAAATAAAAACAATTCCTACAGATACAATAGGGCCTTCGCACTGTAAGTCCTCGGACCCTAATAATGCCTCTATTGTCTTAAATATCAGTCGTTCTTAGAAACTATGAGAACAAATGGAAGAAAAAAAAACTTGTTTCACTCTTTTGTGCATGTGATTACATTCATACACATTTAGCAAATAAAAATCCATGAATGAAATGTTTTGACATTAGAGGTTTGCCATATTTCAGGGACTATTTCCTCACCATCCACTAGCTGCTTATCTTGTGAGTAAACTAACAAACGCAATACAGAAGAGTCTACTGTCTTCATCCACAGTCCTGACTCTGTGAAATGGAAAGAACCCATAACAAACATTCCTCCAGCTCACAACCAACAGGAGGAGAGTTTGTGCTCATCAAGTGGGAGAGGCTTGGATGAGATCTTGATTGGGTATGATTTCTTGGGGAGGGAGAAGCTACTTCTATTCAATTCAATTCAATTGTATTTATATAGTGTCTAATACAACAAAAGTTGTCTCTAGGCGCTTTCCAGAGACCCAAAACTTCCCCCGAGCAATTATTACATAAACAATTCTTCTCTGTGTTTTGTTGATACTTTGTTTCAAACAGATCATCCTCTAGAAATCCCTTACCCTACCTTTAATCTGGGTAGGGTTATTTGGCCACTTCCAGGCCAGTTCATAGTTTCACAGTGAGAAAGAAAATGTACATTTGATCAAACACATCAAAACAAACTTTCTAAGAAACGCTGGTTTCTAATGTTAATGCTAATGCAAATTTCAAAGTAATTCTATATGTAAATAATTTGAAACCACTTATTTGTTTGTTTGTGTCTTGTATTACTAATATCATTTTGTGAACATTTAGTTCACAATTCATAGCTTAAATGTATATAACTTTTTATATTGGGAGCTGTATAATTTTCTATTGACAGCGAAGGCAGCATGAGATGTTTGAAGGTCCTTGGGCACTGATTGGCAGGAAGGTGGGAACACAAACATTTGTTAGCAGGGCTGGTTTGCCACCGGTCTGTGCAAGAATGATAAGCCATTCGAGAATTTAGGTTCCCAACACTGACGCATTTCAGCTGTTATTTTGTTCAATTCTTCCTGCAAACACATCTTGAGGTGTGCAACTGTACAGGGGTCGTCATTGTTTCATTATACGTTTTAATATTCTCTACACATGCTCAACTTTTTCAGAATAGGGTTCCATTCATCCTCTACAATAAATCTGGAAATTATTACTACCTAGCATCTACATTTAAGTGCATAAAACACTGTCTCAAAAGAATAAATGGTGAAAAAAATTCAGCTGTTTTCTGCAGACTACATTATGTAGTTTGCCCACTCAATTTCAAAACAATAGCGACAATATATGAAATGTATCCAAAAGATGTCAATAAAACCAAAATTCAAAGACTGGCAACAGACTGAAATCCTGTATATGGTCACTTATTTAAAAAATAGCGGGATTAAGAACTGAGCACACTGAATACCATAGTCTTGAAGGTCGTTTTCTGTGTACATCATGTACTGAACATGTCACTATGTTCTGAATTAGATTTTACACATTGTCCCAAGTTTTTCAAAAGAGGACTCTTATACAGTAGCCTTTTATTTAAAGAACAAACTGTAGCGTGCTTTTGTTCATATTTTTCTATTTGCTGTAATATTGTCAGATTGTGGAATTTAGATTTTTGAAGCAGAACTTTCACAACTTGCTGGCTGTCAAATCTGGTAATGTTTGTCTCCAGAAAGCTTCTGTAATTGCTGCTTTTGTTACCACAGTATTTACTGGATTTCATGTTTTTGCGACAAACAAAACCTTGCTCCAGTTCTCCAGCTCAGCTCAACAAATATATCCAACTCAGACAATAGTTTGTGACACAGATGTTTGAGATAATATCTTTAATTCCGTTGCTGTGGTTGTGGAGTGGGTGGCTGGAAGGGAACGCAGGAACATTTCCCGGTGTAAAGAAATGCTGAGTTATTTATTGTCTTCACAAGTGGCGAAATGAGAGCTGTTGGTGTGTTGGGTGGCTAATAGAGCTTTTAGGCAGATTTTCCTAAGTCATAAGTGTTTGATTGGCTTTGATGGGTGTGAACTTACATAAAAACTAGTTGAAAGAGCTCTCTGATGATTCAACTCAGGATGAGTATTAGGTGTTAACACATAACCCTCAACAACAGCAACTTCAAATTGGTAAGTTTTAGCAGCAGTGGTGACATCATTGATTTGTTTTTTCTTTCTATTTTACAGGTGTGAAATATTTCCAAAATCAAAACCGCCTTGTAGATTGTAGAGAGCTGGAGCTCAGCAGAATGACATGACTGAATGGTGCAGCGGGTATTTTGACCATTTATTTAGTTACAATTATTATTTGCTAAAAGACATGTATGAATGAGTGCACTTTTCCTTCTCTCTCCTGCAACCTCTGCACATGCTCCAGCTATTCTGATTCAGCACATCCATAATAGAGTCCACTAACAATGCTCCTCTACAGTCAGAATTCTTGTTCAATACATCCATTTATGCATTTTCTACTGAGGTTTTATCCATTTTCATAGAAATAAACACCTTCCATTGAATACAGACCTTACTTGTACACCTCTGACCTTTAACACATTGAGCCACGTTGTGCATAAATGTTACATAATAAAGAAAAACCAATAATGCTTTGGAAATTGGTTTTGCTCGCTTTGCAAATATTAATAGCCAACAGAATAAAGGAAAATAAAGGTGGTGGAATGAAAGAAGAGAATTTCAAACTTAGACCATTTTCTTTGACATTCTTTGACATTTTGTGGTTGTTAATAATCCAAAACAAAAGGATAGATATTATCTTGACACCTGGATGATTGTGTTACAATGATAAAATTGTTCTTGAAGCTCAATGAACAGATCTGGATGTCTTAAGAGAGTCAATAGACCCAGCAAATATATTAGCTGTCATACCACCAGTCCAGACAGCTGACAAGCCATTTTGATCATGAACTTTGCTGTCAAGTGCATGGTGGTCCTTGTCATCTCACTTTGTCAGGTGATGTGTCCGGTGTAACAGCTCTCTCAGTGAGGTAAGCGAGTCTCTGCCCACACAGACAAAAGCTCGTCACTCCAGCTCCATAATGGACTACTCTGCAAGGACTCAAAAATCCCACATCACCTATATTCACTAAAGGCTAAAAGGTTTGCCTGCCCACGCTTTACACCTCAATAACAATTCCAGCTTAAAAGGGAAAGGCGGCCTACACTTTCAGTCTGTGTTTGCCCAGAGGCATGTTTCCATGTGTGTTGCTGTTGAATGTTTAAAATGCACGTATGCGAAAAAGAACACCCTCTGAGAGTTAAATATCATCTGGGGCCTCATGTTCGAAACGTGCGGCGCACAAAAAACGTGCGTACGCCACTTTCTATGCTCACGGTCGTATGATCGAAAATTTATCTGAACGTAGAAAGTTGCGGTCTTTCACGCATACACCAAGGCTGGCGTACGCACTTTTCTGAGGTTTTGTCCGTTGGCGGGGTTATTGAGGGGCCAGCACAAAACTTGACCTTCTTTCAGTTCATATAAAAAAGTACAGGCAACACGCAATTTTGGGGTAATAAACACAGAATCCAGCAATGTAAAAGAGGCTATTATTAACTGTAGCATTTAACATGTTAATTTAGACGTCCACTTCACGGGAGATTTGGCAATGCGCCTGCTCACTGGTCAGGTGTGTATCGAAAATCGGTACACACCTGTATCATGTCCCAACTTAAAGAAAAGTCTCTTGGCGCCGAAACCGAACAGGAAGTATGCCATTTTGGTGTGTTATACATCAAAATGTGCGTCTCCATCCTGCGACAACGTGCACTACTTTTCTCAGTCAAAAGCATTACCGTGGCGACAATAGATGCCAAAAAGCGCGTCCCCACTTCATCTGGTTGGTCCATACGTGATTGTTCCTACTTTCTGCCATAACTTTTGAATGGTTTGACATACAGAGTCGTGGGTGGTGTCATCAGACTCGGTATTGAGTCCTTGAACATAATTAGTGCAAATTAGGCCCGCCGCTTCTTCTGATTGGTCAATATTTGATAGTCCCTATTTTCTACTATAACTTTTGAATGGTTTGACATAGAGAGTCGTGGGTGGTGTCATCGTACTCGGTTTTGACTCCTTCACCTTCATTGGTGCAAATTAGCCCCGCCCCTTCTTCTGATTGCTCGATATGTGATACTTCCGATTTTCTGCAATAACTTTTGAATGGTTGACATGAAGACTCGTGGGTGGTGTCATCGGACTTGGTTTTGAGTCCTTGAACATAATTACTGCAAATTAGCCCCGCCCCTTCATCTGATTAGTCAATATCTGATAGTTCCTACTTTCTGCCATAACTCTTGAATGGTTTGATATAGAGAGTCGTGGGTGGTGTCATCCGCTAAATGTCCAGGCCTGAAAACATCTACATGCAAGTCATACAAGCACTTCCACTGCAGCCTGAACGTGCACAAGGGTGCAAGGGCCCATTCATCGCTGCTTGCAACTTTAATTAATGGTTGTTGTTGTTTTTTTACTTGTTTTTAGGACATGTTGCATGTTGCCCTTTTTTCACTATTGTCATGGCTTTGACTGCATAGATGGTATCTACATACATTTGTGTCAATGTTTCTCTCAAGTTTCTTACCCCCCTGTTAAGGAACAAAATACTTTTTTGTAATATTATCATTATATCCTAATACTTCACTTCAAAAAGTGTGTACTTTTCTTTTTACGTGACTGAAAGCAAAGCTGCAAATGATAAAGCTAAAAAGATGAGCAGCTAACTTGGAGGCAGGTTTTCAGTTCTAACAGTGCTACACTATCTCTTGAGCACCATAATTAGCAACACAGTGCTCCCCTGATATTCAGCGGGAGGATCTGCATAAACCGAGAGTCAGACAATTAATCCTCATCTGGCTTAATTTTGACAGACGATAAAGTCTCTCTCTGAAACAGACTATATTATGGTTTTCCATTAATTAGCAAATACCTACAATTCTGCCTGGAATAAACACACAAAATCACATTGTTTAATATTTGCTCTCAATTACCTCCTACTTAACACCAGATTCCACACCATGCTGCTTTTCCGGCAGCCATCAAATCCACCACCTTCCTTTTGAAGTGCTATCCCGACGTTAGGCCCTATCTCTGCATAAATCTATCTGTAGCTCCGGGTAATGAGCCTATTCAAGCTAAGACGGTGAGTCAGTCACTATGATACACGCTGAGAGCTGCTATTGTGAGTAAAGGAACTATAACATGCATGCATATAGTCCTACCACAAACACATTTACATTTTAGGCACAACTACTTCCTGAAACTGCTCATTTTATGTAACCTCAAAACTGTATATTTTATGCACCGTTTTAACTTTTTGAGTATGTCTTCTACTATAATACAAGGTGGGTTTCCTGACCTAGTTAATGGTTATTGAAATTGTTACAAAAATAAAATATGAGATGTGGAGCATGTGTAGGATTATTTTTCTAACCTCTTGTTCTAAAAAAAAGGAATGTAAAAAGCAATCATATCTGCAGAAGATTTTAAGGTCTGTGTCTACTAAAGTAAAAAGGTCAAAATGTAATCAATCTGAAAGATTTTTCATAGAAACAATGCAATTAAATGATAAGAAGTGGAGTGTAGCCCCAGGGTTTTGCAAGTGTCCTTGACTGTTGCAACCAAGTGCCATCGTCAAACTAGTCTCATACATAAGTAATGCCAATAGAGACCACTTAGTTGTGGGCACATGCGGTGGGTAGTATGTCGAAATAGCAGGGATTGCTAGGTGCTAAATGCATTTCAAGGATGAAATACAAGTGAAGAAAAGAAGCTGCCTGTCAGGAGCTCAATCCCATTACCTTTGCAACAAACTGGTGAACAGAAATGAAATAACCTCCGGGATTCTGTATTTTTGCTGCACAATTTCTCATGACTCTTTTTTTTCCTGGAGTTCAGATGGAGTGGCCAGCCTCTGAGATGGCTTACAAGGAGCACTCTGCAGCTCTGGATAGTATCAGGAGACACTTATAGTCACTACAAGCTCCAAAGAGAAAAAGAAGATTGACAAACCTGTCATAGTCTTGACAGATCTCCCCCACTGCAATCAGAGCCTTCAAGTACTCGTTAGGTTGGTATGGGTTGATGTAGTGCAACGAGCAGCTGTTCCTCGGATCTCCGTTGGAGGCTGTGAAGTCGATGGCAACCTGGTAGAGATCATTTTAAAAAGTCTGTGACTTTTTTTTTAACTACCAGCAAAAGTTGTTTAGTATCTTACAAACCATAAGGAGTGAGGGAGTCGGAAATATGATAATGGGAGATTAATTCATAGGATAAGGCACTTTTTCACACCCACATAGGCTTAAAAGTTGCAGCTCCCATAAACTGTAGATCCATGCAGGAAACATCTCTACCACAGCAGGCTTCGTGATTATTATTCATTGTTTTTTGTAATCCAGCAAGGCAGCAGGAATGAGTATCACAGAGGGCAGACTAACGGGCACCATTTGGAAAAGTTTTCAATATGTTCCATGAAGCTTCCTAAAACAATAAAAGTAACTGTACTCACAATCAAAAGCGCATTTAAGGGATACAATGAAGACATTGAAGAAATATTATGATTGTAAAACCTCAATAACTTGGATGATTAGGTCATTTTGCAACCTTGCAATAATTCAGTTACAGTGGTTATAAGGCTGACATGTCAATAAACACAGACTCAGTTTACCGTAAAATGAATTTGGCATCCTCCCATAATGTAATCTAGGAAGGAGTAGACTCTGTGAAGCTGCGGGAAAAGAAAAATAAAATATCATACTTAGAAGCAATGTTTGAGTCTCAGAGCAAATGTTTGTCTAAAGAGAAAAATTGTTCTGTATCTTATAAAACATAAAAGCACATTCAAAATGTATCTTTTAATACTTTAAATAAATTCAGGGTGCTCCTTAAAATTGTTCAAAGTCTTGTAAAAGCCACAGGGTCCAGTTTTCTTGTCTAAATCACAGTCCTGAGATAAAACAATTAGGGACTAACTGATTCTGTTCCTTAGGCGGTGTGTATTGTAGTAAACATGACATGTTCCTGCAGCAGAGTCCTACCTTAAGTTCGGTGAGAATGACAACTCCTGAATTTTTATAGTTTCTCTTCTTCTGTTTGTACTTGGGATTCACACAATCCCACGACACCTTCAACAAACCAAAAGTCAAAGACAGAACTGAAGGAACTGCTTATTGGATTCTGCATCACATGAATGCACAAAGAGTTTGTTTTCATGTGCGCTAGCTTCCTACAGAATAACACGAGGTGCACATTGGACATAGATGAAGCAGTTACACAGCCGCCTCTCATCCACTTTGTTCTATGCCTAAATTCACTGACCTTATTTCCACTGGAAATTTTTTGCATGTCCCTGAACGTGGCGTAGAACTCGCCAATGAAATCGTGCTTTCCCCTGGAGTCATAATCCCACACTAGGCACTGTGACACACACAGATATCACTGCTTATTGGCTTTGTGTAAAATTGTTAGGTCATGAACAAATATTGGTCCCTCAGTTATCATGCATAACTGATTCTAGTGATTTAGATAGTTGCTGATCCTGGATGTACAGGTCTTAAATATGTCCTACCTTAAGCTTCCTCTCTTCATTACAGCTGCACAGAGACATGAGTGATACTTTGAAGGGTTCCCACACTGGATTCAGGTTGTTTTTAATCACCTTTTGTATTAAAAGCACATTAAAAAAAAGGAAGTTTAATGTTAAACAAACAGCTGTTGATGAAGAAACTGGAGAGAAAATGCAATGAGCATACCTCAGTTCTGTGGACAAGTTGTTCAGTTTCATCATCATTGATTCGATATATTTCCAAAAATGGGTCTGACTTGCTGAAAAGATCCTGCAGAAGCAAAGATAAAGAAATGAACAAGCCAGTCACCTGTAATGCCAGCTTTCCCTGACACAAGTGGTTGACTGGAAAGTTAGAAAGTATATTTAATCCAAATATTGTCCTGGTCACAGTACCGTATGTGAAATTACTTCTCAAAATGTGTAGTTTGTATGTTCTCCCCACAATGTTGCGTGTTTTCTCCAGGTAGGCTGAATGCCAATTTTAAACAGATTGCAAGAAAATGTGTGGTTGTGCATGGTTGTTTGTCTTGTTTGTCTCTGTGACCCTATGATGGACTGGTAATCTAGTCCAGGATGTTGCCCACATTCCACTACAGACAGGTTTCAGCTTTCCCGTAAACCGCATGATAAAGGATAAAGCAGATATAAAAAATAAATAAATGTAGAATAATAATCGTGTTAACACAATGCCATCTGTAATGATCTCAGAGAAGCAAATATTGGTGTCCATCACTTTGGGAAAGAAGATAAGGTCAGTCCATTCTACGGTGAGAAAAACTATTCACAAAGAAAAACATTCAAGACAGCTGCCAATTTTCATAGGGCCCTTCATGGTTTACAGGAGGATGTTTCACCGTATGTGGTGGAGAGTGCAATTTCATCTGCAGTCATGTGTTGGGAGACCAGTATTGGAGCCAGTGACCTAAAAAAGCTGGACAAACTGATGAAGAACGGCTGAGTTTGTGATGGGTACTCTTCTGAAGTCCCTTGAGGTTATTCTGCAATGAAGGATGTTGCAGAAGTTGTAACATAAAATGTACATCTTCTGTACAAGACATTGATTCAACAATGAGGTCTTTAACTAAAGAGTTTTCTGCACTGTAGACTATTACAGGAGATCATTCCGAACAACAACCAAAACTTTTTACGACTGTCACACTTTATAATACTGAGGGACGGTGAGACAGCATGGTGGTGTGGAGGTTAGCGCTGTTGCCACCAAGCGAGATCGTTCCACTTAGACTCCCAGCATTTCTGTGTGAGGTTTACATGCTCTTATTGTGTCTGCGTGGGTTTTGTTTTCCCTCTGAATCCCTCCTACAGTCCAAAGACATGAATGTTAAGTCATGTACTGATTCTAAATAGTCTGTAAGAGTGAGTGTGAGTGTGCATGGTTATTCGTCCCTGTGTGGGCTGACAGAAATGTCCAACGTCCTACCCACGAAGAGCTGGGATAGGCTTTAACCCTCCCATGACCCCAAAAAGGATTTAAGTAGGTACACAAACATGAATAAATAACTGCAAAAATAAACATGGTTTCCCTTTGGGGATTAATTAAGTATTGCTGAATATCATAATCTATGGGGTTTAGTTAGCTGTTTAAATACTGAAGCTGATGAAAGCATTTTAAGAAAATGACTGCACAAGTATGGGGATGAAGGCAATGTCAACATAGGAGGAAGGTTTTACAATTCAGCATCTCTTAATTTTATTTTATACACTACATGGACAACTGCCCTTAACATTTGTCACTGATAAGGCGGATTCAACTTTAGAAAATCTGTTAGAAGCGTGGAGAAGGTCAGGTGTGCGTTTGTGTGAGCGCTTAGGTTTTGTTAAATAAATAATACAATGTAATATATCATGTGTTGTTGTTGATCTAAGTGTGAATTTGCCTAATCGTATGAAAGAGGGTGTTCTTCATTTTACCTTGACTGTACTTGGCATTGGCATATATCGCACTGACAGCAAATGACGGCATATTTCTTGGAGCTAATGAAACAAGGTGCCAGACGTCTGCATGGAGCTATGATTAGGTTTCCTCCGCATGGAGGAAATTCCCATTTTATAACTGTGTGTTACCATAATATTTTGCAAAAATCCATTAAACTCTGGTGCTGATATTGATGACTTTTTTAAATTGTGAGAAACGCCACTGGCCTTTGCCAAATGCTCAGGGACTTATACACACACTTGCAGGATATTTTACAAGCCTCTAACCTGTGGTATTTTTCTAGTTATTAGAATCATTACTCACATGCTCATCTTTTTCACATTGCTGCAGTTTTATTCCCTTGCACTTTCCCTATATAACCATCTATTTAGTCTATAAAGGTCTTTATTGGTATCATCAACATAGGTCGAATTTCTTGGCAAGTAAAGAATTAAAATATTATTTTGCACTCCATGACTCAGAAGTTATGTCCATTGATGTCATCAGTGTAAGGAAAATAGCCACTTGGCTTAAAGGAAAGCATTCAAAACATTGTATCCTTTATGATTATTCGTGGTAGCCTTGAATCATGTTGTATGCAAGCGTCGGCAAGCAGAGGCTACACTGATTATTTAGGTCGATTGATTCTTCAGTGAGGAAAACCATTTCTGTTGAGTAAGTCAGTGCGTACATGTGTGGCTGTGGAATTTGGGTGGGTGAGGGTCTTTGTGTACACGGGATGAGACAGTTAAGGATGCATTTCCCGCCACATTAGCAAGATACATTTCCTGAGGGATTGGAGGGAGGGGGAACAGTGCTGTAGCATCCTATTTTTGTTGCCATGACAACTGTTAGCCAGTGGCGCCAGTTCCATGAACTGATGAGGCACAGATGTCAAGATTTAATCTTTGGCGTACAATGACAGCGTTAATCATGTTAATCATTACCAGTTACATCATATTTCCTGATAAAAGCCTCTGTTCACCAACCTGTACACTCCATACCTGTGAATAAATGCTGCAGATTGAGGTGATATGACTGATGAGCAGATAACTAGAAACACCAGACTGCTTCATTCTTTATCTGGTGGTGTTTCTGGATGAACTCGTTCCTGCAAGTGGACTGTCACAGCTAATTAGGACCTTAACAAAACACCTAACAAAGGAGAACGCCAACATTTTACCTCGGGAAACTATGGGTTTGTCTCCTGTATTGTACAGTCTGTCTCTTTGTTTTCTTTTCCATTGAGTTGTAGCTAATTTTAAACCTGATTAGGTTTAGGACAGGATAATGATCTTGTTTAAAAAAGAAATAAAAAACTTTTTTACAAAGTTCTTGTGCAACTGGCCTGCATTAGAGTCCTACCTATGCCCTTCTGCTGCCCATATTTCCCTCCTCCCCATCCCGGTTTCCTGTAGGTTTACTTTTGATAATACAGACCACTAGTGGCACACAATCTTAGATAAGAAATAAAATGTAAACAGCCTGGGTTTATTCATGGATAATTAGTCAGGGACACACAAAAAAACAGACACAGACCAGGTAAAAGGTAAAATCAGACAGCAGTCCAGAATTACACAAGGAAGAAGATCCCAGAACAGGCAGAGATAACACACACACACACAGATGAATAGACAGAATATAAAAGGAACTCTGAAGCCTGACACACTGTTATAAAGCTAATCTGACACAAGAAGCCAAGGAATATGAATAATCAAGTGACTCATGGCTAACTGAGCGCAGGTGTGAGCCGATTAAATAAACACAAAATAACTCTGAAGCAAAAGTTGCAGAAAGTTATACAGGATTGCAAAATAAGACGGGTAGTGGATGTCAATCAGACTGAAATATATGATAAAGAAGAAATCATTTATTTTTTTAAATGCTCAGACCCAGCCTGCCCATCCATACCAGCAGCCCCCGGTGAGCTGTGTGTGTGTGGGGGGGGGGGGGGGGGTCTTTAGACTCTATGAAGCAAAGATATTTTTATCTTCATTTATTCTTATCTATTTCATGCCTGCAAAACATTTCAAAACACACTGGGACTATAATGCTTTCAGCACTTTTAATGTTTCCTTTGCTCCTCATTAAACACTTAAGGTGTTCTGGCTGTGTTTAATTTCTTATTTGGTCCCATTCTTGCTACAAACACTTCTCAATGTGTTCAACAGCATGGGCGTTGTTGTTGCATTTATTCATTTAAAAAAAATGTTCCACACAATCTCTACTGAGGAGCTGCCAGGACTGCAGACAGGCGGGCCGAGTTCTTATACCGTCTTTTTCTTCAGCCATGCCCTCGTAATGTGTGCAGTAACTGTTTTCCATTGTTGAGAAAAAGAAAAAAAAAATGTGAGAAAAATGCATTTATGTATCTTGAAAAGATATAGGGCCAAATCCACAAAGAATAGATTGTGCAAGCAAATAGCGCTGTGAATTGCGCCGCATTTGCCCCGCTTTAAGGTCCTATTCACAAAAGATTTTGCTCTAATGATATGCCGGCGCAAACACGCCCATAAAGTTTTGCAGCTGAGTGCAATTTTCCCTTGTCTGAGTAAGTGAGCGGAGCTGTTTCCAGTGTTCTCCATATTTCAGCACACAGATTGGTCCATAATGAAAACTGCAGAGAGCACAACAGCCTCAACTTTCACGTATTTGTACTTCTCTAGTATTTCGCATGTATGACATAAGCTAATGAAATGTCAAATGTTAAGAGGCTGTGCGCATTTACGCACAAGGCACAGCACCGGTAACTTCATTAACACCGGATCGGGATCAGATCAGGATCTGACGGTAATTCATGTTCTGTGTTTTGCTACACACACCTACCGGTCAGCTGTTAAACACACACATTCTAGATTTATATGTTTATATGGTGGAATTGTTTGTAATAAAGCAGCCCCTTACTGTATGGATGAATTCTGAGCTCCGTCCTGTTATATTTTTTTTTAAATCCGAGATAAGTCCACAACCCCACTTGATCTGACTGTCTACAGTCATGTCTGACTGTAGATTTCACCCTTAATATCATTCAGTATCACACAGGCTTGAATGATATTGAAGAGAGAGAGAAACAGAGACAGAGGGGGAGTGAGGAGTGAGTTTGCGCGCAGTTAATACACGCTTCGAAAAGACGGTATTTGCTCCACTATTTTTGCGTGTGGCAAATAGCGCTGGCCTTTGTGAATTAGACGGTTTTTGCAATGAAGCTTATTTGCATAGAAAGGGGGCAATTTTGTGCCGAATGTATGAATATTACCTAATTTACATGCATGCAAATGGCACAGGCGCACCATGACACTATTTGCTTGGCAGCGCAGTTTGTGGTGCAATTCGCCCTTTGCGGGAATTAGACGCTCTCTTTTTGTCTCATTTGCACCGGTTTAGCGGCCGCAATCCTTTTGTGGATTTGGCCCATAGTCTTAAAGGCAGGACATGTTGGTTTTTAGTTGCCATTGTTTCTTTCTAAATTTACTTGAGGGTCAGGTACTGGGTCAGATTGTAATAGACGCTGCAAAACTAAAACCGAATTGATCTTAATTGAATCCTAAAATCCCAATGTACTATTCTGCATTAAAACTGTCATTGCTAAAGTGCCAAAGAGCTTGACTTTTGTGACTTTGGACTTCTCCCTAAAACATCATAGATTCGGATTAGATTTACCACAAGCATTTCTCAATAGCTTCTTATGCTTGCACTTACAAACATTTACCAACATGGTTGTATCAGCTATTTATGAATCCCAGTTCCTGATGACTTAACATTAGGGATCGTAGATAATGGATTTCCAGCTTGACTTGTCCTCTTGCTATTTATGCACCAAAATTCCACCAGATTCATTAAGTCATTTGATAATAATAAAAAATAATAATATAAATCAATAATAAAAATTCCTTCCAATCTTTCTTCAAAGAAAATTGTTTTAAAATTGGAATTTTCATCCTTTCGTTGACAAATCGGAGATTAACTGTCCAACTATTAACCTTCAAGACTCTGCTTGTCATGATTAATGTATAACTCATCATTAATCATTATCGGTGGCATTATTTGTTAGAAATGACATCATTATTATTTTCCACCTCTTTTACCAGCACTAAATTGCTCCTGTACCAAATTTTTGGGAATTGTGTTGAGACATGAAATGCAAAATTGGGTGAACATTATGGAAGAATCAGCCCTTTTCTCCTTTTCATTTGGTGCATTTTTTTTTATCATTCCAACTTGTTTGATTTGGGTTTCACCGCTGTTTTCATATTACAGTTCAGTTTCACTGTTAGAGCTGCTGTAAATGTCAAACTGTGGTTTCCAAGATAAATGTACATGCTGTCGGCACCGTTAAGAATCAAGGTCAAACCATGAGGCCGCCCTCCTGAGGCTTTATCCTTAGAACATGGTGTGACTTCAGATCATCAGAATTGTAAGCTCCTGCTGTTTTTTGTTTTTTGTTGTTTTTTTCTCCTGAAAAATGCCCTGGGGAAAGTTTGAAGATGTAAGAGCCAGAGCAGCTGATGTCCTGTCTAAAAGTGGAAATAGTAACATTTATTTCACTCCTGATCACGCTGAATTGCAAAAGGATTGACATGTTTGATCATTATGTTCTCAAATTGTCATTCTACTGAGCAAGCACAACAGTTGTGTTTTCACTTTTTTTCTGTATTTTGAACTCTTATGAGTGGCTCATATCAACGCTAGTGAAACATTGTAGGAGCTTTTAAAAGCTATACTACAATGTCATACAAAACATTTCACATTACCACAACTCCTACAGCTGTGTAGTGCTATTAAAACAGTATCTAATCAAACATTGATGTTGGGTCCTCTCACCTTATCATCAAGCTTCTTGGCACAGAAGAAGAGCTCCACATACCCATTGTTGCCAGAGATTTCCTCAGCATGCACCTGGAATGAAATTTGAGAGAGATTTGTCAGCATTTAAAAAAAAATCATTTTAAAATCATTTTTAAATCATTTTGCTTGTTAAAATGTATCCATGGTAAATTTCTATAACTTAAAAATGTGATGTTTATTCCAGAGACACAAGTTTGAACCTTTCAAAATCGCAACTCCTGCAACTCAGTCACTACTCTGGACATACAACCTTCTGATAGACGGTGCACATTTTAAATAAATTAATCCAGTTAATTAATTTCAGTCTTGATTTAAAAAAAAATCCCATGTGAAGTTGTCTTCAGAAAAGTTCTTTCTGCAGTAAGACCGGAGCCCTGCATTGAATCACTTTGCTTTTAGTTTGAGAGCATCTATAAACTGGTCAACTGACAGATATACTTAGGCTTTTTAGATAAAAGCTTATAAACGCTCTCTAAATGCATCCATAATGGATCACTGAAGACAAAACATATTTATGCAGCTATAAATGTAGGTAGATTAGCAAAGAAATTACATTGTAAACCTGAATATGAAACCTTCTCCAGAACAACAGCTTCGGTAATTCAAGCAGATCAGATGAAGATGTACCATGGTGGAAAACTAAACTGAAAAAATCCTTCTTTCATTTTGTACATCTTTATATTTTTCAATAATATAGATACTGGGCTATTGTCTTAAATTGTGGATTTAATTTTCTTATACATGGAAAAGTCACCACACTCAAGTGCAAGAATAAAGATGACAAGCCGGCTTCTGCTTTGTTTCTTTAGTCTCTAGTCTCTAGTCTCTACCAAAGTTCAGGCTTGCAGGTTTAAGAACCACCGATCACCCTCTGCTGCTCCTACTGTGCCCTCCTCCATCCTCTAGGAGAAACTGCCAGAAACCATGCATCAAACTCCGGGAACTGCGGCTACGCAGCGAGCATGTCCATGTCTACAAAAAGCCTGACAGTGATGACTTGCAAAGTGAGAAACATGCGAAGTTTATCAGACAGCTTGTCTTGACAAGCAGCAAAAGAAGGTGAAAATCTTTGTAAAAAGTGAAAGCAGAGGGCCAGAGGGTGTTTGTGTGTCTTAAATTTCTATCTTTCTTGCGAGTGAGAGCTTACATCTTGAATGGTGGCTCTTGTAAGTGAGGTTTTTGTTGTTTTATATAAAAATGATTGAAATCAACTTGTCACAGCTGAGGATATGGTTTTTATAGTTTCTAAACCTTTCTGACATTTCACTGATTTATGTAAGTGTGAACTGGACCTCTGCCTCTGATGCAGCATACCCCTGGAACTTTGCAGTTGTGTGGTCCAGTTTTGCCAGTTTTAGTTTCCGTTGATTTGAGATGTTATTTCAAGTGGAGTGCAGTCCTTTTACATACTTTGACTGCAGCATGCAAAAAAAAGAAAAAGAAAAGAATCCCCAAAAAGTCAAAAGAGTCATGTTTATTCAAAGGGATACAGCTACTGGCTACATTACAGTGAAGTGCGTTGTAACAGCGAAAGCTGGTCCTTCTTTCTCGGTTATATTAGGCATCAGCTGGTAAACAAATCCACATGTATATTCGAGACCCTGTGGGCACGGCTCTCATACATACAGCAGTGCTGAATAACACCGAGCAGCAGGCAGACAAAAAAAAAAGAAAAAGATACAATTTTTCACCATACTATATATTTTCTGTTGAATGCACATGGCACTTTGTCACATTGATTTACACTTTCTGAGGATGTTGTAAGATGAGATTTCCATAATGTAGCAGCCTGTGCTGCAAAACCCAGCAGGGTTATCACATCCCCAACATTTCACAAAGCTTAACAGCAAAAGTAAAAAAGTGTTTCACAAGACACAAGAACAGAGCAGAAAACAAAAAAAGGAAAACAAAACAAAAAATACGACAAAATTATTTTAAGAAAATACGCAGAACTAAAAAATCCAGCAAGAAAGCAGAAAACATAATATTCCAGAAAATACATTTCACTAAATGAAATGTAAAAAAATAAAATTGACTTTTTTTCCCCCCTATGGGGACCTAAAGAGAACAAAATGTTGTTTGTTCCCTTTGTTGTATTTCTATTGTCAGTATAGAAATATGATCATATCACCCAAAGCGACCTCATCCCTATGTGTCCCGGTCACTGTCGGAGGAGGGGCCACTTCTCACATTAAAAAGTAACCTGTCCCCCTGTTACATGTAGTTATTCCAGAGATCTAACACAGATATTTATAAACTCTCCACAGCTATAATTATCATATTTTTGCATTTTTCCCCCAAGTTTCACCATTCTGACATTAATTTAATGAGCTAAAGTGCAGCTCAGTGCACAACTCAGCTACAGTTTGGCAGAAATATCCTTCCTGTTATTATTCTCTAAATTCCTTGTTATGTCTAAATTGGGATCCAAATAGTCAGATATGCCTATCAACTTGCTCTTGCCCATTAACTATTGCCTTACCAAATCCTGGTCCACTAAATTATAAAATACATCATGCCGCTGCAATGAATCCAGATGAACAAAATTGCACTTTGCATGTTGTTGCCTCTTACCCAATCAACCCTAACAATCAGAGTTACTACCTAATGTTGGGCTACCGCCCATGTGATTATGAAGTCATGTGTGATTATGAATTCATGTGTGATTATGGACTCATGGCAGTCAGGCTTTGACCAGGCTACCAGGCCGGATTTCAGGCCTTGGACCTAAGCCACCCTAAAGTTTTACGACACCGTGGCCACACGGCTTGGAGCAACGGAAAAACCCCTGGACACGAAGGCCAGCCAGGATTTGCATATGTGGCCCCCTTGGTGATAAGGGACCACACTCTGATTGGACAAGGACCTCAAGCTGCAGGAAGGAGCATGGACTTCCTGGGCGCAGCTATAAAAGAGCAAGGCCCCCCTCTCTCGACCTCTTCTCTCTTTTCCGCCTTTCCTCTCACCTACAGGTCTCTGCTGTAGCACCAGGAGCGGCTTTCTCCTTTCGTGACCGAAGGAGCGTCCGTTTTGCAGCGCTGCACGAGTGACCCACGCGGTTCTGAGCCCAGAAAGCCAAACCGGGACCCTGCATTGCCTCGATGTGGACGCTTTCGGACCGATCCGAAGTTGAAGGAAGCCAAGCTGCTGTGCCCAGCTGCTGTGCCCCCCCAATCCGCAGCACAGATAACAGGAGGGAGTGAGTCGCTTTATCAGGGTCCCCTGCTGACCATAACCACCCAGCTGTTCACCAAGGAAGGCTGACCGGTCAGACCAAACCACCCTTTTTTTTTCTTCAACTACAAAGATCCACGTAAGAGGCTGTTTTTGGTGTCTGGGCAGAGAAAAATTAGTAACACACTTTAAAAGTTAGTTTACGCTGTGAGCTGGACTGCTGATCCCGTCATAGTTGTGTTTATTAACTTAAGTGTTTTTGTTTATCTTCTTATTTGTCTACTGCTGCATCCACATTGCGGGATCGTGATAACATGTTCCTCTACAACAGAAAACAAAGCCCTTCCAAATTTCCCGGTTGAATGACCAGAGCGCACGTGTGAAGTTTAGTTTCACAGTGGTGCATTTCTGTGTGGGAAAGATCAGAAGGTCTTGGGTTTCTGGTAGCGAGGAATTATTTAAGGCTGTCTGTTATTTTACTTTTCTTCTCTATTTCGCTTTTCCTCTCCTACTAATCCCCACACACAGACACTTCTCTCTGTCATAAATTCCCGAGCCATTCTGAGCTACCGACACACACACACACACACACACACACGCATACACACACCCACACACGCATACACACACACACTAGTCACACACCCACATGGATGACTGGAACTTTTTGCATTATATAATTTCTGTCCCTGTTTACGTATGTGGACCATCAGACTTTGTTCGAAGTGTTGCTTTACCACCCTTTTGACACTGGTGTAAATAAATTCTGATTGAAAGAAGCCGTCCTTGTTTATTTTACACATATTTGCCGCCAACGTTGGGTGCCGGAGCCTGTGTTCGGATTTCATCCTTCAATAATTAATCTTGAGACTGATTTTGCTGTAGTTATCATTTTCCTGGTAACGACCAGGTGGTGCCCCATTTCGATTAAGTCATTTGATAATTCAATTTGATAAATAATCTACCTTATTAATTATTAATAATTGTTGAAGGACAATTATTAATAACTCTCTTGATAACTGAAACAGCATCTACTTGTGGCACAACACTAATAACTGCAACCAAACCCTTAACCTAACTCAGCTTTAGTCATCTCAATAATTATATAAAAAACACACACACTCACAAATTACGTTAAGGTATAGCAACCAAGGAATCGATATTATAATCATTCATCACCAACCATGTCCCTTTTTGAGAGACGCTACAGCGAAACATAGTCCGCAGATCAATTTGGCCCAGTTTTACACCAGATACCCTTCCTGCCACAACCACGGGCAGACACACACATTCACACATGTTTTTCAGACAGTGGGAGGAAGGAAAACCACGCAAGCATAGGGAGAACATGCAAACACACAAACTAGACCCAGGAATCAAACCAGAAACCTTCTTGCTATGAGGCCACAGTGCTAACCACTAAGCCACCCTGCTGCCCCAAGAGTATTATCAATGCAACCTAAAATTAACATTAACATTAAATTAGCTGACATTAACCATGTACAGTAAAAACATGTTTGGTAGAAGGTTCTACATTATACCAAAGATACTCTATACAGAACGTCTCTGATTATACTAGTGCTCTGAACAATCTTTATTTGTGCCATTGCAACAGTCAGAAGATTTTCCTGTGTGAATTTTCATTGTTGCTCTGAAGACCATAGAAAGGTTTTAGCCACTGACTGCTGCTTAAATAAACTAGTGATTGGTTGATTGGGCTTTAAAACAGATGCCTCAGGGCAGTTCATTTATGTATCCAGCAACCCGGAGCTACATTTTCATGATTGAAGAATAGGGTTAAATTATTCCCTGATACTAAAAATGCAGGAGACTAGGACAATTAGACAATCAAACATTACTGATAGTGCAGCTGTCCATGGCTTTGCAGTATCTTGTTTGCGAACAAATTAATTAATTAGAAGAGCAGTTGACTGTTCTGTATTTCCACACAAGGTATAAGCTAGAGGGGAGCTTTGTATAATTAGGTTTATCCTGCCTTTATGTTACTAAGATGGGGGTTAACAAACCAGCTGCGTCTGTCTTCCACATCTCAGATGTGATATCTCATACCTGCACATTTCTTATGGATTTTCTCGTCCCCCCTCCATGTGTATTGGTATGCTTAACAGGAGTGGTTCCACACGGTACCGAAAATGGACAAAACCACTCATTGCAGAGAAGATGTTCACTTCCATGTGTTACTACCACAGAAAGCCACATCTTCACAATAAAATTGCATGACCAAGAAAAGTCAGGAAACTGCTAGGATACGAAACAAGAGTTAAAAAAAAAAATAAAAGAAATCCTTACTTCTACTTTCCATCACTTTGTCATCTGTTATCTAATATGCATAGTTGTATATTCAAAAGGTCAGTAAAGTCACAACAACATTGTAAGAGACCTACTGTGATGGTGGATTTGCCAGCATATTTCCCGTACTTCAGCAACAAAGGCTTCACCATCTTCTTTTGGGCCACAATCTGCAAAGAGCAACACAAGCAAAATATTGGTTTTCAGTCCCCAACACCAAAAATATTACTGTAATCAATCACCTCCTCTGTTACTCATAACAGTAAATGGACCGGCATTTGGTATTCATTTCCAACCCATACACAAGTGTCCCCAGCATCTGCCTACCTGTCCAAGAGTGCATTCCATGCCGCCCAAAAAGTCATCATCACGCGTCCCAATGCTGTGAGTTCCATGGATATCGTAGACTTCAAATCGCAGCTTCTGCACCTCCTCAAAGTAGTAATCCACAGAGAAAACCTTCCCAAAGACTGGATGCAAGTTGCTCTTGATCACTTCTGTCCTGTCCAGCTGGGAGGGAACACACTCAGTAAGTCTTTGAATCTTCATCCACGCCCAGGAAAAATACTTAAGCATTCTAACATAACTTATCATAATCGCCATATTGTCACCAAAGTGATAGTTGCCTGTGAAGAAATGAAACCAATTTGAAACCAATTTCACAGACCGTTTCCTGCATTAGTCTCCAGTGTAAATCATGAAATGTTACTTGCAGCATATTCATCTTCCTACTTATTTTGTGGAACAGACAAATGCAGAAGGGCAAATGTTATTATGTTGCATCCAGTGGATGACATGAGAGATGATTGGAGGGCACTGACATTTAATCGCAGCATAGAGAAAGCATCCACGCTCATCTTTAACAGCATGACAAGGGGAAACTGAGGGCCCCGTCTGCTTGTGGTGTTGGATTTGCTCTCACACAGCTTCATGAGTATTTCTGTGCTGCCCCTTTTTTTTCACGGGAAGAAGTTATCATTGAGTATGATGTTGAAGTGTGCAGAGCGTTATATGAAAAAAAAATGATGATGGAAATGTAATCACTGATACATTTATGGTGCCTAAGTCATCTGTAACTTTAAGGCACAAAGGGGAAGCAGCACTAGATCTACTAAAGGTGATTCCTGCAGCTTAAATGCCAGTAAATGAGTGAAGGAGATATTTATGAGTGGTCATCCAATATGTCACATCATTGTAATGCTGTCAATATTGAGGTCCAAACTTGTGTGTTATTATAGGTCCAGAATTGGGTGACAGCTGTCTCCATAGCTGATAACAGTCAAGATACTATAATTTCTAGTTTCATCAATGAACAACACTCATTCACCGTGCGCTGGTGGGAAAAGGAAAAGCACCTATAGACTATTAACTTCAGGGAAAGCTAATTAGTGTAAGTAAGATGTTTGCTTACCTGGAGTCCAATTAATGAAATGTGTTCAGGTCATGGCTCAGAGTTACTTAGATAAAAGACACTCTAATATTTTAAGTTTGCTGTTCATAAGAAGCATTTGCTGACTTGAACTATACCCCATAAAAATAAATTTCTGAGGACACACAATGAAAAGTAGCAGATATGCATAAAGTACTAAACGGTTGCAAAGCCAACATGTTTGAGCATCCATCAGTCCACAGTGAGACAAATGCCTGTACCACTTTCCATCGCCAAGGGGAAAGTTTACTAAAAAATCCTACAGCATAAAATCAGAGAGGTTGTCCATCAGTTGAAGATTAGTAGAAGTTGAGAGTGTGTCTCAACAATAGGACCTTAAGTATCAACCTAATTACTACACATAAGTGGATTCAGAACAGGAAACTCCACCTTTTGGAGTAGACAGGCCTTAATCCCATACAGCTGCTGTGGAATGATTTCAAGAGAGCCATTTACACCTGACACGGTTCATACTCTATGTCAGAGCTGAATCCGTTCTGGAAGGATCTGGTCAAAGGTTTGTCCTGAATGTTGTGCAGCTCTGATCCAGAACTGCTGAATGTGCTTTCTTGAAGTCATTGCTGTCAAGGAAGGTTCAACCAGGTATCATGTCCAAGGGTTAATTTACTTTTTCCACCAGTACTATAAATGTTTAATAGGTGTGTTCATGACATGAGAAAAAATAATTATTTGTGTTATCAACTTAAGCACATCTTGTTTGTCTATTATTGTGACTAAAGTAAAGATCAGGTCACATTTTATTGTAAATTTATACAGAAATCCAAGGTATATGATATATATTTCTTGGCGCTGTATATTATACATGGCAAGAAAATGCATTAAAATATATATATATATATATATATATATATATATATATATATATATATATATATATATATATATATATATATATATATATATATATATATATATATATATATATATATATATATATATTCTTTAAGTAGACAAATATTAATAATTATAAACGTGAATAATCTAAAACACATAGAAACAAATTTACAAAAAGTAGCACAAATTTAAAACACAGTTGGATCATCTGCTGCAAACTGTAGCTGTAGCCTTTAAACGGGACATTTTTGAATATTTTTACTGAACATTCAGAGATAATTTTGGAACTCAAGTAAAAATTAGGAAAAAAATGACACATCTGGAATAAAGCTTGAGGATTTTATGGTAACTCCAGAACCTTTCACTCCTGGGAAGTTGCCAGTATTGTCCATGTTGTGCAGCATTTTAATTGGCACTGATTATTCAAAATGAGAGACTTCTTTGTCATACAAAATTCTTGCTTTCAGAGAAAACATTTGACCCATTCAGGGTGTACCATACCACTAATCCTGGGACAGATGAGATAAGCTCCTGGATGGATGGATGGATGGATGGATGGATGGATGGATGGATGGATGGATGGATGGATGGATGGATGGGTGGGTTGACCGGTGGACGGGTATCAAAGTATACAGCCATTTTAAGCATCTACAGTGCATCAGTCCTGGTGATTTAAAGACTTTGTTTTAGAATGACGGGAATGACTCAGAATAACTGAGAGAAACTGTATTTGCTTGTGCTGAGCCATCCCTCTACGGGGACCAAAACAACAACATGCCTCCCACTTGCTTAAAAGCCTCTGCACATGCTCTGTTGTTATAACCTCTGTGATCTCACCGTACAACTTGAAATATCATATTCTGCTGTTCTTAATAATGTATCTCAACAGGTTATTATCTCTTTTTAAATTGTTATCAGTGTGTATGCTAAAGCAGAACACAGTACATTTGCGCATAACATAGTTGGACTGAAGGGCTGCACAGCTAATGGCTATTATGTTGTTGGTTTTGAGCATTCTTCTCTAAATGAAAATGATCACTTTGTCATAGTTCTAGATAAATAACCTACTATACCGGGAAACACTGGAATTAAACAAATGAACAACAACCCTCATTTTCCCAGCTTTCCTTGTATTGTCTTCCTGCTGTCTCGCTCACTCTTTGCGCCATCTGGATAGACAGATTTAGGATGAGCATGTTTGCTGATGAAGGCTCATCAGAGGTATGGTATAGGCTGTGCTGCAATATGTGATCCCTGTGTATTGCTGGTGTAGGGTCGGAAAAGTAAATAGATCTCTGTGTGATTTTTTTTCTATTAACCAACACCAGTAGGTAGGTTCAGCATTATATGTCGAGCATTACGACATGTTTCCCTTAAAAAAAAACGTCAACAGAAAGCTCATGTTTGGATGAATTCATGATCAAAGGAGTGTGTTTGCACAAAAAGATAAGACTGTAATAGCAGAACATGCGTCATCTTGACCCTGTTTTTGGATGTGTGTTTGTCCTCGTGGAAAAAAGAGCACAAGTGACTAGAGCTACACAAGATGAGTTCAGAGAAGAGAAACAGGCTGATATGATGATGATATGAGTGGGCTCTTTCTCTTTCTTAGTTACTGACATAAGTAAACAAATTGCTCCGGCAGTGGTACCACCCAGTTGTGAGGGATTTGACAGCCGAGTGTTGGACGACCACCGTACACTGTCATGACTGTTAAGATACAGATGGGTGAGTCTTAACACTCCAAGGATGGATGGACTCATTCTGCAAATGCAATACTGCACAGTGTGAGTTAGCTCATATGAATTTGCGTCAGTAATGGATGCTAAAAATAGCCACTCATGCAGTCATGCTATGCTGAACCCAGGTCAGTATCTCATGTTACACCCTTCTATCAAGTTAAAATCCAAGACTCTCCAGCACTGTGAGCCAATTGTTCTTATCTTCTCTTCCTATAAATAGCATCTTGAGATTATATATTGAAAAAGAAAATTTGGACATTATAGCAAGAGTTTCTAGCAAATGGCTTGTATGTGACAGACATCTAATTATGTTCTGCCATTTCCCAGGAAAGATTAGGCTTTTGTTAGATAAGAGTTCTGGTGACGAAAAGAAAAAAATCTATATAATTAGATATTTTCCACACTTTAACACATCCTCCATTTAGTGCAGACCTGCATATTGACCTTCCATAATTAGCTAAATGATAAATTAACAGGAAAATAAGAGACCTGCTGCCCGAATATGAGATCAGCTTCAGACAAATCCATCACAGACGTATCTGTCTGTGATATGTCACAGAACATACACTCACCGGCCACTTTATTAGGTACACCTGTCCAACTGCCCATCAACGCAAATTTCTAATCAGCCAATATCACGGCAGCAACTCAATACATTTAGGCATGACGATCTGCTGCAGTTCAAATCGAGCATCAGAATGAGGAAGAAAGGGTGATTTAAGTGACTTTGAACGTGATATGGTTGTTAGTGCGAGACCGGCTGGTCTGCGTATTACAGAAACTGCTGATCTACTGGGATTTTCATGCACAACCATCTCTAGGGTTTACAGAGAATGGTCCAAAAAAAGAGAAAATATCCTGCGGCAGTTCTGTGGGCCACAGTGTACCCCATCTTCTGATGGCTACTTCCAGCAGGGTAACGCACCATGTCATAAAACGCGTATCATCTCAGACTGGTTTCTTGAACATGACAATGAGTTCACTACTCAAACGGCCTCCACGGTCACCAGATCTCAATCCAATAGAACACCTTTGGGATGTGGTTGAACGGGAGATTCGCATCATGGATGAGCAGTAGACAAATCTGCAGCACCTGCGTGATGCTATCATGTCAATATAGACCAAACTCTCTGAGGAATGTTTCCACTATCTTGTTGAATCTATGCCACGAAGAATTAAGGCAGTTCTGAAGGCAAAAGGGAGTCCAACCCGGTACTATCAAGGTGCACCTAATAAAGTGGCCGGTGAGTGTACATGTATGACTCTAAGAGGGAAGACAAAACTATCTGTTTGTAAAGTAGTGACAAATGGAAACAGGCAGCATTGGCAGCATGGGAAAACTTAATTGACAGCTTTTCCAAAAGACAGCATTGCCCTCCCCCAAAAAGCAAAAAAAAAAAAAAACTACCTTAAGTTCACCAGACCATTGAAGGATATATTCTCTGGTGGCTCTTATATGACTATAAAGATTTTGAAATAGTGAGAGAGAATTATCAGTCCAATGTATATTATTTCATAGGTCAGCATTGTTTACTTTCAGAATCTCAAGCTTTTAAGGTTACGATAGAGAGAATGGTTGGGAAACTGCTCTCATATCTTGATGTGCAGTTATCTAACAATTGAGAAAACCTGCTCCAATCACCTGCATGTATTGTATTTCTCGTCAGGTGTGGCTCAAAACTATGGTTATTTTCACATAAAACTGTGCTGTTAAACATTTGTAGGTTGATATCTAAAAGTGAAATAGTTTAACCTGACTCAAGTGACAATATAATACAAAAGCGTTATCAGCATAATTATCACAGTGAAAAAATAGGACCATACCTCTGTCCACTGCCCATTGTTCTGTACCATGAGAACAACACAGGGGTCCGATTTATTCAGCGTGTCTCGGTCCAGCAGAGCTTTGCAAGACACGCGCAGCTCCACTTTGGAGACACAAGTAGCTGGACCACTGAGGCTGGTAGCAGGAGAGGTGGCCTCCTGAACGTCGTTCATCCTGGCTCTAGGTGAGAAGAGCTGCCAAGCGGTGCGATGAGAGGATTGGTGTAGCTCCAGGGGACGGGGAAAATCAAGTAATCAGCTGTCGGCTCTCAGTAAAGACTTGGCACACGCACGAGAGACAAGCCCTTTTGTCTTGGTACAGATGTCACAAAAAAAGAGAATTTCAATAAGTCCCAGGTGAACAAACCAAACCCAAGCTGTTATTATTCTATTCTCTTATGAGGAATGTCATCTCACCTCAGTAATGATGGAAGACAAGACATGAAGGAGACAGGGTGTGCTTTAAAGGGTTTAGTCAGATTCCTGCAAAGATTAATATGAGAAAGCAAAATTGAGAGCTCACTCTATTTTGTTGAATGCTCTCAGACACCAAAGGAGATATAATGTCATTTTTGTTTTTACCAAAGGTTGATGGAATTCCATGAGGTTTCAATTAAAACTATGGAAAATAATTTGGTTACAAAACTGATACGGTACAGAGTCATCTTTTTCAACCATGTCTTTAGACCTGGTTGTTCACAGTAGCCAGTTTATGGGGGTTGAGTGAGCATGAGTATCCTAGAGATACCATTCCCTTCTTGTCATTGTCAATGTCAATTTTATTTATAAAGCACATTTAAAAACGACCGAGGTCGACCAAAGTGCTGTACAGCATACAAGAGAATAAAACAATACCTCTTCTTCTTCTTCTTCTTTTTTTTGAGGTGTACTTTGCATTATCTGCTTCCGAAGTACAGTAAATAATGTCTATTTAGGTGGAATTATAAATAAGGGTCTGGATAATTCTGCTCTGATCTGCACCAGTGATCTAACAGTACCTTGAAAAATCTGAAGGAATCTGAGAAAATCTCCAGGTGGCCCCAAACAGAGAGACCGATTGTTTTCAATCTCAAGCTAAGCAGCTAGAGTTATGTTACCTTCCAAATAGAGGGATGGCAGTTTGACTCCAAGCCCTGTCACATGTCAAAGTGTTCTTAAGCATGACACGCTGCTGTGTGTGTGACTGCAGAAAACAAAGCACTCATACTGTATACAGACAGCACATATAGTGGGAAGTGTTGTGGTCTTCATGTGAATGGGTGGATAAAAAACCCATTGAAAGGTGATTTGGAAGATCTAAGAGGGGTTAAAATGCCTCTATAAAAGTGCAGACCATCCACTCACCTAAATAAATGCACTTAAGTACAGAAATTTTGATATTTCTTTTAATTGTCCCATTTAAAAAAAAGAGGATAGGAAAGACTATAAATAACAATAATTTTAACAAAGATAAAATCTCAAATTTTTGCAATGCCAAAAAGTAAAATCCAATAGAGAAACCAAAGTTATGTCCAAAACTTGCCAAAATCCCCTCTGCTGACGTGTCCTTGAGCAAAGCAGTTCTATCCAACTATCAATCACGCCAAACTGCTTTGAAAATGAATTAAGCTTTATCATTTACACATAATAAGTGTCACATTCTTAGGGAACGGAATCACCAGGGTTGTGAGGGTTTGGTTTTTCAGCACCACAGACAGCGCCCGGGCTTCTGCTCAGCAGCTGGAAACCTGGAAACCACCTCCCTAAAGGCTGATTTATGGTTCTGCGTTACACCAACGCAGAGCCTACGCCGTAGGCTACGCCGTAACCTACGGCGTAGGCTCTGCGTCGATTTAACGCGGCACCATAATTCACGCTTAAAACTGAACTCAAGCAGAGCTCTGAACGCAGCAAGTATCACCAAATTTAAAATACAGCTCTATGAATCTTACGACGCAAAAGTTCAAACGTAGAACATCTGCCAGTAAAAGCGAAATAATTCCACCTAACAAGTGAAAGGGCAGGACATACAGAAATAAAATGTTGCTCATCGGGGATGAGTTAATGATTCATCACAGCAGATTAACTCCGCAACAAATGTCCAAGGATTGTGAACACAGCGAATGGACGACCTAAACCGCTTTAGTTTTTTTTTTTTTTTTCCTAATTACATTCAACAAAACCTTGATTAGTTTAATATAAAAACAGAGTTTTTTTCCCCACTTCCAATTAAACACCCTACAGATCATTAAAAAAACAGAAATGCGTGATTGAGAACAGCAAACCGAACCGAAAGACGAATTAAAAGAGACAAAAGTGGCTCACCTGGCGCTGTTGTGTACTCCTGAAAACACTTGTTTAACCCGCTCCCATAAGCCCTGCTGGTGTGTTCCCTCTCTCTCCCGGAGACTCAGCTCTGCTCGGAGAGGATGGAGATGGGAGTGGAGGGAGTCCAGCTGCTGATAAGGGGGGGCTTTTTCGCTGGGACGCGATTATTTCAGTTGAAAGCAAAATTCTTATAAGAAGGGGAAACGAGACCGCTGGGGAGCTGCAAAAGCTGGCATCCAACACCTCTCACAAAGCCCTAAACCCGAGATAAATGCGAGAAATACGCACAAAGCTTTTGTGTGATTTGTGACAAAAGAGTATTGAAATTGTGACCCATGAATAAAAGTGTGAAATACAGTTCAAACTCGGAGAAATGTGTGCTGTATAACCCACCCTTTCCCTCTTTTTCTTTCCCGGAGCTTAGCTCATCTTTTTTGCAAATATGATTTAAATACAGATTTTGACAGATGTGCCTTTGTTTTCAGCAGGAGTAGCCTATACTTAGTCCATGGGCCAGAGCCCAAAATTTCACTTCAGAAAATTACATTTTAGATGCTGTTGCATATCCTGGTTTAGACTCATGTACAGGATATCTGTCAATGTTGTAATCTGTCTTTGGTATCATTATAAAGGGGACCTTTTAGAATTATTTTCTTTCCCGGAGCTTAGCTAATCTTTTTTGCAAATATGATTTAAATACAGATTTTGACAGATGTGCCATTGAGGTTTTTTTGTTTGTTTTCAGCAGGAGTAGCCTATACTGTGTAAAAAAAAAAAAAAACACACACACACACACTGTTGTCCACATGTAAGCAACCTGTGTGCATTGTTGCAACCTACCTGCTTATCAATAAGTTCTAGTAAATTCACGGACAACTGCATAAATAGAGATCTGCATCTGTATAATATTTTAAATGCATCACAATACAGATGGAAAAGAGACATCTGCATCTAATAAGCTACATGTTAGACAAGTATCTGAAGAAAACACACACACACACACACACACACACACACACACACACACACACACACACACACACACACACACAGTTATTTTAGCTGATAAACACTGTTCTGATTAAGGATAGTTGACTCTTCACCAACACAAATCTAACATGAGAGGCATGGGTTTTCTACATGTCAAAGCAAGTAGAGGCTCTAGATTGTCAGTTTGAATACAGGCAGCCTTTATCTAACCTTTTGTGACATAAAAGGACCAGAAAGCAAGTGAGACATGTCAAAGCCAAACTGGAGCACAAAAACACAGCGCCTCCAAAAGCAGAAAACTTTAGTAAATGCCCATATAATGTCTATAAAAATAAAATTAGTTTGAATTCATGATGTAGGGTTTCAATCTGTTTACATCTGTTGTTTCTACGTTACATAATGTATTGTTTCTACAGTGTTTATACAACCCTTCCTCTGTCCACCCACTAGTGTATTATTTGCATGAATGTATTTCCAGCCATTGCGTAACATCTACAGACCTCACTGGCAAAACAGCTGCTTTCAGGTTTCTGACAAACAGAAGTGTTTCAAAGATCCTGTACGTCTCACTGTTGGTTACAATATGAAGGCGTCAGTCATCACATTTTATCCTTGAGGGTTTTTTAATCTCGTAAGTCTAACGTGTCCTCAGTGAAAAGGCTTTTGTTTTTTTTGATCAATTTGAATGTTTGAGCATGGCAAAAATGTTGCAGAGATTGTGACTTTAGCTTAGAGTCTTTCACAGCAGGCAGGAAGGTCATCTGCATCCCTTCAACAGCATGATGAATTAAACACTTGTTTCTCTGATTTTTAATTATCTCATCAGTTGCAGTGATCACAGTGTGACTTGCAAAGCAAAACACACAAAAACAGCTTCAGCTTCCCTCACAGCTTGAGAGTGTTTGAGAGGGTTTGTTTTTTCAAGAAAACAAACAAATACATCCCCTATAGTCAACTCTTCTCCAGCGCTTTACAGCGACGCTGGCTCTTTTCTATGTGTATTCAGAGTTTGTAGGCAGCGTCAGCTGGGGCACACACCTGAGCCCTGTTACGCCACGGCTCCAAACATCTACCATCTGCTGCTGCTGACGGTTCAGCGCCTCACAGGACACTCCATGCATTTACACATGAATTTTCTATTCTTAGTTCCCCCCTTGATACCTTTCCCTTGTCACATCAACTGCTTCCCTTGGTGCTGCTTGACCACACTCGCAAACACAAATCAAAGTATTCCTCATGTGGCCTGACTCTCAGTATGTGTTTGTGAAGCATCATTAACAATTGTCCATCTGCAGCTCCCAAGAGTAGTTTTTTTTTTTTATGATGATGGCTGGAGTTATTTTTATGATTGTCAATCAGTGACTTAATTTCCGAGCATGCAGCACATTTGCCAGGAGTGTATAATTGCCTTCATGAAGTATGTTTACTGTAGTCAAAATGATCTCAGAATAAAGACAGTACACACTGTACATGAGTGTGATGAAGGTGACACTGCATTTGCATAGATTACAATGAAACTGTCCATGGAATACATTTTTTGCAATGACAAGAGAACACAAGTCATACAACAATGTTCACCATAATTTCTCCACATGATTACATTTACAGAGCAGATGACCAGATTATTGTTAAAGGTGTCCTCTCTGGTCTGGTCTGATCTCTGGTGAGTTTTTCAGATTGTACAGATGCTGATCTAGTCAACTTTTTCACAGAAAAACTGCCATCGAAAGTTTCCAAATCTTGATCAGTGAATCTGCTACTCTTAAGTTGCTTTAAACAGTGTTTTTCTGGGATCATTTTTGTCTCTGTAAATTTATATTTTGTAATAGCCTGCTGAACTTGATTAATTAAACCATGAATTTTAAGTCCTGTTTCAGTGACACCCATCACCCCAGCTCCACAATCAGACTGTACTCTCACTTACATTGACTTAATCGTTTATTGAAACAGACTGCTGGGACTATCAACTGCTCATTTTTTCTTGCTCCTCTCAACCTATTGACATTTTAAGCTTTTTGAGTTTGATTTATTCAAACTTTTCTCCAACATGGCAATACGTATTACAATACAGTCTCATATTGATACAACCTTTTTGCCAGCTTTGCAACTTTTTAAAGACATATGACCTTCAGTATGATTAAAATAATTCATTTACACACAGGTTCACTGATCTTTTCACATTGTGCACCTCCCCTGACCTATTTTTGTAATTGTGCACCATCACATTGTTGATAATGAGCAGGTCAATGTCAGCTTTGCCAGATGGAAATGAACTGCATGCCAATTATTCATGCACGTCATTTTTAAAGTTCATTTTCTGAAAATTTAAGAGAAGTTACACTTCTCTCCAATTTGATTTCTTCCAGATATTTGTCTGGCGCCCCCTACTGGTTCAAAGGTTAAACCATCTGAAATCAGTGACCTCTAGAGACTTCAAACACCTGTGAATTTCGGGATTCATAAAATTATTTAAGTTAATACATGATCAAATTGTAGATGGTTCAGTTCATCTGCATTGTCATTTAAGGACAGTTTATCCAAAGCTGTGCTGAAAATAAAGACTACAGTGAAAAATCTATAAACGGCAAAAAGGAGCTAAACTGTTGATCCCATGAAAACCTGAACACTGTACAAAATCAGTTGTTGAAAGGCATCATCTGAGGGGTTTTGCTGCACCCACACTGGTTTATTCCTTTGTCCTTCAGAAGCCAATTTGTTCCAATTGCATTTCAAGGCCGAGCTAAACGATTTCTAATATTTTGCCTTTTTCCTCTCATCACAGGCCCAGTGCCTTCATGATTACATCGTCATGTTGCAATCTTAAAAGTGACACTAGTATTCTCCTGTTAGTTTCAATCTCCATGAAGGAATATTTTTGGTATTTACACACACACTTTATAGTGGGACCCTCTGAACTAACAACCATTAATACCATCTATAAATCTTACCAACTGTTCAACAGAGAAAAAAAAAGAAGAAAATCAGGACTAGTCACTTTTTAAAGAGTTTATTTTGCAAAGTTCGATACTGTTATCACTTCTTCTTCTCCACATCCTGCTCAGCAGCCTCCTTGGCTCTCTTGGCACGAATGCCGAAGAGACGAGCATTGGCCCGGGCCATACGCAAGCTGGCAAACGCCTTGAAGTTCTTCTCGTCCTCAGAGATGACCCGAGCCTTTTCCTTCTTGTGTACCTGAACAGAAACGGGAAAACATTTGTTTAAAGAGTGGCCTAATGAAGTTTGTTCCACATTGCAGCATATAATATCTTATCTTTGGAAAAAACAACAAAATCCCTGGCACATGAGCAAATTTAATTCCCCAAAATCTTTGACACCTAAACAGTTTTGGAATCAGATATTTTTGCTCTCTTGTTTTTTTTTTAAAGCTTATTCAAAAAACAGTCATCAGAAAAAGGGTTCAAATATTTCATCAAAAGAAATACAGAGATTCCGGAGATTTTTCATCATCTGACTGCTGGAAAGCAGAATAACTTCCATCTTACAGACCAAAGGGGTTGTCCTTCTCTTCTCTTTTATCACACTTATATACTTGTGGATTTCTTCATCTGTTTAGTCTTTATTCTGACATGTTGTGAACTGTTGTGCAGACAATGAACTACCTCTGGGTATGCACCATACAGAAACTTGTCTTATCTACATATGTCAATCTTTTTTCAAAAGGTAATGTCATGGATAAAACTTAAAATATGTTGTTTTTTTAATAATTTTAGTGAGCTATTACCTTGTGAATTTTACAGTAAAAAGTGAAATCTTGCAGGCATTGCAACTTACAGTTTTGATGGGCATGACTGGAGTAGTGAGCTGAGTGGCCATCTTCAGTTCCTCCTCCTGAAACAATGACAGTTGGACATGCATGAGCATTTCAAAGAATAAAATACATAAAAATTGCATTAAATGTTATATGCAAACTGCATCTACAGAGTCTATGAACTTCATATCTTAAAAGCGAGATTTACAACAGAAGTTTTACTCCATCTGTTTGTTCTACTGCAAGATGTGTAAAAATAAGAGCAACTTACAGAGCTGTCTCCCTTCTTGGGGGCAGAAGCTTTCCTGGGGAACAGGATAAGCTTGGAGCGGTACTCCTTCAGACGCTGCACGTTGGCCTGGAGAGATTCTGTGGATCTGTTGCGACGACGGGCGTCCACTGCGATGCCAATGGTGCGGGCCGTCCTTTTGTGGATACCAGCTGCCTACACATACAGCACACCAACAGTTAAAACGCTGAAGCTACACACATGACACATCCTCTCATACAATACTGACACGAATCATGGAAGCTTAAATTGTTTTTTCATGTCACAACTAGCAGTCATCAGACAAAGGGTTCAAAGTTTTCATCAAGAAATTTCAGCGATTCCGGAGATTTGTCATCATTTGACTGCTGCAACTTAATTCACACAGGATAGTTCTTGGACTTTTTGAATACTTCTGTCAGTCAACAACATGCTGGGTCAAGTATTTGCATGCAATTATCTAACTACACAACATGTAGCTCAAAGCCTATTTACTGTAACACCAACCAATAAGTCTGTAATCACTCGCTCTCACACACAATCTGTTCAACTGGCTCAAGTCTCAGGATTGTCTTTAATGCCATATTATGCCATTTACATGGATAAGCATAGAATCAAAATACGTGTTTCTTGTAGGGCCCATGAATTAATGTGTAGACCTAACAGAAACAAGGGAGAAACAGCCCTTTTGGCCCGTACTAGTTTGGCTGAAAATTTAATGTTGAACCAACTTGTTTATGGTGAACTGGACACTGACATTTTCCCTTAAATGCACTTTAATTATTAGATATTTAAAATGTAGCATTCACATTCATGACGAAAAATGCAGAGAAACTATGATACACAGTATCAATACTACTGAAAATACACATACATCAAAATTCACTAAATGGCCTCAACAACAGGCCCATTTGAGCCCACGTCTCATGAATAAAAACAAACAAGTTCACATGCCCCGGGTGATGCACATCAATCATCCCTCATTCCTCCCACAGCAGGACAAGAGCTTAAGAGGAACAGCGAGGTATACTTTGGCAAGGGCACCAACTCTGAGCTGCACTTTGTGTTCTTGTTCATTTATTGAGCTTTTTTGGCTCACTGGGATGCATGATTCAGCACAGAAAAGCTGCGCCTTTCATGTTTTTTATCCACAGAAAATGTCAATAGCACTACTGATGTAGAGACCAAGACAAACCCTAGATTTTAAGCAATTTTCTACAAGACTTAACAATTGGCCAATTGGCCAATTGCCCCTCTTAATGTTTCTGTAGTATTAGATAATTGGATCTTCACAATCCTTTATATACTTTTAAATTTTTATTTAAAACATTATGGTTTTAACAAATTCTTCCTAATGAAAAGAAATATTACCTTGAGCTCCTCGAGGGTGAAGCCACGTCCAGCACGGACCTTGGTGTGGTACCTTATGGTGGGACACCTAACCTGTGGCCTCAGCGGTCCAGCAACCGGACGAGGTGCGATGCGGCGGGCTTTGGCCTGACGAGCCTTTCGCCTGAGGAAAAAGGAGGTTTTGGTAAACAAGTTCAACTGTGGAATCTACAGGACTGTCTCAGAAAATTTGAATATTGTGATAAAAGTTCTTTATTTTCTGTAATACAATAAAAAAAAAATAAAAAAATTAAAAAAAAGTCATACATTCTGGATTCATTACAAATCAACTGAAATATTGCAAGCCTTTTATTATTGCTGATTATGGTTTACAGCTTAAGAAAACTCAAATATCCTATCTCAAAATATTAGTGATTAGCCATAATCAGCAATATTAAAATAATAAAAGGCTTGCAATATTTCAGTTGATTTGTAATGAATCCAGACAAAGCTTAAATTGTTTTTTTCATGTCACAACTAGCAGTCATCAGACAAAGGGTTCAAAGTTTTCATCAAGGAATTTCAGCGATTCCGGAGATTTGTCATCATTTGACTGCTGCAACTTAATATATATAATTTTTTTTTTTTTATAAATTGTATTACAGAAAATAAAGAACTTTATCACAATATTCTAATTTTCTGAGACAGTCCTGTATAACAAGAGGCACTAGGTGCGCCAATCCCAATCTAGGGGGATTGGCGCAAAACCAAATATTGTAAAAAAAGATATCCTGTAACGGTAATGGCACTAATTAAAAAAAAAAAAAAAACTCCCAATTATCAAAAAAAAAAAAACACTTCACTTCCAGGATGTGGTTTTACAGGCGATTTGATTATCCACTTTAAATCACAAAAATGTATTGGAAATGCTTTGTAAATTTCCGCTTCTGGCAGCGTTGGATGTGACGTGGCTGCTCAAATCGTAAATCTTCAAAAGTAGTTCCCAGGTGTTTTGGCCTCATTAATATGATGTAGTTGCGCTGTAACAGTACTTAAATCATCATCTGACTTCTTAACAGTAACAGCTTCAAACTTTGAAAACAAAATACTCAAAGGTGTCTTCAGTTTTGAAAATTTTTAACAAAAGTAATTTGGTCGATGTTCAATATTACCCACTTTCTAATATGTTCTATAGTTCGAGTTATTTCCAGCCAAAGATTTGGCTGTGAGTCAGGGCGGCATCAGACACATTCATCAGGTAAGTGAACCTACAGACTATATTGTTGTCCCTAGTTTTCCTCAGCTGCAGGTGGTTTTGCCTGATGCACAGATTGCAGTATATCCTCACTTTCATTATGTAATAATGATCCACAATTGGCCACAGCTGTAATTTCAAACATCAAACACACAAAGTTCATACTTGTTTGGAAATAATTTTTCTGCGGATAGATATTGTAGTACTTTGTTCTCTCATACTTTGTTGTATGAAATCTGACCAAAGCAGACGCCTCACAATTTTCTATGCAAGAAAAACAAAAACCCTGAAGAGGTTTGCATATCATACATCCTGGCACAATTACAGATAATCATTTCAAGTGTTTAGAGTTTGAATTACAGCAGAACATTTGACTGCACCAGGTGATAACTTAAATATATAATAAAAACCACTGTACCAGATACCACCAATTATCAATTCATCAGGACATTAATTTAGAAGCGCGACAAATTTGGATTAAAAGATGAAAGAAAATTGAAAGGCTGTGCTGTCAGCTCGTACTGTGGAATTAATTCCTCTACAGATTACTGACAACCATGTCATCTGCTGTAAGACTGTCAAAAAGCTCAACTGAGACATCTACAGATGCAAATCACAGAATGAAAATCACTGAACATCACAAAAGTGTGATTAACCAGTGGTGAGTTTACACTGGGACTTGTTGTGACTTTCTCCTGCTGCTGGGAAGTGCACAAAAGGTAGACTTTTAAAGGCACTACTGCAGAAAAGGGTCCATTCGTGACTTAAATATGCTCACCGTTTATGTCTAAAGACCATTTATGATACATTTCTCCACGTTTAAACAACTTTCAACAGAATTTCATTTTTGACAAATTGTCTGCTTGCATTCTGTGATTCTGATGTTTCACTTGATAGTCTCAATGAAATGTACATTTATGTTTCTGATGAACATTTGTTTACATTGAAGTATATTACAAATTAGGTATTGTCCTTAGTGTTGAATTACACTGCTAGAAATGTGTGTGAGCGTTAGTGCAAAGTGCTTTTCATACACTGTAATGGGATATATTTTGCAACAAGGACTAATGTCATTATTTCCACAAAGACTATACAACTGTCATAATTCTTCACCGTAAACAGACGACACAAGGATGATGCATAATTATGACACATCTGACCAACACTGTAACAACAGCGTTACAACAGAGTGCAAGCTGACTGCAGACAAATAGACCAGTTTAAAAGATACAACCAAACCTTGCGTCAGATTAGCAGTCTAAGTAAACAACGTAGTTGATAAGAGCTTTGTCACAAATAAAGTGCTGCTTAAAGTTACATTAATGAAGACAAAATGACCAACGCACAGACAGTGAGCATGTGAACACTTTCAACACAAATATAAACTCGTAGTTCTACCTGTGATCATGGATAGCAGTGGGCAAAGAGCTGAGCATCATTTTAACATTCAACACCCCATCAATGAGAACCTGGACAGACTGTTCTCCATCACTGACACCCACCACCCTCTGCACAGCAGCTTCAGGAGGCACAGGAGCGTGTTGAGAGGCAGACTGTCACAATCATGCTCCACAGACAGGCTAGAGAACTCTTTTTTTCCCCTGGACACAACTGAACAACATGTCACTGTCAAGGCAGGGGAAAGCACAGGGACCCCTGGGCTCATCTCCCTCTTTTCTTTGTTCTCACATCTGCCCTGCTGTCCTAGTGGCGCTTTTCCACTAGTATCTGCTCAGCCCGACTCGACGCTTTTCCACTAGGGGTCTACCCGTGCCGAGTACTTTTCTGTAACCACTCTCCAGGTTCTACGCGGGCTGAATCGGGCCGTATCGGACATGATCACACTACATGCCACCGATTGGTCAGGGGGTTGGCCAGTCAGACGTCTGAGTTAGGAGGCGGGTATCAGCGAAAGAGCGACTCTGGCGGCGGATTCTTGTTCATTTTATGGCGGCGCAAAAGTCTGTTTCGTGATCCAACTCTGAGGTGCAGATGTTCATAAACCTGGTGGCTGAGGAGAGAATTAAAAAGGGATCTAGACGGGCGATAAGGAACGACCAGATCTACCAGGAGCTCTGTCACTTCATGGCTGCTCGCGGCTACCAACGGACTTTTAAACAGCGCCGAGACAAACAAAAAAATTAAAATGTTTAGCCGCTTGAAGCTTCTCTCACTCTCATTTTTTAACTTAACTTAATATCGAACACAAGCCACAGACCAGGCAGCACATATATCATCTCCATGTTCTACATATTTAGTGTTGTCTTCGTTTAGATCTCACAATCAAATACGTAACAGCAGCTTTTCTCCAACCCACCCACTTCTGCTCCAGGTGCTGGATTGTTATGGAAAAGAAATTAGGCTGAGTTGAGTTGAGCAGGTGCTAGTGGAAAAGTGCCATAAGTCAACCACTACTTGGACACTTTTATCTGACAATCACCTTATTTTTTCACCTCATCTTACTTTTGCACATTTAATGTTTGTAATTGCCACTATATGCTTGAATTTTCCTTGGGATCAATACATTTTCTATCTACCTACACACCTGGTGATCACTGCCTGACCCAAACTACCCTCAGACAACTCTGTGCACAGGATCTAGCCTCAAAAATAATAGGGAAGAAACAGAAAGTTAAGTGGTATTTATAAGGAAGTGATTGGGAAAAAAGCTGCCAGGATAGCAAATGATCGTACTCACTCACTCTGTAGCGAGTTTAAATTACTTCCCTCAGGTAGACGATACAGTGTACCAAAGGCTAACCATAACATATTTAAAAACTCATTCATCCCCAATGCCCTTAAGGCTCTGAATGAGGACACGTCTTGGTAGATTTGTCTTTTATGTACATGCCCTTGTTGTTCCTCCTTTTTTGCCATTAAGATGTTTTGCGTGTGAATGTTAAGTGTTTGTTGCTGTGTCATGTTACTGTTTTTGTATTATGAGACAAAAGACAAATCTCCACTTGTGGACAAATTAACTAACTAACTAAGATGGATACAGAATTGGGAACGAAGAGGTTTCTGGATGAAACAGCAGCTCGATGTTCTCAACATATCCCGTTATTTACCATTAAATTAAATGGCCAACAGGCCATTTAATTTAATGGTAGTTAAAGATCTGAATGGTAACATCCCCCCTAACCTCTTGCTTGATAGTAAATAGTCCATGGGCCAGGCCAGATGTCAGTACCACTCAAGGTGACCAAACTTGCTTATAATTTTTGAAAAGATCCATGTCTATAGATGATATTCTGGTATGATAACCCTTCGTGAGTGGCAGCTGTATCAGAGTTATCACCTCATGAAGTTCAGAAAATTACATTTTAGATGCTGCTGCATATCCTGGTTTAGACTCATGTACAGGACATCTGTCAATGTTTCACAATATTGTCTTTGGTATCATTTTAAGCATTCATTCAAGTTAAGATGTGAATCTTTCTGACCAACATAGAGTTCACTGCAGCTCTTTAAACTATAAACACACATTTTTACACAATGCTGAATGCTTAAAATGATACCAAAGACAATATTGTGAAACATTGACAGATATCCTGTACATGAGTCTAAACCAGGATATGCAGCAGCATCTAAAATGTAATTTTCTGAACTTCATGAGCTGATAACTCTGATCCAGCTGCCACTCAGGAAGGTTATCATACCAAAATATCATCTACAGACATGGATATTTTCAAAAATTATAAGCAAGTTTGGTCACCTTGAGTGGTACTGACAAGTGAAATTTTGGGCTCTGGCCCATGGACTATAAAGTGTTGAATAATCGCTGTGTGTCTGCCAGCAGCCATTTGATTTGTTATAACATACAAAACAGCATGTTATGAGCAAACACAAACAGCATCGTATGATGCGGTGTTCGAAAAAAGCATTTGTAGGAGCGTTGCTAAAATCAGCCACTTTTTCCTCTGAATACGTGCCCTTATGTCTTGTAAAACATATTAAATCCTACATTAACTTCTCACATAGTCATTTTCACATAAGGTCAGGTATAATTTTTGAAAAAATCTAACCTGCAATATGCTCTTTAAGTGTTTGTTGCTGTGTCATGTTACTGTTTTTGTATTATGAGACAAAAGACAAATCTCCACTTGTGGACAAATTAACTAACTAACTAAGGGGAACGAAGAGGTTTCTGGATGAAACAGCAGCTCCATGTTCTCAACATATCCCGTTATTAAGTGTGAATGTTGGCCATTTAATTTAATGGTAGTTAAAGATCTGAATGGTAATATTCCCCCTAACCTCCTGCTTGACATTAAAGTGTTGAATAATCGGTCTGTGTGTCTGCCAGCAGCCATTTGATTTGTTATAACATACAAAACAGCCCGCTTCACCTGAAGAAAACAGTTCTCACCTGCGGATCTTCCTGGCTGGCTGGTTAAACCAGGTGCGCACTCTTTTCTGCCAGTCCTTGTGGAAGTGCGGGTTGAGGATCATTCCATTCCTGCTGGGGGCCATGGCTGCCTGCTTCCCTGCAACACAGCGTGGACACGCACCGTCAGTCTCGCGATGTTTCACAACCCGACGCTCTCCAGACACGTGTTATTACACTCGCTACGGGCTATGGAACACATTTTAACTAAGTTTGGGATTCACTTAGCAAGCGGGTTGTTATTACTGCAGAAACTGATTAAATGAGAAGCTATATCGCTAAGTTATATCAGCAATGCTACAGTCAAGACTAGAAACATTAGCGACAGGGCAAATAAACGGGTATATATAACGGGTATATAATAATAATCATCTTTTTTGAAAGGTGACAAATCACACTACCCCACTGTGTAAATTAAATTGAGAAGAAAACTTTATACATCAAGGATTGAAGTGGATTATTTCAAAATCTTTAGAGAATAATTCTCCATACCTTCGAGGGAGGAAAATGGCCGAAAGGAAAAAGGAAGTTCAAACGTGGGGCATTGTGGGATATGTAGAAACCAACCAATGGGTGAACAGATACTGGATCAAAGAGTCATGTTAAAGAGCATTCCCCTCTCGTCAGAACAAGTCAGTCAAAGCAAAATAGCAAATCACTCATACAGTGGAACATATTACTGTATATTGTTTTTCATTGATTGCAAAATAGTATTGATAACATTAATGCTTACATTTATGTGTGCACATACATATAGGCTATATATAAACAACATAATAAAGGCAGATAAATTCATTATTTGAGTGAATCAGTTCGTTATTTGTCATCTTTGAACACAGGAAACGACGGATTAAAAAAAATGGTTTTCATATTAACGTGTTTATTTTCTTACACTGTCACGAATGTTAGGTTTAAAATGTGTTTGGAATCTCAAAATATGATAAGAGATTTGATTTACGTAAATATAGTTAATAAAAAAAATCAATATATCCATATATTTTATTACAAATAAAATGTTCACGTTTATGTATATTCAAATGTTATTGTGTTTTATTATTATTAATGTAATTATTCATGTTTAAAATTTTTACCCAATACATTTGCAAAATGTTTTTAAATCTAGTTAGATTTGCAGGTGAAGTTTTAGTGCTTACCACTAGATGTCGATCTAGTACCTTTGTAGAAAGTATGGCTGTGTACCTTGTTTAATTTTCTACCTTAAATTGACACAAAATTGACATGTTTTTCTCTGATAATACAGTATTTAACAATCCTCAAAAGGGATTTAAAAAAAAAATGTTTATTAGATTTTTGTTTGCAGTTTCCAACAAGACAAACATCAGTCACTGTTACAGGCAACAAAGCAAACTTTTTCCCCCCGTTCTCCCTCCCATCCCCTCGTCCCCTAGAAAGAATATGAAAAATGGGTTAAAATAATAATTAAAAAAAATTAATAATAGAGCAAAAGGGGGAAAAACATTAATAGATATAGTATTGATTAAGAAATACTTAAACATAGATATCCATTAAATAAGTACCCTGGATGTGATATACAGTATACGCATGCCCGTGTGAATACAGACATACATACAAATACATGCATAAAAATATTGAGATCAATTATGACATTGATGTATTAAAAGAACATTTTCAGGCCATTATATCACCCCACATGGATATTCTACTCCATCTAAGCCTCCTCCTGCTGAAGTAAGTTACCAACATTAGTATCATGTCTTAAAAAACATATAAAAGGTCTCCAGATGTCATCAAAGACATGCTGCTTCCGTCTAATAATGTAAGTTATCTTTTCCATTGTCATGTTTAAAGCCATCTCTTTAATCCACCTTCCAATTCTTGGTCCATCAACATTTTTCCAATTAAGGGAAATGATACGTTTCGCTTGTAATATACACATATCTACAAGTCTAGATTCTTTATTTTGTAATTTTGGTGTAGTTGGGTATATACCCAGAATAAAAAACCTTGGATCCATTGGTAACTTTTTGCCTAATATCTGATCAATCGTATATCCTGCCAGAAGGATTTCACTTTCACACATTCCCATATGCAGTGGTACAACGTTCCTCTTGCCTCATTGCACCTAATACATGTATCAGGGATGTTATCATTAAACTTGTGCGGTTTGACTGGGGTTATGTATGTATGCAGGCATTTACTTCGCAGACAGCCTGTCAGTTATAGGATATTCTAACAAATATGTAGAAAATAATGAATTATTTTGAAAAAATATGTGCTGCTTCTATAGTCAAATATATTTATTGTAGTTTTGAACAGTACATTTGATTTTTTTTCCTGTTTTTTTTTCTCAGTCTTTATCGAAAACAACAAGAACAAATGCAGTTATTAACATACAAACAATCAAACAGGAACCTAGTATGGATGTTTTTGGACTGTGGGAGGAAGTCGGAGTACCCTGAGAGAACCCACACAACCACAGGGAGAACATGCAAACTCCACACAGAAAGACCCTGCCGGGCCTGGGAGTTGAACCGGGAACCTCACTTTGCAACAGTGCTAACCACCAAGCCACCATGCTGCCTGTAACTTATCATTAGCATAGATAAGTTGGCATCATCAGGGAAAAGCCTCTGCAAGAATAAATTAGATGCAAACCGCACATTGAAGTCACAGTACTCCCAACTGGCATGTACCTGGTAGTAGCACTAATGATCTCTGTTCATATATTTTGAATGCAGACATGCTTCTTTTCAGAAGTACTGAGGACTCCAGTGTTTTTGGCACAGTGTGGGCACTTGATTTCCAAAATACCATGGTCACAGCAGGTGCAGGAAAGCAAGCCAAGGTCAAGGCAGGGGCAGACGGGGTCAGTGTGGAGACTGGCATCACAAATACTCAGGTTCTGATCCTGCTGTAGGGGGAAGCCTTATACGTCCTTCGGGCTTCTTCTCATGTTAACAACCTCATCTGACAAAATTATGTTATTATTAAAGGAGAACTACGGCGTGCTTGAACACATATACCTACTGTTAGAGGTCTTTACGAACTGTCGGTAGCAAAAATACAACAAAAAAAGCATAATTTGGAATAAACAAACCAGGAAGTTGGAGACACTAAACAGAGATTGTCTTTTACACCTTTTCACCATACTTGTAACTTAACTTTGAGCATTTGTTCTACTGACTGGGAATTAAATATTTTAATGATGAATGTATTTATCTGTCTTTTTTTTTTGCCATAGCTGTGATAAGTAATAATTCCCCCTATTTGATAAATGTGACTGGATTCCAGACAAATACAAGGACCATTTGAATATTTTACTTTTTTTTAATTCCTCTCATTGTGTTTAAGCATATTTTACTCAGTGCTGAACATCTATTTAATTTCTGTACTTACACAATGATGAAATTAAAAATTGAAGCTGTTTGTTTGTGTTATCACACATGCCATGTTGCAACTGTTGAAAATCTGCATCAGTCGTGTAACAGACCTGCCGGATTTGGAAGTATTTGTAGGGTCCGTTCTTGCAGCTGACTTGGATCTCGATGTCGTTACACTATCAGCCCTCACATCGGATCGAACATCTCTCTTGTTGCATCTCTTCTTTAGTTTTTGACTACTTACAACACTCATTGACTATGAAATGAATGGCATGAGGCCTGGACACACTGAATATACCTGCTCTGGGGTGACTTCCATGGCCTTGAGTACAGCATCACATTTTCTGACAAGGCCAGAGGCAGACAGAAAGGCGTAGTAAGTCTGAGGACAAAGCCGGCAATCATAGTGTTTTATTCACCCGATTCTTTCACAACAATGTATTAGCATCTGGCCCAGTTCCAGATTTTTCTTGCCTGTTACTTTTGAAACGTGGACTGCTTACAGGTCCGTGGTCAGGTCAGGTGCACACAAATAATCATTAACATTAAAACTACACATTGAAAAACAGGGTATGCTGTGTCTACAAAGGAAGAAGTCATTTTGTATGGAGTTGCTGAGCAGTAAGTAGATGTAAGTAACAAAGGTTTCCACATATATTCCTCAGCTCCTGGTTTATACATCAGAATTTTGTATAAAGCATTTTGTTATACATTGTTTTTGTATGAAAAGTACTGTAAAAACTGATAAATTCAGTTATAGATTTTTCTATTGGTCATTCAAATACTCGTGTTGAATAATATGATAATTTGATGATAATTAAACCGTTTTTCAGCCACCCGGCAGAAACTTCAAAGGCAAGGACAATAAAATAGGAGCTAAATAAATGTCTGTAATTATTTCTAATTTCATCTTGTAAAATAATATGTATTAGAATTTTGAAACTCTTCTGTGAGAGTGTTTATTGTATTTGTCATAAACTATACTGCTGACACAATGTTAATGCGGAGAAAAAAAAAATCACAGTGGCTTAAATGTGTCAGTGCCTTCTATCTCTTTTCCACCGAACCGGTTCCAGGGCTGGTTCGGATCCAGTACTGGTGCTGGTTCACAACCCGTTCAACTTTTGAACCAGCCCTGGAACCAGGTTGGTGGAAAAGGCGTAGAAGTGAGAGGCTCTTCAGCTCTGCTGCCATCTGTTTGTTAATATATCCTGAACAGCTTCTAATTGGTCCAAAATGCTGAAGGTTTTCCGTTAAGTCCCGGATACAATTCACAGTTCGTACGAATAAAGCTCTCGAGGCATACTAACTTCTGACCTTAAAGATCTCACAGTGGTGTATTATCCCAACGGCTCACTTCACTCAGACCGCAGGTATATATGCAGTTTCTAGAAAGACTTTACCTAAAGGCAGGGGCGTTAAACTCCAGTCCTCAAAAGCTGGTGTTCTTGATGTTTTAGATATACGTATAATTGCATCAATACACCTGGTTCAAATCAATAGATCATCAATAGCTTGCTGTCAGGGTATCAAGGTATCTGTGTCGAGTTCGACACGCCGGACCTAAGGAAAGTTTCAGGTTCTCTTTCTGATGAAGCTTATAGTTAGGGCTGACCGGGGTTTCTTTGGCTACATTTCTATAGACCTAAACTGCAGGTGGACCTCCCATGATGCATTGGGTTTTCACTGACTGTGATGTCTTTATGGTCTATGGTCTTTACTCTTCTTGCATGCATGTTATTATCATTGCAATTAACTCTAGTGATTTGGTCTCTCTTTCCTGTAACTTTAGACTCAACCAGTCCTGGTAGATATCTGGCCTCAGTGAACCTACCGGAGGGTTTTTGTTTGTTTTTTTTCCCTCTTCACTCTCACCTTGTGCTTGATTTGTAACAACTTGAGGAGGCTATCTGTGTGGATCATTAGTCTGTTTTTAATTAAATGACATTTTTAATTTTAAACCTGGACTCCTCTGGAATTAATAGAATTATAATAAATTGGACTGATCAGGAATATGATTGGTCAGATTAGATCATACTAAACTGAAATGCATTAAACTTATTTGACTTCAACATTTTTTTTTTATAAGAAACCTTTAAGGTAACATGTCAGCAGTTATTTTAGGGATATTATATAGGAAATTACTCAAATCTGTGCAAGTTTGTAAACACTTTCTCATTCAACAGTGGGACGTGTCCAACCTTTGACATGTATATTTCAATCTAATGGTAAACAGTACAGGTCGAATATTTGGCACACTACCCTATTTGTTTTGACCTGTATTGTATATAAATGTTACTATATTTATTGAGAATTTCATTCAAACCAACATGTTCACAATAACATGAATCTTAATTATTCAAGCCATGAGTATCAAGTGGGGTTTTTTTCCGCTCCCTGTTTTTAACCGTTTGTGTTGTATTAATCATTAGTCAACCAGATTCTGCAATCTCAGCGTATCTTCAACTGAGGGGCAAATGTCAAGGAGTGCAGAGCTATAAGTACAAAGAAGCAATGTACTGTCAGCACGCCATAAATCTATTGTGATTGTTGTGCAGTGTTTCCTTCTACACAACATATTCCTACATATTAACATTGGCTGGCGAGAATAACCACAGAGGCATGACTTTAAGGTTGGAATTTGTAAATAAAAACATTTACAGAGACCGCAACTCAAATGTAAAAACTCAGTTTTATTACATGAATTTGACATACAATGTTCCAGTCTTCCACAACATCGTGCACATTTTTAAGAAAATGGAGCAAAGCACCTCAAACAAGAAATTAAGAGCAATTTAGATTTGCTATTGCCTTAAGAAATTCTGATCTTCTACATGAAAGCTGTTACTTAGTGTTTGATATTTTGATAGTTCAATATCCAATAACGATATAAATATCACAGAAGTGTGTGACACCAGATGCTAGTAATCCTCTCCTCTAATCTGTGACTGCAATTACATACAGTATGTGGATGCGAGTGGGTTTACAGATTTATTCTTCCAGTGACTTAATAAATTTATCATACGCAGCTTGATCCATGAGGGTATCGAGCTCTTCGGGTTTTTCAATAGTCATCTTAATTAGCCACCCTGAAAGATAAGAGTTTTGACTTTATTGATCAAACAAGATTCACAAACAAACTGTAACATTACACCAAACTGGCCGCCCATCAACTTCTCTGGCATGAAGATCTATGGGAGACTTTCTGAAAATGACAGAAAACACAGACACTTACCGGTTGCATAGCAATCTTTATTCACAAGTCCAGGATTATCTGCCAGCCCCGTGTTGATTTCAGTCACCTCTCCTGTCAACGGTGCGTATAGCTCACTGGCAGCCTTGACACTTTCCAGGGCACCAAACTCATCTACAAAGACACACAACACGGAACACGTCTTTAATCGTACTGGCAGAACTGTTTACAAGCGCATCATTTATGTCAGGATCTTACCCAGTGGTTCAAAATGCTGACCAATTTCAGGAAGTCCACAGTAGACCACGTCACCTAAAGCCTCCTAAAATGAAACAACAGACTGGATATTACATAAACCATCTTATGAACCCACGTAAAAGCACAAATGAAATAATTTCCAGAATCGATAAACTGCCTGAAAAGATCAATGCACTAATCTGACAGAGGTAAAAATATATAATTTATATAATTCCTATATATGAATACGTTCAGTGTTCAAGATGATCTTGACGTCATTGTTTATTGTGTTTTCAGTTACCTCAGTTTGCTCATTTAAATACACAAATTAAAACAAATATAGGCATATAACATTTTTGGAACTTTGAAAATGAAGTACTTTTACAAGTTTTGACAATAACATAAAATGTAAAAATGATTAAAAGCAGAGCCATGGTACAGTTAGAAAGGGTAGATGCAGATGTTTAACATTTCTGAAGCCAGAAAGTGGAGCAATTGTCTAGTTTTTGGGCTTTTATGTGATACAACTAGGTTTCTTTACTGTGGACCAATGTTTCATTTACATTCGGGGGGACTTTGATTTCATATGTGCATATATTCTGTAACTGTAATGTCTTCAGCTCATACATTTTGAATGTGATCAAAAAGTGTTTTTTTTGGGGGGGGGGGGTTGTTTTTTAAACTAGTTTGCATGTGATAACGACAAACATATGTACTACGGTACTATGTACAATGTACTAAACTATGTATTTAATCTACTATGTAATACTTATTCTTCATAACAGGTGATTTGATATGAATTATTATTGAAAATCCCCTTAATTAAGTTTTGCAACTAAATAGCCCAATGAACCCATTCGTAACATCACTTTTAAACTCCAATATTTTAAGTCAACGAATGCTGTCAAAGAAATGTTTTGGAATACAAAATACATGATACCCTTTAGTAATTAGCTGATAATTCAAATATAGTTATTCATAATCATTAATTATATAATAATTAAATTGTTTAATTAATATGAAATTGCATAATAATATATTTACTTTCACAAAGTTACATTTTTTTGGAAGATATGATCTACTTTAAATATGTAATGTTGCTTTTCAACTGTCAGAGATAACTAGTATTTACAAAAGTATTCAAAAAGGCACTAATATTTAGCACTTACAGAATGACAGTCTTTGCACTAGTTTACTTCTATGTGGAATAACTGAGTGTTATGATTTTTCCTTCAACAGCTGGTGTAAAAAAATTAATCTAATTATTTCTATCATAACCTTAACAACCAGCATTCACCTTCATTCAGATCTTTGAACATCTGCAGCTAATCACCACACCTATTTAGTGTGGCAGTAATCAATAGTCTTAAACAATAGTGATAAAGCAGTAAATCAGCCTGATATACCTGAGCAAAGTGCAGTGCTTTCAGATTGCCATCAGTGATACTCTGAACAAAAAGTACCATAAATCAGTGATTGCAGGTCAGACATAAAAAACCTACCTGGGCATAACTGCTGATACCAACAGTGCCAATCCCACCCTCGACCTGCACCCACTCATGTTTCTCAGTGAATTTGAGGGCTACAAAGAGAAGAAAGAAATGATCATATCATTAATATGTGCAGACAATGCAAATATGACTAATAACTTAACAATGCCACAATCAATTGGACACACCTCATTTTCAACAAAATGCGAACGGTTAAACAGAGGAAAGCTTGCCAGTCTCAAAGCTAAATGTTTATGTGGCCAAAGAACAAAGTGCCGGTACTGTACTATGGACAGAAGGACAGTCAGCTAATACTTATGCAATACCATGTGTGGAAAGACAGAAATCAACACGGGGAGCGTTTCTTCTGATTGTCACTGCTTTGCAAAATGTCAAATGTGCAGTTAAAAGTCCTCTGATTCCTGGCTCATGTTGTCATCCTTGCAAATTGAGTGCTGTGCAATGCCTCAGTAGTTTTCAGGAAGGGGCATCAAACCATGCAGGGAAAAAAAAAAAAAAAAAAAAAAAAAAGAAATCAGGTTTGAACCAGATTTTGAACTGACATGCTGGTGCATGACCAAAACCACTCAAAGATTAAAATGATCCCCCTTCATTTTTTTTTTTACAAAATATGCTTTAAAATGTGGGTTTGTTTTATTTTTTTTATTTCTTAAAGCTTCTAAATTACACAAGGTCGTGATACCAGTAAATAATAATAATAATAATAATAATAATAAGCTTTATTTGTATAGCACCTTTCCAAACATAGTTACAAGGTGCTTTTACAAAGCAGAATTAAAAGGCAGAATCCAATAAAATGACAAAAATATAAAAACATAAGAACATAGAAATACAATAAAGCATTAGAAAATAATAACATTGGATATTATAGAGTACATTATTAGATGTTAAGTAAAAGCACATTTAAAAAAGTGTGTTTTTAAAAGAGATTTAAAAATGGACAGAGATGTGGCTAAATGAAAGACGGGTGAAGACAGTTAAACTGTTAATAGTCATTCCTCCACACTGCCATTTATGGCGCATGTCCAACAACATGGA